>NC_141687.1:1532658648-1533258648 GCF_964263255.1 Lissotriton vulgaris | reverse complement strand
TATCGTTACGCTGGCAAATGTCAGGCACTCCTTTGGGAGTATGAGGCCAAGAAAAAATTTGGGAAGTTTGCTACAGTCATCTGTAGGATCGAAAGACACTGGGGAATCGTTACAGAGGGAGCCAGGCTGCACAAAATGTGGTAACAGTTGGACAGAAATCTTTAGCATGGACTTTTGTCTACCCCCAATGTGGGACCAGGACCGCAGTACCTCTGTGTCTCTGAAACATATTTTGACCTCTGGACACCACCATCTCAATACCCCTCAAATGTTTCCCCCTGGTACCCCAGCTTTGGTAGTGCATCAACCAGGTTTCAATCATTTGAGTGACCACAAACACCCTTCCTATGTGCCTTCCATTTACATTCAGTCAGTAACCCAGCTGCTTCGTTCGCTGTTCAATCTCAAGTGACAGTTGGATGCACATTGCAGGGGTATACAGGCATTTACCGTACTGTACAGGCCCTCTCAGTACATCCAGACTACACTTCTTAAAATCATAAATACATGTTTTGCCCAACAGTAAGGCCAGGCCTTTCCTCTGTAGTTCAAGGAGGAAAACATCAACTGAAGAGCATGCCAAAATTCTCTACAGACACTGCCAATCCTCACACTTCTGCCTATTTGCATGCCGAGGTTATTCACTATGACCCACCAAACCAATTGCAACAGTAGCCTCTCCCTGCCTCATTCGTATGCTCCGATGCCACCTTTATTTAGCAAGTGTTAGTGCTCTCGGATTTTGTAGCGCGATTCGCTATAGCCTCTGTTTTCAACAGAAATGTCCTATAGGTACCTATACCAATCTGCAGGGTGGCGAGGAAGGGGGCTGCTGCTGCTGCTGGAATTAACATTTTGGGGCACCCCACCTGCAAAAATACAGCCAAATGCTCCTTGTTTTACCTTTCAATACCATAACTGCAGCAGAATCGTATGGTGACCCCTGTTGTTAATAGAAACTGTCAAACAGCTTCTTGCCCCCCCCCGTGGCCCCTAACCATTTGGGGTACACCCCATGAGGGAGGATCAGAGCAATAAAAACTAATGGTAGCCCCCCAAAAAGTACCTGGAAGCCAAGCCATTGTGTGCACCCCATCGCCTTCACGTTGCGCCTAAGCACCTTTTAATACTGCTCCCCCAAATTTTGACTGCCCCCTCCCAACAGAAATCAGAGAGTATAGGGGGGTGCAGTAAAAAAGTATTTGCAGTACCCCACAATAAGTCAGGATCCTCCTCCCCTTCCTCTGCTCTCTGACCCCTCCCACTCTGACAAGGCTCCACCTACACCCCTCCTCTCTGACCTGGCTCCTCCTATACTCCTCCTCTCTGACCCCTCCCACTCTGACTAGGCTCCTCCTATACCCCTCCTCTCTGACCCAGCTCCTCCTATACTCCTCCTCTCTAACCCCACCCACTCTGACTAGGCTTCACCTATACCCCTCCTCTCTGACCTGGCTCCTCCTCTCTGACCCCACCCACTCTGACTAGGCTCCTCCTATACTCCTCCTCTCTGACCCCTCCCACTCTGACTAGGCTCCTCCTATACCCCTCCTCTCTGACCCAGCTCCTCCTATACTCCTCCTCTCTAACCCCACCCAGACTAGGCTTCACCTATACCCCTCCTCTCTGACCTGGCTCCTCCTCTCTGACCCCACGCACTCTGACTAGGCTCCTACTATACTCCTCCTCTCTGACCCAGCTCCTCCTATACTCCTCCTCTCTAACCCCACCTACTCTGACTAGGCTTCACCTATACCCCTCCTCTCTGACCTGGCTCCTCCTCTCTAACCCCACCCACTCTGACTAGGCTCCTCCTATACTCCTACTCTCTGACCCCTCCCACTCTGACTAGGCTCCTCCTATACCCCTCCTCTCTGACCCAGCTCCTCCTATACTCCTCCTCTCTGACCCCTCCCACTCTGACTAGGCTTCACCTATACCCTTCCTCTCTGACCTGGCTCCTCCTCTCTGACCCCACCCACTCTGACTAGGCTCCTCCTCCTCCTGCACACAACACCTGTTACCTTTCTTTCACCTGTCTCTGTTCAGGCCACACCTATTTTACTTACCAACCAATCTGCAATCCCTCATTCACTAGGCATGATTCCACTCGTACACAACACCCAGACACATTTTACTTACCAATTGGCCATTTAGGCCCACCTCCAACTTACCTCTGCTCTGCCACCATCAGTCACCTGGTGCCGAACCAGGGATTTGAACCCTGGTTGCCTGCATGGAAGGCAGGCACTTACCCACTGGACCACACTGGTTTCCATGTATGTAGCCTATCAAATTGTCCTTATGTCATGGTCATCCTTTTCATGTGCAATGGAAGCCGCCGGGAAGGACACCAAGGCCTTCATGTTGCTTATAGTTACTACTGCAATCCGCTAGACCACTAAGGAGCTATAGCTCAAAGGTAAGTCTTGTACCTTTGGTGCAGACAGCCCTCACAGGCCAGGGTTCGAATCCTGCCAATGCTGTAGAGGTATCCCAAGGTGGAAATTTTCAAAAAGTGAATGTTTTTTTTTTTGCTAAGATTTTTTTTTACTTGGTAACAGAGGAGAAAAGTGGACACTCTTTTTGGCATGTGTGTCCCAAAATTTCAAATGTTTTCCCTCATGACCTTCTACCAACCTCCCTATTTCTCAAGTAGGTGCAATAGGGACAAGGCCTTGTCTTCCTTTATCAATGTCTTCATTCCTTTTCCTTTAAGTTTGGTGAATTGCAGAGTGCAATTGTGGTATTGGGGGTTATAACTGAGCACAAGAATGCGAGGAAGGTGCTACACTTATTGTAAAATAGGTTGGATGATGGTGATTTTTCATTTTGGTGTGAGTAACTCGCTCAAATCAGGGGTTTGGTGCCAGTGAGCTTGGATAGAAATAAAGGTCAAGTATGAGCTCTGGCTAATGAAATGATGGGTCAAGTTTGAGGCAAGCTAGAGTCCATTTATCAGGTGCAATAAGAAGCTAGAAAGATTGTTTTCTTTAAGAGACAGACAAGGGCAGAGTCAAGCCTTTGCTCTAGTAGGTCTGCATCATGCCTGCTGCAGGATGTGAAGGAATGGACCTCCACAGCAGTGCGCTGTGCCGGGCCGGGCTGGGCTGCGCTGGGCTGGGCTGGGCTGGGCTGCGCCTGCCCTGGCACTGTGAATTAATCACCCACCTCCTTCCTTTGAGGAACGCTCACGAACGCCCACGAACGCCCTTGTTCTGTATACAGGCTGACAGCAGGCAATTTAGGACCCTGCTAAATGAGGGTGATGTCCCCATGTGCTTCCTTCGAGTTGCAAAATCCTTCGTCTAAGGCAGGTGGGCTTTTTTAAAATTTGGTTGAAGACCATTTGTTGGAGGCGGTATCACGGCACAAGCCGCCGACCGTCTCAGAAGAAAGTATGCATGGGAGGATATTATTTGCATAGGACAGCCCTCTTCTCAGTCCCATTCTTATGCTGCAGTTGCCATGAAGTGTTACTAGAGGGCAGCAGTATGAACAAAAGAGCACACTGAGGCTTTTCTTCTGCTTGCTGACATGATTCTTGTTCATGGTGGTCTTGCAGGGCCTAAGGAGCGAAGGACTGCTTTGACTGAGGGGATGAGGAATGGCAGGCCTTTATTTGTGGTTCAGGGGGAATATTTGGAAGGTAAACAGCAAGATGAAAACGTCAAAGCATATATGTTTTCTGAGTGATTGAGTCTGTGTGTCACTTGTCTCTTTGAAGGGACATGTGAGAAAGGAACAGCAGCACCATAGACTTCAGATGGGAGAGAGCAAGCAAGGATGAATATTTCCCTCAAATCCAAATACTTACAGTACCTCAAAGATGACAAGTGCGATATGATGTTCTGCAATTGTAAGGATTTGCCATGTGTGGTAGATAAATATGCATAGTTAGTGAGGTTTTTCCCAGAATGTGAGTATCGTTACGCTGGCAAATGTCAGGCACTCCTTTGGGAGTATGAGGCCAAGAAAAAATTTGGGAAGTTTGCTACAGTCATCTGTAGGATCGAAAGACACTGGGGAATCGTTACAGAGGGAGCCAGGCTGCACAAAATGTGGTAACAGTTGGACAGAAATCTTTAGCATGGACTTTTGTCTACCCCCAATGTGGGACCAGGACCGCAGTACCTCTGTGTCTCTGAAACATATTTTGACCTCTGGACACCACCATCTCAATACCCCTCAAATGTTTCCCCCTGGTACCCCAGCTTTGGTAGTGCATCAACCAGGTTTCAATCATTTGAGTGACCACAAACACCCTTCCTATGTGCCTTCCATTTACATTCAGTCAGTAACCCAGCTGCTTCGTTCGCTGTTCAATCTCAAGTGACAGTTGGATGCACATTGCAGGGGTATACAGGCATTTACCGTACTGTACAGGCCCTCTCAGTACATCCAGACTACACTTCTTAAAATCATAAATACATGTTTTGCCCAACAGTAAGGCCAGGCCTTTCCTCTGTAGTTCAAGGAGGAAAACATCAACTGAAGAGCATGCCAAAATTCTCTACAGACACTGCCAATCCTCACACTTCTGCCTATTTGCATGCCGAGGTTATTCACTATGACCCACCAAACCAATTGCAACAGTAGCCTCTCCCTGCCTCATTCGTATGCTCCGATGCCACCTTTATTTAGCAAGTGTTAGTGCTCTCGGATTTTGTAGCGCGATTCGCTATAGCCTCTGTTTTCAACAGAAATGTCCTAAAGGTACCTATACCAATCTGCAGGGTGGCGAGGAAGGGGGCTGCTGCTGCTGCTGGAATTAACATTTTGGGGCACCCCACCTGCAAAAATACAGCCAAATGCTCCTTGTTTTACCTTTCAATACCATAACTGCAGCAGAATCGTATGGTGACCCCTGTTGTTAATAGAAACTGTCAAACAGCTTCTTGCCCCCCCCCGTGGCCCCTAACCATTTGGGGTACACCCCATGAGGGAGGATCAGAGCAATAAAAACTAATGGTAGCCCCCCAAAAAGTACCTGGAAGCCAAGCCATTGTGTGCACCCCATCGCCTTCACGTTGCGCCTAAGCACCTTTTAATACTGCTCCCCCAAATTTTGACTGCCCCCTCCCAACAGAAATCAGAGAGTATAGGGGGGTGCAGTAAAAAAGTATTTGCAGTACCCCACAATAAGTCAGGATCCTCCTCCCCTTCCTCTGCTCTCTGACCCCTCCCACTCTGACAAGGCTCCACCTACACCCCTCCTCTCTGACCTGGCTCCTCCTATACTCCTCCTCTCTGACCCCTCCCACTCTGACTAGGCTCCTCCTATACCCCTCCTCTCTGACCCAGCTCCTCCTATACTCCTCCTCTCTAACCCCACCCAGACTAGGCTTCACCTATACCCCTCCTCTCTGACCTGGCTCCTCCTCTCTGACCCCACGCACTCTGACTAGGCTCCTACTATACTCCTCCTCTCTGACCCCTCCCACTCTGACCAGGCTCCTTCTATACCCCTCCTCTCTGACCCAGCTCCTCCTATACTCCTCCTCTCTAACCCCACCCACTCTGACTAGGCTTCACCTATACCCCTCCTCTCTGACCTGGCTCCTCCTCTCTAACCCCACCCACTCTGACTAGGCTCCTCCTCCTCCTGCACACAACACCTGTTACCTTTCTTTCACCTGTCTCTGTTCAGGCCACACCTATTTTACTTACCAACCAATCTGCAATCCCTCATTCACTAGGCATGATTCCACTCGTACACAACACCCAGACACATTTTACTTACCAATTGGCCATTTAGGCCCACCTCCAACTTACCTCTGCTCTGCCACCATCAGTCACCTGGTGCCGAACCAGGGATTTGAACCCTGGTTGCCTGCATGGAAGGCAGGCACTTACCCACTGGACCACACTGGTTTCCATGTATGTAGCCTATCAAATTGTCCTTATGTCATGGTCATCCTTTTCATGTGCAATGGAAGCCGCCGGGAAGGACACCAAGGCCTTCATGTTGCTTATAGTTACTACTGCAATCCGCTAGACCACTAAGGAGCTATAGCTCAAAGGTAAGTCTTGTACCTTTGGTGCAGACAGCCCTCACAGGCCAGGGTTCGAATCCTGCCAATGCTGTAGAGGTATCCCAAGGTGGAAATTTTCAAAAAGTGAATGTTTTTTTTTTTGCTAAGATTTTTTTTTACTTGGTAACAGAGGAGAAAAGTGGACACTCTTTTTGGCATGTGTGTCCCAAAATTTCAAATGTTTTCCCTCATGACCTTCTACCAACCTCCCTATTTCTCAAGTAGGTGCAATAGGGACAAGGCCTTGTCTTCCTTTATCAATGTCTTCATTCCTTTTCCTTTAAGTTTGGTGAATTGCAGAGTGCAATTGTGGTATTGGGGGTTATAACTGAGCACAAGAATGCGAGGAAGGTGCTACACTTATTGTAAAATAGGTTGGATGATGGTGATTTTTCATTTTGGTGTGAGTAACTCGCTCAAATCAGGGGTTTGGTGCCAGTGAGCTTGGATAGAAATAAAGGTCAAGTATGAGCTCTGGCTAATGAAATGATGGGTCAAGTTTGAGGCAAGCTAGAGTCCATTTATCAGGTGCAATAAGAAGCTAGAAAGATTGTTTTCTTTAAGAGACAGACAAGGGCAGAGTCAAGCCTTTGCTCTAGTAGGTCTGCATCATGCCTGCTGCAGGATGTGAAGGAATGGACCTCCACAGCAGTGCGCTGTGCCGGGCCGGGCTGGGCTGCGCTGGGCTGGGCTGGGCTGGGCTGCGCCTGCCCTGGCACTGTGAATTAATCACCCACCTCCTTCCTTTGAGGAACGCTCACGAACGCCCACGAACGCCCTTGTTCTGTATACAGGCTGACAGCAGGCAATTTAGGACCCTGCTAAATGAGGGTGATGTCCCCATGTGCTTCCTTCGAGTTGCAAAATCCTTCGTCTAAGGCAGGTGGGCTTTTTTAAAATTTGGTTGAAGACCATTTGTTGGAGGCGGTATCACGGCACAAGCCGCCGACCGTCTCAGAAGAAAGTATGCATGGGAGGATATTATTTGCATAGGACAGCCCTCTTCTCAGTCCCATTCTTATGCTGCAGTTGCCATGAAGTGTTACTAGAGGGCAGCAGTATGAACAAAAGAGCACACTGAGGCTTTTCTTCTGCTTGCTGACATGATTCTTGTTCATGGTGGTCTTGCAGGGCCTAAGGAGCGAAGGACTGCTTTGACTGAGGGGATGAGGAATGGCAGGCCTTTATTTGTGGTTCAGGGGGAATATTTGGAAGGTAAACAGCAAGATGAAAACGTCAAAGCATATATGTTTTCTGAGTGATTGAGTCTGTGTGTCACTTGTCTCTTTGAAGGGACATGTGAGAAAGGAACAGCAGCACCATAGACTTCAGATGGGAGAGAGCAAGCAAGGATGAATATTTCCCTCAAATCCAAATACTTACAGTACCTCAAAGATGACAAGTGCGATATGATGTTCTGCAATTGTAAGGATTTGCCATGTGTGGTAGATAAATATGCATAGTTAGTGAGGTTTTTCCCAGAATGTGAGTATCGTTACGCTGGCAAATGTCAGGCACTCCTTTGGGAGTATGAGGCCAAGAAAAAATTTGGGAAGTTTGCTACAGTCATCTGTAGGATCGAAAGACACTGGGGAATCGTTACAGAGGGAGCCAGGCTGCACAAAATGTGGTAACAGTTGGACAGAAATCTTTAGCATGGACTTTTGTCTACCCCCAATGTGGGACCAGGACCGCAGTACCTCTGTGTCTCTGAAACATATTTTGACCTCTGGACACCACCATCTCAATACCCCTCAAATGTTTCCCCCTGGTACCCCAGCTTTGGTAGTGCATCAACCAGGTTTCAATCATTTGAGTGACCACAAACACCCTTCCTATGTGCCTTCCATTTACATTCAGTCAGTAACCCAGCTGCTTCGTTCGCTGTTCAATCTCAAGTGACAGTTGGATGCACATTGCAGGGGTATACAGGCATTTACCGTACTGTACAGGCCCTCTCAGTACATCCAGACTACACTTCTTAAAATCATAAATACATGTTTTGCCCAACAGTAAGGCCAGGCCTTTCCTCTGTAGTTCAAGGAGGAAAACATCAACTGAAGAGCATGCCAAAATTCTCTACAGACACTGCCAATCCTCACACTTCTGCCTATTTGCATGCCGAGGTTATTCACTATGACCCACCAAACCAATTGCAACAGTAGCCTCTCCCTGCCTCATTCGTATGCTCCGATGCCACCTTTATTTAGCAAGTGTTAGTGCTCTCGGATTTTGTAGCGCGATTCGCTATAGCCTCTGTTTTCAACAGAAATGTCCTAAAGGTACCTATACCAATCTGCAGGGTGGCGAGGAAGGGGGCTGCTGCTGCTGCTGGAATTAACATTTTGGGGCACCCCACCTGCAAAAATACAGCCAAATGCTCCTTGTTTTACCTTTCAATACCATAACTGCAGCAGAATCGTATGGTGACCCCTGTTGTTAATAGAAACTGTCAAACAGCTTCTTGCCCCCCCCCGTGGCCCCTAACCATTTGGGGTACACCCCATGAGGGAGGATCAGAGCAATAAAAACTAATGGTAGCCCCCCAAAAAGTACCTGGAAGCCAAGCCATTGTGTGCACCCCATCGCCTTCACGTTGCGCCTAAGCACCTTTTAATACTGCTCCCCCAAATTTTGACTGCCCCCTCCCAACAGAAATCAGAGAGTATAGGGGGGTGCAGTAAAAAAGTATTTGCAGTACCCCACAATAAGTCAGGATCCTCCTCCCCTTCCTCTGCTCTCTGACCCCTCCCACTCTGACAAGGCTCCACCTACACCCCTCCTCTCTGACCTGGCTCCTCCTATACTCCTCCTCTCTGACCCCTCCCACTCTGACTAGGCTCCTCCTATACCCCTCCTCTCTGACCCAGCTCCTCCTATACTCCTCCTCTCTAACCCCACCCAGACTAGGCTTCACCTATACCCCTCCTCTCTGACCTGGCTCCTCCTCTCTGACCCCACGCACTCTGACTAGGCTCCTACTATACTCCTCCTCTCTGACCCCTCCCACTCTGACCAGGCTCCTTCTATACCCCTCCTCTCTGACCCAGCTCCTCCTATACTCCTCCTCTCTAACCCCACCCACTCTGACTAGGCTTCACCTATACCCCTCCTCTCTGACCTGGCTCCTCCTCTCTAACCCCACCCACTCTGACTAGGCTCCTCCTCCTCCTGCACACAACACCTGTTACCTTTCTTTCACCTGTCTCTGTTCAGGCCACACCTATTTTACTTACCAACCAATCTGCAATCCCTCATTCACTAGGCATGATTCCACTCGTACACAACACCCAGACACATTTTACTTACCAATTGGCCATTTAGGCCCACCTCCAACTTACCTCTGCTCTGCCACCATCAGTCACCTGGTGCCGAACCAGGGATTTGAACCCTGGTTGCCTGCATGGAAGGCAGGCACTTACCCACTGGACCACACTGGTTTCCATGTATGTAGCCTATCAAATTGTCCTTATGTCATGGTCATCCTTTTCATGTGCAATGGAAGCCGCCGGGAAGGACACCAAGGCCTTCATGTTGCTTATAGTTACTACTGCAATCCGCTAGACCACTAAGGAGCTATAGCTCAAAGGTAAGTCTTGTACCTTTGGTGCAGACAGCCCTCACAGGCCAGGGTTCGAATCCTGCCAATGCTGTAGAGGTATCCCAAGGTGGAAATTTTCAAAAAGTGAATGTTTTTTTTTTTGCTAAGATTTTTTTTTACTTGGTAACAGAGGAGAAAAGTGGACACTCTTTTTGGCATGTGTGTCCCAAAATTTCAAATGTTTTCCCTCATGACCTTCTACCAACCTCCCTATTTCTCAAGTAGGTGCAATAGGGACAAGGCCTTGTCTTCCTTTATCAATGTCTTCATTCCTTTTCCTTTAAGTTTGGTGAATTGCAGAGTGCAATTGTGGTATTGGGGGTTATAACTGAGCACAAGAATGCGAGGAAGGTGCTACACTTATTGTAAAATAGGTTGGATGATGGTGATTTTTCATTTTGGTGTGAGTAACTCGCTCAAATCAGGGGTTTGGTGCCAGTGAGCTTGGATAGAAATAAAGGTCAAGTATGAGCTCTGGCTAATGAAATGATGGGTCAAGTTTGAGGCAAGCTAGAGTCCATTTATCAGGTGCAATAAGAAGCTAGAAAGATTGTTTTCTTTAAGAGACAGACAAGGGCAGAGTCAAGCCTTTGCTCTAGTAGGTCTGCATCATGCCTGCTGCAGGATGTGAAGGAATGGACCTCCACAGCAGTGCGCTGTGCCGGGCCGGGCTGGGCTGCGCTGGGCTGGGCTGGGCTGGGCTGCGCCTGCCCTGGCACTGTGAATTAATCACCCACCTCCTTCCTTTGAGGAACGCTCACGAACGCCCATGAACGCCCTTGTTCTGTATACAGGCTGACAGCAGGCAATTTAGGACCCTGCTAAATGAGGGTGATGTCCCCATGTGCTTCCTTCGAGTTGCAAAATCCTTCGTCTAAGGCAGGTGGGCTTTTTTAAAATTTGGTTGAAGACCATTTGTTGGAGGCGGTATCACGGCACAAGCCGCCGACCGTCTCAGAAGAAAGTATGCATGGGAGGATATTATTTGCATAGGACAGCCCTCTTCTCAGTCCCATTCTTATGCTGCAGTTGCCATGAAGTGTTACTAGAGGGCAGCAGTATGAACAAAAGAGCACACTGAGGCTTTTCTTCTGCTTGCTGACATGATTCTTGTTCATGGTGGTCTTGCAGGGCCTAAGGAGCGAAGGACTGCTTTGACTGAGGGGATGAGGAATGGCAGGCCTTTATTTGTGGTTCAGGGGGAATATTTGGAAGGTAAACAGCAAGATGAAAACGTCAAAGCATATATGTTTTCTGAGTGATTGAGTCTGTGTGTCACTTGTCTCTTTGAAGGGACATGTGAGAAAGGAACAGCAGCACCATAGACTTCAGATGGGAGAGAGCAAGCAAGGATGAATATTTCCCTCAAATCCAAATACTTACAGTACCTCAAAGATGACAAGTGCGATATGATGTTCTGCAATTGTAAGGATTTGCCATGTGTGGTAGATAAATATGCATAGTTAGTGAGGTTTTTCCCAGAATGTGAGTATCGTTACGCTGGCAAATGTCAGGCACTCCTTTGGGAGTATGAGGCCAAGAAAAAATTTGGGAAGTTTGCTACAGTCATCTGTAGGATCGAAAGACACTGGGGAATCGTTACAGAGGGAGCCAGGCTGCACAAAATGTGGTAACAGTTGGACAGAAATCTTTAGCATGGACTTTTGTCTACCCCCAATGTGGGACCAGGACCGCAGTACCTCTGTGTCTCTGAAACATATTTTGACCTCTGGACACCACCATCTCAATACCCCTCAAATGTTTCCCCCTGGTACCCCAGCTTTGGTAGTGCATCAACCAGGTTTCAATCATTTGAGTGACCACAAACACCCTTCCTATGTGCCTTCCATTTACATTCAGTCAGTAACCCAGCTGCTTCGTTCGCTGTTCAATCTCAAGTGACAGTTGGATGCACATTGCAGGGGTATACAGGCATTTACCGTACTGTACAGGCCCTCTCAGTACATCCAGACTACACTTCTTAAAATCATAAATACATGTTTTGCCCAACAGTAAGGCCAGGCCTTTCCTCTGTAGTTCAAGGAGGAAAACATCAACTGAAGAGCATGCCAAAATTCTCTACAGACACTGCCAATCCTCACACTTCTGCCTATTTGCATGCCGAGGTTATTCACTATGACCCACCAAACCAATTGCAACAGTAGCCTCTCCCTGCCTCATTCGTATGCTCCGATGCCACCTTTATTTAGCAAGTGTTAGTGCTCTCGGATTTTGTAGCGCGATTCGCTATAGCCTCTGTTTTCAACAGAAATGTCCTAAAGGTACCTATACCAATCTGCAGGGTGGCGAGGAAGGGGGCTGCTGCTGCTGCTGGAATTAACATTTTGGGGCACCCCACCTGCAAAAATACAGCCAAATGCTCCTTGTTTTACCTTTCAATACCATAACTGCAGCAGAATCGTATGGTGACCCCTGTTGTTAATAGAAACTGTCAAACAGCTTCTTGCCCCCCCCCGTGGCCCCTAACCATTTGGGGTACACCCCATGAGGGAGGATCAGAGCAATAAAAACTAATGGTAGCCCCCCAAAAAGTACCTGGAAGCCAAGCCATTGTGTGCACCCCATCGCCTTCACGTTGCGCCTAAGCACCTTTTAATACTGCTCCCCCAAATTTTGACTGCCCCCTCCCAACAGAAATCAGAGAGTATAGGGGGGTGCAGTAAAAAAGTATTTGCAGTACCCCACAATAAGTCAGGATCCTCCTCCCCTTCCTCTGCTCTCTGACCCCTCCCACTCTGACAAGGCTCCACCTACACCCCTCCTCTCTGACCTGGCTCCTCCTATACTCCTCCTCTCTGACCCCTCCCACTCTGACTAGGCTCCTCCTATACCCCTCCTCTCTGACCCAGCTCCTCCTATACTCCTCCTCTCTAACCCCACCCAGACTAGGCTTCACCTATACCCCTCCTCTCTGACCTGGCTCCTCCTCTCTGACCCCACGCACTCTGACTAGGCTCCTACTATACTCCTCCTCTCTGACCCCTCCCACTCTGACCAGGCTCCTTCTATACCCCTCCTCTCTGACCCAGCTCCTCCTATACTCCTCCTCTCTAACCCCACCCACTCTGACTAGGCTTCACCTATACCCCTCCTCTCTGACCTGGCTCCTCCTCTCTAACCCCACCCACTCTGACTAGGCTCCTCCTATACTCCTACTCTCTGACCCCTCCCACTCTGACTAGGCTCCTCCTATACCCCTCCTCTCTGACCCAGCTCCTCCTATACTCCTCCTCTCTGACCCCTCCCACTCTGACTAGGCTTCACCTATACCCTTCCTCTCTGACCTGGCTCCTCCTCTCTGACCCCACCCACTCTGACTAGGCTCCTCCTCCTCCTGCACACAACACCTGTTACCTTTCTTTCACCTGTCTCTGTTCAGGCCACACCTATTTTACTTACCAACCAATCTGCAAACCCTCATTCACTAGGCATGATTCCACTCGTACACAACACCCAGACACATTTTACTTACCAATTGGCCATTTAGGCCCACCTCCAACTTACCTCTGCTCTGCCACCATCAGTCACCTGGTGCCGAACCCGGGATTTGAACCCTGGTTGCCTGCATGGAAGGCAGGCACTTACCCACTGGACCACACTGGTTTCCATGTATGTAGCCTATCAAATTGTCCTTATGTCATGGTCATCCTTTTCATGTGCAATGGAAGCCGCCGGGAAGGACACCAAGGCCTTCATGTTGCTTATAGTTACTACTGCAATCCGCTAGACCACTAAGGAGCTATAGCTCAAAGGTAAGTCTTGTACCTTTGGTGCAGACAGCCCTCACAGGCCAGGGTTCGAATCCTGCCAATGCTGTAGAGGTATCCCAAGGTGGAAATTTTCAAAAAGTGAATGTTTTTTTTTTTGCTAAGATTTTTTTTTACTTGGTAACAGAGGAGAAAAGTGGACACTCTTTTTGGCATGTGTGTCCCAAAATTTCAAATGTTTTCCCTCATGACCTTCTACCAACCTCCCTATTTCTCAAGTAGGTGCAATAGGGACAAGGCCTTGTCTTCCTTTATCAATGTCTTCATTCCTTTTCCTTTAAGTTTGGTGAATTGCAGAGTGCAATTGTGGTATTGGGGGTTATAACTGAGCACAAGAATGCGAGGAAAGTGCTACACTTATTGTAAAATAGGTTGGATGATGGTGATTTTTCATTTTGGTGTGAGTAACTCGCTCAAATCAGGGGTTTGGTGCCAGTGAGCTTGGATAGAAATAAAGGTCAAGTATGAGCTCTGGCTAATGAAATGATGGGTCAAGTTTGAGGCAAGCTAGAGTCCATTTATCAGGTGCAATAAGAAGCTAGAAAGATTGTTTTCTTTAAGAGACAGACAAGGGCAGAGTCAAGCCTTTGCTCTAGTAGGTCTGCATCATGCCTGCTGCAGGATGTGAAGGAATGGACCTCCACAGCAGTGCGCTGTGCCGGGCTGGGCTGCGCTGGGCTGGGCTGGGCTGGGCCTGCCCTGGCACTGTGAATTAATCACCCACCTCCTTCCTTTGAGGAACGCTCACGAACGCCCACGAACGCCCTTGTTCTGTATACAGGCTGACAGCAGGCAATTTAGGACCCTGCTAAATGAGGGTGATGTCCCCATGTGCTTCCTTCGAGTTGCAAAATCCTTCGTCTAAGGCAGGTGGGCTTTTTTAAAATTTGGTTGAAGACCATTTGTTGGAGGCGGTATCACGGCACAAGCCGCCGACCCTCTCAGAAGAAAGTATGCATGGGAGGATATTATTTGCATAGGACAGCCCTCTTCTCAGTCCCATTCTTATGCTGCAGTTGCCATGAAGTGTTACTAGAGGGCAGCAGTATGAACAAAAGAGCACACTGAGGCTTTTCTTCTGCTTGCTGACATGATTCTTGTTCATGGTGGTCTTGCAGGGCCTAAGGAGCGAAGGACTGCTTTGACTGAGGGGATGAGGAATGGCAGGCCTTTATTTGTGGTTCAGGGGGAATATTTGGAAGGTAAACAGCAAGATGAAAACGTCAAAGCATATATGTTTTCTGAGTGATTGAGTCTGTGTGTCACTTGTCTCTTTGAAGGGACATGTGAGAAAGGAACAGCAGCACCATAGACTTCAGATGGGAGAGAGCAAGCAAGGATGAATATTTCCCTCAAATCCAAATACTTACAGTACCTCAAAGATGACAAGTGCGATATGATGTTCTGCAATTGTAAGGATTTGCCATGTGTGGTAGATAAATATGCATAGTTAGTGAGGTTTTTCCCAGAATGTGAGTATCGTTACGCTGGCAAATGTCAGGCACTCCTTTGGGAGTATGAGGCCAAGAAAAAATTTGGGAAGTTTGCTACAGTCATCTGTAGGATCGAAAGACACTGGGGAATCGTTACAGAGGGAGCCAGGCTGCACAAAATGTGGTAACAGTTGGACAGAAATCTTTAGCATGGACTTTTGTCTACCCCCAATGTGGGACCAGGACCGCAGTACCTCTGTGTCTCTGAAACATATTTTGACCTCTGGACACCACCATCTCAATACCCCTCAAATGTTTCCCCCTGGTACCCCAGCTTTGGTAGTGCATCAACCAGGTTTCAATCATTTGAGTGACCACAAACACCCTTCCTATGTGCCTTCCATTTACATTCAGCCAGTAACCCAGCTGCTTCGTTCGCTGTTCAATCTCAAGTGACAGTTGGATGCACATTGCAGGGGTATACAGGCATTTACCGTACTGTACAGGCCCTCTCAGTACATCCAGACTACACTTCTTAAAATCATAAATACATGTTTTGCCCAACAGTAAGGCCAGGCCTTTCCTCTGTAGTTCAAGGAGGAAAACATCAACTGAAGAGCATGCCAAAATTCTCTACAGACACTGCCAATCCTCACACTTCTGCCTATTTGCATGCCAAGGTTATTCACTATGACCCACCAAACCAATTGCAACAGTAGCCTCTCCCTGCCTCATTCGTATGCTCCGATGCCACCTTTATTTAGCAAGTGTTAGTGCTCTCGGATTTTGTAGCGCGATTCGCTATAGCCTCTGTTTTCAACAGAAATGTCCTAAAGGTACCTATACCAATCTGCAGGGTGGCGAGGAAGGGGGCTGCTGCTGCTGCTGGCAGTAACATTTTGGGGCACCCCACCTGCAAAAATACAGCCAAATGCTCCTTGTTTTACCTTTCAATACCATAACTGCAGCAGAATCGTATGGTGACCCCTGTTGTTAATAGAAACTGTCAAACAGCTTCTTGCCCCCCCGTGGCCCCTAACCATTTGGGGTACACCCCATGAGGGAGGATCAGAGCAATAAAAACTAATGGTAGCCCCCCAAAAAGTACCTGGAAGCCAAGCCGTTGTGTGCACCCCATCGCCTTCACGTTGCGCCTAAGCACCTTTTAATACTGCTCCCCCAAATTTTGACTGCCCCCTCCCAACAGAAATCAGAGAGTATAGGGGGGTGCAGTAAAAAAGTATTTGCAGTACCCCACAATAAGTCAGGATCCTCCTCCCCTTCCTCTGCTCTCTGAACCCACCCATTCTGCCCAGGCTCCGCCTATACTCCTCCTCTCTGACCCCTCCCACTCTGACAAGGCACCACCTACACCCCTCCTCTCTGACCTGGCTCCTCCTATACTCCTCCTCTCTGACCCCTCCCACTCTGACTAGGCTCCTCCTATACCCCTCCTCTCTGCCCAGGCTCCGCCTATACTCCTCCTCTCTGACCCCTCCCACTCTGACTAGGCTCCTCCTATACCCCTCCTCTCTGACCCAGCTCCTCCTATACTCCTCCTCTCTAACCCCACCCAGACTAGGCTTCACCTATACCCCTCCTCTCTGACCTGGCTCCTCCTCTCTGACCCCACCCACTCTGACTAGGCTCCTCCTATACTCCTCCTCTCTGACCCAGCTCCTCCTATACTCCTCCTCTCTAACCCCACCCACTCTGACTAGGCTTCACCTATACCCCTCCTCTCTGACCTGGCTCCTCCTCTCTAACCCCACCCACTCTGACTAGGCTCCTCCTATACTCCTACTCTCTGACCCCTCCCACTCTGACTAGGCTCCTCCTATACCCCTCCTCTCTGACCCAGCTCCTCCTATACTCCTCCTCTCTGACCCCTCCCACTCTGACTAGGCTTCACCTATACCCTTCCTCTCTGACCTGGCTCCTCCTCTCTGACCCCACCCACTCTGACTAGGCTCCTCCTCCTCCTGCACACAACACCTGTTACCTTTCTTTCACCTGTCTCTGTTCAGGCCACACCTATTTTACTTACCAACCAATCTGCAATCCCTCATTCACTAGGCATGATTCCACTCGTACACAACACCCAGACACATTTTACTTACCAATTGGCCATTTAGGCCTACCTCCAACTTACCTCTGCTCTGCCACCATCAGTCACCTGGTGCCGAACCAGGGATTTGAACCCTGGTTGCCTGCATGGAAGGCAGGCACTTACCCACTGGACCACACTGGTTTCCATGTATGTAGCCTATCAAATTGTCCTTATGTCATGGTCATCCTTTTCATGTGCAATGGAAGCCGCCGGGAAGGACACCAAGGCCTTCATGTTGCTTATAGTTACTACTGCAATCCGCTAGACCACTAAGGAGCTATAGCTCAAAGGTAAGTCTTGTACCTTTGGTGCAGACAGCCCTCACAGGCCAGGGTTCGAATCCTGCCAATGCTGTAGAGGTATCCCAAGGTGGAAATTTTCAAAAAGTGAATGTTTTTTTTTTTGCTAAGATTTTTTTTAACTTGGTAACAGAGGAGAAAAGTGGACACTCTTTTTGGCATGTGTGTCCCAAAATTTCAAATGTTTTCCCTCATGACCTTCTACCAACCTCCCTATTTCTCAAGTAGGTGCAATAGGGACAAGGCCTTGTCTTCCTTTATCAATGTCTTCATTCCTTTTCCTTTAAGTTTGGTGAATTGCAGAGTGCAATTGTGGTATTGGGGGTTATAACTGAGCACAAGAATGCGAGGAAGGTGCTACACTTATTGTAAAATAGGTTGGATGATGGTGATTTTTCATTTTGGTGTGAGTAACTCGCTCAAATCAGGGGTTTGGTGCCAGTGAGCTTGGATAGAAATAAAGGTCAAGTATGAGCTCTGGCTAATGAAATGATGGGTCAAGTTTGAGGCAAGCTAGAGTCCATTTATCAGGTGCAATAAGAAGCTAGAAAGATTGTTTTCTTTAAGAGACAGACAAGGGCAGAGTCAAGCCTTTGCTCTAGTAGGTCTGCATCATGCCTGCTGCAGGATGTGAAGGAATGGACCTCCACAGCAGTGCGCTGTGCCGGGCCGGGCTGGGCTGCGCTGGGCTGGGCTGGGCTGGGCTGCGCCTGCCCTGGCACTGTGAATTAATCACCCACCTCCTTCCTTTGAGGAACGCTCACGAACGCCCACGAACGCCCTTGTTCTGTATACAGGCTGACAGCAGGCAATTTAGGACCCTGCTAAATGAGGGTGATGTCCCCATGTGCTTCCTTCGAGTTGCAAAATCCTTCGTCTAAGGCAGGTGGGCTTTTTTAAAATTTGGTTGAAGACCATTTGTTGGAGGCGGTATCACGGCACAAGCCGCCGACCGTCTCAGAAGAAAGTATGCATGGGAGGATATTATTTGCATAGGACATCCCTCTTCTCAGTCCCATTCTTATGCTGCAGTTGCCATGAAGTGTTACTAGAGGGCAGCAGTATGAACAAAAGAGCACACTGAGGCTTTTCTTCTGCTTGCTGACATGATTCTTGTTCATGGTGGTCTTGCAGGGCCTAAGGAGCGAAGGACTGCTTTGACTGAGGGGATGAGGAATGGCAGGCCTTTATTTGTGGTTCAGGGGGAATATTTGGAAGGTAAACAGCAAGATGAAAACGTCAAAGCATATATGTTTTCTGTGTGATTGAGTCTGTGTGTCACTTGTCTCTTTGAAGGGACATGTGAGAAAGGAACAGCAGCACCATAGACTTCAGATGGGAGAGAGCAAGCAAGGATGAATATTTCCCTCAAATCCAAATACTTACAGTACCTCAAAGATGACAAGTGCGATATGATGTTCTGCAATTGTAAGGATTTGCCATGTGTGGTAGATAAATATGCATAGTTAGTGAGGTTTTTCCCAGAATGTGAGTATCGTTACGCTGGCAAATGTCAGGCACTCCTTTGGGAGTATGAGGCCAAGAAAAAATTTGGGAAGTTTGCTACAGTCATCTGTAGGATCGAAAGACACTGGGGAATCGTTACAGAGGGAGCCAGGCTGCACAAAATGTGGTAACAGTTGGACAGAAATCTTTAGCATGGACTTTTGTCTACCCCCAATGTGGGACCAGGACCGCAGTACCTCTGTGTCTCTGAAACATATTTTGACCTCTGGACACCACCATCTCAATACCCCTCAAATGTTTCCCCCTGGTACCCCAGCTTTGGTAGTGCATCAACCAGGTTTCAATTATTTGAGTGACCACAAACACCCTTCCTATGTGCCTTCCATTTACATTCAGTCAGTAACCCAGCTGCTTCGTTCGCTGTTCAATCTCAAGTGACAGTTGGATGCACATTGCAGGGGTATACAGGCATTTACCGTACTGTACAGGCCCTCTCAGTACATCCAGACTACACTTCTTAAAATCATAAATACATGTTTTGCCCAACAGTAAGGCCAGGCCTTTCCTCTGTAGTTCAAGGAGGAAAACATCAACTGAAGAGCATGCCAAAATTTTCTACAGACACTGCCAATCCTCACACTTCTGCCTATTTGCATGCCGAGGTTATTCACTATGACCCACCAAACCAATTGCAACAGTAGCCTCTCCCTGCCTCATTCGTATGCTCTGATGCCACCTTTATTTAGCAAGTGTTAGTGCTCTCGGATTTTGTAGCGCGATTCGCTATAGCCTCTGTTTTCAACAGAAATGTCCTAAAGGTACCTATACCAATCTGCAGGGTGGCGAGGAAGGGGGCTGCTGCTGCTGCTGGCAGTAACATTTTGGGGCACCCCACCTGCAAAAATACAGCCAAATGCTCCTTGTTTTACCTTTCAATACCATAACTGCAGCAGAATCGTATGGTGACCCCTGTTGTTAATAGAAACTGTCAAACAGCTTCTTGCCCCCCCGTGGCCCCTAACCATTTGGGGTACACCCCATGAGGGAGGATCAGAGCAATAAAAACTAATGGTAGCCCCCCAAAAAGTACCTGGAAGCCAAGCCATTGTGTGCACCCCATCGCCTTCACGTTGCGCCTAAGCACCTTTTAATACTGCTCCCCCAAATTTTGACTGCCCCCTCCCAACAGAAATCAGAGAGTATAGGGGGGTGCAGTAAAAAAGTATTTGCAGTACCCCACAATAAGTCAGGATCCTCCTCCCCTTCCTCTGCTCTCTGAACCCACCCATTCTGCCCAGGCTCCGCCTATACTCCTCCTCTCTGACCCCTCCCACTCTGACAAGGCTCCACCTACACCCCTCCTCTCTGACCTGGCTCCTCCTATACTCCTCCTCTCTGACCCCTCCCACTCTGACTAGGCTCCTCCTATACCCCTCCTCTCTGCCCAGGCTCCGCCTATACTCCTCCTCTCTGACCCCTCCCACTCTGACTAGGCTCCTCCTATACCCCTCCTCTCTGACCCAGCTCCTCCTATACTCCTCCTCTCTAACGCCACCCAGACTAGGCTTCACCTATACCCCTCCTCTCTGACCTGGCTCCTCCTCTCTGACCCCACCCACTCTGACTAGGCTCCTCCTATACTCCTCCTCTCTGACCCCTCCCACTCTGACTAGGCTCCTCCTATACCCCTCCTCTCTGACCCAGCTCCTATACTCCTCCTCTCTAACCCCACCCACTCTGACTAGGCTTCACCTATACCCCTCCTCTCTGACCTGGCTCCTCCTATACTCCTCCTCTCTGACCCCTCCCACTCTGACTAGGCTCCTCCTATACCCCTCCTCTCTGACCCAGCTCCTCCTATACTCCTCCTCTCTAACCCCACCCACTCTGACTAGGCTCCTCCTCCTCCTGCACACAACACCTGTTACCTTTCTTTCACCTGTCTCTGTTCAGGCCACACCTATTTTACTTACCAACCAATCTGCAATCCCTCATTCACTAGGCATGATTCCACTCGTACACAACACCCAGACACATTTTACTTACCAATTGGCCATTTAGGCCCACCTCCAACTTACCTCTGCTCTGCCACCATCAGTCACCTGGTGCCGAACCCGGGATTTGAACCCTGGTTGCCTGCATGGAAGGCAGGCACTTACCGACTGGACCACACTGGTTTCCATGTGTGTAGCTTATCAAATTGTCCTTATGTCATGGTCATCCTTTTCATGTGCAATGGAAGCCGCCGGGATGGACACCAAGGCCTGTATGTTGCTTATAGTTACTACTGCAATCCTCTAGACCACTAAGGAGCTATAGCTCAAAGGTAAGTCTTGTACCTTTGGTGCAGACAGTCCTCACAGGCCAGGGTTCGAATCCTGCCAATGCTGTAGAGGTATCCCAAGGTGGAAATTTTCAAAAAGTGAATGTTTTTTTTTTTGCTAAGATTTTTTTTTTCTTGGTAACAGAGGAGAAAAGTGGACACTCTTTTTGGCATGTGTGTCCCAAAATTTCAAATGTTTTCCCTCATGACCTTCTACCAACCTCCCTATTTCTCAAGTAGGTGCAATAGGGACAAGGCCTTGTCTTCCTTTATCAATGTCTTCATTCCTTTTCCTTTAAGTTTGGTGAATTGCAGAGTGCAATTGTGGTATTGGGGGTTATAACTGAGCACAAGAATGCGAGGAAGGTGCTACACTTATTGTAAAATAGGTTGGATGATGGTGATTTTTCATTTTGGTGTGAGTAACTCGCTCAAATCAGGGGTTTGGTGCCAGTGAGCTTGGATAAAAATAAAGGTCAAGTATGAGCTCTGGCTAATGAAATGATGGGTCAAGTTTGAGGCAAGCTAGAGTCCATTTATCAGGTGCAATAAGAAGCTAGAAAGATTGTTTTCTTTAAGAGACAGACAAGGGCAGAGTCAAGCCTTTGCTCTAGTAGGTCTGCATCATGCCTGCTGCAGGATGTGAAGGAATGGACCTCCACAGCAGTGCGCTGTGCCGGGCTGGGCTGCGCTGGGCTGGGCTGGGCTGGGCAGGGCTGGGCCTGCCCTGGCACTGTGAATTAATCACCCACCTCCTTCCTTTGAGGAACGCTCACGAACGCCCACGAACGCCCTTGTTCTGTATGCAGGCTGACAGCAGGCAATTTAGGACCCTGCTAAATGAGGGTGATGTCCCCATGTGCTTCCTTCGAGTTGCAAAATCCTTCGTCTAAGGCAGGTGGGCTTTTTTAAAATTAGGTTGAAGACCATTTGTTGGAGGCGGTATCACGGCATAAGCCGCCGACCGTCTCAGAAGAAAGTATGCATGGGAGGATATTATTTGCATAGGACAGCCCTCTTCTCAGTCCCATTCTTATGCTGCAGTTGCCATGAAGTGTTACTAGAGGGCAGCAGTATGAACAAAAGAGCACACTGAGGCTTTTCTTCTGCTTGCTGACATGATTTTTGTTCATGGTGGTCTTGCAGGGCCTAAGGAGCGAAGGACTGCTTTGACTGAGGGGATGAGGAATGGCAGGCCTTTATTTGTGGTTCAGGGGGAATATTTGGAAGGTAAACAGCAAGATGAAAACGTCAAAGCATATATGTTTGCTGAGTGATTGAGTCTGTGTGTCACTTGTCTCTTTGAAGGGACATGTGAGAAAGGAACAGCAGCACCATAGACTTCAGATGGGAGAGAGCAAGCAAGGATGAATATTTCCCTCAAATCCAAATACTTACAGTACCTCAAAGATGACAAGTGCGATATGATGTTATGCAATTGTAAGGATTTGCCATGTGTGGTAGATAAATATGCATAGTTAGTGAGGTTTTTCCCAGAATGTGAGTATCGTTAGGCTGGCAAATGTCAGGCACTCCTTTGGGAGTATGAGGCCAAGAAAAAATTTGGGAAGTTTGCTACAGTCATCTGTAGGATCGAAAGACACTGGGGAATCGTTACAGAGGGAGCCAGGCTGCACAAAATGTGGTAACAGTTGGACAGAAATCTTTAGCATGGACTTTTGTCTACCCCCAATGTGGGACCAGGACCGCAGTACCTCTGTGTCTCTGAAACATATTTTGACCTCTGGACACCACCATCTCAATACCCCATAAATGTTCCCCCCTGGTACCCCAGCTTTGGTAGTGCATCAACCAGGTTTCAATCATTTGAGTGACCACAAACACCCTTCCTATGTGCCTTCCATTTACATTCAGTCAGTAACCCAGCTGCTTCGTTCGCTGTTCAATCTCAAGTGACAGTTGGATGCACATTGCAGGGGTATACAGGCATTTACCGTACTGTACAGGCCCTCTCAGTACATCCAGACTACACTTCTTAAAATCATAAATACATGTTTTGCCCAACAGTAAGGCCAGGCCTTTCCTCTGTAGTTCAAGGAGGAAAACATCAACTGAAGAGCATGCCAAAATTCTCTACAGACACTGCCAATCCTCACACTTCTGCCTATTTGCATGCCAAGGTTATTCACTATGACCCACCAAACCAATTGCAACAGTAGCCTCTCCCTGCCTCATTCGTATGCTCCGATGCCACCTTTATTTAGCAAGTGTTAGTGCTCTCGGATTTTGTAGCGCGATTCGCTATAGCCTCTGTTTTCAACAGAAATGTCCTAAAGGTACCTATACCAATCTGCAGGGTGGCGAGGAAGGGGGCTGCTGCTGCTGCTGGCAGTAACATTTTGGGGCACCCCACCTGCAAAAATACAGCCAAATGCTCCTTGTTTTACCTTTCAATACCATAACTGCAGCAGAATCGTATGGTGACCCCTGTTGTTAATAGAAACTGTCAAACAGCTTCTTGCCCCCCCCGTGGCCCCTAACCATTTGGGGTACACCCCATGAGGGAGGATCAGAGCAATAAAAATTAATGGTAGCCCCCCAAAAAGTACCTGGAAGCCAAGCCATTGTGTGCACCCCATCGCCTTCACGTTGCGCCTAAGCACCTTTTAATACTGCTCCCCCAAATTTTGACTGCCCCCTCCCAACAGAAATCAGAGAGTATAGGGGGGTGCAGTAAAAAAGTATTTGCAGTACCCCACAATAAGTCAGGATCCTCCTCCCCTTCCTCTGCTCTCTGACCAGGCTCCTCCTACACCCCTCCTCTCTGACCTGGCTCCTCCTATACTCCTCCTCTCTGACCCCTCCCACTCTGACTAGGCTCCTCCTATACCCCTCCTCTCTGACCCAGCTCCTCCTATACTCCTCCTCTCTGACCCCTCCCACTCTGACTAGGCTCCTCCTATACCCCTCCTCTCTGACCCAGCTCCTCCTATACTCCTCCTCTCTAACCCCACCCAGACTAGGCTTCACCTATACCCCTCCTCTCTGACCTGGCTCCTCCTCTCTAACCCCACCCACTCTGACTAGGCTTCACCTATACCCCTCCTCTCTGACCTGGCTCCTCCTCTCTAACCCCACCCACTCTGACTAGGCTCCTCCTATACTCCTACTCTCTGACCCCTCCCACTCTGACTAGGCTCCTCCTATACCCCTCCTCTCTGACCCAGCTCCTCCTATACTCCTCCTCTCTGACCCCTCCCACTCTTACTAGGCTTCACCTATACCCTTCCTCTCTGACCTGGCTCCTCCTCTCTGACCCCACCCACTCTGACTAGGCTCCTTCTCCTCCTGCACACAACACCTGTTACCTTTATTTCACCTGTCTCTGTTCAGGCCACACCTATTTTACTTACCAACCAATCTGCAATCCCTCATTCACTAGGCATGATTCCACTCGTACACAACACCCAGACACATTTTACTTACCAATTGGCCATTTAGGCCCACCTCCAACTTACCTCTGCTCTGCCACCATCAGTCACCTGGTGCCGAACCCGGGATTTGAACCCTGGTTGCCTGCATGGAAGGCAGGCACTTACCCACTGGACCACACTGGTTTCCATGTATGTAGCCTATCAAATTGTCCTTATGTCATGGTCATCCTTTTCATGTGCAATGGAAGCCGCCGGGAAGGACACCAAGGCCTTCATGTTGCTTATAGTTACTACTGCAATCCACTAGACCACTAAGGAGCTATAGCTCAAAGGTAAGTCTTGTACCTTTGGTGCAGACAGCCCTCACAGGCCAGGGTTCGAATCCTGCCAATGCTGTAGAGGTATCCCAAGGTGGAAATTTTCAAAAAGTAAATGTTTTTTTTTTTGCTAAGATTTTTTTTTACTTGGTAATAGAGGAGAAAAGTGGACACTCTTTTTGGCATGTGTGTCCCAAAATTTCAAATGTTTTCCCTCATGACCTTCTACCAACCTCCCTATTTCTCAAGTAGGTGCAATAGGGACAAGGCCTTGTCTTCCTTTATCAATGTCTTCATTCCTTTTCCTTTAAGTTTGGTGAATTGCAGAGTGCAATTGTGGTATTGGGGGTTATAACTGAGCACAAGAATGCGAGGAAGGTGCTACACTTATTGTAAAATAGGTTGGATGATGGTGATTTTTCATTTTGGTGTGAGTAACTCGCTCAAATCAGGGGTTTGGTGCCAGTGAGCTTGGATAGAAATAAAGGTCAAGTATGAGCTCTGGCTAATGAAATGATGGGTCAAGTTTGAGGCAAGCTAGAGTCCATTTATCAGGTGCAATAAGAAGCTAGAAAGATTGTTTTCTTTAAGAGACAGACAAGGGCAGAGTCAAGCCTTTGCTCTAGTAGGTCTGCATCATGCCTGCTGCAGGATGTGAAGGAATGGACCTCCACAGCAGTGCGCTGTGCCGGGCTGGGCTGCGCTGGGCTGGGCTGGGCTGGGCAGGGCTGGGCCTGCCCTGGCACTGTGAATTAATCACCCACCTCCTTCCTTTGAGGAACGCTCACGAACGCCCACGAACGCCCTTGTTCTGTATGCAGGCTGACAGCAGGCAATTTAGGACCCTGCTAAATGAGGGTGATGTCCCCATGTGCTTCCTTCGAGTTGCAAAATCCTTCGTCTAAGGCAGGTGGGCTTTTTTAAAATTAGGTTGAAGACCATTTGTTGGAGGCGGTATCACGGCATAAGCCGCCGACCGTCTCAGAAGAAAGTATGCATGGGAGGATATTATTTGCATAGGACAGCCCTCTTCTCAGTCCCATTCTTATGCTGCAGTTGCCATGAAGTGTTACTAGAGGGCAGCAGTATGAACAAAAGAGCACACTGAGGCTTTTCTTCTGCTTGCTGACATGATTTTTGTTCATGGTGGTCTTGCAGGGCCTAAGGAGCGAAGGACTGCTTTGACTGAGGGGATGAGGAATGGCAGGCCTTTATTTGTGGTTCAGGGGGAATATTTGGAAGGTAAACAGCAAGATGAAAACGTCAAAGCATATATGTTTGCTGAGTGATTGAGTCTGTGTGTCACTTGTCTCTTTGAAGGGACATGTGAGAAAGGAACAGCAGCACCATAGACTTCAGATGGGAGAGAGCAAGCAAGGATGAATATTTCCCTCAAATCCAAATACTTACAGTACCTCAAAGATGACAAGTGCGATATGATGTTATGCAATTGTAAGGATTTGCCATGTGTGGTAGATAAATATGCATAGTTAGTGAGGTTTTTCCCAGAATGTGAGTATCGTTAGGCTGGCAAATGTCAGGCACTCCTTTGGGAGTATGAGGCCAAGAAAAAATTTGGGAAGTTTGCTACAGTCATCTGTAGGATCGAAAGACACTGGGGAATCGTTACAGAGGGAGCCAGGCTGCACAAAATGTGGTAACAGTTGGACAGAAATCTTTAGCATGGACTTTTGTCTACCCCCAATGTGGGACCAGGACCGCAGTACCTCTGTGTCTCTGAAACATATTTTGACCTCTGGACACCACCATCTCAATACCCCATAAATGTTCCCCCCTGGTACCCCAGCTTTGGTAGTGCATCAACCAGGTTTCAATCATTTGAGTGACCACAAACACCCTTCCTATGTGCCTTCCATTTACATTCAGTCAGTAACCCAGCTGCTTCGTTCGCTGTTCAATCTCAAGTGACAGTTGGATGCACATTGCAGGGGTATACAGGCATTTACCGTACTGTACAGGCCCTCTCAGTACATCCAGACTACACTTCTTAAAATCATAAATACATGTTTTGCCCAACAGTAAGGCCAGGCCTTTCCTCTGTAGTTCAAGGAGGAAAACATCAACTGAAGAGCATGCCAAAATTCTCTACAGACACTGCCAATCCTCACACTTCTGCCTATTTGCATGCCAAGGTTATTCACTATGACCCACCAAACCAATTGCAACAGTAGCCTCTCCCTGCCTCATTCGTATGCTCCGATGCCACCTTTATTTAGCAAGTGTTAGTGCTCTCGGATTTTGTAGCGCGATTCGCTATAGCCTCTGTTTTCAACAGAAATGTCCTAAAGGTACCTATACCAATCTGCAGGGTGGCGAGGAAGGGGGCTGCTGCTGCTGCTGGCAGTAACATTTTGGGGCACCCCACCTGCAAAAATACAGCCAAATGCTCCTTGTTTTACCTTTCAATACCATAACTGCAGCAGAATCGTATGGTGACCCCTGTTGTTAATAGAAACTGTCAAACAGCTTCTTGCCCCCCCGTGGCCCCTAACCATTTGGGGTACACCCCATGAGGGAGGATCAGAGCAATAAAAACTAATGGTAGCCCCCCAAAAAGTACCTGGAAGCCAAGCCGTTGTGTGCACCCCATCGCCTTCACGTTGCGCCTAAGCACCTTTTAATACTGCTCCCCCAAATTTTGACTGCCCCCTCCCAACAGAAATCAGAGAGTATAGGGGGGTGCAGTAAAAAAGTATTTGCAGTACCCCACAATAAGTCAGGATCCTCCTCCCCTTCCTCTGCTCTCTGAAAACACCCATTCTGCCCAGGCTCCGCCTATACTCCTCCTCTCTGACCCCTCCCACTCTGACAAGGCTCCACCTACACCCCTCCTCTCTGACCTGGCTCCTCCTATACTCCTCCTCTCTGACCCCTCCCACTCTGACTAGGCTCCTCCTATACCCCTCCTCTCTGCCCAGGCTCCGCCTATACTCCTCCTCTCTGACCCCTCCCACTCTGACTAGGCTCCTCCTATACCCCTCCTCTCTGACCCAGCTCCTCCTATACTCCTCCTCTCTAACCCCACCCAGACTAGGCTTCACCTATACCCCTCCTCTCTGACCTGGCTCCTCCTCTCTAACCCCACCCACTCTGACTAGGCTTCACCTATACCCCTCCTCTCTGACCTGGCTCCTCCTCTCTAACCCCACCCACTCTGACTAGGCTCCTCCTATACTCCTACTCTCTGACCCCTCCCACTCTGACTAGGCTCCTCCTATACCCCTCCTCTCTGACCCAGCTCCTCCTATACTCCTCCTCTCTGACCCCTCCCACTCTGACTAGGCTTCACCTATACCCTTCCTCTCTGACCTGGCTCCTCCTCTCTGACCCCACCCACTCTGACTAGGCTCCTCCTCCACACAACACCTGTTACCTTTCTTTCACCTGTCTCTGTTCAGGCCACACCTATTTTACTTACCAACCAATCTGCAATCCCTCATTCACTAGGCATGATTCCACTCGTACACAACACCCAGACACATTTTACTTACCAATTGGCCATTTAGGCCTACCTCCAACTTACCTCTGCTCTGCCACCATCAGTCACCTGGTGCCGAACCAGGGATTTGAACCCTGGTTGCCTGCATGGAAGGCAGGCACTTACCCACTGGACCACACTGGTTTCCATGTATGTAGCCTATCAAATTGTCCTTATGTCATGGTCATCCTTTTCATGTGCAATGGAAGCCGCCGGGAAGGACACCAAGGCCTTCATGTTGCTTATAGTTACTACTGCAATCCGCTAGACCACTAAGGAGCTATAGCTCAAAGGTAAGTCTTGTACCTTTGGTGCAGACAGCCCTCACAGGCCAGGGTTCGAATCCTGCCAATGCTATAGAGGTATCCCAAGGTGGAAATTTTCAAAAAGTGAATGTTTTTTTTTTTGCTAAGATTTTTTTTAACTTGGTAACAGAGGAGAAAAGTGGACACTCTTTTTGGCATGTGTGTCCCAAAATTTCAAATGTTTTCCCTCATGACCTTCTACCAACCTCCCTATTTCTCAAGTAGGTGCAATAGGGACAAGGCCTTGTCTTCCTTTATCAATGTCTTCATTCCTTTTCCTTTAAGTTTGGTGAATTGCAGAGTGCAATTGTGGTATTGGGGGTTATAACTGAGCACAAGAATGCGAGGAAGGTGCTACACTTATTGTAAAATAGGTTGGATGATGGTGATTTTTCATTTTGGTGTGAGTAACTCGCTCAAATCAGGGGTTTGGTGCCAGTGAGCTTGGATAGAAATAAAGGTCAAGTATGAGCTCTGGCTAATGAAATGATGGGTCAAGTTTGAGGCAAGCTAGAGTCCATTTATCAGGTGCAATAAGAAGCTAGAAAGATTGTTTTCTTTAAGAGACAGACAAGGGCAGAGTCAAGCCTTTGCTCTAGTAGGTCTGCATCATGCCTGCTGCAGGATGTGAAGGAATGGACCTCCACAGCAGTGCGCTGTGCCGGGCCGGGCTGGGCTGCGCTGGGCTGGGCTGGGCTGGGCTGCGCCTGCCCTGGCACTGTGAATTAATCACCCACCTCCTTCCTTTGAGGAACGCTCACGAACGCCCACGAACGCCCTTGTTCTGTATACAGGCTGACAGCAGGCAATTTAGGACCCTGCTAAATGAGGGTAATGTCCCCATGTGCTTTCTTCGAGTTGCAAAATCCTTCGTCTAAGGCAGGTGGGCTTTTTTAAAATTTGGTTGAAGACCATTTGTTGGAGGCGGTATCACGGCACAAGCCGCCGACCGTCTCAGAAGAAAGTATGCATGGGAGGATATTATTTGCATAGGACAGCCCTCTTCTCAGTCCCATTCTTATGCTGCAGTTGCCATGAAGTGTTACTAGAGGGCAGCAGTATGAACAAAAGAGCACACTGAGGCTTTTCTTCTGCTTGCTGACATGATTCTTGTTCATGGTGGTCTTGCAGGGCCTAAGGAGCGAAGGACTGCTTTGACTGAGGGGATGAGGAATGGCAGGCCTTTATTTGTGGTTCAGGGGGAATATTTGGAAGGTAAACAGCAAGATGAAAACGTCAAAGCATATATGTTTTCTGTGTGATTGAGTCTGTGTGTCACTTGTCTCTTTGAAGGGACATGTGAGAAAGGAACAGCAGCACCATAGACTTCAGATGGGAGAGAGCAAGCAAGGATGAATATTTCCCTCAAATCCAAATACTTACAGTACCTCAAAGATGACAAGTGCGATATGATGTTCTGCAATTGTAAGGATTTGCCATGTGTGGTAGATAAATATGCATAGTTAGTGAGGTTTTTCCCAGAATGTGAGTATCGTTACGCTGGCAAATGTCAGGCACTCCTTTGGGAGTATGAGGCCAAGAAAAAATTTGGGAAGTTTGCTACAGTCATCTGTAGGATCGAAAGACACTTGGGAATCGTTACAGAGGGAGCCAGGCTGCACAAAATGTGGTAACAGTTGGACAGAAATCTTTAGCATGGACTTTTGTCTACCCCCAATGTGGGACCAGGACCGCAGTACCTCTGTGTCTCTGAAACATATTTTGACCTCTGGACACCACCATCTCAATACCCCTCAAATGTTTCCCCCTGGTACCCCAGCTTTGGTAGTGCATCAACCAGGTTTCAATTATTTGAGTGACCACAAACACCCTTCCTATGTGCCTTCCATTTACATTCAGTCAGTAACCCAGCTGCTTCGTTCGCTGTTCAATCTCAAGTGACAGTTGGATGCACATTGCAGGGGTATACAGGCATTTACCGTACTGTACAGGCCCTCTCAGTACATCCAGACTACACTTCTTAAAATCATAAATACATGTTTTGCCCAACAGTAAGGCCAGGCCTTTCCTCTGTAGTTCAAGGAGGAAAACATCAACTGAAGAGCATGCCAAAAGTTTCTACAGACACTGCCAATCCTCACACTTCTGCCTATTTGCATGCCGAGGTTATTCACTATGACCCACCAAACCAATTGCAACAGTAGCCTCTCCCTGCCTCATTCGTATGCTCTGATGCCACCTTTATTTAGCAAGTGTTAGTGCTCTCGGATTTTGTAGCGCGATTCGCTATAGCCTCTGTTTTCAACAGAAATGTCCTAAAGGTACCTATACCAATCTGCAGGGTGGCGAGGAAGGGGGCTGCTGCTGCTGCTGGCAGTAACATTTTGGGGCACCCCACCTGCAAAAATACAGCCAAATGCTCCTTGTTTTACCTTTCAATACCTTAACTGCAGCAGAATCGTATGGTGACCCCTGTTGTTAATAGAAACTGTCAAACAGCTTCTTGCCCCCCCGTGGCCCCTAACCATTTGGGGTACACCCCATGAGGGAGGATCAGAGCAATAAAAACTAATGGTAGCCCCCCAAAAAGTACCTGGAAGCCAAGCCATTGTGTGCACCCCATCGCCTTCACGTTGCGCCTAAGCACCTTTTAATACTGCTCCCCCAAATTTTGACTGCCCCCTCCCAACAGAAATCAGAGAGTATAGGGGGGTGCAGTAAAAAAGTATTTGCAGTACCCCACAATAAGTCAGGATCCTCCTCCCCTTCCTCTGCTCTCTGAACCCACCCATTCTGCCCAGGCTCCGCCTATACTCCTCCTCTCTGACCCCTCCCACTCTGACAAGGCTCCACCTACACCCCTCCTCTCTGACCTGGCTCCTCCTATACTCCTCCTCTCTGACCCCTCCCACTCTGACTAGGCTCCTCCTATACCCCTCCTCTCTGCCCAGGCTCCGCCTATACTCCTCCTCTCTGACCCCTCCCACTCTGACTAGGCTCCTCCTATACCCCTCCTCTCTGACCCAGCTCCTCCTATACTCCTCCTCTCTAACGCCACCCACTCTGACTAGGCTTCTCCTATACTCCTCCTCTCTGACCCCTCCCACTCTGACTAGGCTCCTCCTATACCCCTCCTCTCTGACCCAGCTCCTCCTATACTCCTCCTCTCTAACCCCACCCACTCTGACTAGGCTTCACCTATACCCCTCCTCTCTGACCTGGCTCCTCCAATACTCCTCCTCTCTGACCCCTCCCACTCTGACTAGGCTCCTCCTATACCCCTCCTCTCTGACCCCTCCCACTCTGACTAGGCTCCTCCTATACCCCTCCTCTCTGACCCAGCTCCTCCTATACTCCTCCTCTCTAACCCCACCCACTCTGACTAGGCTTCACCTATACCCTTCCTCTCTGACCTGGCTCCTCCTCTCTGACCCCACCCACTCTGACTAGGCTCCTCCTCCTCCTGCACACAACACCTGTTACCTTTCTTTCACCTGTCTCTGTTCAGGCCACACCTATTTTACTTACCAACCAATCTGCAATCCCTCATTCACTAGGCATGATTCCACTCGTACACAACACCCAGACACATTTTACTTACCAATTGGCCATTTAGGCCCACCTCCAACTTACCTCTGCTCTGCCACCATCAGTCACCTGGTGCCGAACCCGGGATTTGAACCCTGGTTGCCTGCATGGAAGGCAGGCACTTACCGACTGGACCACACTGGTTTCCATGTGTGTAGCTTATCAAATTGTCCTTATGTCATGGTCATCCTTTTCATGTGCAATGGAAGCCGCCGGGATGGACACCAAGGCCTGTATGTTGCTTATAGTTACTACTGCAATCCTCTAGACCACTAAGGAGCTATAGCTCAAAGGTAAGTCTTGTACCTTTGGTGCAGACAGCCCTCACAGGCCAGGGTTCGAATCCTGCCAATGCTGTAGAGGTATCCCAAGGTGGAAATTTTCAAAAAGTGAATGTTTTTTTTTTTGCTAAGATTTTTTTTTTCTTGGTAACAGAGGAGAAAAGTGGACACTCTTTTTGGCATGTGTGTCCCAAAATTTCAAATGTTTTCCCTCATGACCTTCTACCAACCTCCCTATTTCTCAAGTAGGTGCAATAGGGACAAGGCCTTGTCTTCCTTTATCAATGTCTTCATTCCTTTTCCTTTAAGTTTGGTGAATTGCAGAGTGCAATTGTGGTATTGGGGGTTATAACTGAGCACAAGAATGCGAGGAAGGTGCTACACTTATTGTAAAATAGGTTGGATGATGGTGATTTTTCATTTTGGTGTGAGTAACTCGCTCAAATCAGGGGTTTGGTGCCAGTGAGCTTGGATAGAAATAAAGGTCAAGTATGAGCTCTGGCTAATGAAATGATGGGTCAAGTTTGAGGCAAGCTAGAGTCCATTTATCAGGTGCAATAAGAAGCTAGAAAGATTGTTTTCTTTAAGAGACAGACAAGGGCAGAGTCAAGCCTTTGCTCTAGTAGGTCTGCATCATGCCTGCTGAAGGATGTGAAGGAATGGACCTCCACAGCAGTGCGCTGTGCCGGGCTGGGCTGCGCTGGGCTGGGCTGGGCTGGGCTGGGCTGGGCTAGGCCTGCCCTGGCACTGTGAATTAATCACCCACCTCCTTCCTTTGAGGAACGCTCACGAACGCCCACGAACGCCCTTGTTCTGTATACAGGCTGACAGCAGGCAATTTAGGACCCTGCTAAATGAGGGTGATGTCCCCATGTGCTTCCTTCGAGTTGCAAAATCCTTCGTCTAAGGCAGGTGGGCTTTTTTAAAATTAGGTTGAAGACCATTTGTTGGAGGCGGTATCACGGCATAAGCCGCCGACCGTCTCAGAAGAAAGTATGCATGGGAGGATATTATTTGCATAGGACAGCCCTCTTCTCAGTCCCATTCTTATGCTGCAGTTGCCATGAAGTGTTACTAGAGGGCAGCAGTATGAACAAAAGAGCACACTGAGGCTTTTCTTCTGCTTGCTGACATGATTTTTGTTCATGGTGGTCTTGCAGGGCCTAAGGAGCGAAGGACTGCTTTGACTGAGGGGATGAGGAATGGCAGGCCTTTATTTGTGGTTCAGGGGGAATATTTGGAAGGTAAACAGCAAGATGAAAACGTCAAAGCATATATGTTTGCTGAGTGATTGAGTCTGTGTGTCACTTGTCTCTTTGAAGGGACATGTGAGAAAGGAACAGCAGCACCATAGACTTCAGATGGGAGAGAGCAAGCAAGGATGAATATTTCCCTCAAATCCAAATACTTACAGTACCTCAAAGATGACAAGTGCGATATGATGTTCTGCAATTGTAAGGATTTGCCATGTGTGGTAGATAAATATGCATAGTTAGTGAGGTTTTTCCCAGAATGTGAGTATCGTTACGCTGGCAAATGTCAGGCACTCCTTTGGGAGTATGAGGCCAAGAAAAAATTTGGGAAGTTTGCTACAGTCATCTGTAGGATCGAAAGACACTGGGGAATCGTTACAGAGGGAGCCAGGCTGCACAAAATGTGGTAACAGTTGGACAGAAATCTTTAGCATGGACTTTTGTCTACCCCCAATGTGGGACCAGGACCGCAGTACCTCTGTGTCTCTGAAACATATTTTGACCTCTGGACACCACCATCTCAATACCCCATAAATGTTCCCCCCTGGTACCCCAGCTTTGGTAGTGCATCAACCAGGTTTCAATCATTTGAGTGACCACAAACACCCTTCCTATGTGCCTTCCATTTACATTCAGTCAGTAACCCAGCTGCTTCGTTCGCTGTTCAATCTCAAGTGACAGTTGGATGCACATTGCAGGGGTATACAGGCATTTACCGTACTGTACAGGCCCTCTCAGTACATCCAGACTACACTTCTTAAAATCATAAATACATGTTTTGCCCAACAGTAAGGCCAGGCCTTTCCTCTGTAGTTCAAGGAGGAAAACATCAACTGAAGAGCATGCCAAAATTCTCTACAGACACTGCCAATCCTCACACTTCTGCCTATTTGCATGCCAAGGTTATTCACTATGACCCACCAAACCAATTGCAACAGTAGCCTCTCCCTGCCTCATTCGTATGCTCCGATGCCACCTTTATTTAGCAAGTGTTAGTGCTCTCGGATTTTGTAGCGCGATTCGCTATAGCCTCTGTTTTCAACAGAAATGTCCTAAAGGTACCTATACCAATCTGCAGGGTGGCGAGGAAGGGGGCTGCTGCTGCTGCTGGCAGTAACATTTTGGGGCACCCCACCTGCAAAAATACAGCCAAATGCTCCTTGTTTTACCTTTCAATACCATAACTGCAGCAGAATCGTATGGTGACCCCTGTTGTTAATAGAAACTGTCAAACAGCTTCTTGCCCCCCCCGTGGCCCCTAACCATTTGGGGTACACCCCATGAGGGAGGATCAGAGCAATAAAAACTAATGGTAGCCCCCCAAAAAGTACCTGGAAGCCAAGCCATTGTGTGCACCCCATCGCCTTCACGTTGCGCCTAAGCACCTTTTAATACTGCTCCCCCAAATTTTGACTGCCCCCTCCCAACAGAAATCAGAGAGTATAGGGGGGTGCAGTAAAAAAGTATTTGCAGTACCCCACAATAAGTCAGGATCCTCCTCCCCTTCCTCTGCTCTCTGACCCCTCCCACTCTGACAAGGCTCCACCTACACCCCTCCTCTCTGACCTGGCTCCTCCTATACTCCTCCTCTCTGACCCCTCCCACTCTGACTAGGCTCCTCCTATACCCCTCCTCTCTGACCCAGCTCCTCCTATACTCCTCCTCTCTAACCCCACCCAGACTAGGCTTCACCTATACCCCTCCTCTCTGACCTGGCTCCTCCTCTCTAACCCCACCCACTCTGACTAGGCTTCACCTATACCCCTCCTCTCTGACCTGGCTCCTCCTCTCTAACCCCACCCACTCTGACTAGGCTCCTCCTATACTCCTACTCTCTGACCCCTCCCACTCTGACTAGGCTCCTCCTATACCCCTCCTCTCTGACCCAGCTCCTCCTATACTCCTCCTCTCTGACCCCTCCCACTCGGACAAGGCTCCACCTACACCCCTCCTCTCTGACCTGGCTCCTCCTATACTCCTCCTATCTGACCCCTCCCACTCTGACAAGGCTCCACCTACACCCCTCCTCTCTGACCTGGCTCCTCCTATACTCCTCCTCTCTGACCCCTCCCACTCTGACTAGGCTCCTCCTATACCCCTCCTCTCTGCCCAGGCTCCACCTATACTCCTCCTCTCTGACCCCTCCCACTCTGACAAGGCTCCACCTACACCCCTCCTCTCTGACCTGGCTCCTCCTATACTCCTCCTCTCTGACCCCACCCACTCTGACTAGGCTCCTATTATACTCCTCCTCTCTGACTAGGCTCCTTCTATACCCCTCCTCTCTGACCCAGCTCCTCCTATACTCCTCCTCTCTAACCCCACCCACTCTGACTAGGCTTCACCTATACCCCTCCTCTCTGACCTGGCTCCTCCTCTCTAACCCCACCCACTCTGACTAGGCTCCTCCTATACTCCTACTCTCTGACCCCTCCCACTCTGACTAGGCTCCTCCTATACCCCTCCTCTCTGACCCAGCTCCTCCTCTCTAACCCCACCCACTCTGACTAGGCTTCACCTATACCCTTCCTCTCTGACCTGGCTCCTCCTCTCTGACCCCACCCACTCTGACTAGGCTCTTCTCCTCCTGCACACAACACCTGTTACCTTTCTTTCACCTGTCTCTGTTCAGGCCACACCTATTTTACTTACCAACCAATCTGCAATCCCTCATTCACTAGGCATGATTCCACTCGTACACAACACCCAGACACATTTTACTTACCAATTGGCCATTTAGGCCCACCTCCAACTTACCTCTGCTCTGCCACCATCAGTCACCTGGTGCCGAACCCGGGATTTGAACCCTGGTTGCCTGCATGGAAGGCAGGCACTTACCCACTGGACCACACTGGTTTCCATGTATGTAGCCTATCAAATTGTCCTTATGTCATGGTCATCCTTTTCATGTGCAATGGAAGCCGCCGGGAAGGACACCAAGGCCTTCATGTTGCTTATAGTTACTACTGCAATCCGCTAGACCACTAAGGAGCTATAGCTCAAAGGTAAGTCTTGTACCTTTGATGCAGACAGCCCTCACAGGCCAGGGTTCGAATCCTGCCAATGCTGTAGAGGTATCCCAAGGTGGAAATTTTCAAAAAGTGAATGTTTTTTTTTTTGCTAAGATTTTTTTTTACTTGGTAACAGAGGAGAAAAGTGGACACTCTTTTTGGCATGTGTGTCCCAAAATTTCAAATGTTTTCCCTCATGACCTTCTACCAACCTCCCTATTTCTCAAGTAGGTGCAATAGGGACAAGGCCTTGTCTTCCTTTATCAATGTCTTCATTCCTTTTCCTTTAAGTTTGGTGAATTGCAGAGTGCAATTGTGGTATTGGGGGTTATAACTGAGCACAAGAATGCGAGGAAGGTGCTACACTTATTGTAAAATAGGTTGGATGATGGTGATTTTTCATTTTGGTGTGAGTAACTCGCTCAAATCAGGGGTTTGGTGCCAGTGAGCTTGGATAGAAATAAAGGTCAAGTATGAGCTCTGGCTAATGAAATGATGGGTCAAGTTTGAGGCAAGCTAGAGTCCATTTATCAGGTGCAATAAGAAGCTAGAAAGATTGTTTTCTTTAAGAGACAGACAAGGGCAGAGTCAAGCCTTTGCTCTAGTAGGTCTGCATCATGCCTGCTGCAGGATGTGAAGGAATGGACCTCCACAGCAGTGCGCTGTGCCGGGCTGGGCTGCGCTGGGCTGGGCTGGGCAGGGCTGGGCCTGCCCTGGCACTGTGAATTAATCACCCACCTCCTTATTTTGAGGAACGCTCATGAACGCCCACGAACGCCCTTGTTCTGTATACAGGCTGACAGCAGGCAATTTAGGACCCTGCTAAATGAGGGTGATGTCCCCATGTGCTTCCTTCGAGTTGCAAAATCCTTCGTCTAAGGCAGGTGGGCTTTTTTAAAATTAGGTTGAAGACCATTTGTTGGAGGCGGTATCACGGCATAAGCCGCCGACCATCTCAGAAGAAAGTATGCATGGGAGGATATTATTTGCATAGGACAGCCCTCTTCTCAGTCCCATTCTTATGCTGCAGTTGCCATGAAGTGTTACTAGAGGGCAGCAGTATGAACAAAAGAGCACACTGAGGCTTTTCTTCTGCTTGCTGACATGATTTTTGTTCATGGTGGTCTTGCAGGGCCTAAGGAGCGAAGGACTGCTTTGACTGAGGGGATGAGGAATGGCAGGCCTTTATTTGTGGTTCAGGGGGAATATTTGGAAGGTAAACAGCAAGATGAAAACGTCAAAGCATATATGTTTGCTGAGTGATTGAGTCTGTGTGTCACTTGTCTCTTTGAAGGGACATGTGAGAAAGGAACAGCAGCACCATAGACTTCAGATGGGAGAGAGCAAGCAAGGATGAATATTTCCCTCAAATCCAAATACTTACAGTACCTCAAAGATGACAAGTGCGATATGATGTTCTGCAATTGTAAGGATTTGCCATGTGTGGTAGATAAATATGCATAGTTAGTGAGGTTTTTCCCAGAATGTGAGTATCGTTAGGCTGGCAAATGTCAGGCACTCCTTTAGGAGTATGAGGCCAAGAAAAAATTTGGGAAGTTTGCTACAGTCATCTGTAGGATCGAAAGACACTGGGGAATCGTTACAGAGGGAGCCAGGCTGCACAAAATGTGGTAACAGTTGGACAGAAATCTTTAGCATGGACTTTTGTCTACCCCCAATGTGGGACCAGGACCGCAGTACCTCTGTGTCTCTGAAACATATTTTGACCTCTGGACACCACCATCTCAATACCCCATAAATGTTCCCCCCTGGTACCCCAGCTTTGGTAGTGCATCAACCAGGTTTCAATCATTTGAGTGACCACAAACACCCTTCCTATGTGCCTTCCATTTACATTCAGTCAGTAACCCAGCTGCTTCGTTCGCTGTTCAATCTCAAGTGACAGTTGGATGCACATTGCAGGGGTATACAGGCATTTACCGTACTGTACAGGCCCTCTCAGTACATCCAGACTACACTTCTTAAAATCATAAATACATGTTTTGCCCAACAGTAAGGCCAGGCCTTTCCTCTGTAGTTCAAGGAGGAAAACATCAACTGAAGAGCATGCCAAAATTCTCTACAGACACTGCCAATCCTCACACTTCTGCCTATTTGCATGCCGAGGTTATTCACTATGACCCACCAAACCAATTGCAACAGTAGCCTCTCCCTGCCTCATTCGTATGCTCCGATGCCACCTTTATTTAGCAAGTGTTAGTGCTCTCGGATTTTGTAGCGCGATTCGCTATAGCCTCTGTTTTCAACAGAAATGTCCTAAAGGTACCTATACCAATCTGCAGGGTGGCGAGGAAGGGGGCTGCTGCTGCTGCTGGCAGTAACATTTTGGGGCACCACACCTGCAAAAATACAGCCAAATGCTCCTTGTTTTACCTTTCAATACCATAACTGCAGCAGAATCGTATGGTGACCCCTGTTGTTAATAGAAACTGTCAAACAGCTTCTTGCCCCCCCCCCGTGGCCCCTAACCATTTGGGGTACACCCCATGAGGGAGGATCAGAGCAATAAAAACTAATGGTAGCCCCCCAAAAAGTACCTGGAAGCCAAGCCATTGTGTGCACCCCATCGCCTTCACGTTGCGCCTAAGCACCTTTTAATACTGCTCCCCCAAATTTTGACTGCCCCCTCCCAACAGAAATCAGAGAGTATAGGGGGGTGCAGTAAAAAAGTATTTGCAGTACCCCACAATAAGTCAGGATCCTCCTCCCCTTCCTCTGCTCTCTGACCCCTCCCACTCTGACAAGGCTCCACCTACACCCCTCCTCTCTGACCTGGCTCCTCCTATACTCCTCCTCTCTGACCCCTCCCACTCTGACTAGGCTCCTCCTATACCCCTCCTCTCTGACCCAGCTCCTCCTATACTCCTCCTCTCTAACCCCACCCAGACTAGGCTTCACCTATACCCCTCCTCTCTGACCTGGCTCCTCCTCTCTGACCCCTCCCACTCTGACTGACTCCTTCTATACCCCTCCTCTCTGATCCAGCTCCTCCTATACTCCTCCTCTCTAACCCCACCCACTCTGACTAGGCTTCACCTATACCCCTCCTCTCTGACCTGGCTCCTCCTCTCTGACCCCTCCCACTCTGACTGACTCCTTCTATACCCCTCCTCTCTGACCCAGCTCCTCCTATACTCCTCCTCTCTGACCCCACCCACTCTGACTAGGCTTCACCTATACCCTTCCTCTCTGACCTGGCTCCTCCTCTCTGACCCCACCCACTCTGACTAGGCTCCTCCTCCACACAACACCTGTTACCTTTCTTTCACCTGTCTCTCTTCAGGCCACACCTATTTTACTTACCAACCAATCTGCAATCCCTCATTCACTAGGCATGATTCCACTCGTACACAACACCCAGACACATTTTACTTACCAATTGGCCATTTAGGCCCACCTCCAACTTACCTCTGCTCTGCCACCATCAGTCACCTGGTGCCGAACCCAGGATTTGAACCCTGGTTGCCTGCATGGAAGGCAGGCACTTACCCACTGGACCACACTGGTTTCCATGTATGTAGCCTATCAAATTGTCCTTATGTCATGGTCATCCTTTTCATGTGCAATGGAAGCCGCCGGGAAGGACACCAAGGCCTGTATGTTGCTTATAGTTACTACTGCAATCCTCTAGACCACTAAGGAGCTATAGCTCAAAGGTAAGTCTTGTACCTTTGGTGCAGACAGCCCTCACAGGCCAGGGTTCGAATCCTGCCAATGCTGTAGAGGTATCCCAAGGTGGAAATTTTCAAAAAGTGAATGTTTTTTTTTGCTAAGATTTTTTTTTACTTGGTAACAGAGGAGAAAAGTGGACACTCTTTTTGGCATGTGTGTCCCAAAATTTCAAATGTTTTCCCTCATGACCTTCTACCAACCTCCCTATTTCTCAAGTAGGTGCAATAGGGACAAGGCCTTGTCTTCCTTTATCAATGTCTTCATTCCTTTTCCTTTAAGTTTGGTGAATTGCAGAGTGCAATTGTGGTATTGGGGGTTATAACTGAGCACAAGAATGCGAGGAAGGTGCTACACTTATTGTAAAATAGGTTGGATGATGGTGATTTTTCATTTTGGTGTGAGTAACTCGCTCAAATCAGGGGTTTGGTGCCAGTGAGCTTGGATAGAAATAAAGGTCAAGTATGAGCTCTGGCTAATGAAATGATGGGTCAAGTTTGAGGCAAGCTAGAGTCCATTTATCAGGTGCAATAAGAAGCTAGAAAGATTGTTTTCTTTAAGAGACAGACAAGGGCAGAGTCAAGCCTTTGCTCTAGTAGGTCTGCATCATGCCTGCTGCAGGATGTGAAGGAATGGACCTCCACAGCAGTGCGCTGTGCCGGGCTGGGCTGCGCTGGGCTGGGCTGGGCTGGGCTGGGCCTGCCCTGGCACTGTGAATTAATCACCCACCTCCTTCCTTTGAGGAACGCTCACGAACGCCCACGAACGCCCTTGTTCTGTATACAGGCTGACAGCAGGCAATTTAGGACCCTGCTAAATGAGGGTGATGTCCCCATGTGCTTCCTTCGAGTTGCAAAATCCTTCGTCTAAGGCAGGTGGGCTTTTTTAAAATTTGGTTGAAGACCATTTGTTGGAGGCGGTATCACGGCACAAGCCGCCGACCGTCTCAGAAGAAAGTATGCATGGGAGGATATTATTTGCATAGGACAGCCCTCTTCTCGGTCCCATTCTTATGCTGCAGTTGCCATGAAGTGTTACTAGAGGGCAGCAGTATGAACAAAAGAGCACACTGAGGCTTTTCTTCTGCTTGCTGACATGATTCTTGTTCATGGTGGTCTTGCAGGGCCTAAGGAGCGAAGGACTGCTTTGACTGAGGGGATGAGGAATGGCAGGCCTTTATTTGTGGTTCAGGGGGAATATTTGGAAGGTAAACAGCAAGATGAAAACGTCAAAGCATATATGTTTGCTGAGTGATTGAGTCTGTGTGTCACTTGTCTCTTTGAAGGGACATGTGAGAAAGGAACAGCAGCACCATAGACTTCAGATGGGAGAGAGCAAGCAAGGATGAATATTTCCCTCAAATCCAAATACTTACAGTACCTCAAAGATGACAAGTGCGATATGATGTTCTGCAATTGTAAGGATTTGCCATGTGTGGTAGATAAATATGCATAGTTAGTGAGGTTTTTCCCAGAATGTGAGTATCGTTAGGCTGGCAAATGTCAGGCACTCCTTTGGGAGTATGAGGCCAAGAAAAAATTTGGGAAGTTTGCTACAGTCATCTGTAGGATCGAAAGACACTGGGGAATCGTTACAGAGGGAGCCAGGCTGCACAAAATGTGGTAACAGTTGGACAGAAATCTTTAGCATGGACTTTTGTCTACCCCCAATGTGGGACCAGGACCGCAGTACCTCTGTGTCTCTGAAACATATTTTGACCTCTGGACACCACCATCTCAATACCCCATAAATGTTCCCCCCTGGTACCCCAGCTTTGGTAGTGCATCAACCAGGTTTCAATCATTTGAGTGACCACAAACACCCTTCCTATGTGCCTTCCATTTACATTCAGTCAGTAACCCAGCTGCTTCGTTCGCTGTTCAATCTCAAGTGACAGTTGGATGCACATTGCAGGGGTATACAGGCATTTACCGTACTGTACAGGCTCTCTCAGTACATCCAGACTACACTTCTTAAAATCATAAATACATGTTTTGCCCAACAGTAACTCCAGGCCTTTCCTCTGTAGTTCAAGGAGGAAAACATCAACTGAAGAGCATGCCAAAATTCTCTACAGACACTGCCAATCCTCACACTTCTGCCTATTTGCATGCCGAGGTTATTCACTATGACCCACCAAACCAATTGCAACAGTAGCCTCTCCCTGCCTCATTCGTATGCTCCGATGCCACCTTTATTTAGCAAGTGTTAGTGCTCTCGGATTTTGTAGCGCGATTCGCTATAGCCTCTGTTTTCAACAGAAATGTCCTAAAGGTACCTATACCAATCTGCAGGGTGGCGAGGAAGGGGGCTGCTGCTGCTGCTGGCAGTAACATTTTGGGGCACCCCACCTGCAAAAATACAGCCAAATGCTCCTTGTTTTACCTTTCAATACCATAACTGCAGCAGAATCGTATGGTGACCCCTGTTGTTAATAGAAACTGTCAAACAGCTTCTTGCCCCCCCCGTGGCCCCTAACCATTTGGGGTACACCCCATGAGGGAGGATCAGAGCAATAAAAACTAATGGTAGCCCCCCAAAAAGTACCTGGAAGCCAAGCCATTGTGTGCACCCCATCGCCTTCACGTTGCGCCTAAGCACCTTTTAATACTGCTCCCCCAAATTTTGACTGCCCCCTCCCAACAGAAATCAGAGAGTATAGGGGGGTGCAGTAAAAAAGTATTTGCAGTACCCCACAATAAGTCAGGATCCTCCTCCCCTTCCTCTGCTCTCTGACCCCTCCCACTCTGACAAGGCTCCACCTACACCCCTCCTCTCTGACCTGGCTCCTCCTATACTCCTCCTCTCTGACCCCTCCCACTCTGACTAGGCTCCTCCTATACCCCTCCTCTCTGACCCAGCTCCTCCTATACTCCTCCTCTCTAACCCCACCCAGACTAGGCTTCACCTATACCCCTCGTCTCTGACCTGGCTCCTCCTCTCTGACCCCTCCCACTCTGACTGACTCCTTCTATACCCCTCCTCTCTGATCCAGCTCCTCCTATACTCCTCCTCTCTAACCCCACCCACTCTGACTAGGCTTCACCTATACCCCTCCTCTCTGACCTGGCTCCTCCTCTCTAACCCCACCCACTCTGACTAGGCTCCTCCTATACTCCTACTCTCTGACCCCTCCCACTCTGACTAGGCTCCTCCTATACCCCTCCTCTCTGACCCAGCTCCTCCTATACTCCTCCTCTCTGACCCCTGCCACTCTGACTAGGCTTCACCTATACCCTTCCTCTCTGACCTGGCTCCTCCTCTCTGACCCCACCCACTCTGACTAGGCTCCTTCTCCTCCTGCACACAACACCTGTTACCTTTATTTCACCTGTCTCTGTTCAGGCCACACCTATTTTACTTACCAACCAATCTGCAATCCCTCATTCACTAGGCATGATTCCACTCGTACACAACACCCAGACACATTTTACTTACCAATTGGCCATTTAGGCCCACATCCAACTTACCTCTGCTCTGCCACCATCAGTCACCTGGTGCCGAACCCGGGATTTGAACCCTGGTTGCCTGCATGGAAGGCAGGCACTTACCCACTGGACCACACTGGTTTCCATGTATGTAGCCTATCAAATTGTCCTTATGTCATGGTCATCCTTTTCATGTGCAATGGAAGCCGCCGGGAAGGACACCAAGGCCTTCATGTTGCTTATAGTTACTACTGCAATCCGCTAGACCACTAAGGAGCTATAGCTCAAAGGTAAGTCTTGTACCTTTGGTGCAGACAGCCCTCACAGGCCAGGGTTCGAATCCTGCCAATGCTGTAGAGGTATCCCAAGGTGGAAATTTTCAAAAAGTAAATGTTTTTTTTTTTGCTAAGATTTTTTTTTACTTGGTAACAGAGGAGAAAAGTGGACACTCTTTTTGGCATGTGTGTCCCAAAATTTCAAATGTTTTCCCTCATGACCTTCTACCAACCTCCCTATTTCTCAAGTAGGTGCAATAGGGACAAGGCCTTGTCTTCCTTTATCAATGTCTTCATTCCTTTTCCTTTAAGTTTGGTGAATTGCAGAGTGCAATTGTGGTATTGGGGGTTATAACTGAGCACAAGAATGCGAGGAAGGTGCTACACTTATTGTAAAATAGGTTGGATGATGGTGATTTTTCATTTTGGTGTGAGTAACTCGCTCAAATCAGGGGTTTGGTGCCAGTGAGCTTGGATAGAAATAAAGGTCAAGTATGAGCTCTGGCTAATGAAATGATGGGTCAAGTTTGAGGCAAGCTAGAGTCCATTTATCAGGTGCAATAAGAAGCTAGAAAGATTGTTTTCTTTAAGAGACAGACAAGGGCAGAGTCAAGCCTTTGCTCTAGTAGGTCTGCATCATGCCTGCTGCAGGATGTGAAGGAATGGACCTCCACAGCAGTGCGCTGTGCCGGGCTGGGCTGCGCTGGGCTGGGCTGGGCTGGGCTGGGCCTGCCCTGGCACTGTGAATTAATCACCCACCTCCTTCCTTTGAGGAACGCTCACGAAAGCCCACGAACGCCCTTGTTCTGTATACAGGCTGACAGCAGGCAATTTAGGACCCTGCTAAATGAGGGTGATGTCCCCATGTGCTTCCTTCGAGTTGCAAAATCCTTCGTCTAAGGCAGGTGGGCTTTTTTAAAATTAGGTTGAAGACCATTTGTTGGAGGCGGTATCACGGCATAAGCCGTCGACCGTCTCAGAAGAAAGTATGCATGGGAGGATATTATTTGCATAGGACAGCCCTCTTCTCAGTCCCATTCTTATACTGCAGTTGCCATGAAGTGTTACTAGAGGGCAGCAGTATGAACAAAAGAGCACACTGAGGCTTTTCTTCTGCTTGCTGACATGATTTTTGTTCATGGTGGTCTTGCAGGGCCTAAGGAGCGAAGGACTGCTTTGACTGAGGGGATGAGGAATGGCAGGCCTTTATTTGTGGTTCAGGGGGAATATTTGGAAGGTAAACAGCAAGATGAAAACGTCAAAGCATATATGTTTGCTGAGTGATTGAGTCTGTGTGTCACTTGTCTCTTTGAAGGGACATGTGAGAAAGGAACAGCAGCACCATAGACTTCAGATGGGAGAGAGCAAGCAAGGATGAATATTTCCCTCAAATCCAAATACTTACAGTACCTCAAAGATGACAAGTGCGATATGATGTTCTGCAATTGTAAGGATTTGCCATGTGTGGTAGATAAATATGCATAGTTAGTGAGGTTTTTCCCAGAATGTGAGTATCGTTAGGCTGGCAAATGTCAGGCACTCCTTTGGGAGTATGAGGCCAAGAAAAAATTTGGGAAGTTTGCTACAGTCATCTGTAGGATCGAAAGACACTGGGGAATCGTTACAGAGGGAGCCAGGCTGCACAAAATGTGGTAACAGTTGGACAGAAATCTTTAGCATGGACTTTTGTCTACCCCCAATGTGGGACCAGGACCGCAGTACCTCTGTGTCTCTGAAACATATTTTGACCTCTGGACACCACCATCTCAATACCCCATAAATGTTCCCCCCTGGTACCCCAGCTTTGGTAGTGCATCAACCAGGTTTCAATCATTTGAGTGACCACAAACACCCTTCCTATGTGCCTTCCATTTACATTCAGTCAGTAACCCAGCTGCTTCGTTCGCTGTTCAATCTCAAGTGACAGTTGGATGCACATTGCAGGGGTATACAGGCATTTACCGTACTGTACAGGCCCTCTCAGTACATCCAGACTACACTTCTTAAAATCATAAATACATGTTTTGCCCAACAGTAAGGCCAGGCCTTTCCTCTGTAGTTCAAGGAGGAAAACATCAACTGAAGAGCATGCCAAAATTCTCTACAGACACTGCCAATCCTCACACTTCTGCCTATTTGCATGCCGAGGTTATTCACTATGACCCACCAAACCAATTGCAACAGTAGCCTCTCCCTGCCTCATTCGTATGCTCCGATGCCACCTTTATTTAGCAAGTGTTAGTGCTCTCGGATTTTGTAGCGCGATTCGCTATAGCCTCTGTTTTCAACAGAAATGTCCTAAAGGTACCTATACCAATCTGCAGGGTGGCGAGGAAGGGGGCTGCTGCTGCTGCTGGCAGTAACATTTTGGGGCACCCCACCTGCAAAAATACAGCCAAATGCTCCTTGTTTTACCTTTCAATACCATAACTGCAGCAGAATCGTATGGTGACCCCTGTTGTTAATAGAAACTGTCAAACAGCTTCTTGCCCCCCCCCGTGGCCCCTAACCATTTGGGGTACACCCCATGAGGGAGGATCAGAGCAATAAAAACTAATGGTAGCCCCCCAAAAAGTACCTGGAAGCCAAGCCATTGTGTGCACCCCATCGCCTTCACGTTGCGCCTAAGCACCTTTTAATACTGCTCCCCCAAATTTTGACTGCCCCCTCCCAACAGAAATCAGAGAGTATAGGGGGGTGCAGTAAAAAAGTATTTGCAGTACCCCACAATAAGTCAGGATCCTCCTCCCCTTCCTCTGCTCTCTGACCCCTCCCACTCTGACAAGGCTCCACCTACACCCCTCCTCTCTGACCTGGCTCCTCCTATACTCCTCCTCTCTGACCCCTCCCACTCTGACTAGGCTCCTCCTATACCCCTCCTCTCTGACCCAGTTCCTCCTATACTCCTCCTCTCTAACCCCACCCAGACTAGGCTTCACCTATACCCCTCCTCTCTGACCTGGCTCCTCCTCTCTGACCCCACGCACTCTAACTAGGGTCCTACTATACTCCTCCTCTCTGACCCCTCCCACTCTGACTAGGCTCCTCCTATACCCCTCCTCTCTGACCCAGCTCCTCCTATACTCCTCCTCTGTAACCCCACCCAGACTAGGCTTCACCTATACCCCTCCTCTCTGACCTGGCTCCTCCTCTCTGACCCCACGCACTCTGACTAGGCTCCTACTATACTCCTCCTCTCTGACCCCTCCCACTCTGACTAGGCTCCTTCTATACCCCTCCTCTCTGACCCAGCTCCTCCTATACTCCTCCTCTCTAACCCCACCCACTCTGACTAGGCTTCACCTATACCCCTCCTCTCTGACCTGGCTCCTCCTCTCTAACCCCTCCCACTCTGACTAGGCTCCTCCTATACCCCTCCTCTCTGACCCAGCTCCTCCTATACTCCTCCTCTCTGACCCCTCCCACTCTGACTAGGCTCCTTCTCCTCCTGCACACAACACCTGTTACCTTTCTTTCACCTGTCTCTGTTCAGGCCACACCTATTTTACTTACCAACCAATCTGCAATCCCTCATTCACTAGGCATGATTCTACTCATACACAATACCCAGACACATTTTACTTACCAATTGGCCATTTAGGCCCAACTCCAACTTACCTCTGCTCTGCCACCATCAGTCACCTGGTGCCGAACCCGGGATTTGAACCCTGGTTGCCTGCATGGAAGGCAGGCACTTACCCACTGGACCACACTGGTTTCCATGTATGTAGCCTATCAAATTGTCCTTATGTCATGGTCATCCTTTTCAAGTGCAATGGAAGCCGCCGGGAAGGACACCAAGGCCTGTATGTTGCTTATAGTTACTACTGCAATCCTCTAGACCACTAAGGAGCTATAGCTCAAAGGTAAGTCTTGTACCTTTGGTGCAGACAGCCCTCACAGGCCAGGGTTCGAATCCTGCCAATGCTGTAGAGGTATCCCAAGGTGGAAATTTTCAAAAAGTGAATATTTTTTTTTTTGCTAAGATTTTTTTTTACTTGGTAACAGAGGAGAAAAGTGGACACTCTTTTTGGCATGTGTGTCCCAAAATTTCAAATGTTTTCCCTCATGACCTTCTACCAACCTCCCTATTTCTCAAGTAGGTGCAATAGGGACAAGGCCTTGTCTTCCTTTATCAATGTCTTCATTCCTTTTCCTTTAAGTTTGGTGAATTGCAGAGTGCAATTGTGGTATTGGGGGTTATAACTGAGCACAAGAATGCGAGGAAGGTGCTACACTTATTGTAAAATAGGTTGGATGATGGTGATTTTTCATTTTGGTGTGAGTAACTCGCTCAAATCAGGGGTTTGGTGCCAGTGAGCTTGGATAGAAATAAAGGTCAAGTATGAGCTCTGGCTAATGAAATGATGGGTCAAGTTTGAGGCAAGCTAGAGTCCATTTATCAGGTTATGTTATGTTATGTTATTAGCATTTTAATGCGCACAGCTGCTCCAGCGAAGGAGCGTCCTGGCGCAGGGAAAGGAAAACACAACACAGCACAAGTCCAGTAACAAAAAAGCAGAACATTAAAAACAAGGAACATTAAAACAGGAAGGTTTTCAGAGCCCTACGAAAAGATAATAAGTCATTCGAGAGGCGGATTTCCAAGGGGAGCGCATTCCAAAGGGTTGCAGCTTTCACGCGGAAGGAGCGACCCCCCATCCGACTAAGTCTAAAACGGGGGACGACCACCAAGGACTGTCCAAGGGATCGTAGTGAGCGGGTGGGAACGTAGGGAGAGATCAGTGTGTTGAGTATCCCGGGTGCCAAGTCTCTCAGAATTTTAAAAACAAGGCAAAGAGCCTTAATAAGAAGCTAGAAAGATTGTTTTCTTTAAGAGACAGACAAGGGCAGAGTCAAGCCTTTGCTCTAGTAGGTCTGCATCATGCCTGCTGAAGGATGTGAAGGAATGGACCTCCACAGCAGTGCGCTGTGCCGGGCTGGGCTGCGCTGGGCTGGGCTGGGCTGGGCTGGGCTGGGCTAGGCCTGCCCTGGCACTGTGAATTAATCACCCACCTCCTTCCTTTGAGGAACGCTCATGAACGCCCACGAACGCCCTTGTTCTGTATACAGGCTGACAGCAGGCAATTTAGGACCCTGCTAAATGAGGGTGATGTCCCCTTGTGCTTCCTTCGAGTTGCAAAATCCTTCGTCTAAGGCAGGTGGGCTTTTTTAAAATTTGGTTGAAGACCATTTGTTGGAGGCGGTATCACGGCACAAGCCGCCGACCGTCTCAGAAGAAAGTATGCATGGGAGGATATTATTTGCATAGGACAGCCCTCTTCTCAGTCCCATTCTTATGCTGCAGTTGCCATGAAGTGTTACTAGAGGGCAGCAGTATGAACAAAAGAGCACACTGAGGCTTTTCTTCTGCTTGCTGACATGATTCTTGTTCATGGTGGTCTTGCAGGGCCTAAGGAGCGAAGGACTGCTTTGACTGAGGGGATGAGGAATGGCAGGCCTTTATTTGTGGTTCAGGGGGAATATTTGGAAGGTAAACAGCAAGATGAAAACGTCAAAGCATATATGTTTGCTGAGTGATTGAGTCTGTGTGTCACTTGTCTCTTTGAAGGGACATGTGAGAAAGGAACAGCAGCACCATAGACTTCAGATGGGAGAGAGCAAGCAAGGATGAATATTTCCCTCAAATCCAAATACTTACAGTACCTCAAAGATGACAAGTGCGATATGATGTTCTGCAATTGTAAGGATTTGCCATGTGTGGTAGATAAATATGCATAGTTAGTGAGGTTTTTCCCAGAATGTGAGTATTGTTAGGCTGGCAAATGTCAGGCACTCCTTTGGGAGTATGAGGCCAAGAAAAAATTTGGGAAGTTTGCTACAGTCATCTGTAGGATCGAAAGACACTGGGGAATCGTTACAGAGGGAGCCAGGCTGCACAAAATGTGGTAACAGTTGGACAGAAATCTTTAGCATGGACTTTTGTCTACCCCCAATGTGGGACCAGGACCGCAGTACCTCTGTGTCTCTGAAACATATTTTGACCTCTGGACACCACCATCTCAATACCCCATAAATGTTCCCCCCTGGTACCCCAGCTTTGGTAGTGCATCAACCAGGTTTCAATCATTTGAGTGACCACAAACACCCTTCCTATGTGCCTTCCATTTACATTCAGTCAGTAACCCAGCTGCTTTGTTCGCTGTTCAATCTCAAGTGACAGTTGGATGCACATTGCAGGGGTATACAGGCATTTACCGTACTGTACAGGCCCTCTCAGTACATCCAGACTACACTTCTTAAAATCATAAATACATGTTTTGCCCAACAGTAAGGCCAGGCCTTTCCTTTGTAGTTCAAGGAGGAAAACATCAACTGAAGAGCATGCCAAAATTCTCTACAGACACTGCCAATCCTCACACTTCTGCCTATTTGCATGCCGAGGTTATTCACTATGACCCACCAAACCAATTGCAACAGTAGCCTCTCCCTGCCTCATTCGTATGCTCCGATGCCACCTTTATTTAGCAATTGTTAGTGCTCTCGGATTTTGTAGCGCGATTCGCTATAGCCTCTGTTTTCAACAGAAATGTCCTAAAGGTACCTATACCAATCTGCAGGGTGGCGAGGAAGGGGGCTGCTGCTGCTGCTGGCAGTAACATTTTGGGGCACCCCACCTGCAAAAATACAGCCAAATGCTCCTTGTTTTACCTTTCAATACCATAACTGCAGCAGAATCGTATGGTGACCCCTGTTGTTAATAGAAACTGTCAAACAGCTTCTTGCCCCCCCGTGGCCCCTAACCATTTGGGGTACACCCCATGAGGAAGGATCAGAGCAATAAAAACTAATGGTAGCCCCCCAAAAAGTACCTGGAAGCCAAGCCATTGTGTGCACCCCATCGCCTTCACGTTGCGCCTAAGCACCTTTTAATACTGCTCCCCCAAATTATGACTGCCCCCTCCCAACAGAAATCAGAGAGTATAGGGGGGTGCAGTAAAAAAGTATTTGCAGTACCCCACAATAAGTCAGGATCCTCCTCCCCTTCCTCTGCTCTCTGACCCCTCCCACTCTGACAAGGCTCCACCTACACCCCTCCTCTCTGACCTGGCTCCTCCTATACTCCTCCTCTCTGACCCCTCCCACTCTGACAAGGCTCCTTCTATACCCCTCCTCTCTGACCCAGCTCCTCCTATACTCCTCCTCTCTGACCCCACCCACTCTGACTAGGCTTCACCTATACCCTTCCTCTCTGACCTGGCTCCTCCTCTCTGACCCCACCCACTCTGACTAGGCTCCTCCTCCACACAACACCTGTTACCTTTCTTTCACCTGTCTCTCTTCAGGCCACACCTATTTTACTTACCAACCAATCTGCAATCCCTCATTCACTAGGCATGATTCCACTCGTACACAACACCCAGACACATTTTACTTACCAATTGGCCATTTAGGCCCACCTCCAACTTACCTCTGCTCTGCCACCATCAGTCACCTGGTGCCGAACCCAGGATTTGAACCCTGGTTGCCTGCATGGAAGGCAGGCACTTACCCACTGGACCACACTGGTTTCCATGTATGTAGCCTATCAAATTGTCCTTATGTCATGGTCATCCTTTTCATGTGCAATGGAAGCCGCCGGGAAGGACACCAAGGCCTGTATGTTGCTTATAGTTACTACTGCAATCCTCTAGACCACTAAGGAGCTATAGCTCAAAGGTAAGTCTTGTACCTTTGGTGCAGACAGCCCTCACAGGCCAGGGTTCGAATCCTGCCAATGCTGTAGAGGTATCCCAAGGTGGAAATTTTCAAAAAGTGAATGTTTTTTTTTGCTAAGATTTTTTTTTACTTGGTAACAGAGGAGAAAAGTGGACACTCTTTTTGGCATGTGTGTCCCAAAATTTCAAATGTTTTCCCTCATGACCTTCTACCAACCTCCCTATTTCTCAAGTAGGTGCAATAGGGACAAGGCCTTGTCTTCCTTTATCAATGTCTTCATTCCTTTTCCTTTAAGTTTGGTGAATTGCAGAGTGCAATTGTGGTATTGGGGGTTATAACTGAGCACAAGAATGCGAGGAAGGTGCTACACTTATTGTAAAATAGGTTGGATGATGGTGATTTTTCATTTTGGTGTGAGTAACTCGCTCAAATCAGGGGTTTGGTGCCAGTGAGCTTGGATAGAAATAAAGGTCAAGTATGAGCTCTGGCTAATGAAATGATGGGTCAAGTTTGAGGCAAGCTAGAGTCCATTTATCAGGTGCAATAAGAAGCTAGAAAGATTGTTTTCTTTAAGAGACAGACAAGGGCAGAGTCAAGCCTTTGCTCTAGTAGGTCTGCATCATGCCTGCTGCAGGATGTGAAGGAATGGACCTCCACAGCAGTGCGCTGTGCCGGGCTGGGCTGCGCTGGGCTGGGCTGGGCTGGGCTGGGCCTGCCCTGGCACTGTGAATTAATCACCCACCTCCTTCCTTTGAGGAACGCTCACGAACGCCCACGAACGCCCTTGTTCTGTATACAGGCTGACAGCAGGCAATTTAGGACCCTGCTAAATGAGGGTGATGTCCCCATGTGCTTCCTTCGAGTTGCAAAATCCTTCGTCTAAGGCAGGTGGGCTTTTTTAAAATTTGGTTGAAGACCATTTGTTGGAGGCGGTATCACGGCACAAGCCGCCGACCGTCTCAGAAGAAAGTATGCATGGGAGGATATTATTTGCATAGGACAGCCCTCTTCTCGGTCCCATTCTTATGCTGCAGTTGCCATGAAGTGTTACTAGAGGGCAGCAGTATGAACAAAAGAGCACACTGAGGCTTTTCTTCTGCTTGCTGACATGATTCTTGTTCATGGTGGTCTTGCAGGGCCTAAGGAGCGAAGGACTGCTTTGACTGAGGGGATGAGGAATGGCAGGCCTTTATTTGTGGTTCAGGGGGAATATTTGGAAGGTAAACAGCAAGATGAAAACGTCAAAGCATATATGTTTGCTGAGTGATTGAGTCTGTGTGTCACTTGTCTCTTTGAAGGGACATGTGAGAAAGGAACAGCAGCACCATAGACTTCAGATGGGAGAGAGCAAGCAAGGATGAATATTTCCCTCAAATCCAAATACTTACAGTACCTCAAAGATGACAAGTGCGATATGATGTTCTGCAATTGTAAGGATTTGCCATGTGTGGTAGATAAATATGCATAGTTAGTGAGGTTTTTCCCAGAATGTGAGTATCGTTAGGCTGGCAAATGTCAGGCACTCCTTTGGGAGTATGAGGCCAAGAAAAAATTTGGGAAGTTTGCTACAGTCATCTGTAGGATCGAAAGACACTGGGGAATCGTTACAGAGGGAGCCAGGCTGCACAAAATGTGGTAACAGTTGGACAGAAATCTTTAGCATGGACTTTTGTCTACCCCCAATGTGGGACCAGGACCGCAGTACCTCTGTGTCTCTGAAACATATTTTGACCTCTGGACACCACCATCTCAATACCCCATAAATGTTCCCCCCTGGTACCCCAGCTTTGGTAGTGCATCAACCAGGTTTCAATCATTTGAGTGACCACAAACACCCTTCCTATGTGCCTTCCATTTACATTCAGTCAGTAACCCAGCTGCTTCGTTCGCTGTTCAATCTCAAGTGACAGTTGGATGCACATTGCAGGGGTATACAGGCATTTACCGTACTGTACAGGCTCTCTCAGTACATCCAGACTACACTTCTTAAAATCATAAATACATGTTTTGCCCAACAGTAACTCCAGGCCTTTCCTCTGTAGTTCAAGGAGGAAAACATCAACTGAAGAGCATGCCAAAATTCTCTACAGACACTGCCAATCCTCACACTTCTGCCTATTTGCATGCCGAGGTTATTCACTATGACCCACCAAACCAATTGCAACAGTAGCCTCTCCCTGCCTCATTCGTATGCTCCGATGCCACCTTTATTTAGCAAGTGTTAGTGCTCTCGGATTTTGTAGCGCGATTCGCTATAGCCTCTGTTTTCAACAGAAATGTCCTAAAGGTACCTATACCAATCTGCAGGGTGGCGAGGAAGGGGGCTGCTGCTGCTGCTGGCAGTAACATTTTGGGGCACCCCACCTGCAAAAATACAGCCAAATGCTCCTTGTTTTACCTTTCAATACCATAACTGCAGCAGAATCGTATGGTGACCCCTGTTGTTAATAGAAACTGTCAAACAGCTTCTTGCCCCCCCCGTGGCCCCTAACCATTTGGGGTACACCCCATGAGGGAGGATCAGAGCAATAAAAACTAATGGTAGCCCCCCAAAAAGTACCTGGAAGCCAAGCCATTGTGTGCACCCCATCGCCTTCACGTTGCGCCTAAGCACCTTTTAATACTGCTCCCCCAAATTTTGACTGCCCCCTCCCAACAGAAATCAGAGAGTATAGGGGGGTGCAGTAAAAAAGTATTTGCAGTACCCCACAATAAGTCAGGATCCTCCTCCCCTTCCTCTGCTCTCTGACCCCTCCCACTCTGACAAGGCTCCACCTACACCCCTCCTCTCTGACCTGGCTCCTCCTATACTCCTCCTCTCTGACCCCTCCCACTCTGACTAGGCTCCTCCTATACCCCTCCTCTCTGACCCAGCTCCTCCTATACTCCTCCTCTCTAACCCCACCCAGACTAGGCTTCACCTATACCCCTCGTCTCTGACCTGGCTCCTCCTCTCTGACCCCTCCCACTCTGACTGACTCCTTCTATACCCCTCCTCTCTGATCCAGCTCCTCCTATACTCCTCCTCTCTAACCCCACCCACTCTGACTAGGCTTCACCTATACCCCTCCTCTCTGACCTGGCTCCTCCTCTCTAACCCCACCCACTCTGACTAGGCTCCTCCTATACTCCTACTCTCTGACCCCTCCCACTCTGACTAGGCTCCTCCTATACCCCTCCTCTCTGACCCAGCTCCTCCTATACTCCTCCTCTCTGACCCCTGCCACTCTGACTAGGCTTCACCTATACCCTTCCTCTCTGACCTGGCTCCTCCTCTCTGACCCCACCCACTCTGACTAGGCTCCTTCTCCTCCTGCACACAACACCTGTTACCTTTATTTCACCTGTCTCTGTTCAGGCCACACCTATTTTACTTACCAACCAATCTGCAATCCCTCATTCACTAGGCATGATTCCACTCGTACACAACACCCAGACACATTTTACTTACCAATTGGCCATTTAGGCCCACATCCAACTTACCTCTGCTCTGCCACCATCAGTCACCTGGTGCCGAACCCGGGATTTGAACCCTGGTTGCCTGCATGGAAGGCAGGCACTTACCCACTGGACCACACTGGTTTCCATGTATGTAGCCTATCAAATTGTCCTTATGTCATGGTCATCCTTTTCATGTGCAATGGAAGCCGCCGGGAAGGACACCAAGGCCTTCATGTTGCTTATAGTTACTACTGCAATCCGCTAGACCACTAAGGAGCTATAGCTCAAAGGTAAGTCTTGTACCTTTGGTGCAGACAGCCCTCACAGGCCAGGGTTCGAATCCTGCCAATGCTGTAGAGGTATCCCAAGGTGGAAATTTTCAAAAAGTAAATGTTTTTTTTTTTGCTAAGATTTTTTTTTACTTGGTAACAGAGGAGAAAAGTGGACACTCTTTTTGGCATGTGTGTCCCAAAATTTCAAATGTTTTCCCTCATGACCTTCTACCAACCTCCCTATTTCTCAAGTAGGTGCAATAGGGACAAGGCCTTGTCTTCCTTTATCAATGTCTTCATTCCTTTTCCTTTAAGTTTGGTGAATTGCAGAGTGCAATTGTGGTATTGGGGGTTATAACTGAGCACAAGAATGCGAGGAAGGTGCTACACTTATTGTAAAATAGGTTGGATGATGGTGATTTTTCATTTTGGTGTGAGTAACTCGCTCAAATCAGGGGTTTGGTGCCAGTGAGCTTGGATAGAAATAAAGGTCAAGTATGAGCTCTGGCTAATGAAATGATGGGTCAAGTTTGAGGCAAGCTAGAGTCCATTTATCAGGTGCAATAAGAAGCTAGAAAGATTGTTTTCTTTAAGAGACAGACAAGGGCAGAGTCAAGCCTTTGCTCTAGTAGGTCTGCATCATGCCTGCTGCAGGATGTGAAGGAATGGACCTCCACAGCAGTGCGCTGTGCCGGGCTGGGCTGCGCTGGGCTGGGCTGGGCTGGGCTGGGCCTGCCCTGGCACTGTGAATTAATCACCCACCTCCTTCCTTTGAGGAACGCTCACGAAAGCCCACGAACGCCCTTGTTCTGTATACAGGCTGACAGCAGGCAATTTAGGACCCTGCTAAATGAGGGTGATGTCCCCATGTGCTTCCTTCGAGTTGCAAAATCCTTCGTCTAAGGCAGGTGGGCTTTTTTAAAATTAGGTTGAAGACCATTTGTTGGAGGCGGTATCACGGCATAAGCCGTCGACCGTCTCAGAAGAAAGTATGCATGGGAGGATATTATTTGCATAGGACAGCCCTCTTCTCAGTCCCATTCTTATACTGCAGTTGCCATGAAGTGTTACTAGAGGGCAGCAGTATGAACAAAAGAGCACACTGAGGCTTTTCTTCTGCTTGCTGACATGATTTTTGTTCATGGTGGTCTTGCAGGGCCTAAGGAGCGAAGGACTGCTTTGACTGAGGGGATGAGGAATGGCAGGCCTTTATTTGTGGTTCAGGGGGAATATTTGGAAGGTAAACAGCAAGATGAAAACGTCAAAGCATATATGTTTGCTGAGTGATTGAGTCTGTGTGTCACTTGTCTCTTTGAAGGGACATGTGAGAAAGGAACAGCAGCACCATAGACTTCAGATGGGAGAGAGCAAGCAAGGATGAATATTTCCCTCAAATCCAAATACTTACAGTACCTCAAAGATGACAAGTGCGATATGATGTTCTGCAATTGTAAGGATTTGCCATGTGTGGTAGATAAATATGCATAGTTAGTGAGGTTTTTCCCAGAATGTGAGTATCGTTAGGCTGGCAAATGTCAGGCACTCCTTTGGGAGTATGAGGCCAAGAAAAAATTTGGGAAGTTTGCTACAGTCATCTGTAGGATCGAAAGACACTGGGGAATCGTTACAGAGGGAGCCAGGCTGCACAAAATGTGGTAACAGTTGGACAGAAATCTTTAGCATGGACTTTTGTCTACCCCCAATGTGGGACCAGGACCGCAGTACCTCTGTGTCTCTGAAACATATTTTGACCTCTGGACACCACCATCTCAATACCCCATAAATGTTCCCCCCTGGTACCCCAGCTTTGGTAGTGCATCAACCAGGTTTCAATCATTTGAGTGACCACAAACACCCTTCCTATGTGCCTTCCATTTACATTCAGTCAGTAACCCAGCTGCTTCGTTCGCTGTTCAATCTCAAGTGACAGTTGGATGCACATTGCAGGGGTATACAGGCATTTACCGTACTGTACAGGCCCTCTCAGTACATCCAGACTACACTTCTTAAAATCATAAATACATGTTTTGCCCAACAGTAAGGCCAGGCCTTTCCTCTGTAGTTCAAGGAGGAAAACATCAACTGAAGAGCATGCCAAAATTCTCTACAGACACTGCCAATCCTCACACTTCTGCCTATTTGCATGCCGAGGTTATTCACTATGACCCACCAAACCAATTGCAACAGTAGCCTCTCCCTGCCTCATTCGTATGCTCCGATGCCACCTTTATTTAGCAAGTGTTAGTGCTCTCGGATTTTGTAGCGCGATTCGCTATAGCCTCTGTTTTCAACAGAAATGTCCTAAAGGTACCTATACCAATCTGCAGGGTGGCGAGGAAGGGGGCTGCTGCTGCTGCTGGCAGTAACATTTTGGGGCACCCCACCTGCAAAAATACAGCCAAATGCTCCTTGTTTTACCTTTCAATACCATAACTGCAGCAGAATCGTATGGTGACCCCTGTTGTTAATAGAAACTGTCAAACAGCTTCTTGCCCCCCCCCCGTGGCCCCTAACCATTTGGGGTACACCCCATGAGGGAGGATCAGAGCAATAAAAACTAATGGTAGCCCCCCAAAAAGTACCTGGAAGCCAAGCCATTGTGTGCACCCCATCGCCTTCACGTTGCGCCTAAGCACCTTTTAATACTGCTCCCCCAAATTTTGACTGCCCCCTCCCAACAGAAATCAGAGAGTATAGGGGGGTGCAGTAAAAAAGTATTTGCAGTACCCCACAATAAGTCAGGATCCTCCTCCCCTTCCTCTGCTCTCTGACCCCTCCCACTCTGACAAGGCTCCACCTACACCCCTCCTCTCTGACCTGGCTCCTCCTATACTCCTCCTCTCTGACCCCTCCCACTCTGACTAGGCTCCTCCTATACCCCTCCTCTCTGACCCAGCTCCTCCTATACTCCTCCTCTCTAACCCCACCCACTCTGACTAGGCTTCACCTATACCCTTCCTCTCTGACCTGGCTCCTCCTCTCTGACCCCACCCACTCTGACTAGGCTCCTCCTCCTCCTGCACACAACACCTGTTACCTTTCTTTCACCTGTCTCTCTTCAGGCCACACCTATTTTACTTACCAACCAATCTGCAATCCCTCATTCACTAGGCATGATTCCACTCGTACACAACACCCAGACACATTTTACTTACCAATTGGCCATTTAGGCCCACCTCCAACTTACCTCTGCTCTGCCACCATCAGTCACCTGGTGCCGAACCCGGGATTTGAACCCTGGTTGCCTGCATGGAAGGCAGGCACTTACCCACTGGACCACACTGGTTTCCATGTATGTAGCCTATCAAATTGTCCTTATGTCATGGTCATCCTTTTCATGTGCAATGGAAGCCGCCGGGAAGGACACCAAGGCCTTCATGTTGCTTATAGTTACTACTGCAATCCTCTAGACCACTAAGGAGCTATAGCTCAAAGGTAAGTCTTGTACCTTTGGTGCAGACAGCCCTCACAGGCCAGGGTTCGAATCCTGCCAATGCTGTAGAGGTATCCCAAGGTGGAAATTTTCAAAAAGTGAATGTTTTTTTTTTTGCTAAGATTTTTTTTACCTTGGTAACAGAGGAGAAAAGTGGACACTCTTTTTGGCATGTGTGTCCCAAAATTTCAAATGTTTTCCCTCATGACCTTCTACCAACCTCCCTATTTCTCAAGTAGGTGCAATAGGGACAAGGCCTTGTCTTCCTTTATCAATGTCTTCATTCCTTTTCCTTTAAGTTTGGTGAATTGCAGAGTGCAATTGTGGTATTGGGGGTTATAACTGAGCACAAGAATGCGAGGAAGGTGCTACACTTATTGTAAAATAGGTTGGATGATGGTGATTTTTCATTTTGGTGTGAGTAACTCGCTCAAATCAGGGGTTTGGTGCCAGTGAGCTTGGATAGAAATAAAGGTCAAGTATGAGCTCTGGCTAATGAAATGATGGGTCAAGTTTGAGGCAAGCTAGAGTCCATTTATCAGGTGCAATAAGAAGCTAGAAAGATTGTTTTCTTTAAGAGACAGACAAGGGCAGAGTCAAGCCTTTGCTCTAGTAGGTCTGCATCATGCCTGCTGCAGGATGTGAAGGAATGGACCTCCACAGCAGTGCGCTGTGCCGGGCTGGGCTGCGCTGGGCTGGGCTGGGCTGGGCAGGGCTGGGCCTGCCCTGGCACTGTGAATTAATCACCCACCTCCTTCCTTTGAGGAACGCTCACGAACGCCCACGAACGCCCTTGTTCTGTATACAGGCTGACAGCAGGCAATTTAGGACCCTGCTAAATGAGGGTGATGTCCCCATGTGCTTCCTTCGAGTTGCAAAATCCTTCGTCTAAGGCAGGTGGGCTTTTTTAAAATTAGGTTGAAGACCATTTGTTGGAGGCGGTATCACGGCATAAGCCGCCGACCGTCTCAGAAGAAAGTATGCATGGGAGGATATTATTTGCATAGGACAGCCCTCTTCTCAGTCCCATTCTTATGCTGCAGTTGCCATGAAGTGTTACTAGAGGGCAGCAGTATGAACAAAAGAGCACACTGAGGCTTTTCTTCTGCTTGCTGACATGATTTTTGTTCATGGTGGTCTTGCAGGGCCTAAGGAGCGAAGGACTGCTTTGACTGAGGGGATGAGGAATGGCAGGCCTTTATTTGTGGTTCAGGGGGAATATTTGGAAGGTAAACAGCAAGATGAAAACGTCAAAGCATATATGTTTGCTGAGTGATTGAGTCTGTGTGTCACTTGTCTCTTTGAAGGGACATGTGAGAAAGGAACAGCAGCACCATAGACTTCAGATGGGAGAGAGCAAGCAAGGATGAATATTTCCCTCAAATCCAAATACTTACAGTACCTCAAAGATGACAAGTGCGATATGATGTTCTGCAATTGTAAGGATTTGCCATGTGTGGTAGATAAATATGCATAGTTAGTGAGGTTTTTCCCAGAATGTGAGTATAGTTAGGCTGGCAAATGTCAGGCACTCCTTTGGGAGTATGAGGCCAAGAAAAAATTTGGGAAGTTTGCTACAGTCATCTGTAGGATCGAAAGACACTGGGGAATCGTTACAGAGGGAGCCAGGCTGCACAAAATGTGGTAACAGTTGGACAGAAATCTTTAGCATGGACTTTTGTCTACCCCCAATGTGGGACCATGACCGCAGTACCTCTGTGTCTCTGAAACATATTTTGACCTCTGGACACCACCATCTCAATACCCCATAAATGTTCCCCCCTGGTACCCCAGCTTTGGTAGTGCATCAACCAGGTTTCAATCATTTGAGTGACCACAAACACCCTTCCTATGTGCCTTCCATTTACATTCAGTCAGTAACCCAGCTGCTTCGTTCGCTGTTCAATCTCAAGTGACAGTTGGATGCACATTGCAGGGGTACACAGGCATTTACCGTACTGTACAGGCCCTCTCAGTACATCCAGACTACACTTCTTAAAATCATAAATACATGTTTTGCCCAACAGTAAGGCCAGGCCTTTCCTCTGTAGTTCAAGGAGGAAAACATCAACTGAAGAGCATGCCAAAATTCTCTACAGACACTGCCAATCCTCACACTTCTGCCTATTTGCATGCCGAGGTTATTCACTATGACCCACCAAACCAATTGCAACAGTAGCCTCTCCCTGCCTCATTCGTATGCTCCGATGCCACCTTTATTTAGCAAGTGTTAGTGCTCTCGGATTTTGTAGCGCGATTCGCTATAGCCTCTGTTTTCAACAGAAATGTCCTAAAGGTACCTATACCAATCTGCAGGGTGGCGAGGAAGGGGGCTGCTGCTGCTGCTGGCAGTAACATTTTGGGGCACCCCACCTGCAAAAATACAGCCAAATGCTCCTTGTTTTACCTTTCAATACCATAACTGCAGCAGAATCGTATGGTGACCCCTGTTGTTAATAGAAACTGTCAAACAGCTTCTTGCCCCCCCCGTGGCCCCTAACCATTTGGGGTACACCCCATGAGGGAGGATCAGAGCAATAAAAACTAATGGTAGCCCCCCAAAAAGTACCTGGAAGCCAAGCCATTGTGTGCACCCCATCGCCTTCACGTTGCGCCTAAGCACCTTTTAATACTGCTCCCCCAAATTTTGACTGCCCCCTCTCAACAGAAATCAGAGAGTATAGGGGGGTGCAGTAAAAAAGTATTTGCAGTACCCCACAATAAGTCAGGATCCTCCTCCCCTTCCTCTGCTCTCTGACCCCTCCCACTCTGACAAGGCTCCACCTACACCCCTCCTCTCTGACCTGGCTCCTCCTATACTCCTCCTCTCTGACCCCTCCCACTCTGACTAGGCTCCTCCGATACCCCTCCTCTCTGACCCAGCTCCTCCTATACTCCTCCTCTGTAACCCCACCCAGACTAGGCTTCACCTATACCCCTCCTCTCTGACCCCACGCACTCTGACTAGGCTCCTACTATACTCCTCCTCTCTGACCCCTCCCACTCTGACTAGGCTCCTTCTATACCCCTCCTCTCTGACCCAGCTCCTCCTATACTCCTCCTCTCTAACCCCACCCACTCTGACTAGGCTCCTCCTCCTCCACACAACACCTGTTACCTTTCTTTCACCTGTCTCTGTTCAGGCCACACCTATTTTACTTACCAACCAATCTGCAATCCCTCATTCACTAGGCATGATTCTACTCATACACAATACCCAGACACATTTTACTTACCAATTGGCCATTTAGGCCCACCTCCAACTTACCTCTGCTCTGCCACCATCAGTCACCTGGTGCCGAACCCGGGATTTGAACCCTGGTTGCCTGCATGGAAGGCAGGCACTTACCCACTGGACCACACTGGTTTCCATGTATGTAGCCTATCAAATTGTCCTTATGTCATGGTCATCCTTTTCAAGTGCAATGGAAGCCGCCGGGAAGGACACCAAGGCCTGTATGTTGCTTATAGTTACTACTGCAATCCTCTAGACCCCTAAGGAGCTATAGCTCAAAGGTAAGTCTTGTACCTTTGGTGCAGACAGCCCTCACAGGCCAGGGTTCGAATCCTGCCAATGCTGTAGAGGTATCCCAAGGTGGAAATTTTCAAAAAGTGAATATTTTTTTTTTTGCTAAGATTTTTTTTTACTTGGTAACAGAGGAGAAAAGTGGACACTCTTTTTGGCATGTGTGTCCCAAAATTTCAAATGTTTTCCCTCATGACCTTCTACCAACCTCCCTATTTCTCAAGTAGGTGCAATAGGGACAAGGCCTTGTCTTCCTTTATCAATGTCTTCATTCCTTTTCCTTTAAGTTTGGTGAATTGCAGAGTGCAATTGTGGTATTGGGGGTTATAACTGAGCACAAGAATGCGAGGAAGGTGCTACACTTATTGTAAAATAGGTTGGATGATGGTGATTTTTCATTTTGGTGTGAGTAACTCGCTCAAATCAGGGGTTTGGTGCCAGTGAGCTTGGATAGAAATAAAGGTCAAGTATGAGCTCTGGCTAATGAAATGATGGGTCAAGTTTGAGGCAAGCTAGAGTCCATTTATCAGGTGCAATAAGAAGCTAGAAAGATTGTTTTCTTTAAGAGACAGACAAGGGCAGAGTCAAGCCTTTGCTCTAGTAGGTCTGCATCATGCCTGCTGAAGGATGTGAAGGAATGGACCTCCACAGCAGTGCGCTGTGCCGGGCTGGGCTGCGCTGGGCTGGGCTGGGCTGGGCTGGGCTGGGCTAGGCCTGCCCTGGCACTGTGAATTAATCACCCACCTCCTTCCTTTGAGGAACGCTCATGAACGCCCACGAACGCCCTTGTTCTGTATACAGGCTGACAGCAGGCAATTTAGGACCCTGCTAAATGAGGGTGATGTCCCCTTGTGCTTCCTTCGAGTTGCAAAATCCTTCGTCTAAGGCAGGTGGGCTTTTTTAAAATTTGGTTGAAGACCATTTGTTGGAGGCGGTATCACGGCACAAGCCGCCGACCGTCTCAGAAGAAAGTATGCATGGGAGGATATTATTTGCATAGGACAGCCCTCTTCTCAGTCCCATTCTTATGCTGCAGTTGCCATGAAGTGTTACTAGAGGGCAGCAGTATGAACAAAAGAGCACACTGAGGCTTTTCTTCTGCTTGCTGACATGATTCTTGTTCATGGTGGTCTTGCAGGGCCTAAGGAGCGAAGGACTGCTTTGACTGAGGGGATGAGGAATGGCAGGCCTTTATTTGTGGTTCAGGGGGAATATTTGGAAGGTAAACAGCAAGATGAAAACGTCAAAGCATATATGTTTGCTGAGTGATTGAGTCTGTGTGTCACTTGTCTCTTTGAAGGGACATGTGAGAAAGGAACAGCAGCACCATAGACTTCAGATGGGAGAGAGCAAGCAAGGATGAATATTTCCCTCAAATCCAAATACTTACAGTACCTCAAAGATGACAAGTGCGATATGATGTTCTGCAATTGTAAGGATTTGCCATGTGTGGTAGATAAATATGCATAGTTAGTGAGGTTTTTCCCAGAATGTGAGTATTGTTAGGCTGGCAAATGTCAGGCACTCCTTTGGGAGTATGAGGCCAAGAAAAAATTTGGGAAGTTTGCTACAGTCATCTGTAGGATCGAAAGACACTGGGGAATCGTTACAGAGGGAGCCAGGCTGCACAAAATGTGGTAACAGTTGGACAGAAATCTTTAGCATGGACTTTTGTCTACCCCCAATGTGGGACCAGGACCGCAGTACCTCTGTGTCTCTGAAACATATTTTGACCTCTGGACACCACCATCTCAATACCCCATAAATGTTCCCCCCTGGTACCCCAGCTTTGGTAGTGCATCAACCAGGTTTCAATCATTTGAGTGACCACAAACACCCTTCCTATGTGCCTTCCATTTACATTCAGTCAGTAACCCAGCTGCTTTGTTCGCTGTTCAATCTCAAGTGACAGTTGGATGCACATTGCAGGGGTATACAGGCATTTACCGTACTGTACAGGCCCTCTCAGTACATCCAGACTACACTTCTTAAAATCATAAATACATGTTTTGCCCAACAGTAAGGCCAGGCCTTTCCTCTGTAGTTCAAGGAGGAAAACATCAACTGAAGAGCATGCCAAAATTCTCTACAGACACTGCCAATCCTCACACTTCTGCCTATTTGCATGCCGAGGTTATTCACTATGACCCACCAAACCAATTGCAACAGTAGCCTCTCCCTGCCTCATTCGTATGCTCCGATGCCACCTTTATTTAGCAAGTGTTAGTGCTCTCGGATTTTGTAGCGCGATTCGCTATAGCCTCTGTTTTCAACAGAAATGTCCTAAAGGTACCTATACCAATCTGCAGGGTGGCGAGGAAGGGGGCTGCTGCTGCTGCTGGCAGTAACATTTTGGGGCACCCCACCTGCAAAAATACAGCCAAATGCTCCTTGTTTTACCTTTCAATACCATAACTGCAGCAGAATCGTATGGTGACCCCTGTTGTTAATAGAAACTGTCAAACAGCTTCTTGCCCCCCCGTGGCCCCTAACCATTTGGGGTACACCCCATGAGGGAGGATCAGAGCAATAAAAACTAATGGTAGCCCCCCAAAAAGTACCTGGAAGCCAAGCCATTGTGTGCACCCCATCGCCTTCACGTTGCGCCTAAGCACCTTTTAATACTGCTCCCCCAAATTTTGACTGCCCCCTCCCAACAGAAATCAGAGAGTATAGGGGGGTGCAGTAAAAAAGTATTTGCAGTACCCCACAATAAGTCAGGATCCTCCTCCCCTTCCTCTGCTCTCTGACCCCTCCCACTCTGACAAGGCTCCACCTACACCCCTCCTCTCTGACCTGGCTCCTCCTATACTCCTCCTCTCTGACCCCTCCCACTCTGACAAGGCTCCACCTACACCCCTCCTCTCTGACCTGGCTCCTCCTATACTCCTCCTCTCTGACCCCTCCCACTCTGACTAGGCTCCTCCTATACCCCTCCTCTCTGACCCCACCCAGACTAGGCTTCACCTATACCCCTCCTCTCTGACCTGGCTCCTCCTCTCTGACCCCACCCACTCTGACTAGGCTCCTCCTATACTCCTCCTCTCTGACCCAGCTCCTCCTATACTCCTCCTCTCTAACCCCACCCACTCTGACTAGGCTTCACCTATACCCCTCCTCTCTGACCTGGCTCCTCCTCTCTAACCCCACCCACTCTGACTAGGCTCCTCCTATACTCCTACTCTCTGACCCCTCCCACTCTGACTAGGCTCCTCCTATACCCCTCCTCTCTGACCCAGCTCCTCATATACTCCTGCACTCTCTGACCCCTCCCACTCTGACTAGGCTTCACCTATACCCTTCCTCTCTGACCTGGCTCCTCCTCTCTGACCCCACCCACTCTGACTAGGCTCCTCCTCCTCCTGCACACAACACCTGTTACCTTTCTTTCACCTGTCTCTGTTCAGGCCACACCTATTTTACTTACCAACCAATCTGCAATCCCTCATTCACTAGGCATGATTCCACTCGTACACAACACCCAGACACATTTTACTTACCAATTGGCCATTTAGGCCCACCTCCAACTTACCTCTGCTCTGCCACCATCAGTCACCTGGTGCCGAACCCGGGATTTGAACCCTGGTTGCCTGCATGGAAGGCAGGCACTTACCCACTGGACCACACTAGTTTCCATGTATGTAGCCTATCAAATTGTCCTTATGTCATGGTCATCCTTTTCATGTGCAATGGAAGCCGCCGGGAAGGACACCAAGGCCTTCATGTTGCTTATAGTTACTACGGCAATCCACTAGACCACTAAGGAGCTATAGCTCAAAGGTAAGTCTTGTACCTTTGGTGCAGACAGCCCTCACAGGCCAGGGTTCGAATCCTGCCAATGCTGTAGAGGTATCCCAAGGTGGAAATTTTCAAAAAGTGAATGTTTTTTTTTTTGCTAAGATTTTTTTTTACTTGGTAACAGAGGAGAAAAGTGGACACTCTTTTTGGCATGTGTGTCCCAAAATTTCAAATGTTTTCCCTCATGACCTTCTACCAAGCTCCCTATTTCTCAAGTAGGTGCAATAGGGACAAGGCCTTGTCTTCCTTTATCAATGTCTTCATTCCTTTTCCTTTAAGTTTGGTGAATTGCAGAGTGCAATTGTGGTATTGGGGGTTATAACTGAGCACAAGAATGCGAGGAAGGTGCTACACTTATTGTAAAATAGGTTGGATGATGGTGATTTTTCATTTTGGTGTGAGTAACTCGCTCAAATCAGGGGTTTGGTGCCAGTGAGCTTGGATAGAAATAAAGGTCAAGTATGAGCTCTGGCTAATGAAATGATGGGTCAAGTTTGAGGCAAGCTAGAGTCCATTTATCAGGTGCAATAAGAAGCTAGAAAGATTGTTTTCTTTAAGAGACAGACAAGGGCAGAGTCAAGCCTTTGCTCTAGTAGGTCTGCATCATGCCTGCTGCAGGATGTGAAGGAATGGACCTCCACAGCAGTGCGCTGTGCCGGGCTGGGCTGCGCTGGGCTGGGCTGGGCTGGGCTGGGCTGCGCCTGCCCTGGCACTGTGAATTAATCACCCACCTCCTTCCTTTGAGGAACGCTCACGAACGCCCACGAACGCCCTTGTTCTGTATACAGGCTGACAGCAGGCAATTTAGGACCCTGCTAAATGAGGGTGATGTCCCCATGTGCTTCCTTCGAGTTGCAAAATCCTTCGTCTAAGGCAGGTGGGCTTTTTTAAAATTTGGTTGAAGACCATTTGTTGGAGGCGGTATCACGGCACAAGCCGCCGACCGTCTCAGAAGAAAGTATGCATGGGAGGATATTATTTGCATAGGACAGCCCTCTTCTCAGTCCCATTCTTATGCTGCAGTTGCCATGAAGTGTTACTAGAGGGCAGCAGTATGAACAAAAGAGCACACTGAGGCTTTTCTTCTGCTTGCTGACATGATTCTTGTTCATGGTGGTCTTGCAGGGCCTAAGGAGCGAAGGACTGCTTTGACTGAGGGGATGAGGAATGGCAGGCCTTTATTTGTGGTTCAGGGGGAATATTTGGAAGGTAAACAGCAAGATGAAAACGTCAAAGCATATATGTTTTCTGAGTGATTGAGTCTGTGTGTCACTTGTCTCTTTGAAGGGACATGTGAGAAAGGAACAGCAGCACCATAGACTTCAGATGGGAGAGAGCAAGCAAGGATGAATATTTCCCTCAAATCCAAATACTTACAGTACCTCAAAGATGACAAGTGCGATATGATGTTCTGCAATTGTAAGGATTTGCCATGTGTGGTAGATAAATATGCATAGTTAGTGAGGTTTTTCCCAGAATGTGAGTATCGTTACGCTGGCAAATGTCAGGCACTCCTTTGGGAGTATGAGGCCAAGAAAAAATTTGGGAAGTTTGCTACAGTCATCTGTAGGATCGAAAGACACTGGGGAATCGTTACAGAGGGAGCCAGGCTGCACAAAATGTGGTAACAGTTGGACAGAAATCTTTAGCATGGACTTTTGTCTACCCCCAATGTGGGACCAGGACCGCAGTACCTCTGTGTCTCTGAAACATATTTTGACCTCTGGACACCACCATCTCAATACCCCTCAAATGTTTCCCCCTGGTACCCCAGCTTTGGTAGTGCATCAACCAGGTTTCAATCATTTGAGTGACCACAAACACCCTTCCTATGTGCCTTCCATTTACATTCAGTCAGTAACCCAGCTGCTTCGTTCGCTGTTCAATCTCAAGTGACAGTTGGATGCACATTGCAGGGGTATACAGGCATTTACCGTACTGTACAGGCCCTCTCAGTACATCCAGACTACACTTCTTAAAATCATAAATACATGTTTTGCCCAACAGTAAGGCCAGGCCTTTCCTCTGTAGTTCAAGGAGGAAAACATCAACTGAAGAGCATGCCAAAATTCTCTACAGACACTGCCAATCCTCACACTTCTGCCTATTTGCATGCCGAGGTTATTCACTATGACCCACCAAACCAATTGCAACAGTAGCCTCTCCCTGCCTCATTCGTATGCTCCGATGCCACCTTTATTTAGCAAGTGTTAGTGCTCTCGGATTTTGTAGCGCGATTCGCTATAGCCTCTGTTTTCAACAGAAATGTCCTAAAGGTACCTATACCAATCTGCAGGGTGGCGAGGAAGGGGGCTGCTGCTGCTGCTGGCAGTAACATTTTGGGGCACCCCACCTGCAAAAATACAGCCAAATGCTCCTTGTTTTACCTTTCAATACCATAACTGCAGCAGAATCGTATGGTGACCCCTGTTGTTAATAGAAACTGTCAAACAGCTTCTTGCCCCCCCGTGGCCCCTAACCATTTGGGGTACACCCCATGAGGGAGGATCAGAGCAATAAAAACTAATGGTAGCCCCCCAAAAAGTACCTGGAAGCCAAGCCATTGTGTGCACCCCATCGCCTTCACGTTGCGCCTAAGCACCTTTTAATACTGCTCCCCCAAATTTTGACTGCCCCCTCCCAACAGAAATCAGAGAGTATAGGGGGGTGCAGTAAAAAAGTATTTGCAGTACCCCACAATAAGTCAGGATCCTCCTCCCCTTCCTCTGCTCTCTGACCCCTCCCACTCTGACAAGGCTCCTCCTATACCCCTCCTCTCTGACCTGGCTCCTCCTATACTCCTCCTCTCTGACCCCTCCCACTCTGACTAGGCTCCTCCTATACCCCTCCTCACTGACCCAGCTCCTCCTATACTCCTCCTCTCTAACCCCACCCAGACTAGGCTTCACCTATACCCCTCCTCTCTGACCTGGCTCCTCCTCTCTGACCCCACCCACTCTGACTAGGCTCCTCCTATACTCCTCCTCTCTGACCCAGCTCCTCCTATACTCCTCCTCTCTAACCCCACCCACTCTGACTAGGCTTCACCTATACCCCACCTCTCTGACCTGGCTCCGCCTCTCTAACCCCACCCACTCTGACTAGGCTCCTCCTATACTCCTACTCTCTGACCCCTCCCACTCTGACTAGGCTCCTCCTATACCCCTCCTCTCTGACCCCTCCCACTCTGACTAGGCTTCACCTATACCCTTCCTCTCTGACCTGGCTCCTCCTCTCTGACCCCGCCCACTCTGACTAGGCTCCTCCTCCTCACAACACCTGTTACCTTTCTTTCACCTGTCTCTGTTCAGGCCACACCTATTTTACTTACCAACCAATCTGCAATCCCTCATTCACTAGGCATGATTCCACTCGTACACAACACCCAGACACATTTTACTTACCAATTGGCCATTTAGGCCCACCTCCAACTTACCTCTGCTCTGCCACCATCAGTCACCTGGTGCCGAACCCGGGATTTGAACCCTGGTTGCCTGCATGGAAGGCAGGCACTTACCCACTGGACCACACTGGTTTCCATGTATGTAGCCTATCAAATTGTCCTTATGTCATGGTCATCCTTTTCATGTGCAATGGAAGCCGCCGGGAAGGACACCAAGGCCTTCATGTTGCTTATAGTTACTACTGCAATCCGCTAGACCACTAAGGAGCTATAGCTCAAAGGTAAGTCTTGTACCTTTGGTGCAGACAGCCCTCACAGGCCAGGGTTCGAATCCTGCCAATGCTGTAGAGGTATCCCAAGGTGGAAATTTTCAAAAAGTGAATGTTTTTTTTTTTGCTAAGATTTTTTTTTACTTGGTAACAGAGGAGAAAAGTGGACACTCTTTTTGGCATGTGTGTCCCAAAATTTCAAATGTTTTCCCTCATGACCTTCTACCAACCTCCCTATTTCTCAAGTAGGTGCAATAGGGACAAGGCCTTGTCTTCCTTTATCAATGTCTTCATTCCTTTTCCTTTAAGTTTGGTGAATTGCAGAGTGCAATTGTGGTATTGGGGGTTATAACTGAGCACAAGAATGCGAGGAAGGTGCTACACTTATTGTAAAATAGGTTGGATGATGGTGATTTTTCATTTTGGTGTGAGTAACTCGCTCAAATCAGGGGTTTGGTGCCAGTGAGCTTGGATAGAAATAAAGGTCAAGTATGAGCTCTGGCTAATGAAATGATGGGTCAAGTTTGAGGCAAGCTAGAGTCCATTTATCAGGTGCAATAAGAAGCTAGAAAGATTGTTTTCTTTAAGAGACAGACAAGGGCAGAGTCAAGCCTTTGCTCTAGTAGGTCTGCATCATGCCTGCTGCAGGATGTGAAGGAATGGACCTCCACAGCAGTGCGCTGTGCCGGGCTGCGCTGCGCTGGGCTGGGCTGGGCTGGGCTGCGCCTGCCCTGGCACTGTGAATTAATCACCCACCTCCTTCCTTTGAGGAACGCTCACGAACGCCCACGAACGCCCTTGTTCTGTATACAGGCTGACAGCAGGCAATTTAGGACCCTGCTAAATGAGGGTGATGTCCCCATGTGCTTCCTTCGAGTTGCAAAATCCTTCGTCTAAGGCAGGTGGGCTTTTTTAAAATTTGGTTGAAGACCATTTGTTGGAGGCGGTATCACGGCACAAGCCGCCGACCGTCTCAGAAGAAAGTATGCATGGGAGGATATTATTTGCATAGGACAGCCCTCTTCTCAGTCCCATTCTTATGCTGCAGTTGCCATGAAGTGTTACTAGAGGGCAGCAGTATGAACAAAAGAGCACACTGAGGCTTTTCTTCTGCTTGCTGACATGATTCTTGTTCATGGTGGTCTTGCAGGGCCTAAGGAGCGAAGGACTGCTTTGACTGAGGGGATGAGGAATGGCAGGCCTTTATTTGTGGTTCAGGGGGAATATTTGGAAGGTAAACAGCAAGATGAAAACGTCAAAGCATATATGTTTTCTGAGTGATTGAGTCTGTGTGTCACTTGTCTCTTTGAAGGGACATGTGAGAAAGGAACAGCAGCACCATAGACTTCAGATGGGAGAGAGCAAGCAAGGATGAATATTTCCCTCAAATCCAAATACTTACAGTACCTCAAAGATGACAAGTGCGATATGATGTTCTGCAATTGTAAGGATTTGCCATGTGTGGTAGATAAATATGCATAGTTAGTGAGGTTTTTCCCAGAATGTGAGTATCGTTACGCTGGCAAATGTCAGGCACTCCTTTGGGAGTATGAGGCCAAGAAAAAATTTGGGAAGTTTGCTACAGTCATCTGTAGGATCGAAAGACACTGGGGAATCGTTACAGAGGGAGCCAGGCTGCACAAAATGTGGTAACAGTTGGACAGAAATCTTTAGCATGGACTTTTGTCTACCCCCAATGTGGGACCAGGACCGCAGTACCTCTGTGTCTCTGAAACATATTTTGACCTCTGGACACCACCATCTCAATACCCCTCAAATGTTTCCCCCTGGTACCCCAGCTTTGGTAGTGCATCAACCAGGTTTCAATCATTTGAGTGACCACAAACACCCTTCCTATGTGCCTTCCATTTACATTCAGTCAGTAACCCAGCTGCTTCGTTCGCTGTTCAATCTCAAGTGACAGTTGGATGCACATTGCAGGGGTATACAGGCATTTACCGTACTGTACAGGCCCTCTCAGTACATCCAGACTACACTTCTTAAAATCATAAATACATGTTTTGCCCAACAGTAACTCCAGGCCTTTCCTCTGTAGTTCAAGGAGGAAAACATCAACTGAAGAGCATGCCAAAATTCTCTACAGACACTGCCAATCCTCACACTTCTGCCTATTTGCATGCCGAGGTTATTCACTATGACCCACCAAACCAATTGCAACAGTAGCCTCTCCCTGCCTCATTCGTATGCTCCGATGCCACCTTTATTTAGCAAGTGTTAGTGCTCTCGGATTTTGTAGCGCGATTCGCTATAGCCTCTGTTTTCAACAGAAATGTCCTAAAGGTACCTATACCAATCTGCAGGGTGGCGAGGAAGGGGGCTGCTGCTGCTGCTGGCAGTAACATTTTGGGGCACCCCACCTGCAAAAATACAGCCAAATGCTCCTTGTTTTACCTTTCAATACCATAACTGCAGCAGAATCGTATGGTGACCCCTGTTGTTAATAGAACGTGTCAAACAGCTTCTTGCCCCCCCCCCGTGGCCCCTAACCATTTGGGGTACACCCCATGAGGGAGGATCAGAGCAATAAAAACTAATGGTAGCCCCCCAAAAAGTACCTGGAAGCCAAGCCATTGTGTGCACCCCATCGCCTTCACGTTGCGCCTAAGCACCTTTTAATACTGCTCCCCCAAATTTTGACTGCCCCCTCCCAACAGAAATCAGAGAGTATAGGGGGGTGCAGTAAAAAAGTATTTGCAGTACCCCACAATAAGTCAGGATCCTCCTCCCCTTCCTCTGCTCTCTGACCCCTCCCACTCTGACAAGGCTCCACCTACACCCCTCCTCTCTGACCCAGCTCCTCCTATACTCCTCCTCTCTAACCCCACCCACTCTGACTAGGCTTCACCTATACCCCTCCTCTCTGACCTGGCTCCTCCTCTCTGACCCCACCCACTCTGACTAGGCTCCTTCTATACTCCTACTCTCTGACCCCTCCCACTCTGACTAGGCTCCTCCTATACCCCTCCTCTCTGACCCAGCTCCTCCTATACTCCTCCTCTCTAACCCCACCCACTCTGACTAGGCTTCACCTATACCCCTCCTCTCTGACCTGGCTCCTCCTATACTCCTGCACTCTGACCCCTCCCACTCTGACTAGGCTCCTCCTATACCCCTCCTCTCTGACCCAGCTCCTCCTATACTCCTCCTCTCTAACCCCACCCACTCTGACTAGGCTTCACCTATACCCTTCCTCTCTGACCTGGCTCCTCCTCTCTGACCCCACCCACTCTGACTAGGCTCCTCCTATACTCCTCCTCTCTGACCCCTCCCACTCTGACTTGGCTTCACCTATACCCCACCTCTCTGACCTGGCTCCTCCTATACTCCTCCTCTCTGACCCCTCCCACTCTGACTAGGCTCCTCCTATACCCCTCCTCTCTGACCCAGCTCCTCCTATACTCCTCCTCTCTAACCCCACCCAGACTAGGCTTCACCTATACCCCTCCTCTCTGACCTGGCTCCTCCTCTCTGACCACACCCACTCTGACTAGGCTCCTCCTATACTCCTCCTCTCTGACCCAGCTCCTCCTATACTCCTCCTCTCTAACCCCACCCACTCTGACTAGGCTTCACCTATACCCCACCTCTCTGACCTGGCTCCTCCTCTCTAACCCCACCCACTCTGACTAGGCTCCTCCTATACTCCTACTCTCTGACCCCTCCCACTCTGACTAGGCTCCTCCTATACCCCTCCTCTCTGACCCAGCTCCTCCTATACTCCTCCTCTCTGACCCCTCCCACTCTGACTAGGCTTCACCTATACCCTTCCTCTCTGACCTGGCTCCTCCTCTCTGACCCCACCCACTCTGACTAGGCTCCTCCTCCTCACAACACCTGTTACCTTTCTTTCACCTGTCTCTGTTCAGGCCACACCTATTTTACTTACCAACCAATCTGCAATCCCTCATTCACTAGGCATGATTCCACTCGTACACAACACCCAGACACATTTTACTTACCAATTGGCCATTTAGGCTCACCTCCAACTTACCTCTGCTCTGCCACCATCAGTCACCTGGTGCCGAACCCGGGATTTGAACCCTGGTTGCCTGCATGGAAGGCAGGCACTTACCCACTGGACCACACTGGTTTCCATGTATGTAGCCTATCAAATTGTCCTTATGTCATGGTCATCCTTTTCATGTGCAATGGAAGCCGCCGGGAAGGACACCAAGGCCTTCATGTTGCTTATAGTTACTACTGCAATCCGCTAGACCACTAAGGAGCTATAGCTCAAAGGTAAGTCTTGTACCTTTGGTGCAGACAGCCCTCACAGGCCAGGGTTCGAATCCTGCCAATGCTGTAGAGGTATCCCAAGGTGGAAATTTTCAAAAAGTGAATGTTTTTTTTTTTGCTAAGATTTTTTTTTACTTGGTAACAGAGGAGAAAAGTGGACACTCTTTTTGGCATGTGTGTCCCAAAATTTCAAATGTTTTCCCTCATGACCTTCTACCAACCTCCCTATTTCTCAAGTAGGTGCAATAGGGACAAGGCCTTGTCTTCCTTTATCAATGTCTTCATTCCTTTTCCTTTAAGTTTGGTGAATTGCAGAGTGCAATTGTGGTATTGGGGGTTATAACTGAGCACAAGAATGCGAGGAAGGTGCTACACTTATTGTAAAATAGGTTGGATGATGGTGATTTTTCATTTTGGTGTGAGTAACTCGCTCAAATCAGGGGTTTGGTGCCAGTGAGCTTGGATAGAAATAAAGGTCAAGTATGAGCTCTGGCTAATGAAATGATGGGTCAAGTTTGAGGCAAGCTAGAGTCCATTTATCAGGTGCAATAAGAAGCTAGAAAGATTGTTTTCTTTAAGAGACAGACAAGGGCAGAGTCAAGCCTTTTGGAGTTCTGGACTTTTTGGTTCCGTCCAGAGGTGTCAGGGAACAACACCCAAAGACCCCGGAGTTCCACCTGCCTTGGTGCGCAAATGAACAGAAACACGGGCTTCTCGAAGGTGGCGTCAAAGACCAAAGGTTTATTACTGCAGGGACACAGAAATCACAGAATCTACACACGGGCAGAATCTAGGAGACTGTTCGATTTGTACATTGAGGGTTGCTCCTTTTATACCAAAAATTGTGCTTCAGGCAAATATTTCACATGTCAGTACATTCCCAAACCTTTGTGTCCTAAACAATAAATATTTGGCGTTACACAGGAATTGTCGATAATATCTGATGCCAAACATCACGAAGAGGGGTTCCCACTAGTCCATCACAATCCCTTGTCAATATTGCATTCAAGAGCCGGACCGCCTCATCGTAAAGTTCGTTACCTCCCCCTAATAAAGGCCCAGAAGGAAAGGAGCAGAGCCAGGTGCAGAAGATAGGAAAACGGGATAAGAGATGTTTGTGGGTTGTAAATGGGCAAGGCTACCGGCTTCGGCCGCCTAATCATGATCAGGACAATGGACAGGAAAACCAGTTCAGGTGGGCTGGCCTCGGGCAGAGGAGGCAGCCTTTGTCGAGTCATGCAGCTTCAGCGTGATCTAGTTTAAGGTGTACGTGTCATGTAAAGAGGTGAATCTCCGGCTAAGGCTACGTGTCCTTAATCAAAATGGAGTGATCAGAGGCTATTGCATATGTGAGGGCAAGGAAACACAAAATGGCGGCCATGATCTAAGATGGATGCCATGGGTAGATCAGAAATGTGTTCATAACAGGAGTGCTCTTGCTTGTATTGTAGCGAAAACACCAGGATATGCTAAATGGATCATTTGCGGTTCGCTGATACTAATATTATGTATTTCCGACAAACTTGAAAACACGGGTTCAAATCGTCACGGAACCTCAGACCCTCCTTTTGCCCTTACATAGGCAATTACTCAGTCTGTATCAGAGTCTAGTTCTATACTCATCAGGTCAGTGACATGTTGTTGTATCATCATCCTTTCTCGTGCCTTTTCTCCAAACGCAGGTGGTTTCCTAAAACAGGTTGCAGCACACAGGCTACACAGAGCTGGACCACACTGGATAATCAGGCAGCATGAGAAGAGGAATACTAAGATGACACCAATGACCATTAGAACCTTCCATCCCCACGCTGAGATCAGAGTCCAAACCCACTCCATAAAGGACCAGTTTCCCTTGTCTACATGTATAGAGTCGGAAATCTTGTGTAGCTTAGAGATCGCCTCATAGACTGTTGGAGCGTTATTAGGAATAAAGACACAGCAGCTCGATTGGATCATTCTGCATACCCCACCTCGGTCTGCAAGGATAACGTCTAAAACCATACGGTTTTGCAACGTCATGAGTCTATCCGCCTGAAGCTCAGCTGTTAGATTGCTAAGGGCACCAGCAGTTTCGGTAATAGTAGATTCAACTACCCGTGTTAGCTGACGTATGTTTCTACTATTGGCCATAGGTCCCCAGAACGGAAGGAAGCCTTTGAAGAAGTCTCCAGCTTCCTGACCAGCAGTATCTTCTTTGCTGAAGACACCTCTCGCTACTCTTGTTCTGTGGTAATCAGATGAAGCAGTGTATGTTGGAGGCAACAATCGAGCAATATAGCATGAACCTGAAAAGTCAGCAGGCAACCATGTATAAGCTCGGTCTCGACAAATGAAATAGGTACCCCTAGCAGTAAGGAAGGCAGGGGAAAAGTTAGCCGGAAACACATAAGTCTCAACGCACTCACTCCTCCCTAGCTGAGCTCTCGGATTCCTCCCATTACCTTGCAAACAGACCTGACCTCGGTGAGGTACGACCCAGATTGGAGTTGAGCTTTTACGCTTGCTTTCTCCTAAACTAAGGCGATACTCTGAAGTATTCCAACTCAAATACACTCGTAGTTCGTCTCTAGGGTATGATGGAGTATTATTGACATCCTTGATCATGTCAATAATTCCCTGGACTAAAGCTTTGTTGGCAGAGTTATATTTAGTGGAACGTGGTGGACGTGGAGGATAGGTCTCAAGGGCATAAGCAAAGATGGTTTGAAGGGCCTGAAATGATCCATTGTAGCTGAAAGGCAAAACCAAATAGGGAATACCTTTATCCATAGTGTGGGGTATCAAGCCACACACCCAGCAGTCTGTAGTGTTAACTACCAGTTGGTGTTGGTGCAAGAGCTGTACAAAAGTGTTGTTAATGAACTCTGTACGTCGGGCTTGCTCATGTTCAGGAAACGAGTGAAAAGAGTGTATAGAAGAAACAGTAGAAGCAACAGCATCAAGGGGAGGTACTGTAGTAACTGGCACAATAATCAGATTTATACTAAAGACTATTCCACCCACCAATGTTGCTAAAATAATCAAAAATGTAACGGCACATTGCATCAAAAAGCATTTGCTACGAAGAATTTTGTACAGTCTGTTTCTGCGAACATAAATCACATTTTCTCGTTGCAGCGCAGGAAGCTCCATCTTCTACAATCCGCTCGCGACCACTGATGATGTGTACGTAGATGAAAATGCCTCTGTCAGCCCTGGGAGTTCCCAAAACCAACAGAAAGATCGACCTTGTGTCAGACCCCTGCAAATTCAAACTAGGCACACAGCCACGACCCTACGGCTACCCAGACGGCAAGGCAATTTTAAAAACAATAAACAATAGCAAACTTCCTGGCTGAAAAGCAAAAGTTCAGTATATATATATATATATATCAAAATTACAATATGCAGTTGCCTGCTTTATTAGTCCTTTTTATGGCTTCTAAGGTTGTATCTCTTCTTCGCTGGTACTGTTTGATCGGAAAATAGTGTATCACTAGCAGCTGTTGCAGGGTTTAAGTTCGCAGATAACAAAGTTTCTTCTGATGCTGGAGACAAATGTTCAATGTTCGAAGGAGTTTTCTCAGGAGGAGAGTCAGGTTTCAAAGTGTCAGTAATCAAATCGGCATCACTGAAAGGGATACATTTCGGGGTGATTTCAAATTCGGAGGCACCAATTCCTTTCTTCACCCAGTCGTCAAAAGGCAGCGGCAATGGAACACGCTTTACGTGAGAAGCGTGAATCCAGTTCTTGCGGCCAGCAACACGTACGGCTGTCCTCGTTGCCAGCAGGACCTGGAAGGGACCGATGTAGCGAGGCTGAAGATTCTTTGTCCTCGCGAAGTTTTTGACCATCACTTGGTCGCCGGGTTTCAGTTGATGCCCTGGACTCTCCGGAGGTTTTGGTAGTGCATCGAAAACCTGTTGATGAATAAGACTCAATTTAGCAGTCAAGTCGTAAAGGTAGTCTATCAACATAGGATATTCAATGGAGCAAAATTGTTTAGGCCTTGGCACACCCCAGATATTTGCCGGGCGGCCAAACACAATCTCGTATGGAGAAAGCCCTATTCTAGAATGCACTGTTGCTCTCGTTGATAACAAGGCCAAAGGAAGTGCGTCTGGCCAAGCCAAACCTGTGGATGCTTGTATTTTGGCTATCTTCAGCTTGAGGGTACCATTATAACCCTCCACTAGACCGGCTGATTGGGGATGGTTTGCACTATGAAATTTTTGTTTCAAACCTAGGCCTGCACATACACTCTGCATAACTTTCCCTATAAACTCACTTCCGTTATCTGACCATACAATCCGTGGCATACCGAATCTAGGGAAATATTCTTTGAGAAGAATTTTGGCAGTTGATAAGGCGGTATTGTCCTTCAGTGGGTATGCTTCTATCCACCTGGAAAAAGCACAAACCACCACCAGGACGTATTTCAAGTTATTACAGCGTTCCATGTGAATGAAATCTAACTGAATCACTTCAAAGGGACAGGAAGGAGGAGCGAAATGACCAGCTGGAGTTGGAGTTCCCTTGCCAGGGTTATGCATCAAGCACACCATACAATTTTTCACCACTCTCTCTGCACACTTACTGATCCCATCATTCTTCCAGACCGGAGCCAACATCTTACAGATACCTTTAGAACTTATATGCGCTACTCCGTGCGCCATTGTCACTACTGCAAGCACATACGCATCCGGCAACATCCAACGTTGTTGCTCTGTCAAATCAATCCAACATCCATTCGAGTCCAACTTGCCCGTACTTTCTCTCCATACACGTTTCTCTTCCTCAGTCGCTTCTCTCTGAATCTCTTTCACACTTTCCATTGTATCTTCACACATCCCAGACTCAGCGATCCATCTTGCAAACGTTGCAACATACATTCTACTCATCACATCTCTAGCTGTCTGTTTAGCAATTTCATCAGCAAAAGCATTCCCACGTCCGATATCATCCGTGATTGCTTTATGAGCACTGCACTTTATAATTGCAACTTCAGTCGGCAAGGTTAGAGATTCCAACAAGTCGTTAACTAGCTGACCATGTTGAATCTTAGTCCCATGGGACGTAATGAAACCTCTTTCTCTCCACAACCGGCCAAAACTATGGGCCACGCCAAATGCGTACTGACTATCTGTGAACACATTCACTCTCTTTCCCTCAGCTAAAACACATGCTCTCGTTAGAGCTATTAATTCTGCAGCTTGGGCAGAATTCTGACTCACTCTTGCAGTCTCCACAATCGTCTTCAAAGTTGTCACCGCATAGGCAGCAGTCACATCACCATTCTCCAATTTAAAACATGACCCGTCCACATATAGCGTACCATCCGGATCGGGTAACGGAGTATCCTTTAGGTCAATGCGTCCTTTTGTCTCTTCCTCCGTTTTAAAATAGCAGTCATGTGGCTCAGAATCACTCGACTCTTGATCAGTCGGCAACAGCGTTGCTGGATTCAATACATTACATCTTTTGATCTGAATATGACTCGCTAGTAGTGTCAGTTCGTAACCAGATAATCTCGCACTGGTAAGGTGTTGTGTCTTCGTTCGGTTCATGAGTGTATCCACTGCATGAGGAACCATGACCACTAGCATATTGTTCATCACCAAACCAGCAGATTGCCGAATGGAGGCCGCAGCTGCCGCTGTAGCCCTCAAACAACTAGGCAACGCTCTAGCTACCGGATCTAATGTTGATGAGAAATACGCACAGGGGCGTTGTTTATCACCAAACTTCTGTGTCAGGACACTCAACGCGCAACCTTCTCTCTCGTGAACGTAGAGCGTGAATGGTTTACTGTAATCAGGTGTACCCAATACAGGAGCTGAACACAAAGCTTTTCGTAATTCGGTAAAGCTCTCTTGACATTCATCAGACCATGGCACCAGACTCGGAACACCTTTCCCAGTCAAAGCTACCAATGGTTTCGCTAAAAGAGAAAAATTTGGAATCCACTGCCTACAGTAGGAGGTAATACCTAAAAAGGCACGTACTTCTCTCTGTGTGCGTGGAACACTCATTTGCGTAATTGCTTTTATTCTTTCTGGGGTCAACTTCCTTCCCTCCTTTGACAAGAGATGACCTAGGTAGGTCACTTCTTGGCAGCAGTATTGCATCTTGGAAGGTGATACTTTGTGATTCAAATCAGACAAATGATGTAACAACGATACTGTAGCTGCTTTGCAAGTTTCCTTGTCATCGGCAGCCACTAAAAGATCATCTACGTACTGTACTAGGGCAGAACCTGGAGGAAGGACAAAAGAATCTAGCTGACTTTTTAATGCTTGACTGTAAATAGATGGACTCTCACAGTAGCCTTGTGGAGCGCCTTTAAATCTGAAGCTTCGACCTCCTAGACAGAAGCCAAAAATATCCCTGCTTTCCTCGGCTATCGGAATGCTGAAAAAGGCATTCTTCAAGTCGATGACTGAGAACCAATTGGCTGTAGCAGGAATCAATGTTAACAAGGCAGTAATGTCTGGAACCACAGGAAACTGCGGAACCACAATCTTATTGACTTCTCTAAGGTCTATGACAAACCTATATACTGGAGGCTTCGTAGGATCAGTTCGTTTCAGAATTGGCAATACAGGACTATTACAAACATTTCCTCGAGTTTCTTCAACCACACCTTTCTTAATCAAATCTTGCACAATCAATAAAAGTGCACGTTCTCCTTCACTTGATATTTTATATTGGGGAATTCTAGGAAATTTTACATTTGCTTTCAAAGTTACTACATACGGTGGTATTTCTAAAAGGCCTACATCATTAGGACCAGTCGCCCAAAGAGAATCAGGGAGTGAGCGCAGCTCTGGCGGGAGTGCGTCCATTGACAAGTACATCGGAGAAGTGAGTCTTTTACCCAAAGTAAGCTGTACTCCTTCCGGAGAACAGTACAATGTCGCATATAGTCGTTTTAACAAATCTAAACCAAGCAGATTTTCATTACAACCTGTCGTCAGAATCAAGGGTGCTTTCAATTGGCATGGTCCAACAGAAATAGACAAAGGATTAGATATCGGGTTGTAAACAGGGGCGCCTGAAAAACCTACGGAAACATTCGTTGAGCCAGACAAAGGTGCGCCAGGGAGTTTCGCATGAATGATAGAACTTTTTGCGGCACCAGTATCCAACAGAAACGGTTCGACTACACCTGATGTTGCTACTGCGACATAAGGCCCACTCTGATCCACTGGAACTGATACTACTCCCTCTCTCTGTCCATGGCTGTCCTAGTACCCATTTTGCTGGAATCCCTCATCAACTTCACAATAATCCTCAACAAGATATTGCTGAGATCTATTCTGTTGAGCTGACTGTACGTTTCGTTGATCAAAGTGATTAGAGGGACGATCATTCGTTTGCGGAGGCATAACACCTCGCCCTCGACCTCTAGTATTCTGCGCAAAACCACCACGACCTCTCTGAGCTGCTGCTGCATTATTTTGCGCTAAAATCGGACATTCATTCTTGTAGTGACCCTCTTTCTTACAGTACGCACACTGATTCCACTGATATTGAGGCCTGGTTGAACTATAATCTGTCCTTTGATACGAATTCTGTTGCATATTAGTCTGATTCGTGCGAGGCGGATACGCCTGCTGTAAAAGAACTTTAGTCTTTAAATCTTTCGTTTTCTTCTCTGATTTCTCCTTTTCCTCTTTATCCCTATTTTCGTAGTACTGCGCAGTCGCAAGTATTTGCGCTGTTGTAGATACAGCCCACGCACTCTCTGAATCCTTTAATTTATTGCATAATTCAGGTAACAAATTATGCACAAATTTATCGACAAACAATCTTTGTCCTCCTTCAGTGCTCATATCCTGACCACTATGGTCTACAAAAGTCTCTTCGAACCTTGTGAAGAAGTCGGAGACACTTTCATCTTTCTTTTGCTTGCATGCGGATAATTTATCCCAATTAACACGCAACGCAGGCATCAGAGTCTTCATTAAGTCAATTATTCTACCAGGAAGATTAGCAATTAGGGGTTCCGGTTTTGCACCACCCGTTTGCTGACCATCTGCTGCAGTGATAGCTGCCCAATCACCACCTAAGGCTGCTTGATGATCCTCTCTACGAATTTTAGCCCACACTGGTTGTGGAACTACATTGCCAAATAGCATGTCAATGTCTGCCAAATTCATTATACAAGCTTCAACTGTCTGTGTCAATTCCTTGTAATATCCGGCTGGATTCTTACGCGGATCTGGTAAGGCCTGTTTCACCGCTAGTACTTCTGCTCGCTTCCATGGAATGTGTATCCACACTCGTTGGAACTGTGCTGGAGCAGCTGCAATACCCGCAACCGCATCAGCTTGAATAGCTTCGCGCCAAATCGGAGGAACCTCCCTCATAGGATATTGGCGACTTAGCTTCATTTTCCCTTTCTCTAAATCTCTCGGCGAACGAAGAGATGGATCATTCCTAAAACTCAAAATAAGTTCCATCGCTTCTTGTATATTATCACCCACTATCATTCCTGCAGCAAACTCTTTTTGCACCTTAATTAAATCCTCCAAGTCTGATTCGACATCATCTTCCTCTATTTCCTCACGTAGCAACGAGCACATCTCATCAAAGACGTATCGTTGCGTTGGTTCCTTCCACTGCATAAACGTATCTAATACATCTCTCGTATTATATCTTCTAACTTTCGTAATCCATCTGAGAGCCGTGGAATCTAAAACTCCCCTTTCTTCAGTACTTGGTAGCTGACTACGTCTCTAAACTGAATCAGAAGTAGGAGTCTTAATTAAGGATTTATATAAAGGAGACAGAATATTAGCAACAGAATCAGTTATTTTTCGACGTACAGAAAGTGGAGTTAACATACTCGCAGACGTAGAGAACACAGTAGAGGTAGGAACAGATTGCGAAGCAGTAGGAGTATCGATGAAAATAGTTTGTGAAGTAGTAGGTGTAAGCGAGACAGATACAGGTATAGAAGTCGGCAACCCAGGAAGAGGAGGAGCCGTAGGAACATTCACATTAACCACAGGAGGTACAGGAACTAAATTCTGAGGAACAAGAACACCAGGTTGTCCAGCAACCGGCAATTGAACATTTGGTACAAGTTGAGCCGCAGCACCTTGTGCGTACGGTGGAGGTGAACGTAACAGATAAGATAACAGAGGATCATTTTCGGGATCCTCCAGTATCTTAGCCGTTTTCGATGGCAAGGCAGGGTAGCACTTGTCAATCGCTAAATTATGCTCTCTAATTGCTACGTCTATAGCCTTTTCGCACTCATTATCTTGCAGTTGTTTAGTTGCTTGTTCTAGAGTTAACTCTTCTTGCTCTTTTTGTTCTTTCTTCAACCTTTTCATTTCTCTCTGTTTAGATTCTTTTCGCCAGTAACGGAAAGAATCAAACATTGCCGGCCGGGCTTTCTTACTAAACAGTTTTGCTTCTAAATTATCAAGGATCTCAGGCTCAAAACTACCATGTAGTGGCCAACTAAGGACACCATCTTTCTTACAATAACGGACCCACACCTCGTTATAGGATATAGGACCCACTCCAAATTTGCAATACAGGTCATAAAGGGGAGTCCCAATCGGAGGAACCAAACAAGAATCCTCCAATCGTGAGTCATTGTTGCAACTAAAACAAGACAACATTTTCCGACTTACCATTTTCAGTCTGGAACACAAAACAAACAAAACACGAAACAGATATGTGCACTTGAACCAAGAACTTAGGCCTACCAAAACCAAACTAATGTATCGATACCCAAACTGAACCAAATAGATTATCGTAACCAGAACAACTAGTGATAATCTTACGAAACCAAACCAAACCAAGAACCGATCAAGGATTTTTAACAATCCTCACAAAGTAACCAGCTAGCTATCACTAAATACTTAACTGAGGCACTGAAGACGTCACCAAGGAGAAACCCGTCACGTTTCGCTGTACTAAGGCTGCACCTCGGGTCCAAGACAGGGCGACGGTCAAGGCAACGGCCCACTGCAGCCGTCCTGAACGGGAACCCTCGTGGAAGAGAACTTCAGGGCCACTTTTGCGATATGCCGGGATCGATGAAGTGGGGCGCCTCCCTCAGGAATCTTCACACGAAGCTTCTCGAACTCTTCAGGCTTTTGGACCGGTACCGAATGACGTCGCCCCACGTTGGGCGCCAATTGGAGTTCTGGACTTTTTGGTTCCGTCCAGAGGTGTCAGGGAACAACACCCAAAGACCCCGGAGTTCCACCTGCCTTGGTGCGCAAATGAACAGAAACACGGGCTTCTCGAAGGTGGCGTCAAAGACCAAAGGTTTATTACTGCAGGGACACAGAAATCACAGAATCTACACACGGGCAGAATCTAGGAGACTGTTCGATTTGTACATTGAGGGTTGCTCCTTTTATACCAAAAATTGTGCTTCAGGCAAATATTTCACATGTCAGTACATTCCCAAACCTTTGTGTCCTAAACAATAAATATTTGGCGTTACACAGGAATTGTCGATAATATCTGATGCCAAACATCACGAAGAGGGGTTCCCACTAGTCCATCACAATCCCTTGTCAATATTGCATTCAAGAGCCGGACCGCCTCATCGTAAAGTTCGTTACCTCCCCCTAATAAAGGCCCAGAAGGAAAGGAGCAGAGCCAGGTGCAGAAGATAGGAAAACGGGATAAGAGATGTTTGTGGGTTGTAAATGGGCAAGGCTACCGGCTTCGGCCGCCTAATCATGATCAGGACAATGGACAGGAAAACCAGTTCAGGTGGGCTGGCCTCGGGCAGAGGAGGCAGCCTTTGTCGAGTCATGCAGCTTCAGCGTGATCTAGTTTAAGGTGTACGTGTCATGTAAAGAGGTGAATCTCCGGCTAAGGCTACGTGTCCTTAATCAAAATGGAGTGATCAGAGGCTATTGCATATGTGAGGGCAAGGAAACACAAAATGGCGGCCATGATCTAAGATGGATGCCATGGGTAGATCAGAAATGTGTTCATAACAGGAGTGCTCTTGCTTGTATTGTAGCGAAAACACCAGGATATGCTAAATGGATCATTTGCGGTTCGCTGATACTAATATTATGTATTTCCGACAAACTTGAAAACACGGGTTCAAATCGTCACGGAACCTCACTTTGCTCTAGTAGGTCTGCATCATGCCTGCTGCAGGATGTGAAGGAATGGACCTCCACAGCAGTGCGCTGTGCCGGGCTGGGCTGCGCTGGGCTGGGCTGGGCTGGGCAGGGCTGGGCCTGCCCTGGCACTGTGAATTAATCACCCACCTCCTTCCTTTGAGGAACGCTCACGAACGCCCACGAACGCCCTTGTTCTGTATACAGGCTGACAGCAGGCAATTTAGGACCCTGCTAAATGAGGGTGATGTCCCCATGTGCTTCCTTCGAGTTGCAAAATACTTCGTCTAAGGCAGGTGGGCTTTTTTAAAATTTGGTTGAAGACCATTTGTTGGAGGCGGTATCACGGCACAAGCCGCCGACCGTCTCAGAAGAAAGTATGCATGGGAGGATATTATTTGCATAGGACAGCCCTCTTCTCAGTCCCATTCTTATGCTGCAGTTGCCATGAAGTGTTACTAGAGGGCAGCAGTATGAACAAAAGAGCACACTGAGGCTTTTCTTCTGCTTGCTGACATGATTCTTGTTCATGGTGGTCTTGCAGGGCCTAAGGAGCGAAGGACTGCTTTGACTGAGGGGATGAGGAATGGCAGGCCTTTATTTGTGGTTCAGGGGGAATATTTGGAAGGTAAACAGCAAGATGAAAACGTCAAAGCATATATGTTTGCTGAGTGATTGAGTCTGTGTGTCACTTGTCTCTTTGAAGGGACATGTGAGAAAGGAACAGCAGCACCATAGACTTCAGATGGGAGAGAGCAAGCAAGGATGAATATTTCCCTCAAATCCAAATACTTACAGTACCTCAAAGATGACAAGTGCGATATGATGTTCTGCAATTGTAAGGATTTGCCATGTGTGGTAGATAAATATGCATAGTTAGTGAGGTTTTTCCCAGAATGTGAGTATCGTTAGGCTGGCAAATGTCAGGCACTCCTTTGGGAGTATGAGGCCAAGAAAAAATTTGGGAAGTTTGCTACAGTCATCTGTAGGATCGAAAGACACTGGGGAATCGTTACAGAGGGAGCCAGGCTGCACAAAATGTGGTAACAGTTGGACAGAAATCTTTAGCATGGACTTTTGTCTACCCCCAATGTGGGACCAGGACCGCAGTACCTCTGTGTCTCTGAAACATATTTTGACCTCTGGACACCACCATCTCAATACCCCATAAATGTTCCCCCCTGGTACCCCAGCTTTGGTAGTGCATCAACCAGGTTTCAATCATTTGAGTGACCACAAACACCCTTCCTATGTGCCTTCCATTTACATTCAGTCAGTAACCCAGCTGCTTCGTTCGCTGTTCAATCTCAAGTGACAGTTGGATGCACATTGCAGGGGTATACAGGCATTTACCGTACTGTACAGGCCCTCTCAGTACATCCAGACTACACTTCTTAAAATCATAAATACATGTTTTGCCCAACAGTAAGGCCAGGCCTTTCCTCTGTAGTTCAAGGAGGAAAACATCAACTGAAGAGCATGCCAAAATTCTCTACAGACACTGCCAATCCTCACACTTCTGCCTATTTGCATGCCGAGGTTATTCACTATGACCCACCAAACCAATTGCAACAGTAGCCTCTCCCTGCCTCATTCGTATGCTCCGATGCCACCTTTATTTAGCAAGTGTTAGTGCTCTCGGATTTTGTAGCGCGATTCGCTATAGCCTCTGTTTTCAACAGAAATGTCCTAAAGGTACCTATACCAATCTGCAGGGTGGCGAGGAAGGGGGCTGCTGCTGCTGCTGGCAGTAACATTTTGGGGCACCCCACCTGCAAAAATACAGCCAAATGCTCCTTGTTTTACCTTTCAATACCATAACTGCAGCAGAATCGTATGGTGACCCCTGTTGTTAATAGAAACTGTCAAACAGCTTCTTGCCCCCCCCCGTGGCCCCTAACCATTTGGGGTACACCCCATGAGGGAGGATCAGAGCAATAAAAACTAATGGTAGCCCCCCAAAAAGTACCTGGAAGCCAAGCCATTGTGTGCACCCCATCGCCTTCACGTTGCGCCTAAGCACCTTTTAATACTGCTCCCCCAAATTTTGACTGCCCCCTCCCAACAGAAATCAGAGAGTATAGGGGGGTGCAGTAAAAAAGTATTTGCAGTACCCCACAATAAGTCAGGATCCTCCTCCCCTTCCTCTGCTCTCTGACCCCTCCCACTCTGACAAGGCTCCACCTACACCCCTCCTCTCTGACCTGGCTCCTCCTATACTCCTCCTCTCTGACCCCTCCCACTCTGACTAGGCTCCTCCTATACCCCTCCTCTCTGACCCAGCTCCTCCTATACTCCTCCTCTCTAACCCCACCCAGGCTAGGCTTCACCTATACCCCTCCTCTCTGACCTGGCTCCTCCTCTCTGACCCCACGCACTCTGACTAGGCTCCTACTATACTCCTCCTCTCTGACCCCTCCCACTCTGACCAGGCTCCTTCTATACCCCTCCTCTCTGACCCAGCTCCTCCTATACTCCTCCTCTCTAACCCCACCCACTCTGACTAGGCTTCACCTATACCCCTCCTCTCTGACCTGGCTCCTCCTCTCTAACCCCACCCACTCTGACTAGGCTCCTCCTATACTCCTACTCTCTGACCCCTCCCACTCTGACTAGGCTCCTCCTATACCCCTCCTCTCTGACCCAGCTCCTCCTATACTCCTCCTCTCTGACCCCTCCCACTCTGACTAGGCTTCACCTATACCCTTCCTCTCTGACCTGGCTCCTCCTCTCTGACCCCACCCACTCTGACTAGGCTCCTCCTCCTCCTGCACACAACACCTGTTACCTTTCTTTCACCTGTCTCTGTTCAGGCCACACCTATTTTACTTACCAACCAATCTGCAATCCCTCATTCACTAGGCATGATTCCACTCGTACACAACACCCAGACACATTTTACTTACCAATTGGCCATTTAGGCCCACCTCCAACTTACCTCTGCTCTGCCACCATCAGTCACCTGGTGCCGAACCCGGGATTTGAACCCTGGTTGCCTGCATGGAAGGCAGGCACTTACCCACTGGACCACACTGGTTTCCATGTATGTAGCCTATCAAATTGTCCTTATGTCATGGTCATCCTTTTCATGTGCAATGGAAGCCGCCGGGAAGGACACCAAGGCCTTCATGTTGCTTATAGTTACTACTGCAATCCACTAGACCACTAAGGAGCTATAGCTCAAAGGTAAGTCTTGTACCTTTGGTGCAGACAGCCCTCACAGGCCAGGGTTCGAATCCTGCCAATGCTGTAGAGGTATCCCAAGGTGGAAATTTTCAAAAAGTGAATGTTTTTTTTTTTGCTAAGATTTTTTTTTACTTGGTAACAGAGGAGAAAAGTGGACACTCTTTTTGGCATGTGTGTCCCAAAATTTCAAATGTTTTCCCTCATGACCTTCTACCAACCTCCCTATTTCTCAAGTAGGTGCAATAGGGACAAGGCCTTGTCTTCCTTTATCAATGTCTTCATTCCTTTTCCTTTAAGTTTGGTGAATTGCAGAGTGCAATTGTGGTATTGGGGGTTATAACTGAGCACAAGAATGCGAGGAAGGTGCTACACTTATTGTAAAATAGGTTGGATGATGGTGATTTTTCATTTTGGTGTGAGTAGCTCGCTCAAATCAGGGGTTTGGTGCCAGTGAGCTTGGATAGAAATAAAGGTCAAGTATGAGCTCTGGCTAATGAAATGATGGGTCAAGTTTGAGGCAAGCTAGAGTCCATTTATCAGGTGCAATAAGAAGCTAGAAAGATTGTTTTCTTTAAGAGACAGACAAGGGCAGAGTCAAGCCTTTGCTCTAGTAGGTCTGCATCATGCCTGCTGCAGGATGTGAAGGAATGGACCTCCACAGCAGTGCGCTGTGCCGGGCTGGGCTGGGCTGGGCTGGGCTGGGCTGGGCTGCGCCTGCCCTGGCACTGTGAATTAATCACCCACCTCCTTCCTTTGAGGAACGCTCACGAACGCCCACGAACGCCCTTGTTCTGTATACAGGCTGACAGCAGGCAATTTAGGACCCTGCTAAATGAGGGTGATGTCCCCATGTGCTTCCTTCGAGTTGCAAAATCCTTCGTCTGAGGCAGGTGGGCTTTTTTAAAATTTGGTTGAAGACCATTTGTTGGAGGCGGTATCACGGCACAAGCCGCCGACCGTCTCAGAAGAAAGTATGCATGGGAGGATATTATTTGCATAGGACAGCCCTCTTCTCAGTCCCATTCTTATGCTGCAGTTGCCATGAAGTGTTACTAGAGGGCAGCAGTATGAACAAAAGAGCACACTGAGGCTTTTCTTCTGCTTGCTGACATGATTCTTGTTCATGGTGGTCTTGCAGGGCCTAAGGAGCGAAGGACTGCTTTGACTGAGGGGATGAGGAATGGCAGGCCTTTATTTGTGGTTCAGGGGGAATATTTGGAAGGTAAACAGCAAGATGAAAACGTCAAAGCATATATGTTTTCTGAGTGATTGAGTCTGTGTGTCACTTGTCTCTTTGAAGGGACATGTGAGAAAGGAACAGCAGCACCATAGACTTCAGATGGGAGAGAGCAAGCAAGGATGAATATTTCCCTCAAATCCAAATACTTACAGTACCTCAAAGATGACAAGTGTGATATGATGTTCTGCAATTGTAAGGATTTGCCATGTGTGGTAGATAAATATGCATAGTTAGTGAGGATTTTCCCAGAATGTGAGTATCGTTACGCTGGCAAATGTCAGGCACTCCTTTGGGAGTATGAGGCCAAGAAAAAATTTGGGAAGTTTGCTACAGTCATCTGTAGGATCGAAAGACACTGGGGAATCGTTACAGAGGGAGCCAGGCTGCACAAAATGTGGTAACAGTTGGACAGAAATCTTTAGCATGGACTTTTGTCTACCCCCAATGTGGGACCAGGACCGCAGTACCTCTGTGTCTCTGAAACATATTTTGACCTCTGGACACCACCATCTCAATACCCCTCAAATGTTTCCCCCTGGTACCCCAGCTTTGGTAGTGCATCAACCAGGTTTCAATCATTTGAGTGACCACAAACACCCTTCCTATGTGCCTTCCATTTACATTCAGTCAGTAACCCAGCTGCTTCGTTCGCTGTTCAATCTCAAGTGACAGTTGGATGCACATTGCAGGGGTATACAGGCATTTACCGTACTGTACAGGCCCTCTCAGTACATCCTGACTACACTTCTTAAAATCATAAATACATGTTTTGCCCAACAGTAAGGCCAGGCCTTTCCTCTGTAGTTCAAGGAGGAAAACATCAACTGAGGAGCATGCCAAAATTCTCTACAGACACTGCCAATCCTCACACTTCTGCCTATTTGCATGCCGAGGTTATTCACTATGACCCACCAAACCAATTGCAACAGTAGCCTCTCCCTGCCTCATTCGTATGCTCCGATGCCACCTTTATTTAGCAAGTGTTAGTGCTCTCGGATTTTGTAGCGCGATTCGCTATAGCCTCTGTTTTCAACAGAAATGTCCTAAAGGTACCTATACCAATCTGCAGGGTGGCGAGGAAGGGGGCTGCTGCTGCTGCTGGCAGTAACATTTTGGGGCACCCCACCTGCAAAAATACAGCCAAATGCTCCTTGTTTTACCTTTCAATACCATAACTGCAGCAGAATCGTATGGTGACCCCTGTTGTTAATAGAAACTGTCAAACAGCTTCTTGCCCCCCCGTGGCCCCTAACCATTTGGGGTACACCCCATGAGGGAGGATCAGAGCAATAAAAACTAATGGTAGCCCCCCAAAAAGTACCTGGAAGCCAAGCCATTGTGTGCACCCAATCGCCTTCACGTTGCGCCTAAGCACCTTTTAATACTGCTCCCCCAAATTTTGACTGCCCCCTCCCAACAGAAATCAGAGAGTATAGGGGGGTGCAGTAAAAAAGTATTTGCAGTACCCCACAATAAGTCAGGATCCTCCTCCCCTTCCTCTGCTCTCTGAACCCACCCATTCTGCCCAGGCTCCGCCTATACTACTCCTCTCTAACGCCACCCAGACTAGGCTTCACCTATACCCCTCCTCTCTGACCTGGCTCCTCCTCTCTGACCCCACCCACTCTGACTAGGCTCCTCCTATACTCCTCCTCTCTGACCCCTCCCACTCTGACTAGGCTCCTCCTATACCCCTCCCACTCTGACTAGGCTCCTCCTATACTCCTCCTCTCTAACCCCACCCACTCTGACTAGGCTTCACCTGTACCCCTCCTCTCTGACCTGGCTCCTCCTATACTCCTCCTCTCTGACCCCTCCCACTCTGACTAGGCTCCTCCTATACCCCTCCTCTCTGACCCAGCTCCTCCTATACTCCTCCTCTCTAACCCCACCCACTCTGACTAGGCTTCACCTATACCCTTCCTCTCTGACCTGGCTCCTCCTCTCTGACCCCACCCACTCTGACTAGGCTCCTCCTCCTCCTGCACACAACACCTGTTACCTTTCTTTCACCTGTCTCTGTTCAGGCCACACCTATTTTACTTACCAACCAATCTGCAATCCCTCATTCACTAGGCATGATTCCACTCGTACACAACACCCAGACACATTTTACTTACCAATTGGCCATTTAGGCCCACCTCCAACTTACCTCTGCTCTGCCACCATCAGTCACCTGGTGCCGAACCCGGGATTTGAACCCTGGTTGCCTGCATGGAAGGCAGGCACTTACCCACTGGACCACACTGGTTTCCATGTGTGTAGCTTATCAAATTGTCCTTATGTCATGGTCATCCTTTTCATGTGCAATGGAAGCCGCCGGGATGGACACCAAGGCCTGTATGTTGCTTATAGTTACTACTGCAATCCTCTAGACCACTAAGGAGCTATAGCTCAAAGGTAAGTCTTGTACCTTTGGTGCAGACAGCCCTCACAGGCCAGGGTTCGAATCCTGCCAATGCTGTAGAGGTATCCCAAGGTGGAAATTTTCAAAAAGTGAATGTTTTTTTTTTTGCTAAGATTTTTTTTTACTTGGTAACAGAGGAGAAAAGTGGACACTCTTTTTGGCATGTGTGTCCCAAAATTTCAAATGTTTTCCCTCATGACCTTCTACCAACCTCCCTATTTCTCAAGTAGGTGCAATAGGGACAAGGCCTTGTCTTCCTTTATCAATATCTTCATTCCTTTTCCTTTAAGTTTGGTGAATTGCAGAGTGCAATTGTGGTATTGGGGGTTATAACTGAGCACAAGAATGCGAGGAAGGTGCTACACTTATTGTAAAATAGGTTGGATGATGGTGATTTTTCATTTTGGTGTGAGTAACTCGCTCAAATCAGGGGTTTGGTGCCAGTGAGCTTGGATAGAAATAAAGGTCAAGTATGAGCTCTGGCTAATGAAATGATGGGTCAAGTTTGAGGCAAGCTAGAGTCCATTTATCAGGTGCAATAAGAAGCTAGAAAGATTGTTTTCTTTAAGAGACAGACAAGGGCAGAGTCAAGCCTTTGCTCTAGTAGGTCTGCATCATGCCTGCTGCAGGATGTGAAGGAATGGACCTCCACAGCAGTGCGCTGTGCCGGGCTGGGCTGCGCTGGGCTGGGCTGGGCTGGGCAGGGCTGGGCCTGCCCTGGCACTGTGAATTAATCACCCACCTCCTTCCTTTGAGGAACGCTCACGAACGCCCACGAACGCCCTTGTTCTGTATACAGGCTGACAGCAGGCAATTTAGGACCCTGCTAAATGAGGGTGATGTCCCCATGTGCTTCCTTCGAGTTGCAAAATCCTTCGTCTAAGGCAGGTGGGCTTTTTTAAAATTTGGTTGAAGACCATTTGTTGGAGGCGGTATCACGGCACAAGCCGCCGACCGTCTCAGAAGAAAGTATGCATGGGAGGATATTATTTGCATAGGACAGCCCTCTTCTCAGTCCCATTCTTATGCTGCAGTTGCCATGAAGTGTTACTAGAGGGCAGCAGTATGAACAAAAGAGCACACTGAGGCTTTTCTTCTGCTTGCTGACATGATTCTTGTTCATGGTGGTCTTGCAGGGCCTAAGGAGCGAAGGACTGCTTTGACTGAGGGGATGAGGAATGGCAGGCCTTTATTTGTGGTTCAGGGGGAATATTTGGAAGGTAAACAGCAAGATGAAAACGTCAAAGCATATATGTTTTCTGAGTGATTGAGTCTGTGTGTCACTTGTCTCTTTGAAGGGACATGTGAGAAAGGAACAGCAGCACCATAGACTTCAGATGGGAGAGAGCAAGCAAGGATGAATATTTCCCTCAAATCCAAATACTTACAGTACCTCAAAGATGACAAGTGCGATATGATGTTCTGCAATTGTAAGGATTTGCCATGTGTGGTAGATAAATATGCATAGTTAGTGAGGTTTTTCCCAGAATGTGAGTATCGTTACGCTGGCAAATGTCAGGCACTCCTTTGGGAGTATGAGGCCAAGAAAAAATTTGGGAAGTTTGCTACAGTCATCTGTAGGATCGAAAGACACTGGGGAATCGTTACAGAGGGAGCCAGGCTGCACAAAATGTGGTAACAGTTGGACAGAAATCTTTAGCATGGACTTTTGTCTACCCCCAATGTGGGACCAGGACCGCAGTACCTCTGTGTCTCTGAAACATATTTTGACCTCTGGACACCACCATCTCAATACCCCTCAAATGTTTCCCCCTGGTACCCCAGCTTTGGTAGTGCATCAACCAGGTTTCAATCATTTGAGTGACCACAAACACCCTTCCTATGTGCCTTCCATTTACATTCAGTCAGTAACCCAGCTGCTTCGTTCGCTGTTCAATCTCAAGTGACAGTTGGATGCACATTGCAGGGGTATACAGGCATTTACCGTACTGTACAGGCCCTCTCAGTACATCCAGACTACACTTCTTAAAATCATAAATACATGTTTTGCCCAACAGTAAGGCCAGGCCTTTCCTCTGTAGTTCAAGGAGGAAAACATCAACTGAAGAGCATGCCAAAATTCTCTACAGACACTGCCAATCCTCACACTTCTGCCTATTTGCATGCCGAGGTTATTCACTATGACCCACCAAACCAATTGCAACAGTAGCCTCTCCCTGCCTCATTCGTATGCTCCGATGCCACCTTTATTTAGCAAGTGTTAGTGCTCTCGGATTTTGTAGCGCGATTCGCTATAGCCTCTGTTTTCAACAGAAATGTCCTAAAGGTACCTATACCAATCTGCAGGGTGGCGAGGAAGGGGGCTGCTGCTGCTGGCAGTAACATTTTGGGGCACCCCACCTGCAAAAATACAGCCAAATGCTCCTTGTTTTACCTTTCAATACCATAACTGCAGCAGAATCGTATGGTGACCCCTGTTGTTAATAGAAACTGTCAAACAGCTTCTTGCCCCCCCCGTGGCCCCTAACCATTTGGGGTACACCCCATGAGGGAGGATCAGAGCAATAAAAACTAATGGTAGCCCCCCAAAAAGTACCTGGAAGCCAAGCCATTGTGTGCACCCCATCGCCTTCACGTTGCGCCTAAGCACCTTTTAATACTGCTCCCCCAAATTTTGACTGCCCCCTCCCAACAGAAATCAGAGAGTATAGGGGGGTGCAGTAAAAAAGTATTTGCAGTACCCCACAATAAGTCAGGATCCTCCTCCCCTTCCCCTGCTCTCTGAACCCACCCATTCTGCCCAGGCTCCGCCTATACTCCTCCTCTCTGACCCCTCCCACTCTGACAAGGCTCCACCTACACCCCTCCTCTCTGACCTGGCTCCTCCTATACTCCTCCTCTCTGACCCCTTCCACTCTGACTAGGCTCCTCCTATACCCCTCCTCTCTGCCCAGGCTCCGCCTATACTCCTCCTCTCTAACGCCACCCAGACTAGGCTTCACCTATACCCCTCCTCTCTGACCTGGCCCCTCCTCTCTGACCCCACCCACTCTGACTAGGCTCCTCCTATACTCCTCCTCTCTGACCCCTCCCACTCTGACTAGGCTCCTCCTATACCCCTCCTCTCTGACCCAGCTCCTCCTATACTCCTCCTCTCTAACCCCACCCACTCTGACTAGGCTTCACCTATACCCCTCCTCTCTGACCTGGCTCCTCCTATACTCCTCCTCTCTGACCCCTCCCACTCTGACTAGGCTCCTCCTATACCCCTCCTCTCTGACCCAGCTCCTCCTATACTCCTCCTCTCTAACCCCACCCACTCTGACTAGGCTTCACCTATACCCTTCCTCTCTGACCTGGCTCCTCCTCTCTGACTCCACCCACTCTGACTAGGCTCCTCCTCCTCCTGCACACAACACCTGTTACCTTTCTTTCACCTGTCTCTGTTCAGGCCACACCTATTTTACTTACCAACCAATCTGCAATCCCTCATTCACTAGGCATGATTCCACTCGTACACAACACCCAGACACATTTTACTTACCAATTGGCCATTTAGGCCCACCTCCAACTTACCTCTGCTCTGCCACCATCAGTCACCTGGTGCCGAACCCGGGATTTGAACCCTGGTTGCCTGCATGGAAGGCAGGCACTTACCCACTGGACCACACTGGTTTCCATGTGTGTAGCTTATCAAATTGTCCTTATGTCATGGTCATCCTTTTCATGTGCAATGGAAGCCGCCGGGATGGACACCAAGGCCTGTATGTTGCTTATAGTTACTACTGCAATCCTCTAGACCACTAAGGAGCTATAGCTCAAAGGTAAGTCTTGTACCTTTGGTGCAGACAGCCCTCACAGGCCAGGGTTCGAATCCTGCCAATGCTGTAGAGGTATCCCAAGGTGGAAATTTTCAAAAAGTGAATGTTTTTTTTTTTGCTAAGATTTTTTTTTACTTGGTAACAGAGGAGAAAAGTGGACACTCTTTTTGGCATGTGTGTCCCAAAATTTCAAATGTTTTCCCTCATGACCTTCTACCAACCTCCCTATTTCTCAAGTAGGTGCAATAGGGACAAGGCCTTGTCTTCCTTTATCAATATCTTCATTCCTTTTCCTTTAAGTTTGGTGAATTGCAGAGTGCAATTGTGGTATTGGGGGTTATAACTGAGCACAAGAATGCGAGGAAGGTGCTACACTTATTGTAAAATAGGTTGGATGATGGTGATTTTTCATTTTGGTGTGAGTAACTCGCTCAAATCAGGGGTTTGGTGCCAGTGAGCTTGGATAGAAATAAAGGTCAAGTATGAGCTCTGGCTAATGAAATGATGGGTCAAGTTTGAGGCAAGCTAGAGTCCATTTATCAGGTGCAATAAGAAGCTAGAAAGATTGTTTTCTTTAAGAGACAGACAAGGGCAGAGTCAAGCCTTTGCTCTAGTAGGTCTGCATCATGCCTGCTGCAGGATGTGAAGGAATGGACCTCCACAGCAGTGCGCTGTGCCGGGCTGGGCTGCGCTGGGCTGGGCTGGGCTGGGCAGGGCTGGGCCTGCCCTGGCACTGTGAATTAATCACCCACCTCCTTCCTTTGAGGAACGCTCACGAACGCCCACGAACGCCCTTGTTCTGTATACAGGCTGACAGCAGGCAATTTAGGACCCTGCTAAATGAGGGTGATGTCCCCATGTGCTTCCTTCGAGTTGCAAAATCCTTCGTCTAAGGCAGGTGGGCTTTTTTAAAATTTGGTTGAAGACCATTTGTTGGAGGCGGTATCACGGCACAAGCCGCCGACCGTCTCAGAAGAAAGTATGCATGGGAGGATATTATTTGCATAGGACAGCCCTCTTCTCAGTCCCATTCTTATGCTGCAGTTGCCATGAAGTGTTACTAGAGGGCAGCAGTATGAACAAAAGAGCACACTGAGGCTTTTCTTCTGCTTGCTGACATGATTCTTGTTCATGGTGGTCTTGCAGGGCCTAAGGAGCGAAGGACTGCTTTGACTGAGGGGATGAGGAATGGCAGGCCTTTATTTGTGGTTCAGGGGGAATATTTGGAAGGTAAACAGCAAGATGAAAACGTCAAAGCATATATGTTTTCTGAGTGATTGAGTCTGTGTGTCACTTGTCTCTTTGAAGGGACATGTGAGAAAGGAACAGCAGCACCATAGACTTCAGATGGGAGAGAGCAAGCAAGGATGAATATTTCCCTCAAATCCAAATACTTACAGTACCTCAAAGATGACAAGTGCGATATGATGTTCTGCAATTGTAAGGATTTGCCATGTGTGGTAGATAAATATGCATAGTTAGTGAGGTTTTTCCCAGAATGTGAGTATCGTTACGCTGGCAAATGTCAGGCACTCCTTTGGGAGTATGAGGCCAAGAAAAAATTTGGGAAGTTTGCTACAGTCATCTGTAGGATCGAAAGACACTGGGGAATCGTTACAGAGGGAGCCAGGCTGCACAAAATGTGGTAACAGTTGGACAGAAATCTTTAGCATGGACTTTTGTCTACCCCCAATGTGGGACCAGGACCGCAGTACCTCTGTGTCTCTGAAACATATTTTGACCTCTGGACACCACCATCTCAATACCCCTCAAATGTTTCCCCCTGGTACCCCAGCTTTGGTAGTGCATCAACCAGGTTTCAATCATTTGAGTGACCACAAACACCCTTCCTATGTGCCTTCCATTTACATTCAGTCAGTAACCCAGCTGCTTCGTTCGCTGTTCAATCTCAAGTGACAGTTGGATGCACATTGCAGGGGTATACAGGCATTTACCGTACTGTACAGGCCCTCTCAGTACATCCAGACTACACTTCTTAAAATCATAAATACATGTTTTGCCCAACAGTAAGGCCAGGCCTTTCCTCTGTAGTTCAAGGAGGAAAACATCAACTGAAGAGCATGCCAAAATTCTCTACAGACACTGCCAATCCTCACACTTCTGCCTATTTGCATGCCGAGGTTATTCACTATGACCCACCAAACCAATTGCAACAGTAGCCTCTCCCTGCCTCATTCGTATGCTCCGATGCCACCTTTATTTAGCAAGTGTTAGTGCTCTCGGATTTTGTAGCGCGATTCGCTATAGCCTCTGTTTTCAACAGAAATGTCCTAAAGGTACCTATACCAATCTGCAGGGTGGCGAGGAAGGGGGCTGCTGCTGCTGGCAGTAACATTTTGGGGCACCCCACCTGCAAAAATACAGCCAAATGCTCCTTGTTTTACCTTTCAATACCATAACTGCAGCAGAATCGTATGGTGACCCCTGTTGTTAATAGAAACTGTCAAACAGCTTCTTGCCCCCCCCGTGGCCCCTAACCATTTGGGGTACACCCCATGAGGGAGGATCAGAGCAATAAAAACTAATGGTAGCCCCCCAAAAAGTACCTGGAAGCCAAGCCATTGTGTGCACCCCATCGCCTTCACGTTGCGCCTAAGCACCTTTTAATACTGCTCCCCCAAATTTTGACTGCCCCCTCCCAACAGAAATCAGAGAGTATAGGGGGGTGCAGTAAAAAAGTATTTGCAGTACCCCACAATAAGTCAGGATCCTCCTCCCCTTCCCCTGCTCTCTGAACCCACCCATTCTGCCCAGGCTCCGCCTATACTCCTCCTCTCTGACCCCTCCCACTCTGACAAGGCTCCACCTACACCCCTCCTCTCTGACCTGGCTCCTCCTATACTCCTCCTCTCTGACCCCTTCCACTCTGACTAGGCTCCTCCTATACCCCTCCTCTCTGCCCAGGCTCCGCCTATACTCCTCCTCTCTAACGCCACCCAGACTAGGCTTCACCTATACCCCTCCTCTCTGACCTGGCCCCTCCTCTCTGACCCCACCCACTCTGACTAGGCTCCTCCTATACTCCTCCTCTCTGACCCCTCCCACTCTGACTAGGCTCCTCCTATACCCCTCCTCTCTGACCCAGCTCCTCCTATACTCCTCCTCTCTAACCCCACCCACTCTGACTAGGCTTCACCTATACCCCTCCTCTCTGACCTGGCTCCTCCTATACTCCTCCTCTCTGACCCCTCCCACTCTGACTAGGCTCCTCCTATACCCCTCCTCTCTGACCCAGCTCCTCCTATACTCCTCCTCTCTAACCCCACCCACTCTGACTAGGCTTCACCTATACCCTTCCTCTCTGACCTGGCTCCTCCTCTCTGACTCCACCCACTCTGACTAGGCTCCTCCTCCTCCTGCACACAACACCTGTTACCTTTCTTTCACCTGTCTCTGTTCAGGCCACACCTATTTTACTTACCAACCAATCTGCAATCCCTCATTCACTAGGCATGATTCCACTCGTACACAACACCCAGACACATTTTACTTACCAATTGGCCATTTAGGCCCACCTCCAACTTACCTCTGCTCTGCCACCATCAGTCACCTGGTGCCGAACCCGGGATTTGAACCCTGGTTGCCTGCATGGAAGGCAGGCACTTACCCACTGGACCACACTGGTTTCCATGTGTGTAGCTTATCAAATTGTCCTTATGTCATGGTCATCCTTTTCATGTGCAATGGAAGCCGCCGGGATGGACACCAAGGCCTGTATGTTGCTTATAGTTACTACTGCAATCCTCTAGACCACTAAGGAGCTATAGCTCAAAGGTAAGTCTTGTACCTTTGGTGCAGACAGCCCTCACAGGCCAGGGTTCGAATCCTGCCAATGCTGTAGAGGTATCCCAAGGTGGAAATTTTCAAAAAGTGAATGTTTTTTTTTTTGCTAAGATTTTTTTTTACTTGGTAACAGAGGAGAAAAGTGGACACTCTTTTTGGCATGTGTGTCCCAAAATTTCAAATGTTTTCCCTCATGACCTTCTACCAACCTCCCTATTTCTCAAGTAGGTGCAATAGGGACAAGGCCTTGTCTTCCTTTATCAATGTCTTCATTCCTTTTCCTTTAAGTTTGGTGAATTGCAGAGTGCAATTGTGGTATTGGGGGTTATAACTGAGCACAAGAATGCGAGGAAGGTGCTACACTTATTGTAAAATAGGTTGGATGATGGTGATTTTTCATTTTGGTGTGAGTAACTCGCTCAAATCAGGGGTTTGGTGCCAGTGAGCTTGGATAGAAATAAAGGTCAAGTATGAGCTCTGGCTAATGAAATGATGGGTCAAGTTTGAGGCAAGCTAGAGTCCATTTATCAGGTGCAATAAGAAGCTAGAAAGATTGTTTTCTTTAAGAGACAGACAAGGGCAGAGTCAAGCCTTTGCTCTAGTAGGTCTGCATCATGCCTGCTGCAGGATGTGAAGGAATGGACCTCCACAGCAGTGCGCTGTGCCGGGCTGGGCTGCGCTGGGCTGGGCTGGGCTGGGCAGGGCTGGGCCTGCCCTGGCACTGTGAATTAATCACCCACCTCCTTCCTTTGAGGAACGCTCACGAACGCCCACGAACGCCCTTGTTCTGTATACAGGCTGACAGCAGGCAATTTAGGACCCTGCTAAATGAGGGTGATGTCCCCATGTGCTTCCTTCGAGTTGCAAAATCCTTCGTCTAAGGCAGGTGGGCTTTTTTAAAATTAGGTTGAAGACCATTTGTTGGAGGCGGTATCACGGCATAAGCCGCCGACCGTCTCAGAAGAAAGTATGCATGGGAGGATATTATTTGCATAGGACAGCCCTCTTCTCAGTCCCATTCTTATGCTGCAGTTGCCATGAAGTGTTACTAGAGGGCAGCAGTATGAACAAAAGAGCACACTGAGGCTTTTCTTCTGCTTGCTGACATGATTTTTGTTCATGGTGGTCTTGCAGGGCCTAAGGAGCGAAGGACTGCTTTGACTGAGGGGATGAGGAATGGCAGGCCTTTATTTGTGGTTCAGGGGGAATATTTGGAAGGTAAACAGCAAGATGAAAACGTCAAAGCATATATGTTTGCTGAGTGATTGAGTCTGTGTGTCACTTGTCTCTTTGAAGGGACATGTGAGAAAGGAACAGCAGCACCATAGACTTCAGATGGGAGAGAGCAAGCAAGGATGAATATTTCCCTCAAATCCAAATACTTACAGTACCTCAAAGATGACAAGTGCGATATGATGTTCTGCAATTGTAAGGATTTGCCATGTGTGGTAGATAAATATGCATAGTTAGTGAGGTTTTTCCCAGAATGTGAGTATCGTTAGGCTGGCAAATGTCAGGCACTCCTTTGGGAGTATGAGGCCAAGAAAAAATTTGGGAAGTTTGCTACAGTCATCTGTAGGATCGAAAGACACTGGGGAATCGTTACAGAGGGAGCCAGGCTGCACAAAATGTGGTAACAGTTGGACAGAAATCTTTAGCATGGACTTTTGTCTACCCCCAATGTGGGACCAGGACCGCAGTACCTCTGTGTCTCTGAAACATATTTTGACCTCTGGACACCACCATCTCAATACCCCATAAATGTTCCCCCCTGGTACCCCAGCTTTGGTAGTGCATCAACCAGGTTTCAATCATTTGAGTGACCACAAACACCCTTCCTATGTGCCTTCCATTTACATTCAGTCAGTAACCCAGCTGCTTCGTTCGCTGTTCAATCTCAAGTGACAGTTGGATGCACATTGCAGGGGTATACAGGCATTTACCGTACTGTACAGGCCCTCTCAGTACATCCAGACTACACTTCTTAAAATCATAAATACATGTTTTGCCCAACAGTAAGGCCAGGCCTTTCCTCTGTAGTTCAAGGAGGAAAACATCAACTGAAGAGCATGCCAAAATTCTCTACAGACACTGCCAATCCTCACACTTCTGCCTATTTGCATGCCGAGGTTATTCACTATGACCCACCAAACCAATTGCAACAGTAGCCTCTCCCTGCCTCATTCGTATGCTCCGATGCCACCTTTATTTAGCAAGTGTTAGTGCTCTCGGATTTTGTAGCGCGATTCGCTATAGCCTCTGTTTTCAACAGAAATGTCCTAAAGGTACCTATACCAATCTGCAGGGTGGCGAGGAAGGGGGCTGCTGCTGCTGCTGCTGGCAGTAACATTTTGGGGCACCCCACCTGCAAAAATACAGCCAAATGCTCCTTGTTTTACCTTTCAATACCATAACTGCAGCAGAATCGTATGGTGACCCCTGTTGTTAATAGAAACTGTCAAACAGCTTCTTGCCCCCCCCGTGGCCCCTAACCATTTGGGGTACACCCCATGAGGGAGGATCAGAGCAATAAAAACTAATGGTAGCCCCCCAAAAAGTACCTGGAAGCCAAGCCATTGTGTGCACCCCATCGCCTTCACGTTGCGCCTAAGCACCTTTTAATACTGCTCCCCCAAATTTTGACTGCCCCCTCCCAACAGAAATCAGAGAGTATAGGGGGGTGCAGTAAAAAAGTATTTGCAGTACCCCACAATAAGTCAGGATCCTCCTCCCCTTCCTCTGCTCTCTGACCCCTCCCACTCTGACAAGGCTCCACCTACACCCCTCCTCTCTGACCTGGCTCCTCCTATACTCCTCCTCTCTGACCCCACGCACTCTGACTAGGCTCCTCCTATACCCCTCCTCTCTGACCCAGCTCCTCCTATACTCCTCCTCTCTAACCCCACCCACTCTGACTAGGCTTCACCTATACCCCTCCTCTCTGACCTGGCTCCTCCTCTCTAACCCCACCCACTCTGACTAGGCTCCTCCTATACTCCTACTCTCTGACCCCTCCCACTCTGACTAGGCTCCTCCTATACCCCTCCTCTCTGACCCAGCTCCTCCTATACTCCTCCTCTCTGACCCCTCCCACTCTGACTAGGCTTCACCTATACCCTTCCTCTCTGACCTGGCTCCTCCTCTCTGACCCCACCCACTCTGACTAGGCTCCTCCTCCTCCTGCACACAACACCTGTTACCTTTCTTTCACCTGTCTCTGTTCAGGCCACACCTATTTTACTTACCAACCAATCTGCAATCCCTCATTCACTAGGCATGATTCCACTCGTACACAACACCCAGACACATTTTACTTACCAATTGGCCATTTAGGCCCACCTCCAACTTACCTCTGCTCTGCCACCATCAGTCACCTGGTGCCGAACCAGGGATTTGAACCCTGGTTGCCTGCATGGAAGGCAGGCACTTACCCACTGGACCACACTGGTTTCCATGTATGTAGCCTATCAAATTGTCCTTATGTCATGGTCATCCTTTTCATGTGCAATGGAAGCCGCCGGGAAGGACACCAAGGCCTTCATGTTGCTTATAGTTACTACTGCAATCCGCTAGACCACTAAGGAGCTATAGCTCAAAGGTAAGTCTTGTACCTTTGGTGCAGACAGCCCTCACAGGCCAGGGTTCGAATCCTGCCAATGCTGTAGAGGTATCCCAAGGTGGAAATTTTCAAAAAGTGAATGTTTTTTTTTTTGCTAAGATTTTTTTTTACTTGGTAACAGAGGAGAAAAGTGGACACTCTTTTTGGCATGTGTGTCCCAAAATTTCAAATGTTTTCCCTCATGACCTTCTACCAACCTCCCTATTTCTCAAGTAGGTGCAATAGGGACAAGGCCTTGTCTTCCTTTATCAATGTCTTCATTCCTTTTCCTTTAAGTTTGGTGAATTGCAGAGTGCAATTGTGGTATTGGGGGTTATAACTGAGCACAAGAATGCGAGGAAGGTGCTACACTTATTGTAAAATAGGTTGGATGATGGTGATTTTTCATTTTGGTGTGAGTAACTCGCTCAAATCAGGGGTTTGGTGCCAGTGAGCTTGGATAGAAATAAAGGTCAAGTATGAGCTCTGGCTAATGAAATGATGGGTCAAGTTTGAGGCAAGCTAGAGTCCATTTATCAGGTGCAATAAGAAGCTAGAAAGATTGTTTTCTTTAAGAGACAGACAAGGGCAGAGTCAAGCCTTTGCTCTAGTAGGTCTGCATCATGCCTGCTGCAGGATGTGAAGGAATGGACCTCCACAGCAGTGCGCTGTGCCGGGCCGGGCTGGGCTGCGCTGGGCTGGGCTGGGCTGGGCTGCGCCTGCCCTGGCACTGTGAATTAATCACCCACCTCCTTCCTTTGAGGAACGCTCACAAACGCCCACGAACGCCCTTGTTCTGTATACAGGCTGACAGCAGGCAATTTAGGACCCTGCTAAATGAGGGTGATGTCCCCATGTGCTTCCTTCGAGTTGCAAAATCCTTCGTCTAAGGCAGGTGGGCTTTTTTAAAATTTGGTTGAAGACCATTTGTTGGAGGCGGTATCACGGCACAAGCCGCCGACCGTCTCAGAAGAAAGTATGCATGGGAGGATATTATTTGCATAGGACAGCCCTCTTCTCAGTCCCATTCTTATGCTGCAGTTGCCATGAAGTGTTACTAGAGGGCAGCAGTATGAACAAAAGAGCACACTGAGGCTTTTCTTCTGCTTGCTGACATGATTCTTGTTCATGGTGGTCTTGCAGGGCCTAAGGAGCGAAGGACTGCTTTGACTGAGGGGATGAGGAATGGCAGGCCTTTATTTGTGGTTCAGGGGGAATATTTGGAAGGTAAACAGCAAGATGAAAACGTCAAAGCATATATGTTTTCTGAGTGATTGAGTCTGTGTGTCACTTGTCTCTTTGAAGGGACATGTGAGAAAGGAACAGCAGCACCATAGACTTCAGATGGGAGAGAGCAAGCAAGGATGAATATTTCCCTCAAATCCAAATACTTACAGTACCTCAAAGATGACAAGTGCGATATGATGTTCTGCAATTGTAAGGATTTGCCATGTGTGGTAGATAAATATGCATAGTTAGTGAGGTTTTTCCCAGAATGTGAGTATCGTTACGCTGGCAAATGTCAGGCACTCCTTTGGGAGTATGAGGCCAAGAAAAAATTTGGGAAGTTTGCTACAGTCATCTGTAGGATCGAAAGACACTGGGGAATCGTTACAGAGGGAGCCAGGCTGCACAAAATGTGGTAACAGTTGGACAGAAATCTTTAGCATGGACTTTTGTCTACCCCCAATGTGGGACCAGGACCGCAGTACCTCTGTGTCTCTGAAACATATTTTGACCTCTGGACACCACCATCTCAATACCCCTCAAATGTTTCCCCCTGGTACCCCAGCTTTGGTAGTGCATCAACCAGGTTTCAATCATTTGAGTGACCACAAACACCCTTCCTATGTGCCTTCCATTTACATTCAGTCAGTAACCCAGCTGCTTCGTTCGCTGTTCAATCTCAAGTGACAGTTGGATGCACATTGCAGGGGTATACAGGCATTTACCGTACTGTACAGGCCCTCTCAGTACATCCTGACTACACTTCTTAAAATCATAAATACATGTTTTGCCCAACAGTAAGGCCAGGCCTTTCCTCTGTAGTTCAAGGAGGAAAACATCAACTGAAGAGCATGCCAAAATTCTCTACAGACACTGCCAATCCTCACACTTCTGCCTATTTGCATGCCGAGGTTATTCACTATGACCCACCAAACCAATTGCAACAGTAGCCTCTCCCTGCCTCATTCGTATGCTCCGATGCCACCTTTATTTAGCAAGTGTTAGTGCTCTCGGATTTTGTAGCGCGATTCGCTATAGCCTCTGTTTTCAACAGAAATGTCCTAAAGGTACCTATACCAATCTGCAGGGTGGCGAGGAAGGGGGCTGCTGCTGCTGCTGGCAGTAACATTTTGGGGCACCCCACCTGCAAAAATACAGCCAAATGCTCCTTGTTTTACCTTTCAATACCATAACTGCAGCAGAATCGTATGGTGACCCCTGTTGTTAATAGAAACTGTCAAACAGCTTCTTGCCCCCCCCGTGGCCCCTAACCATTTGGGGTACACCCCATGAGGGAGGATCAGAGCAATAAAAACTAATGGTAGCCCCCCAAAAAGTACCTGGAAGCCAAGCCATTGTGTGCACCCCATCGCCTTCACGTTGCGCCTAAGCACCTTTTAATACTGCTCCCCCAAATTTTGACTGCCCCCTCCCAACAGAAATCAGAGAGTATAGGGGGGTGCAGTAAAAAAGTATTTGCAGTACCCCACAATAAGTCAGGATCCTCCTCCCCTTCCTCTGCTCTCTGACCCCTCCCACTCTGACAAGGCTCCACCTACACCCCTCCTCTCTGACCTGGCTCCTCCTATACTCCTCCTCTCTGACCCCACGCACTCTGACTAGGCTCCTCCTATACCCCTCCTCTCTGACCCAGCTCCTCCTATACTCCTCCTCTCTAACCCCACCCACTCTGACTAGGCTCCTCCTATACTCCTACTCTCTGACCCCTCCCACTCTGACTAGGCTCCTCCTATACCCCTCCTCTCTGACCCAGCTCCTCCTATACTCCTCCTCTCTGACCCCTCCCACTCTGACTAGGCTTCACCTATAACCTTCCTCTCTGACCTGGCTCCTCCTCTCTGACCCCACCCACTCTGACTAGGCTCCTCCTCCTCCTGCACACAACACCTGTTACCTTTCTTTCACCTGTCTCTGTTCAGGCCACACCTATTTTACTTACCAACCAATCTGCAATCCCTCATTCACTAGGCATGATTCCACTCGTACACAACACCCAGACACATTTTACTTACCAATTGGCCATTTAGGCCCACCTCCAACTTACCTCTGCTCTGCCACCATCAGTCACCTGGTGCCGAACCAGGGATTTGAACCCTGGTTGCCTGCATGGAAGGCAGGCACTTACCCACTGGACCACACTGGTTTCCATGTATGTAGCCTATCAAATTGTCCTTATGTCATGGTCATCCTTTTCATGTGCAATGGAAGCCGCCGGGAAGGACACCAAGGCCTTCATGTTGCTTATAGTTACTACTGCAATCCGCTAGACCACAAAGGAGCTATAGCTCAAAGGTAAGTCTTGTACCTTTGGTGCAGACAGCCCTCACAGGCCAGGGTTCGAATCCTGCCAATGCTGTAGAGGTATCCCAAGGTGGAAATTTTCAAAAAGTGAATGTTTTTTTTTTTGCTAAGATTTTTTTTTACTTGGTAACAGAGGAGAAAAGTGGACACTCTTTTTGGCATGTGTGTCCCAAAATTTCAAATGTTTTCCCTCATGACCTTCTACCAACCTCCCTATTTCTCAAGTAGGTGCAATAGGGACAAGGCCTTGTCTTCCTTTATCAATGTCTTCATTCCTTTTCCTTTAAGTTTGGTGAATTGCAGAGTGCAATTGTGGTATTGGGGGTTATAACTGAGCACAAGAATGCGAGGAAGGTGCTACACTTATTGTAAAATAGGTTGGATGATGGTGATTTTTCATTTTGGTGTGAGTAACTCGCTCAAATCAGGGGTTTGGTGCCAGTGAGCTTGGATAGAAATAAAGGTCAAGTATGAGCTCTGGCTAATGAAATGATGGGTCAAGTTTGAGGCAAGCTAGAGTCCATTTATCAGGTGCAATAAGAAGCTAGAAAGATTGTTTTCTTTAAGAGACAGACAAGGGCAGAGTCAAGCCTTTGCTCTAGTAGGTCTGCATCATGCCTGCTGCAGGATGTGAAGGAATGGACCTCCACAGCAGTGCGCTGTGCCGGGCCGGGCTGGGCTGCGCTGGGCTGGGCTGGGCTGGGCTGCGCCTGCCCTGGCACTGTGAATTAATCACCCACCTCCTTCCTTTGAGGAACGCTCACAAACGCCCACGAACGCCCTTGTTCTGTATACAGGCTGACAGCAGGCAATTTAGGACCCTGCTAAATGAGGGTGATGTCCCCATGTGCTTCCTTCGAGTTGCAAAATCCTTCGTCTAAGGCAGGTGGGCTTTTTTAAAATTTGGTTGAAGACCATTTGTTGGAGGCGGTATCACGGCACAAGCCGCCGACCGTCTCAGAAGAAAGTATGCATGGGAGGATATTATTTGCATAGGACAGCCCTCTTCTCAGTCCCATTCTTATGCTGCAGTTGCCATGAAGTGTTACTAGAGGGCAGCAGTATGAACAAAAGAGCACACTGAGGCTTTTCTTCTGCTTGCTGACATGATTCTTGTTCATGGTGGTCTTGCAGGGCCTAAGGAGCGAAGGACTGCTTTGACTGAGGGGATGAGGAATGGCAGGCCTTTATTTGTGGTTCAGGGGGAATATTTGGAAGGTAAACAGCAAGATGAAAACGTCAAAGCATATATGTTTTCTGAGTGATTGAGTCTGTGTGTCACTTGTCTCTTTGAAGGGACATGTGAGAAAGGAACAGCAGCACCATAGACTTCAGATGGGAGAGAGCAAGCAAGGATGAATATTTCCCTCAAATCCAAATACTTACAGTACCTCAAAGATGACAAGTGCGATATGATGTTCTGCAATTGTAAGGATTTGCCATGTGTGGTAGATAAATATGCATAGTTAGTGAGGTTTTTCCCAGAATGTGAGTATCGTTACGCTGGCAAATGTCAGGCACTCCTTTGGGAGTATGAGGCCAAGAAAAAATTTGGGAAGTTTGCTACAGTCATCTGTAGGATCGAAAGACACTGGGGAATCGTTACAGAGGGAGCCAGGCTGCACAAAATGTGGTAACAGTTGGACAGAAATCTTTAGCATGGACTTTTGTCTACCCCCAATGTGGGACCAGGACCGCAGTACCTCTGTGTCTCTGAAACATATTTTGACCTCTGGACACCACCATCTCAATACCCCTCAAATGTTTCCCCCTGGTACCCCAGCTTTGGTAGTGCATCAACCAGGTTTCAATCATTTGAGTGACCACAAACACCCTTCCTATGTGCCTTCCATTTACATTCAGTCAGTAACCCAGCTGCTTCGTTCGCTGTTCAATCTCAAGTGACAGTTGGATGCACATTGCAGGGGTATACAGGCATTTACCGTACTGTACAGGCCCTCTCAGTACATCCAGACTACACTTCTTAAAATCATAAATACATGTTTTGCCCAACAGTAAGGCCAGGCCTTTCCTCTGTAGTTCAAGGAGGAAAACATCAACTGAAGAGCATGCCAAAATTCTCTACAGACACTGCCAATCCTCACACTTCTGCCTATTTGCATGCCGAGGTTATTCACTATGACCCACCAAACCAATTGCAACAGTAGCCTCTCCCTGCCTCATTCGTATGCTCCGATGCCACCTTTATTTAGCAAGTGTTAGTGCTCTCGGATTTTGTAGCGCGATTCGCTATAGCCTCTGTTTTCAACAGAAATGTCCTAAAGGTACCTATACCAATCTGCAGGGTGGCGAGGAAGGGGGCTGCTGCTGCTGCTGGCAGTAACATTTTGGGGCACCCCACCTGCAAAAATACAGCCAAATGCTCCTTGTTTTACCTTTCAATACCATAACTGCAGCAGAATCGTATGGTGACCCCTGTTGTTAATAGAAACTGTCAAACAGCTTCTTGCCCCCCCCCCGTGGCCCCTAACCATTTGGAGTACACCCCATGAGGGAGGATCAGAGCAATAAAAACTAATGGTAGCCCCCCAAAAAGTACCTGGAAGCCAAGCCATTGTGTGCACCCCATCGCCTTCACGTTGCGCCTAAGCACCTTTTAATACTGCTCCCCCAAATTTTGACTGCCCCCTCCCAACAGAAATCAGAGAGTATAGGGGGGTGCAGTAAAAAAGTATTTGCAGTACCCCACAATAAGTCAGTATCCTCCTCCCCTTCCTCTGCTCTCTGACCCCTCCCACTCTGACAAGGCTCCACCTACACCACTCCTCTCTGACCTGGCTCCTCCTATACTCCTCCTCTCTGACCCCTCCCACTCTGACTAGGCTCCTCCTATACCCCTCCTCTCTGACCCAGCTCCTCCTATACTCCTCCTCTCTAACCCCACCCAGACTAGGCTTCACCTATACCCCTCCTCTCTGACCTGGCTCCTCCTCTCTGACCCCACGCACTCTGACTAGGCTCCTACTATACTCCTCCTCTCTGACCCCTCCCACTCTGACCAGGCTCCTTCTATACCCCTCCTCTCTGACCCAGCTCCTCCTATACTCCTCCTCTCTAACCCCACCCACTCTGACTAGGCTCCTCCTATACTCCTACTCTCTGACCCCTCCCACTCTGACTAGGCTCCTCCTATACCCCTCCTCTCTGACCCAGCTCCTCCTATACTCCTCCTCTCTGACCCCAGCCACTCTGACTAGGCTTCACCTATACCCTTCCTCTCTGACCTGGCTCCTCCTCTCTGACCCCACCCACTCTGACTAGGCTCCTCCTCCTCCTGCACACAACACCTGTTACCTTTCTTTCACCTGTCTCTGTTCAGGCCACACCTATTTTACTTACCAACCAATCTGCAAACCCTCATTCACTAGGCATGATTCCACTCGTACACAACACCCAGACACATTTTACTTACCAATTGGCCATTTAGGCCCACCTCCAACTTACCTCTGCTCTGCCACCATCAGTCACCTGGTGCCGAACCCGGGATTTGAACCCTGGTTGCCTGCATGGAAGGCAGGCACTTACCCACTGGACCACACTGGTTTCCATGTATGTAGCCTATCAAATTGTCCTTATGTCATGGTCATCCTTTTCATGTGCAATGGAAGCCGCCGGGAAGGACACCAAGGCCTTCATGTTGCTTATAGTTACTACTGCAATCCGCTAGACCACTAAGGAGCTATAGCTCAAAGGTAAGTCTTGTACCTTTGGTGCAGACAGCCCTCACAGGCCAGGGTTCGAATCCTGCCAATGCTGTAGAGGTATCCCAAGGTGGAAATTTTCAAAAAGTGAATGTTTTTTTTTTTGCTAAGATTTTTTTTTACTTGGTAACAGAGGAGAAAAGTGGACACTCTTTTTGGCATGTGTGTCCCAAAATTTCAAATGTTTTCCCTCATGACCTTCTACCAACCTCCCTATTTCTCAAGTAGGTGCAATAGGGACAAGGCCTTGTCTTCCTTTATCAATGTCTTCATTCCTTTTCCTTTAAGTTTGGTGAATTGCAGAGTGCAATTGTGGTATTGGGGGTTATAACTGAGCACAAGAATGCGAGGAAAGTGCTACACTTATTGTAAAATAGGTTGGATGATGGTGATTTTTCATTTTGGTGTGAGTAACTCGCTCAAATCAGGGGTTTGGTGCCAGTGAGCTTGGATAGAAATAAAGGTCAAGTATGAGCTCTGGCTAATGAAATGATGGGTCAAGTTTGAGGCAAGCTAGAGTCCATTTATCAGGTGCAATAAGAAGCTAGAAAGATTGTTTTCTTTAAGAGACAGACAAGGGCAGAGTCAAGCCTTTGCTCTAGTAGGTCTGCATCATGCCTGCTGCAGGATGTGAAGGAATGGACCTCCACAGCAGTGCGCTGTGCCGGGCTGGGCTGCGCTGGGCTGGGCTGGGCTGGGCTGGGCCTGCCCTGGCACTGTGAATTAATCACCCACCTCCTTCCTTTGAGGAACGCTCACGAACGCCCACGAACGCCCTTGTTCTGTATACAGGCTGACAGCAGGCAATTTAGGACCCTGCTAAATGAGGGTGATGTCCCCATGTGCTTCCTTCGAGTTGCAAAATCCTTCGTCTAAGGCAGGTGGGCTTTTTTAAAATTTGGTTGAAGACCATTTGTTGGAGGCGGTATCACGGCACAAGCCGCCGACCGTCTCAGAAGAAAGTATGCATGGGAGGATATTATTTGCATAGGACAGCCCTCTTCTCAGTCCCATTCTTATGCTGCAGTTGCCATGAAGTGTTACTAGAGGGCAGCAGTATGAACAAAAGAGCACACTGAGGCTTTTCTTCTGCTTGCTGACATGATTCTTGTTCATGGTGGTCTTGCAGGGCCTAAGGAGCGAAGGACTGCTTTGACTGAGGGGATGAGGAATGGCAGGCCTTTATTTGTGGTTCAGGGGGAATATTTGGAAGGTAAACAGCAAGATGAAAACGTCAAAGCATATATGTTTTCTGAGTGATTGAGTCTGTGTGTCACTTGTCTCTTTGAAGGGACATGTGAGAAAGGAACAGCAGCACCATAGACTTCAGATGGGAGAGAGCAAGCAAGGATGAATATTTCCCTCAAATCCAAATACTTACAGTACCTCAAAGATGACAAGTGCGATATGATGTTCTGCAATTGTAAGGATTTGCCATGTGTGGTAGATAAATATGCATAGTTAGTGAGGTTTTTCCCAGAATGTGAGTATCGTTACGCTGGCAAATGTCAGGCACTCCTTTGGGAGTATGAGGCCAAGAAAAAATTTGGGAAGTTTGCTACAGTCATCTGTAGGATCGAAAGACACTGGGGAATCGTTACAGAGGGAGCCAGGCTGCACAAAATGTGGTAACAGTTGGACAGAAATCTTTAGCATGGACTTTTGTCTACCCCCAATGTGGGACCAGGACCGCAGTACCTCTGTGTCTCTGAAACATATTTTGACCTCTGGACACCACCATCTCAATACCCCTCAAATGTTTCCCCCTGGTACCCCAGCTTTGGTAGTGCATCAACCAGGTTTCAATCATTTGAGTGACCACAAACACCCTTCCTATGTGCCTTCCATTTACATTCAGTCAGTAACCCAGCTGCTTCGTTCGCTGTTCAATCTCAAGTGACAGTTGGATGCACATTGCAGGGGTATACAGGCATTTACCGTACTGTACAGGCCCTCTCAGTACATCCTGACTACACTTCTTAAAATCATAAATACATGTTTTGCCCAACAGTAAGGCCAGGCCTTTCCTCTGTAGTTCAAGGAGGAAAACATCAACTGAAGAGCATGCCAAAATTCTCTACAGACACTGCCAATCCTCACACTTCTGCCTATTTGCATGCCGAGGTTATTCACTATGACCCACCAAACCAATTGCAACAGTAGCCTCTCCCTGCCTCATTCGTATGCTCCGATGCCACCTTTATTTAGCAAGTGTTAGTGCTCTCGGATTTTGTAGCGCGATTCGCTATAGCCTCTGTTTTCAACAGAAATGTCCTAAAGGTACCTATACCAATCTGCAGGGTGGCGAGGAAGGGGGCTGCTGCTGCTGCTGGCAGTAACATTTTGGGGCACCCCACCTGCAAAAATACAGCCAAATGCTCCTTGTTTTACCTTTCAATACCATAACTGCAGCAGAATCGTATGGTGACCCCTGTTGTTAATAGAAACTGTCAAACAGCTTCTTGCCCCCCCCGTGGCCCCTAACCATTTGGGGTACACCCCATGAGGGAGGATCAGAGCAATAAAAACTAATGGTAGCCCCCCAAAAAGTACCTGGAAGCCAAGCCATTGTGTGCACCCCATCGCCTTCACGTTGCGCCTAAGCACCTTTTAATACTGCTCCCCCAAATTTTGACTGCCCCCTCCCAACAGAAATCAGAGAGTATAGGGGGGTGCAGTAAAAAAGTATTTGCAGTACCCCACAATAAGTCAGGATCCTCCTCCCCTTCCTCTGCTCTCTGACCCCTCCCACTCTGACAAGGCTCCACCTACACCCCTCCTCTCTGACCTGGCTCCTCCTATACTCCTCCTCTCTGACCCCACGCACTCTGACTAGGCTCCTCCTATACCCCTCCTCTCTGACCCAGCTCCTCCTATACTCCTCCTCTCTAACCCCACCCACTCTGACTAGGCTTCACCTATACCCCTCCTCTCTGACCTGGCTCCTCCTCTCTAACCCCACCCACTCTGACTAGGCTCCTCCTATACTCCTACTCTCTGACCCCTCCCACTCTGACTAGGCTCCTCCTATACCCCTCCTCTCTGACCCAGCTCCTCCTATACTCCTCCTCTCTGACCCCTCCCACTCTGACTAGGCTTCACCTATACCCTTCCTCTCTGACCTGGCTCCTCCTCTCTGACCCCACCCACTCTGACTAGGCTCCTCCTCCTCCTGCACACAACACCTGTTACCTTTCTTTCACCTGTCTCTGTTCAGGCCACACCTATTTTACTTACCAACCAATCTGCAATCCCTCATTCACTAGGCATGATTCCACTCGTACACAACACCCAGACACATTTTACTTACCAATTGGCCATTTAGGCCCACCTCCAACTTACCTCTGCTCTGCCACCATCAGTCACCTGGTGCCGAACCAGGGATTTGAACCCTGGTTGCCTGCATGGAAGGCAGGCACTTACCCACTGGACCACACTGGTTTCCATGTATGTAGCCTATCAAATTGTCCTTATGTCATGGTCATCCTTTTCATGTGCAATGGAAGCCGCCGGGAAGGACACCAAGGCCTTCATGTTGCTTATAGTTACTACTGCAATCCGCTAGACCACAAAGGAGCTATAGCTCAAAGGTAAGTCTTGTACCTTTGGTGCAGACAGCCCTCACAGGCCAGGGTTCGAATCCTGCCAATGCTGTAGAGGTATCCCAAGGTGGAAATTTTCAAAAAGTGAATGTTTTTTTTTTTGCTAAGATTTTTTTTTACTTGGTAACAGAGGAGAAAAGTGGACACTCTTTTTGGCATGTGTGTCCCAAAATTTCAAATGTTTTCCCTCATGACCTTCTACCAACCTCCCTATTTCTCAAGTAGGTGCAATAGGGACAAGGCCTTGTCTTCCTTTATCAATGTCTTCATTCCTTTTCCTTTAAGTTTGGTGAATTGCAGAGTGCAATTGTGGTATTGGGGGTTATAACTGAGCACAAGAATGCGAGGAAGGTGCTACACTTATTGTAAAATAGGTTGGATGATGGTGATTTTTCATTTTGGTGTGAGTAACTCGCTCAAATCAGGGGTTTGGTGCCAGTGAGCTTGGATAGAAATAAAGGTCAAGTATGAGCTCTGGCTAATGAAATGATGGGTCAAGTTTGAGGCAAGCTAGAGTCCATTTATCAGGTGCAATAAGAAGCTAGAAAGATTGTTTTCTTTAAGAGACAGACAAGGGCAGAGTCAAGCCTTTGCTCTAGTAGGTCTGCATCATGCCTGCTGCAGGATGTGAAGGAATGGACCTCCACAGCAGTGCGCTGTGCCGGGCCGGGCTGGGCTGCGCTGGGCTGGGCTGGGCTGGGCTGCGCCTGCCCTGGCACTGTGAATTAATCACCCACCTCCTTCCTTTGAGGAACGCTCACAAACGCCCACGAACGCCCTTGTTCTGTATACAGGCTGACAGCAGGCAATTTAGGACCCTGCTAAATGAGGGTGATGTCCCCATGTGCTTCCTTCGAGTTGCAAAATCCTTCGTCTAAGGCAGGTGGGCTTTTTTAAAATTTGGTTGAAGACCATTTGTTGGAGGCGGTATCACGGCACAAGCCGCCGACCGTCTCAGAAGAAAGTATGCATGGGAGGATATTATTTGCATAGGACAGCCCTCTTCTCAGTCCCATTCTTATGCTGCAGTTGCCATGAAGTGTTACTAGAGGGCAGCAGTATGAACAAAAGAGCACACTGAGGCTTTTCTTCTGCTTGCTGACATGATTCTTGTTCATGGTGGTCTTGCAGGGCCTAAGGAGCGAAGGACTGCTTTGACTGAGGGGATGAGGAATGGCAGGCCTTTATTTGTGGTTCAGGGGGAATATTTGGAAGGTAAACAGCAAGATGAAAACGTCAAAGCATATATGTTTTCTGAGTGATTGAGTCTGTGTGTCACTTGTCTCTTTGAAGGGACATGTGAGAAAGGAACAGCAGCACCATAGACTTCAGATGGGAGAGAGCAAGCAAGGATGAATATTTCCCTCAAATCCAAATACTTACAGTACCTCAAAGATGACAAGTGCGATATGATGTTCTGCAATTGTAAGGATTTGCCATGTGTGGTAGATAAATATGCATAGTTAGTGAGGTTTTTCCCAGAATGTGAGTATCGTTACGCTGGCAAATGTCAGGCACTCCTTTGGGAGTATGAGGCCAAGAAAAAATTTGGGAAGTTTGCTACAGTCATCTGTAGGATCGAAAGACACTGGGGAATCGTTACAGAGGGAGCCAGGCTGCACAAAATGTGGTAACAGTTGGACAGAAATCTTTAGCATGGACTTTTGTCTACCCCCAATGTGGGACCAGGACCGCAGTACCTCTGTGTCTCTGAAACATATTTTGACCTCTGGACACCACCATCTCAATACCCCTCAAATGTTTCCCCCTGGTACCCCAGCTTTGGTAGTGCATCAACCAGGTTTCAATCATTTGAGTGACCACAAACACCCTTCCTATGTGCCTTCCATTTACATTCAGTCAGTAACCCAGCTGCTTCGTTCGCTGTTCAATCTCAAGTGACAGTTGGATGCACATTGCAGGGGTATACAGGCATTTACCGTACTGTACAGGCCCTCTCAGTACATCCAGACTACACTTCTTAAAATCATAAATACATGTTTTGCCCAACAGTAAGGCCAGGCCTTTCCTCTGTAGTTCAAGGAGGAAAACATCAACTGAAGAGCATGCCAAAATTCTCTACAGACACTGCCAATCCTCACACTTCTGCCTATTTGCATGCCGAGGTTATTCACTATGACCCACCAAACCAATTGCAACAGTAGCCTCTCCCTGCCTCATTCGTATGCTCCGATGCCACCTTTATTTAGCAAGTGTTAGTGCTCTCGGATTTTGTAGCGCGATTCGCTATAGCCTCTGTTTTCAACAGAAATGTCCTAAAGGTACCTATACCAATCTGCAGGGTGGCGAGGAAGGGGGCTGCTGCTGCTGCTGGCAGTAACATTTTGGGGCACCCCACCTGCAAAAATACAGCCAAATGCTCCTTGTTTTACCTTTCAATACCATAACTGCAGCAGAATCGTATGGTGACCCCTGTTGTTAATAGAAACTGTCAAACAGCTTCTTGCCCCCCCCCGTGGCCCCTAACCATTTGGAGTACACCCCATGAGGGAGGATCAGAGCAATAAAAACTAATGGTAGCCCCCCAAAAAGTACCTGGAAGCCAAGCCATTGTGTGCACCCCATCGCCTTCACGTTGCGCCTAAGCACCTTTTAATACTGCTCCCCCAAATTTTGACTGCCCCCTCCCAACAGAAATCAGAGAGTATAGGGGGGTGCAGTAAAAAAGTATTTGCAGTACCCCACAATAAGTCAGTATCCTCCTCCCCTTCCTCTGCTCTCTGACCCCTCCCACTCTGACAAGGCTCCACCTACACCCCTCCTCTCTGACCCAGCTCCTCCTATACTCCTCCTCTCTAACCCCACCCAGACTAGGCTTCACCTATACCCCTCCTCTCTGACCTGGCTCCTCCTCTCTGACCCCACACACTCTGACTAGGCTCCTACTATACTCCTCCTCTCTGACCCCTCCCACTCTGACCAGGCTCCTTCTATACCCCTCCTCTCTGACCCAGCTCCTCCTATACTCCTCCTCTCTAACCCCACCCACTCTGACTAGGCTCCTCCTATACTCCTACTCTCTGACCCCTCCCACTCTGACTAGGCTCCTCCTATACCCCTCCTCTCTGACCCAGCTCCTCCTATACTCCTCCTCTCTGACCCCAGCCACTCTGACTAGGCTTCACCTATACCCTTCCTCTCTGACCTGGCTCCTCCTCTCTGACCCCACCCACTCTGACTAGGCTCCTCCTCCTCCTGCACACAACACCTGTTACCTTTCTTTCACCTGTCTCTGTTCAGGCCACACCTATTTTACTTACCAACCAATCTGCAAACCCTCATTCACTAGGCATGATTCCACTCGTACACAACACCCAGACACATTTTACTTACCAATTGGCCATTTAGGCCCACCTCCAACTTACCTCTGCTCTGCCACCATCAGTCACCTGGTGCCGAACCCGGGATTTGAACCCTGGTTGCCTGCATGGAAGGCAGGCACTTACCCACTGGACCACACTGGTTTCCATGTATGTAGCCTATCAAATTGTCCTTATGTCATGGTCATCCTTTTCATGTGCAATGGAAGCCGCCGGGAAGGACACCAAGGCCTTCATGTTGCTTATAGTTACTACTGCAATCCGCTAGACCACTAAGGAGCTATAGCTCAAAGGTAAGTCTTGTACCTTTGGTGCAGACAGCCCTCACAGGCCAGGGTTCGAATCCTGCCAATGCTGTAGAGGTATCCCAAGGTGGAAATTTTCAAAAAGTGAATGTTTTTTTTTTTGCTAAGATTTTTTTTTACTTGGTAACAGAGGAGAAAAGTGGACACTCTTTTTGGCATGTGTGTCCCAAAATTTCAAATGTTTTCCCTCATGACCTTCTACCAACCTCCCTATTTCTCAAGTAGGTGCAATAGGGACAAGGCCTTGTCTTCCTTTATCAATGTCTTCATTCCTTTTCCTTTAAGTTTGGTGAATTGCAGAGTGCAATTGTGGTATTGGGGGTTATAACTGAGCACAAGAATGCGAGGAAAGTGCTACACTTATTGTAAAATAGGTTGGATGATGGTGATTTTTCATTTTGGTGTGAGTAACTCGCTCAAATCAGGGGTTTGGTGCCAGTGAGCTTGGATAGAAATAAAGGTCAAGTATGAGCTCTGGCTAATGAAATGATGGGTCAAGTTTGAGGCAAGCTAGAGTCCATTTATCAGGTGCAATAAGAAGCTAGAAAGATTGTTTTCTTTAAGAGACAGACAAGGGCAGAGTCAAGCCTTTGCTCTAGTAGGTCTGCATCATGCCTGCTGCAGGATGTGAAGGAATGGACCTCCACAGCAGTGCGCTGTGCCGGGCTGGGCTGCGCTGGGCTGGGCTGGGCTGGGCTGGGCCTGCCCTGGCACTGTGAATTAATCACCCACCTCCTTCCTTTGAGGAACGCTCACGAACGCCCACGAACGCCCTTGTTCTGTATACAGGCTGACAGCAGGCAATTTAGGACCCTGCTAAATGAGGGTGATGTCCCCATGTGCTTCCTTCGAGTTGCAAAATCCTTCGTCTAAGGCAGGTGGGCTTTTTTAAAATTTGGTTGAAGACCATTTGTTGGAGGCGGTATCACGGCACAAGCCGCCGACCGTCTCAGAAGAAAGTATGCATGGGAGGATATTATTTGCATAGGACAGCCCTCTTCTCAGTCCCATTCTTATGCTGCAGTTGCCATGAAGTGTTACTAGAGGGCAGCAGTATGAACAAAAGAGCACACTGAGGCTTTTCTTCTGCTTGCTGACATGATTCTTGTTCATGGTGGTCTTGCAGGGCCTAAGGAGCGAAGGACTGCTTTGACTGAGGGGATGAGGAATGGCAGGCCTTTATTTGTGGTTCAGGGGGAATATTTGGAAGGTAAACAGCAAGATGAAAACGTCAAAGCATATATGTTTTCTGAGTGATTGAGTCTGTGTGTCACTTGTCTCTTTGAAGGGACATGTGAGAAAGGAACAGCAGCACCATAGACTTCAGATGGGAGAGAGCAAGCAAGGATGAATATTTCCCTCAAATCCAAATACTTACAGTACCTCAAAGATGACAAGTGCGATATGATGTTCTGCAATTGTAAGGATTTGCCATGTGTGGTAGATAAATATGCATAGTTAGTGAGGTTTTTCCCAGAATGTGAGTATCGTTACGCTGGCAAATGTCAGGCACTCCTTTGGGAGTATGAGGCCAAGAAAAAATTTGGGAAGTTTGCTACAGTCATCTGTAGGATCGAAAGACACTGGGGAATCGTTACAGAGGGAGCCAGGCTGCACAAAATGTGGTAACAGTTGGACAGAAATCTTTAGCATGGACTTTTGTCTACCCCCAATGTGGGACCAGGACCGCAGTACCTCTGTGTCTCTGAAACATATTTTGACCTCTGGACACCACCATCTCAATACCCCTCAAATGTTTCCCCCTGGTACCCCAGCTTTGGTAGTGCATCAACCAGGTTTCAATCATTTGAGTGACCACAAACACCCTTCCTATGTGCCTTCCATTTACATTCAGTCAGTAACCCAGCTGCTTCGTTCGCTGTTCAATCTCAAGTGACAGTTGGATGCACATTGCAGGGGTATACAGGCATTTACCGTACTGTACAGGCCCTCTCAGTACATCCAGACTACACTTCTTAAAATCATAAATACATGTTTTGCCCAACAGTAAGGCCAGGCCTTTCCTCTGTAGTTCAAGGAGGAAAACATCAACTGAAGAGCATGCCAAAATTCTCTACAGACACTGCCAATCCTCACACTTCTGCCTATTTGCATGCCGAGGTTATTCACTATGACCCACCAAACCAATTGCAACAGTAGCCTCTCCCTGCCTCATTCGTATGCTCTGATGCCACCTTTATTTAGCAAGTGTTAGTGCTCTCGGATTTTGTAGCGCGATTCGCTATAGCCTCTGTTTTCAACAGAAATGTCCTAAAGGTACCTATACCAATCTGCAGGGTGGCGAGGAAGGGGGCTGCTGCTGCTGCTGGCAGTAACATTTTGGGGCACCCCACCTGCAAAAATACAGCCAAATGCTCCTTGTTTTACCTTTCAATACCATAACTGCAGCAGAATCGTATGGTGACCCCTGTTGTTAATAGAAACTGTCAAACAGCTTCTTGCCCCCCCGTGGCCCCTAACCATTTGGGGTACACCCCATGAGGGAGGATCAGAGCAATAAAAACTAATGGTAGCCCCCCAAAAAGTACCTGGAAGCCAAGCCATTGTGTGCACCCCATCGCCTTCACGTTGAGCCTAAGCACCTTTTAATACTGCTCCCCCAAATTTTGACTGCCCCCTCCCAACAGAAATCAGAGAGTATAGGGGGGTGCAGTAAAAAAGTATTTGCAGTACCCCACAATAAGTCAGGATCCTCCTCCCCTTCCTCTGCTCTCTGAACCCACCCATTCTGCCCAGGCTCCGCCTATACTCCTCCTCTCTGACCCCTCCCACTCTGACAAGGCTCCACCTACACCCCTCCTCTCTGACCTGGCTCCTCCTATACTCCTCCTCTCTGACCCCTCCCACTCTGACTAGGCTCCTCCTATACCCCTCCTCTCTGCCCAGGCTCCGCCTATACCCCTCCTCTCTGACCCAGCTCCTCCTATACTCCTCCTCTCTAACCCCACCCAGACTAGGCTTCACCTATACCCCTCCTCTCTGACCTGGCTCCTCCTCTCTGACCCCACCCACTCTGACTAGGCTCCTCCTATACTCCTCCTCTCTGACCCAGCTCCTCCTATACTCCTCCTCTCTAACCCCACCCACTCTGACTAGGCTTCACCTATACCCCTCCTCTCTGACCTGGCTCCTCCTCTCTAACCCCACCCACTCTGACTAGGCTCCTCCTATACTCCTACTCTCTGACCCCTCCCACTCTGACTAGGCTCCTCCTATACCCCTCCTCTCTGACCCAGCTCCTCCTATACTCCTCCTCTCTGACCCCTCCCACTCTGACTAGGCTTCACCTATACCCTTCCTCTCTGACCTGGCTCCTCCTCTCTGACCCCACCCACTCTGACTAGGCTCCTCCTCCTCCTGCACACAACACCTGTTACCTTTCTTTCACCTGTCTCTGTTCAGGCCACACCTATTTTACTTACCAACCAATCTGCAATCCCTCATTCACTAGGCATGATTCCACTCGTACACAACACCCAGACACATTTTACTTACCAATTGGCCATTTAGGCCCACCTCCAACTTACCTCTGCTCTGCCACCATCAGTCACCTGGTGCCGAACCAGGGATTTGAACCCTGGTTGCCTGCATGGAAGGCAGGCACTTACCCACTGGACCACACTGGTTTCCATGTATGTAGCCTATCAAATTGTCCTTATGTCATGGTCATCCTTTTCATGTGCAATGGAAGCCGCCGGGAAGGACACCAAGGCCTTCATGTTGCTTATAGTTACTACTGCAATCCGCTAGACCACTAAGGAGCTATAGCTCAAAGGTAAGTCTTGTACCTTTGGTGAAGACAGCCCTCACAGGCCAGGGTTCGAATCCTGCCAATGCTGTAGAGGTATCCCAAGGTGGAAATTTTCAAAAAGTGAATGTTTTTTTTTTTTGCTAAGATTTTTTTTTACTTGGTAACAGAGGAGAAAAGTGGACACTCTTTTTGGCATGTGTGTCCCAAAATTTCAAATGTTTTCCCTCATGACCTTCTACCAACCTCCCTATTTCTCAAGTAGGTGCAATAGGGACAAGGCCTTGTCTTCCTTTATCAATGTCTTCATTCCTTTTCCTTTAAGTTTGGTGAATTGCAGAGTGCAATTGTGGTATTGGGGGTTATAACTGAGCACAAGAATGCGAGGAAGGTGCTACACTTATTGTAAAATAGGTTGGATGATGGTGATTTTTCATTTTGGTGTGAGTAACTCGCTCAAATCAGGGGTTTGGTGCCAGTGAGCTTGGATAGAAATAAAGGTCAAGTATGAGCTCTGGCTAATGAAATGATGGGTCAAGTTTGAGGCAAGCTAGAGTCCATTTATCAGGTGCAATAAGAAGCTAGAAAGATTGTTTTCTTTAAGAGACAGACAAGGGCAGAGTCAAGCCTTTGCTCTAGTAGGTCTGCATCATGCCTGCTGCAGGATGTGAAGGAATGGACCTCCACAGCAGTGCGCTGTGCCGGGCTGGGCTGCGCTGGGCTGGGCTGGGCTGGGCCTGCCCTGGCACTGTGAATTAATCACCCACCTCCTTCCTTTGAGGAACGCTCACGAACGCCCACGAACGCCCTTGTTCTGTATACAGGCTGACAGCAGGCAATTTAGGACCCTGCTAAATGAGGGTGATGTCCCCATGTGCTTCCTTCGAGTTGCAAAATCCTTCGTCTAAGGCAGGTGGGCTTTTTTAAAATTTGGTTGAAGACCATTTGTTGGAGGCGGTATCACGGCACAAGCCGCCGACCCTCTCAGAAGAAAGTATGCATGGGAGGATATTATTTGCATAGGACAGCCCTCTTCTCAGTCCCATTCTTATGCTGCAGTTGCCATGAAGTGTTACTAGAGGGCAGCAGTATGAACAAAAGAGCACACTGAGGCTTTTCTTCTGCTTGCTGACATGATTCTTGTTCATGGTGGTCTTGCAGGGCCTAAGGAGCGAAGGACTGCTTTGACTGAGGGGATGAGGAATGGCAGGCCTTTATTTGTGGTTCAGGGGGAATATTTGGAAGGTAAACAGCAAGATGAAAACGTCAAAGCATATATGTTTTCTGAGTGATTGAGTCTGTGTGTCACTTGTCTCTTTGAAGGGACATGTGAGAAAGGAACAGCAGCACCATAGACTTCAGATGGGAGAGAGCAAGCAAGGATGAATATTTCCCTCAAATCCAAATACTTACAGTACCTCAAAGATGACAAGTGCGATATGATGTTCTGCAATTGTAAGGATTTGCCATGTGTGGTAGATAAATATGCATAGTTAGTGAGGTTTTTCCCAGAATGTGAGTATCGTTACGCTGGCAAATGTCAGGCACTCCTTTGGGAGTATGAGGCCAAGAAAAAATTTGGGAAGTTTGCTACAGTCATCTGTAGGATCGAAAGACACTGGGGAATCGTTACAGAGGGAGCCAGGCTGCACAAAATGTGGTAACAGTTGGACAGAAATCTTTAGCATGGACTTTTGTCTACCCCCAATGTGGGACCAGGACCGCAGTACCTCTGTGTCTCTGAAACATATTTTGACCTCTGGACACCACCATCTCAATACCCCTCAAATGTTTCCCCCTGGTACCCCAGCTTTGGTAGTGCATCAACCAGGTTTCAATCATTTGAGTGACCACAAACACCCTTCCTATGTGCCTTCCATTTACATTCAGTCAGTAACCCAGCTGCTTCGTTCGCTGTTCAATCTCAAGTGACAGTTGGATGCACATTGCAGGGGTATACAGGCATTTACCGTACTGTACAGGCCCTCTCAGTACATCCAGACTACACTTCTTAAAATCATAAATACATGTTTTGCCCAACAGTAAGGCCAGGCCTTTCCTCTGTAGTTCAAGGAGGAAAACATCAACTGAAGAGCATGCCAAAATTCTCTACAGACACTGCCAATCCTCACACTTCTGCCTATTTGCATGCCGAGGTTATTCACTATGACCCACCAAACCAATTGCAACAGTAGCCTCTCCCTGCCTCATTCGTATGCTCTGATGCCACCTTTATTTAGCAAGTGTTAGTGCTCTCGGATTTTGTAGCGCGATTCGCTATAGCCTCTGTTTTCAACAGAAATGTCCTAAAGGTACCTATACCAATCTGCAGGGTGGCGAGGAAGGGGGCTGCTGCTCATGCTGGCAGTAACATTTTGGGGCACCCCACCTGCAAAAATACAGCCAAATGCTCCTTGTTTTACCTTTCAATACCATAACTGCAGCAGAATCGTATGGTGACCCCTGTTGTTAATAGAAACTGTCAAACAGCTTCTTGCCCCCCCGTGGCCCCTAACCATTTGGGGTACACCCCATGAGGGAGGATCAGAGCAATAAAAACTAATGGTAGCCCCCCAAAAAGTACCTGGAAGCCAAGCCATTGTGTGCACCCCATCGCCTTCACGTTGAGCCTAAGCACCTTTTAATACTGCTCCCCCAAATTTTGACTGCCCCCTCCCAACAGAAATCAGAGAGTATAGGGGGGTGCAGTAAAAAAGTATTTGCAGTACCCCACAATAAGTCAGGATCCTCCTCCCCTTCCTCTGCTCTCTGAACCCACCCATTCTGCCCAGGCTCCGCCTATACTCCTCCTCTCTGACCCCTCCCACTCTGACAAGGCTCCACCTACACCCCTCCTCTCTGACCTGGCTCCTCCTATACTCCTCCTCTCTGACCCCTCCCACTCTGACTAGGCTCCTCCTATACCCCTCCTCTCTGCCCAGGCTCCGCCTATACTCCTCCTCTCTGACCCCTCCCACTCTGACTAGGCTCCTCCTATACCCCTCCTCTCTGACCCAGCTCCTCCTATACTCCTCCTCTCTAACCCCACCCAGACTAGGCTTCACCTATACCCCTCCTCTCTGACCTGGCTCCTCCTCTCTGACCCCACCCACTCTGACTAGGCTCCTCCTATACTCCTCCTCTCTGACCCAGCTCCTCCTATACTCCTCCTCTCTAACCCCACCCACTCTGACTAGGCTTCACCTATACCCCTCCTCTCTGACCTGGCTCCTCCTCTCTAACCCCACCCACTCTGACTAGGCTCCTCCTATACTCCTACTCTCTGACCCCTCCCACTCTGACTAGGCTCCTCCTATACCCCTCCTCTCTGACCCAGCTCCTCCTATACTCCTCCTCTCTGACCCCTCCCACTCTGACTAGGCTTCACCTATACCCTTCCTCTCTGACCTGGCTCCTCCTCTCTGACCCCACCCACTCTGACTAGGCTCCTCCTCCTCCTGCACACAACACCTGTTACCTTTCTTTCACCTGTCTCTGTTCAGGCCACACCTATTTTACTTACCAACCAATCTGCAATCCCTCATTCACTAGGCATGATTCCACTCGTACACAACACCCAGACACATTTTACTTACCAATTGGCCATTTAGGCCCACCTCCAACTTACCTCTGCTCTGCCACCATCAGTCACCTGGTGCCGAACCAGGGATTTGAACCCTGGTTGCCTGCATGGAAGGCAGGCACTTACCCACTGGACCACACTGGTTTCCATGTATGTAGCCTATCAAATTGTCCTTATGTCATGGTCATCCTTTTCATGTGCAATGGAAGCCGCCGGGAAGGACACCAAGGCCTTCATGTTGCTTATAGTTACTACTGCAATCCGCTAGACCACTAAGGAGCTATAGCTCAAAGGTAAGTCTTGTACCTTTGGTGCAGACAGCCCTCACAGGCCAGGGTTCGAATCCTGCCAATGCTGTAGAGGTATCCCAAGGTGGAAATTTTCAAAAAGTGAATGTTTTTTTTTTTTGCTAAGATTTTTTTTTACTTGGTAACAGAGGAGAAAAGTGGACACTCTTTTTGGCATGTGTGTCCCAAAATTTCAAATGTTTTCCCTCATGACCTTCTACCAACCTCCCTATTTCTCAAGTAGGTGCAATAGGGACAAGGCCTTGTCTTCCTTTATCAATGTCTTCATTCCTTTTCCTTTAAGTTTGGTGAATTGCAGAGTGCAATTGTGGTATTGGGGGTTATAACTGAGCACAAGAATGCGAGGAAGGTGCTACACTTATTGTAAAATAGGTTGGATGATGGTGATTTTTCATTTTGGTGTGAGTAACTCGCTCAAATCAGGGGTTTGGTGCCAGTGAGCTTGGATAGAAATAAAGGTCAAGTATGAGCTCTGGCTAATGAAATGATGGGTCAAGTTTGAGGCAAGCTAGAGTCCATTTATCAGGTGCAATAAGAAGCTAGAAAGATTGTTTTCTTTAAGAGACAGACAAGGGCAGAGTCAAGCCTTTGCTCTAGTAGGTCTGCATCATGCCTGCTGCAGGATGTGAAGGAATGGACCTCCACAGCAGTGCGCTGTGCCGGGCCGGGCTGGGCTGCGCTGGGCTGGGCTGGGCTGGGCTGCGCCTGCCCTGGCACTGTGAATTAATCACCCACCTCCTTCCTTTGAGGAACGCTCACGAACGCCCACGAACGCCCTTGTTCTGTATACAGGCTGACAGCAGGCAATTTAGGACCCTGCTAAATGAGGGTGATGTCCCCATGTGCTTCCTTCGAGTTGCAAAATCCTTCGTCTAAGGCAGGTGGGCTTTTTTAAAATTTGGTTGAAGACCATTTGTTGGAGGCGGTATCACGGCACAAGCCGCCGACCGTCTCAGAAGAAAGTATGCATGGGAGGATATTATTTGCATAGGACAGCCCTCTTCTCAGTCCCATTCTTATGCTGCAGTTGCCATGAAGTGTTACTAGAGGGCAGCAGTATGAACAAAAGAGCACACTGAGGCTTTTCTTCTGCTTGCTGACATGATTCTTGTTCATGGTGGTCTTGCAGGGCCTAAGGAGCGAAGGACTGCTTTGACTGAGGGGATGAGGAATGGCAGGCCTTTATTTGTGGTTCAGGGGGAATATTTGGAAGGTAAACAGCAAGATGAAAACGTCAAAGCATATATGTTTGCTGAGTGATTGAGTCTGTGTGTCACTTGTCTCTTTGAAGGGACATGTGAGAAAGGAACAGCAGCACCATAGACTTCAGATGGGAGAGAGCAAGCAAGGATGAATATTTCCCTCAAATCCAAATACTTACAGTACCTCAAAGATGACAAGTGCGATATGATGTTCTGCAATTGTAAGGATTTGCCATGTGTGGTAGATAAATATGCATAGTTAGTGAGGTTTTCCCAGAATGTGAGTATCGTTAGGCTGGCAAATGTCAGGCACTCCTTTGGGAGTATGAGGCCAAGAAAAAATTTGGGAAGTTTGCTACAGTCATCTGTAGGATAGAAAGACACTGGGGAATCGTTACAGAGGGAGCCAGGCTGCACAAAATGTGGTAACAGTTGGACAGAAATCTTTAGCATGGACTTTTGTCTACCCCCAATGTGGGACCAGGACCGCAGTACCTCTGTGTCTCTGAAACATATTTTGACCTCTGGACACCACCATCTCAATACCCCTCAAATGTTTCCCCCTGGTACCCCAGCTTTGGTAGTGCATCAACCAGGTTTCAATCATTTGAGTGACCACAAACACCCTTCCTATGTGCCTTCCATTTACATTCAGTCAGTAACCCAGCTGCTTCGTTCGCTGTTCAATCTCAAGTGACAGTTGGATGCACATTGCAGGGGTATACAGGCATTTACCGTACTGTACAGGCCCTCTCAGTACATCCAGACTACACTTCTTAAAATTATAAATACATGTTTTGCCCAACAGTAAGGCCAGGCCTTTCCTCTGTAGTTCAAGGGGGAAAACATCAACTGAAGAGCATGCCAAAATTCTCTACAGACACTGCCAATCCTCACACTTCTGCCTATTTGCATGCCGAGGTTATTCACTATGACCCACCAAACCAATTGCAACAGTAGCCTCTCCCTGCCTCATTCGTATGCTCCGATGCCACCTTTATTTAGCAAGTGTTAGTGCTCTCGGATTTTGTAGCGCGATTCGCTATAGCCTCTGTTTTCAACAGAAATGTCCTAAAGGTACCTATACCAATCTGCAGGGTGGCGAGGAAGGGGGCTGCTGCTGCTGCTGGCAGTAACATTTTGGGGCACCCCACCTGCAAAAATACAGCCAAATGCTCCTTGTTTTACCTTTCAATACCATAACTGCAGCAGAATCGTATGGTGACCCCTGTTGTTAATAGAAACTGTCAAACAGCTTCTTGCCCCCCCCCGTGGCCCCTAACCATTTGGGGTACACCCCATGAGGGAGGATCAGAGCAATAAAAACTAATGGTAGCCCCCCAAAAAGTACCTGGAAGCCAAGCCATTGTGTGCACCCCATCGCCTTCACGTTGCGCCTAAGCACCTTTTAATACTGCTCCCCCAAATTTTGACTGCCCCCTCCCAACAGAAATCAGAGAGTATAGGGGGGTGCAGTAAAAAAGTATTTGCAGTACCCCACAATAAGTCAGGATCCTCCTCCCCTTCCTCTGCTCTCTGAACCCACCCATTCTGCCCAGGCTCCGCCTATACTCCTCCTCTCTGACCCCTCCCACTCTGACAAGGCTCTACCTACACCCCTCCTCTCTGACCTGGTTCCTCCTATACTCCTCCTCTCTGACCCCTCCCACTCTGACTAGGCTCCTCCTATACCCCTCCTCTCTGACCCAGCTCCTCCTCTCTAACCCCACCCACTCTGACTAGGCTTCACCTATACCCCTCCTCTCTGACCTGGCTCCTCCTCTCTGACCCCACCCACTCTGACTAGGCTCCTCCTATACTCCTCCTCTCTGACCCCTCCCACTCTGACTAGGCTCCTCCTATACCCCTCCTCTCTGACCCAGCTCCTCCTATACTCCTCCTCTCTAACCCCACCCACTCTGACTAGGCTTCACCTATACCCTTCCTCTCTGACCTGGCTCCTCCTTTCTGACCCCACCCACTCTGACTAGGCTCCTCCTTCTCACAACACCTGTTACCTTTCTTTCACCTGTCTCTGTTCAGGCCACACCTATTTTACTTACCAACCAATCTGCAATCCCTCATTCACTAGGCATGATTCCACTCGTACACAACACCCAGACACATTTTACTTACCAATTGGCCATTTAGGCCCACCTCCAACTTACCTCTGCTCTGCCACCATCAGTCACCTGGTGCCGAACCCGGGATTTGAACCCTGGTTGCCTGCATGGAAGGCAGGCACTTACCCACTGGACCACACTGGTTTCCATGTATGTAGCCTATCAAATTGTCCTTATGTCATGGTCATCCTTTTCATGTGCAATGGAAGCCGCCGGGAAGGACACCAAGGCCTGTATGTTGCTTATAGTTACTACTGCAATCCTCTAGACTACTAAGGAGCTATAGCTCAAAGGTAAGTCTTGTACCTTTGGTGCAGACAGCCCTCACAGGCCAGGGTTCGAATCCTGCCAATGCTGTAGAGGTATCCCAAGGTGGAAATTTTCAAAAAGTGAATGTTTTTTTTTTTGCTAAGATTTTTTTTTACTTGGTAACAGAGGAGAAAAGTGGACACTCTTTTTGGCATGTGTGTCCCAAAATTTCAAATGTTTTCCCTCATGACCTTCTACCAACCTCCCTATTTCTCAAGTAGGTGCAATAGGGACAAGGCCATGTCTTCCTTTATCAATGTCTTCATTCCTTTTCCTTTAAGTTTGGTGAATTGCAGAGTGCAATTGTGGTATTGGGGGTTATAACTGAGCACAAGAATGCGAGGAAGGTGCTACACTTATTGTAAAATAGGTTGGATGATGGTGATTTTTCATTTTGGTGTGAGTAACTCGCTCAAATCAGGGGTTTGGTGCCAGTGAGCTTGGATAGAAATAAAGGTCAAGTATGAGCTCTGGCTAATGAAATGATGGGTCAAGTTTGAGGCAAGCTAGAGTCCATTTATCAGGTGCAATAAGAAGCTAGAAAGATTGTTTTCTTTAAGAGACAGACAAGGGCAGAGTCAAGCCTTTGCTCTAGTAGGTCTGCATCATGCCTGCTGCAGGATGTGAAGGAATGGACCTCCACAGCAGTGCGCTGTGCCGGGCTGGGCTGCGCTGGGCTGGGCTGGGCTGGGCTGGGCTGGGCCTGCCCTGGCACTGTGAATTAATCACCCACCTCCTTCCTTTGAGGAACGCTCACGAACGCCCACGAACGCCCTTGTTCTGTATACAGGCTGACAGCAGGCAATTTAGGACCCTGCTAAATGAGGGTGATGTCCCCATGTGCTTCCTTCGAGTTGCAAAATCCTTCGTCTAAGGCAGGTGGGCTTTTTTAAAATTTGGTTGAAGACCATTTGTTGGAGGCGGTATCACGGCACAAGCCGCCGACCGTCTCAGAAGAAAGTATGCATGGGAGGATATTATTTGCATAGGACAGCCCTCTTCTCAGTCCCATTCTTATGCTGCAGTTGCCATGAAGTGTTACTAGAGGGCAGCAGTATGAACAAAAGAGCACACTGAGGCTTTTCTTCTGCTTGCTGACATGATTCTTGTTCATGGTGGTCTTGCAGGGCCTAAGGAGCGAAGGACTGCTTTGACTGAGGGGATGAGGAATGGCAGGCCTTTATTTGTGGTTCAGGGGGAATATTTGGAAGGTAAACAGCAAGATGAAAACGTCAAAGCATATATGTTTGCTGAGTGATTGAGTCTGTGTGTCACTTGTCTCTTTGAAGGGACATGTGAGAAAGGAACAGCAGCACCATAGACTTCAGATGGGAGAGAGCAAGCAAGGATGAATATTTCCCTCAAATCCAAATACTTACAGTACCTCAAAGATGACAAGTGCGATATGATGTTCTGCAATTGTAAGGATTTGCCATGTGTGGTAGATAAATATGCATAGTTAGTGAGGTTTTCCCAGAATGTGAGTATCGTTAGGCTGGCAAATGTCAGGCACTCCTTTGGGAGTATGAGGCCAAGAAAAAATTTGGGAAGTTTGCTACAGTCATCTGTAGGATAGAAAGACACTGGGGAATCGTTACAGAGGGAGCCAGGCTGCACAAAATGTGGTAACAGTTGGACAGAAATCTTTAGCATGGACTTTTGTCTACCCCCAATGTGGGACCAGGACCGCAGTACCTCTGTGTCTCTGAAACATATTTTGACCTCTGGACACCACCATCTCAATACCCCTCAAATGTTTCCCCCTGGTACCCCAGCTTTGGTAGTGCATCAACCAGGTTTCAATCATTTGAGTGACCACAAACACCCTTCCTATGTGCCTTCCATTTACATTCAGTCAGTAACCCAGCTGCTTCGTTCGCTGTTCAATCTCAAGTGACAGTTGGATGCACATTGCAGGGGTATACAGGCATTTACCGTACTGTACAGGCCCTCTCAGTACATCCAGACTACACTTCTTAAAATCATAAATACATGTTTTGCCCAACAGTAAGGCCAGGCCTTTCCTCTGTAGTTCAAGGGGGAAAACATCAACTGAAGAGCATGCCAAAATTCTCTACAGACACTGCCAATCCTCACACTTCTGCCTATTTGCATGCCGAGGTTATTCACTATGACCCACCAAACCAATTGCAACAGTAGCCTCTCCCTGCCTCATTCGTATGCTCCGATGCCACCTTTATTTAGCAAGTGTTAGTGCTCTCGGATTTTGTAGCGCGATTCGCTATAGCCTCTGTTTTCAACAGAAATGTCCTAAAGGTACCTATACCAATCTGCAGGGTGGCGAGGAAGGGGGCTGCTGCTGCTGCTGGCAGTAACATTTTGGGGCACCCCACCTGCAAAAATACAGCCAAATGCTCCTTGTTTTACCTTTCAATACCATAACTGCAGCAGAATCGTATGGTGACCCCTGTTGTTAATAGAAACTGTCAAACAGCTTCTTGCCCCCCCGTGGCCCCTAACCATTTGGGGTACACCCCATGAGGGAGGATCAGAGCAATAAAAACTAATGGTAGCCCCCCAAAAAGTACCTGGAAGCCAAGCCATTGTGTGCACCCCATCGCCTTCACGTTGCGCCTAAGCACCTTTTAATACTGCTCCCCCAAATTTTGACTGCCCCCTCCCAACAGAAATCAGAGAGTATAGGGGGGTGCAGTAAAAAAGTATTTGCAGTACCCCACAATAAGTCAGGATCCTCCTCCCCTTCCTCTGCTCTCTGAACCCACCCATTCTGCCCAGGCTCCGCCTATACTCCTCCTCTCTGACCCCTCCCACTCTGACAAGGCTCTACCTACACCCCTCCTCTCTGACCTGGTTCCTCCTATACTCCTCCTCTCTGACCCCTCCCACTCTGACTAGGCTCCTCCTATACCCCTCCTCTCTGACCCAGCTCCTCCTCTCTAACCCCACCCACTCTGACTAGGCTTCACCTATACCCCTCCTCTCTGACCTGGCTCCTCCTCTCTGACCCCACCCACTCTGACTAGGCTCCTCCTATACTCCTCCTCTCTGACCCCTCCCACTCTGACCCAGCTCCTCCTCTCTAACCCCACCCACTCTGACTAGGCTTCACCTATACCCCTCCTCTCTGACCTGGCTCCTCCTCTCTGACCCCACCCACTCTGACTAGGCTCCTCCTATACCCCTCCTCTCTGACCCAGCTCCTCCTATACTCCTCCTCTCTAACCCCACCCACTCTGACTAGGCTTCACCTATACCCTTCCTCTCTGACCTGGCTCCTCCTTTCTGACCCCACCCACTCTGACTAGGCTCCTCCTTCTCACAACACCTGTTACCTTTCTTTCACCTGTCTCTGTTCAGGCCACACCTATTTTACTTACCAACCAATCTGCAATCCCTCATTCACTAGGCATGATTCCACTCGTACACAACACCCAGACACATTTTACTTACCAATTGGCCATTTAGGCCCACCTCCAACTTACCTCTGCTCTGCCACCATCAGTCACCTGGTGCCGAACCCGGGATTTGAACCCTGGTTGCCTGCATGGAAGGCAGGCACTTACCCACTGGACCACACTGGTTTCCATGTATGTAGCCTATCAAATTGTCCTTATGTCATGGTCATCCTTTTCATGTGCAATGGAAGCCGCCGGGAAGGACACCAAGGCCTGTATGTTGCTTATAGTTACTACTGCAATCCTCTAGACTACTAAGGAGCTATCGTTCAAAGGTAAGTCTTGTACCTTTGGTGCAGACAGCCCTCACAGGCCAGGGTTCGAATCCTGCCAATGCTGTAGAGGTATCCCAAGGTGGAAATTTTCAAAAAGTGAATGTTTTTTTTTTTGCTAAGATTTTTTTTTACTTGGTAACAGAGGAGAAAAGTGGACACTCTTTTTGGCATGTGTGTCCCAAAATTTCAAATGTTTTCCCTCATGACCTTCTACCAACCTCCCTATTTCTCAAGTAGGTGCAATAGGGACAAGGCCATGTCTTCCTTTATCAATGTCTTCATTCCTTTTCCTTTAAGTTTGGTGAATTGCAGAGTGCAATTGTGGTATTGGGGGTTATAACTGAGCACAAGAATGCGAGGAAGGTGCTACACTTATTGTAAAATAGGTTGGATGATGGTGATTTTTCATTTTGGTGTGAGTAACTCGCTCAAATCAGGGGTTTGGTGCCAGTGAGCTTGGATAGAAATAAAGGTCAAGTATGAGCTCTGGCTAATGAAATGATGGGTCAAGTTTGAGGCAAGCTAGAGTCCATTTATCAGGTGCAATAAGAAGCTAGAAAGATTGTTTTCTTTAAGAGACAGACAAGGGCAGAGTCAAGCCTTTGCTCTAGTAGGTCTGCATCATGCCTGCTGCAGGATGTGAAGGAATGGACCTCCACAGCAGTGCGCTGTGCCGGGCTGGGCTGCGCTGGGCTGGGCTGGGCTGGGCTGGGCTGGGCCTGCCCTGGCACTGTGAATTAATCACCCACCTCCTTCCTTTGAGGAACGCTCACGAACGCCCACGAACGCCCTTGTTCTGTATACAGGCTGACAGCAGGCAATTTAGGACCCTGCTAAATGAGGGTGATGTCCCCATGTGCTTCCTTCGAGTTGCAAAATCCTTCGTCTAAGGCAGGTGGGCTTTTTTAAAATTTGGTTGAAGACCATTTGTTGGAGGCGGTATCACGGCACAAGCCGCCGACCGTCTCAGAAGAAAGTATGCATGGGAGGATATTATTTGCATAGGACAGCCCTCTTCTCAGTCCCATTCTTATGCTGCAGTTGCCATGAAGTGTTACTAGAGGGCAGCAGTATGAACAAAAGAGCACACTGAGGCTTTTCTTCTGCTTGCTGACATGATTCTTGTTCATGGTGGTCTTGCAGGGCCTAAGGAGCGAAGGACTGCTTTGACTGAGGGGATGAGGAATGGCAGGCCTTTATTTGTGGTTCAGGGGGAATATTTGGAAGGTAAACAGCAAGATGAAAACGTCAAAGCATATATGTTTGCTGAGTGATTGAGTCTGTGTGTCACTTGTCTCTTTGAAGGGACATGTGAGAAAGGAACAGCAGCACCATAGACTTCAGATGGGAGAGAGCAAGCAAGGATGAATATTTCCCTCAAATCCAAATACTTACAGTACCTCAAAGATGACAAGTGCGATATGATGTTCTGCAATTGTAAGGATTTGCCATGTGTGGTAGATAAATATGCATAGTTAGTGAGGTTTTTCCCAGAATGTGAGTATCGTTAGGCTGGCAAATGTCAGGCACTCCTTTGGGAGTATGAGGCCAAGAAAAAATTTGGGAAGTTTGCTACAGTCATCTGTAGGATCGAAAGACACTGGGGAATCGTTACAGAGGGAGCCAGGCTGCACAAAATGTGGTAACAGTTGGACAGAAATCTTTAGCATGGACTTTTGTCTACCCCCAATGTGGGACCAGGACCGCAGTACCTCTGTGTCTCTGAAACATATTTTGACCTCTGGACACCACCATCTCAATACCCCTCAAATGTTTCCCCCTGGTACCCCAGCTTTGGTAGTGCATCAACCAGGTTTCAATCATTTTAGTGACCACAAACACCCTTCCTATGTGCCTTCCATTTACATTCAGTCAGTAACCCAGCTGCTTCGTTCGCTGTTCAATCTCAAGTGACAGTTGGATGCACATTGCAGGGGTATACAGGCATTTACCGTACTGTACAGGCCCTCTCAGTACATCCAGACTACACTTCTTAAAATCATAAATACATGTTTTGCCCAACAGTAAGGCCAGGCCTTTCCTCTGTAGTTCAAGGAGGAAAACATCAACTGAAGAGCATGCCAAAATTCTCTACAGACACTGCCAATCCTCACACTTCTGCCTATTTGCATGCCGAGGTTATTCACTATGACCCACCAAACCAATTGCAACAGTAGCCTCTCCCTGCCTCATTCGTATGCTCCGATGCCACCTTTATTTAGCAAGTGTTAGTGCTCTCGGATTTTGTAGCGCGATTCGCTATAGCCTCTGTTTTCAACAGAAATGTCCTAAAGGTACCTATACCAATCTGCAGGGTGGCGAGGAAGGGGGCTGCTGCTGCTGCTGGCAGTAACATTTTGGGGCACCCCACCTGCAAAAATACAGCCAAATGCTCCTTGTTTTACCTTTCAATACCATAACTGCAGCAGAATCGTATGGTGACCCCTGTTGTTAATAGAAACTGTCAAACAGCTTCTTGCCCCCCCGTGGCCCCTAACCATTTGGGGTACACCCCATGAGGGAGGATCAGAGCAATAAAAACTAATGGTAGCCCCCCAAAAAGTACCTGGAAGCCAAGCCATTGTGTGCACCCCATCGCCTTCACGTTGCGCCTAAGCACCTTTTAATACTGCTCCCCCAAATTTTGACTGCCCCCTCCCAACAGAAATCAGAGAGTATAGGGGGGTGCAGTAAAAAAGTATTTGCAGTACCCCACAATAAGTCAGGATCCTCCTCCCCTTCCTCTGCTCTCTGAACCCACCCATTCTGCCCAGGCTCCGCCTATACTCCTCCTCTCTGACCCCTCCCACTCTGACAAGGCTCTACCTACACCCCTCCTCTCTGACCTGGTTCCTCCTATACTCCTCCTCTCTGACCCCTCCCACTCTGACTAGGCTCCTCCTATACCCCTCCTCTCTGACCCAGCTCCTCCTCTCTAACCCCACCCACTCTGACTAGGCTTCACCTATACCCGTCCTCTCTGACCTGGCTCCTCCTCTCTGACCCCACCCACTCTGACTAGGCTCCTCCTATACTCCTCCTCTCTGACCCCTCCCACTCTGACCCAGCTCCTCCTCTCTAACCCCACCCACTCTGACTAGGCTTCACCTATACCCCTCCTCTCTGACCTGGCTCCTCCTCTCTGACCCCACCCACTCTGACTAGGCTCCTCCTATACCCCTCCTCTCTGACCCAGCTCCTCCTATACTCCTCCTCTCTAACCCCACCCACTCTGACTAGGCTTCACCTATACCCTTCCTCTCTGACCTGGCTCCTCCTTTCTGACCCCACCCACTCTGACTAGGCTCCTCCTTCTCACAACACCTGTTACCTTTCTTTCACCTGTCTCTGTTCAGGCCACACCTATTTTACTTACCAACCAATCTGCAATCCCTCATTCACTAGGCATGATTCCACTCGTACACAACACCCAGACACATTTTACTTACCAATTGGCCATTTAGGCCCACCTCCAACTTACCTCTGCTCTGCCACCATCAGTCACCTGGTGCCGAACCCGGGATTTGAACCCTGGTTGCCTGCATGGAAGGCAGGCACTTACCCACTGGACCACACTGGTTTCCATGTATGTAGCCTATCAAATTGTCCTTATGTCATGGTCATCCTTTTCATGTGCAATGGAAGCCGCCGGGAAGGACACCAAGGCCTGTATGTTGCTTATAGTTACTACTGCAATCCTCTAGACTACTAAGGAGCTATCGTTCAAAGGTAAGTCTTGTACCTTTGGTGCAGACAGCCCTCACAGGCCAGGGTTCGAATCCTGCCAATGCTGTAGAGGTATCCCAAGGTGGAAATTTTCAAAAAGTGAATGTTTTTTTTTTTGCTAAGATTTTTTTTTACTTGGTAACAGAGGAGAAAAGTGGACACTCTTTTTGGCATGTGTGTCCCAAAATTTCAAATGTTTTCCCTCATGACCTTCTACCAACCTCCCTATTTCTCAAGTAGGTGCAATAGGGACAAGGCCATGTCTTCCTTTATCAATGTCTTCATTCCTTTTCCTTTAAGTTTGGTGAATTGCAGAGTGCAATTGTGGTATTGGGGGTTATAACTGAGCACAAGAATGCGAGGAAGGTGCTACACTTATTGTAAAATAGGTTGGATGATGGTGATTTTTCATTTTGGTGTGAGTAACTCGCTCAAATCAGGGGTTTGGTGCCAGTGAGCTTGGATAGAAATAAAGGTCAAGTATGAGCTCTGGCTAATGAAATGATGGGTCAAGTTTGAGGCAAGCTAGAGTCCATTTATCAGGTGCAATAAGAAGCTAGAAAGATTGTTTTCTTTAAGAGACAGACAAGGGCAGAGTCAAGCCTTTGCTCTAGTAGGTCTGCATCATGCCTGCTGCAGGATGTGAAGGAATGGACCTCCACAGCAGTGCGCTGTGCCGGGCTGGGCTGCGCTGGGCTGGGCTGGGCTGGGCTGGGCTGGGCCTGCCCTGGCACTGTGAATTAATCACCCACCTCCTTCCTTTGAGGAACGCTCACGAACGCCCACGAACGCCCTTGTTCTGTATACAGGCTGACAGCAGGCAATTTAGGACCCTGCTAAATGAGGGTGATGTCCCCATGTGCTTCCTTCGAGTTGCAAAATCCTTCGTCTAAGGCAGGTGGGCTTTTTTAAAATTTGGTTGAAGACCATTTGTTGGAGGCGGTATCACGGCACAAGCCGCCGACCGTCTCAGAAGAAAGTATGCATGGGAGGATATTATTTGCATAGGACAGCCCTCTTCTCAGTCCCATTCTTATGCTGCAGTTGCCATGAAGTGTTACTAGAGGGCAGCAGTATGAACAAAAGAGCACACTGAGGCTTTTCTTCTGCTTGCTGACATGATTCTTGTTCATGGTGGTCTTGCAGGGCCTAAGGAGCGAAGGACTGCTTTGACTGAGGGGATGAGGAATGGCAGGCCTTTATTTGTGGTTCAGGGGGAATATTTGGAAGGTAAACAGCAAGATGAAAACGTCAAAGCATATATGTTTGCTGAGTGATTGAGTCTGTGTGTCACTTGTCTCTTTGAAGGGACATGTGAGAAAGGAACAGCAGCACCATAGACTTCAGATGGGAGAGAGCAAGCAAGGATGAATATTTCCCTCAAATCCAAATACTTACAGTACCTCAAAGATGACAAGTGCGATATGATGTTCTGCAATTGTAAGGATTTGCCATGTGTGGTAGATAAATATGCATAGTTAGTGAGGTTTTTCCCAGAATGTGAGTATCGTTAGGCTGGCAAATGTCAGGCACTCCTTTGGGAGTATGAGGCCAAGAAAAAATTTGGGAAGTTTGCTACAGTCATCTGTAGGATCGAAAGACACTGGGGAATCGTTACAGAGGGAGCCAGGCTGCACAAAATGTGGTAACAGTTGGACAGAAATCTTTAGCATGGACTTTTGTCTACCCCCAATGTGGGACCAGGACCGCAGTACCTCTGTGTCTCTGAAACATATTTTGACCTCTGGACACCACCATCTCAATACCCCTCAAATGTTTCCCCCTGGTACCCCAGCTTTGGTAGTGCATCAACCAGGTTTCAATCATTTTAGTGACCACAAACACCCTTCCTATGTGCCTTCCATTTACATTCAGTCAGTAACCCAGCTGCTTCGTTCGCTGTTCAATCTCAAGTGACAGTTGGATGCACATTGCAGGGGTATACAGGCATTTACCGTACTGTACAGGCCCTCTCAGTACATCCAGACTACACTTCTTAAAATCATAAATACATGTTTTGCCCAACAGTAAGGCCAGGCCTTTCCTCTGTAGTTCAAGGAGGAAAACATCAACTGAAGAGCATGCCAAAATTCTCTACAGACACTGCCAATCCTCACACTTCTGCCTATTTGCATGCCGAGGTTATTCACTATGACCCACCAAACCAATTGCAACAGTAGCCTCTCCCTGCCTCATTCGTATGCTCCGATGCCACCTTTATTTAGCAAGTGTTAGTGCTCTCGGATTTTGTAGCGCGATTCGCTATAGCCTCTGTTTTCAACAGAAATGTCCTAAAGGTACCTATACCAATCTGCAGGGTGGCGAGGAAGGGGGCTGCTGCTGCTGCTGGCAGTAACATTTTGGGGCACCCCACCTGCAAAAATACAGCCAAATGCTCCTTGTTTTACCTTTCAATACCATAACTGCAGCAGAATCGTATGGTGACCCCTGTTGTTAATAGAAACTGTCAAACAGCTTCTTGCCCCCCCGTGGCCCCTAACCATTTGGGGTACACCCCATGAGGGAGGATCAGAGCAATAAAAACTAATGGTAGCCCCCCAAAAAGTACCTGGAAGCCAAGCCATTGTGTGCACCCCATCGCCTTCACGTTGCGCCTAAGCACCTTTTAATACTGCTCCCCCAAATTTTGACTGCCCCCTCCCAACAGAAATCAGAGAGTATAGGGGGGTGCAGTAAAAAAGTATTTGCAGTACCCCACAATAAGTCAGGATCCTCCTCCCCTTCCTCTGCTCTCTGAACCCACCCATTCTGCCCAGGCTCCGCCTATACTCCTCCTCTCTGACCCCTCCCACTCTGACAAGGCTCTACCTACACCCCTCCTCTCTGACCTGGCTCCTCCTCTCTGACCCCTCCCACTCTGACTAGGCTCCTCCTATACCCCTCCTCTCTGACCCAGCTCCTCCTATACTCCTCCTCTCTAACCCCACCCACTCTGACTAGGCTTCACCTATACCCCTCCTCTCTGACCTGGCTCCTCCTCTCTGACCCCACCCACTCTGACTAGGCTCCTCCTATACTCCTCCTCTCTGACCCCTCCCACTCTGACTAGGCTCCTCCTATACCCCTCCTCTCTGACCCAGCTCCTCCTATACTCCTCCTCTCTAACCCCACCCACTCTGACTAGGCTTCACCTATACCCTTCCTCTCTGACCTGGCTCCTCCTTTCTGACCCCACCCACTCTGACTAGGCTCCTCCTTCTCACAACACCTGTTACCTTTCTTTCACCTGTCTCTGTTCAGGCCACACCTAATTTACTTACCAACCAATCTGCAATCCCTCATTCACTAGGCATGATTCCACTCGTACACAACACCCAGACACATTTTACTTACCAATTGGCCATTTAGGCCCACCTCCAACTTACCTCTGCTCTGCCACCATCAGTCACCTGGTGCCGAACCCGGGATTTGAACCCTGGTTGCCTGCATGGAAGGCAGGCACTTACCCACTGGACCACACTGGTTTCCATGTATGTAGCCTATCAAATTGTCCTTATGTCATGGTCATCCTTTTCATGTGCAATGGAAGCCGCCGGGAAGGACACCAAGGCCTGTATGTTGCTTATAGTTACTACTGCAATCCTCTAGACTACTAAGGAGCTATAGCTCAAAGGTAAGTCTTGTACCTTTGGTGCAGACAGCCCTCACAGGCCAGGGTTCGAATCCTGCCAATGCTGTAGAGGTATCCCAAGGTGGAAATTTTCAAAAAGTGAATGTTTTTTTTTTTGCTAAGATTTTTTTTTACTTGGTAACAGAGGAGAAAAGTGGACACTCTTTTTGGCATGTGTGTCCCAAAATTTCAAATGTTTTCCCTCATGACCTTCTACCAACCTCCCTATTTCTCAAGTAGGTGCAATAGGGACAAGGCCATGTCTTCCTTTATCAATGTCTTCATTCCTTTTCCTTTAAGTTTGGTGAATTGCAGAGTGCAATTGTGGTATTGGGGGTTATAACTGAGCACAAGAATGCGAGGAAGGTGCTACACTTATTGTAAAATAGGTTGGATGATGGTGATTTTTCATTTTGGTGTGAGTAACTCGCTCAAATCAGGGGTTTGGTGCCAGTGAGCTTGGATAGAAATAAAGGTCAAGTATGAGCTCTGGCTAATGAAATGATGGGTCAAGTTTGAGGCAAGCTAGAGTCCATTTATCAGGTGCAATAAGAAGCTAGAAAGATTGTTTTCTTTAAGAGACAGACAAGGGCAGAGTCAAGCCTTTGCTCTAGTAGGTCTGCATCATGCCTGCTGCAAGATGTGAAGGAATGGACCTCCACAGCAGTGCGCTGTGCCGGGCTGGGCTGCGCTGGGCTGGGCTGGGCTGGGCTGGGCCTGCCCTGGCACTGTGAATTAATCACCCACCTCCTTCCTTTGAGGAACGCTCACGAACGCCCACGAACGCCCTTGTTCTGTATACAGGCTGACAGCAGGCAATTTAGGACCCTGCTAAATGAGGGTGATGTCCCCATGTGCTTCCTTCGAGTTGCAAAATCCTTCGTCTAAGGCAGGTGGGCTTTTTTAAAATTTGGTTGAAGACCATTTGTTGGAGGCGGTATCACGGCACAAGCCGCCGACCGTCTCAGAAGAAAGTATGCATGGGAGGATATTATTTGCATAGGACAGCCCTCTTCTCAGTCCCATTCTTATGCTGCAGTTGCCATGAAGTGTTACTAGAGGGCAGCAGTATGAACAAAAGAGCACACTGAGGCTTTTCTTCTGCTTGCTGACATGATTCTTGTTCATGGTGGTCTTGCAGGGCCTAAGGAGCGAAGGACTGCTTTGACTGAGGGGATGAGGAATGGCAGGCCTTTATTTGTGGTTCAGGGGGAATATTTGGAAGGTAAACAGCAAGATGAAAACGTCAAAGCATATATGTTTGCTGAGTGATTGAGTCTGTGTGTCACTTGTCTCTTTGAAGGGACATGTGAGAAAGGAACAGCAGCACCATAGACTTCAGATGGGAGAGAGCAAGCAAGGATGAATATTTCCCTCAAATCCAAATACTTACAGTACCTCAAAGATGACAAGTGCGATATGATGTTCTGCAATTGTAAGGATTTGCCATGTGTGGTAGATAAATATGCATAGTTAGTGAGGTTTTTCCCAGAATGTGAGTATCGTTAGGCTGGCAAATGTCAGGCACTCCTTTGGGAGTATGAGGCCAAGAAAAAATTTGGGAAGTTTGCTACAGTCATCTGTAGGATCGAAAGACACTGGGGAATCGTTACAGAGGGAGCCAGGCTGCACAAAATGTGGTAACAGTTGGACAGAAATCTTTAGCATGGACTTTTGTCTACCCCCAATGTGGGACCAGGACCGCAGTACCTCTGTGTCTCTGAAACATATTTTGACCTCTGGACACCACCATCTCAATACCCCTCAAATGTTTCCCCCTGGTACCCCAGCTTTGGTAGTGCATCAACCAGGTTTCAATCATTTGAGTGACCACAAACACCCTTCCTATGTGCCTTCCATTTACATTCAGTCAGTAACCCAGCTGCTTCGTTCGCTGTTCAATCTCAAGTGACAGTTGGATGCACATTGCAGGGGTATACAGGCATTTACCGTACTGTACAGGCCCTCTCAGTACATCCAGACTACACTTCTTAAAATCATAAATACATGTTTTGCCCAACAGTAAGGCCAGGCCTTTCCTCTGTAGTTCAAGGAGGAAAACATCAACTGAAGAGCATGCCAAAATTCTCTACAGACACTGCCAATCCTCACACTTCTGCCTATTTGCATGCCGAGGTTATTCACTATGACCCACCAAACCAATTGCAACAGTAGCCTCTCCCTGCCTCATTCGTATGCTCCGATGCCACCTTTATTTAGCAAGTGTTAGTGCTCTCGGATTTTGTAGCGCGATTCGCTATAGCCTCTGTTTTCAACAGAAATGTCCTAAAGGTACCTATACCAATCTGCAGGGTGGCGAGGAAGGGGGCTGCTGCTGCTGCTGGCAGTAACATTTTGGGGCACCCCACCTGCAAAAATACAGCCAAATGCTCCTTGTTTTACCTTTCAATACCATAACTGCAGCAGAATCGTATGGTGACCCCTGTTGTTAATAGAAACTGTCAAACAGCTTCTTGCCCCCCGTGGCCCCTAACCATTTGGGGTACACCCCATGAGGGAGGATCAGAGCAATAAAAACTAATGGTAGCCCCCCAAAAATTACCTTTGAAGCCAAGCCATTGTGTGCACCCCATCGCCTTCACGTTGCGCCTAAGCACCTTTTAATACTGCTCCCCCAAATTTTGACTGCCCCCTCCCAACAGAAATCAGAGAGTATAGGGGGGTGCAGTAAAAAAGTATTTGCAGTACCCCACAATAAGTCAGGATCCTCCTCCCCTTCCTCTGCTCTCTGAACCCACCCATTCTGCCCCGGCTCCGCCTATACTCCTCCTCTCTGACCCCTCCCACTCTGACAAGGCTCTACCTACACCCCTCCTCTCTGACCTGGCTCCTCCTATACTCCTCCTCTCTGACCCCTCCCACTCTGACTAGGCTCCTCCTATACCCCTCCTCTCTGACCCAGCTCCTCCTATACTCCTCCTCTCTAACCCCACCCACTCTGACTAGGCTTCACCTATACCCCTCTGAACTGGCTCCTCCTCTCTGACCCCACCCACTCTGACTAGGCTCCTCCTATACTCCTCCTCTCTGACCCAGCTCCTCCTATACTCCTCCTCTCTAACCCCACCCACTCTGACTAGGCTTCACCTATACCCTTCCTCTCTGACCTGGCTCCTCCTTTCTGACCCCACCCACTCTGACTAGGCTCCTCCTCCTCCTGCACACAACACCTGTTACCTTTCTTTCACCTGTCTCTGTTCAGCCCACACCTATTTTACTTACCAACCAATCTGCAGTCCCTCATTCACTAGGCATGATTCCACTCGTACACAACACCCAGACACATTTTACTTACCAATTGGCCATTCAGGCCCACCTCCAACTTACCTCTGCTCTGCCACCATCAGTCACCTGGTGCCGAACCCGGGATTTGAACCCTGGTTGCCTGCATGGAAGGCAGGCACTTACCCACTGGACCACACTGGTTTCCATGTATGTAGCCTATCAAATTGTCCTTATGTCATGGTCATCCTTTTCATGTGCAATGGAAGCCGCCGGGAAGGACACCAAGGCCTGTATGTTGCTTATAGTTACTACTGCAATCTTCTAGACCACTAAGGAGCTATAGCTCAAAGGTAAGTCTTGTACCTTTGGTGCAGACAGCCCTCACAGGCCAGGGTTCGAATCCTGCCAATGCTGTAGAGGTATCCCAAGGTGGAAATTTTCAAAAAGTGAATGTTTTTTTTTTTGCTAAGATTTTTTTTTACTTGGTAACAGAGGAGAAAAGTGGACACTCTTTTTGGCATGTGTGTCCCAAAATTTCAAATGTTTTCCCTCCTGACCTTCTACCAACCTCCCTATTTCTCAAGTAGGTGCAATAGGGACAAGGCCATGTCTTCCTTTATCAATGTCTTCATTCCTTTTCCTTTAAGTTTGGTGAATTGCAGAGTGCAATTGTGGTATTGGGGGTTATAACTGAGCACAAGAATGCGAGGAAGGTGCTACACTTATTGTAAAATAGGTTGGATGATGGTGATTTTTCATTTTGGTGTGAGTAACTCGCTCAAATCAGGGGTTTGGTGCCAGTGACCTTGGATAGAAATAAAGGTCAAGTATGAGCTCTGGCTAATGAAATGATGGGTCAAGTTTGAGGCAAGCTAGAGTCCATTTATCAGGTGCAATAAGAAGCTAGAAAGATTGTTTTCTTTAAGAGACAGACAAGGGCAGAGTCAAGCCTTTGCTCTAGTAGGTCTGCATCATGCCTGCTGCAGGATGTGAAGGAATGGACCTCCACAGCAGTGCGCTGTGCCGGGCTGGGCTGCGCTGGGCTAGGCTGGGCTGGGCTGGGCTGGGCCTGCCCTGGCACTGTGAATTAATCACCCACCTCCTTCCTTTGAGGAACGCTCACGAACGCCCACGAACGCCCTTGTTCTGTATACAGGCTGACAGCAGGCAATTTAGGACCCTGCTAAATGAGGGTGATGTCCCCATGTGCTTCCTTCGAGTTGCAAAATCCTTCGTCTAAGGCAGGTGGGCTTTTTTAAAATTTGGTTGAAGACCATTTGTTGGAGGCGGTATCACGGCATAAGCCGCCGACCGTCTCAGAAGAAAGTATGCATGGGAGGATATTATTTGCATATGACAGCCCTCTTCTCAGTCCCATTCTTATGCTGCAGTTGCCATGAAGTGTTACTAGAGGGCAGCAGTATGAACAAAAGAGCACACTGAGGCTTTTCTTCTGCTTGCTGACATGATTTTTGTTCATGGTGGTCTTGCAGGGCCTAAGGAGCGAAGGACTGCTTTGACTGAGGGGATGAGGAATGGCAGGCCTTTATTTGTGGTTCAGGGGGAATATTTGGAAGGTAAACAGCAAGATGAAAACGTCAAAGCATATATGTTTGCTGAGTGATTGAGTCTGTGTGTCACTTGTCTCTTTGAAGGGACATGTGAGAAAGGAACAGCAGCACCATAGACTTCAGATGGGAGAGAGCAAGCAAGGATGAATATTTCCCTCAAATCCAAATACTTACAGTACCTCAAAGATGACAAGTGCGATATGATGTTCTGCAATTGTAAGGATTTGCCATGTGTGGTAGATAAATATGCATAGTTAGTGAGGTTTTTCCCAGAATGTGAGTATCGTTAGGCTGGCAAATGTCAGGCACTCCTTTGGGAGTATGAGGCCAAGAAAAAATTTGGGAAGTTTGCTACAGTCATCTGTAGGATCGAAAGACACTGGGGAATCGTTACAGAGGGAGCCAGGCTGCACAAAATGTGGTAACAGTTGGACAGAAATCTTTAGCATGGACTTTTGTCTACCCCCAATGTGGGACCAGGACCGCAGTACCTCTGTGTCTCTGAAACATATTTTGACCTCTGGACACCACCATCTCAATACCCCATAAATGTTCCCCCCTGGTACCCCAGCTTTGGTAGTGCATCAACCAGGTTTCAATCATTTGAGTGACCACAAACACCCTTCCTATGTGCCTTCCATTTACATTCAGTCAGTAACCCAGCTGCTTTGTTCGCTGTTCAATCTCAAGTGACAGTTGGATGCACATTGCAGGGGTATACAGGCATTTACCGTACTGTACAGGCCCTCTCAGTACATCCAGACTACACTTCTTAAAATCATAAATACATGTTTTGCCCAACAGTAAGGCCAGGCCTTTCCTCTGTAGTTCAAGGAGGAAAACATCAACTGAAGAGCATGCCAAAATTTTCTACAGACACTGCCAATCCTCACACTTCTGCCTATTTGCATGCCGAGGTTATTCACTATGACCCACCAAACCAATTGCAACAGTAGCCTCTCCCTGCCTCATTCGTATGCTCCGATGCCACCTTTATTTAGCAAGTGTTAGTGCTCTCGGATTTTGTAGCGCGATTCGCTATAGCCTCTGTTTTCAACAGAAATGTCCTAAAGGTACCTATACCAATCTGCAGGGTGGCGAGGAAGGGGGCTGCTGCTGCTGCTGGCAGTAACATTTTGGGGCACCCCACCTGCAAAAATACAGCCAAATGCTCCTTGTTTTACCTTTCAATACCATAACTGCAGCAGAATCGTATGGTGACCCCTGTTGTTAATAGAAACTGTCAAACAGCTTCTTGCCCCCCCCGTGGCCCCTAACCATTTGGGGTACACCCCATGAGGGAGGATCAGAGCAATAAAAACTAATGGTAGCCCCCCAAAAAGTACCTGGAAGCCAAGCCATTGTGTGCACCCCATCGCCTTCACGTTGCGCCTAAGCACCTTTTAATACTGCTCCCCCAAATTTTGACTGCCCCCTCCCAACAGAAATCAGAGAGTATAGGGGGGTGCAGTAAAAAAGTATTTGCAGTACCCCACAATAAGTCAGGATCCTCCTCCCCTTCCTCTGCTCTCTGAACCCACCCATTCTGCCCAGGCTCTGCCTATACTCCTCCTCTCTGACCCCTCCCACTCTGACTAGGCTCCTCCTATACCCCTCCTCTCTGACCCAGCTCCTCCTATACTCCTCCTCTCTAACCCCACCCACTCTGACTAGGCTTCACCTATACCCCTCTGACCTGGCTCCTCCTCTCTGACCCCACCCACTCTGACTAGGCTCCTCCTATACTCCTCCTCTCTGACCCCTCCCACTCTGACTAGGCTCCTCCTATACCCCTCCTCTCTGACCCAGCTCCTCCTATACTCCTCCTCTCTGACCCCACCCACTCTGACTAGGCTTCACCTATACCCCTCCTCTCTGACCTGGCTCCTCCTATACTCCTCCTCTCTGACCCCTCCCTCTCTGACTAGGCTCCTCCTATACTCCTCCTCTCTGACCCCTCCCACTCTGACTAGGCTCCTCCTATACTCCTCCTCTCTGACCCCTCCCACTCTGACTAGGCTCCTCCTATACCCCTCCTCTCTGACCCCACCCACTCTGACTAGGCTTCACCTATACCCTTCCTCTCTGACCTGGCTCCTCCTCTCTGACCCCACCCACTCTGACTAGGCTCCTCCTTCTCACAACACCTGTTACCTTTCTTTCACCTGTCTCTGTTCAGGCCACACCTATTTTACTTACCAACCAATCTGCAATCCCTCATTCACTAGGCATGATTCCACTCGTACACAACACCCAGACACATTTTACTTACCAATTGGCCATTTAGGCCCACCTCCAACTTACCTCTGCTCTGCCACCATCAGTCACCTGGTGCCGAACCCGGGATTTGAACCCTGGTTGCCTGCATGGAAGGCAGGCACTTACCCACTGGACCACACTGGTTTCCATGTATGTAGCCTATCAAATTGTCCTTATGTCATGGTCATCCTTTTCATGTGCAATGGAAGCCGCCGGGAAGGACACCAAGGCCTGTATGTTGCTTATAGTTACTACTGCAATCCTCTAGACTACTAAGGAGCTATAGCTCAAAGGTAAGTCTTGTACCTTTGGTGCAGACAGCCCTCACAGGCCAGGGTTCGAATCCTGCCAATGCTGTAGAGGTATCCCAAGGTGGAAATTTTCAAAAAGTGAATGTTTTTTTTTTTTGCTAAGATTTTTTTTTACTTGGTAACAGAGGAGAAAAGTGGACACTCTTTTTGGCATGTGTGTCCCAAAATTTCAAATGTTTTCCCTCATGACCTTCTACCAACCTCCCTATTTCTCAAGTAGGTGCAATAGGGACAAGGCCATGTCTTCCTTTATCAATGTCTTCATTCCTTTTCCTTTAAGTTTGGTGAATTGCAGAGTGCAATTGTGGTATTGGGGGTTATAACTGAGCACAAGAATGCGAGGAAGGTGCTACACTTATTGTAAAATAGGTTGGATGATGGTGATTTTTCATTTTGGTGTGAGTAACTCGCTCAAATCAGGGGTTTGGTGCCAGTGAGCTTGGATAGAAATAAAGGTCAAGTATGAGCTCTGGCTAATGAAATGATGGGTCAAGTTTGAGGCAAGCTAGAGTCCATTTATCAGGTGCAATAAGAAGCTAGAAAGATTGTTTTCTTTAAGAGACAGACAAGGGCAGAGTCAAGCCTTTGCTCTAGTAGGTCTGCATCATGCCTGCTGCAGGATGTGAAGGAATGGACCTCCACAGCAGTGCGCTGTGCCGGGCTGGGCTGCGCTGGGCTGGGCTGGGCTGGGCTGGGCTGGGCTGGGCCTGCCCTGGCACTGTGAATTAATCACCCACCTCCTTCCTTTGAGGAACGCTCACGAACGCCCACGAACGCCCTTGTTCTGTATACAGGCTGACAGCAGGCAATTTAGGACCCTGCTAAATGAGGGTGATGTCCCCATGTGCTTCCTTCGAGTTGCAAAATCCTTCGTCTAAGACAGGTGGGCTTTTTTAAAATTTGGTTGAAGACCATTTGTTGGAGGCGGTATCACGGCACAAGCCGCCGACCGTCTCAGAAGAAAGTATGCATGGGAGGATATTATTTGCATAGGACAGCCCTCTTCTCAGTCCCATTCTTATGCTGCAGTTGCCATGAAGTGTTACTAGAGGGCAGCAGTATGAACAAAAGAGCACACTGAGGCTTTTCTTCTGCTTGCTGACATGATTCTTGTTCATGGTGGTCTTGCAGGGCCTAAGGAGCGAAGGACTGCTTTGACTGAGGGGATGAGGAATGGCAGGCCTTTATTTGTGGTTCAGGGGGAATATTTGGAAGGTAAACAGCAAGATGAAAACGTCAAAGCATATATGTTTGCTGAGTGATTGAGTCTGTGTGTCACTTGTCTCTTTGAAGGGACATGTGAGAAAGGAACAGCAGCACCATAGACTTCAGATGGGAGAGAGCAAGCAAGGATGAATATTTCCCTCAAATCCAAATACTTACAGTACCTCAAAGATGACAAGTGCGATATGATGTTCTGCAATTGTAAGGATTTGCCATGTGTGGTAGATAAATATGCATAGTTAGTGAGGTTTTTCCCAGAATGTGAGTATCGTTAGGCTGGCAAATGTCAGGCACTCCTTTGGGAGTATGAGGCCAAGAAAAAATTTGGGAAGTTTGCTACAGTCATCTGTAGGATCGAAAGACACTGGGGAATCGTTACAGAGGGAGCCAGGCTGCACAAAATGTGGTAACAGTTGGACAGAAATCTTTAGCATGGACTTTTGTCTACCCCCAATGTGGGACCAGGACCGCAGTACCTCTGTGTCTCTGAAACATATTTTGACCTCTGGACACCACCATCTCAATACCCCTCAAATGTTTCCCCCTGGTACCCCAGCTTTGGTAGTGCATCAACCAGGTTTCAATCATTTGAGTGACCACAAACACCCTTCCTATGTGCCTTCCATTTACATTCAGTCAGTAACCCAGCTGCTTCGTTCGCTGTTCAATCTCAAGTGACAGTTGGATGCACATTGCAGGGGTATACAGGCATTTACCGTACTGTACAGGCCCTCTCAGTACATCCAGACTACACTTCTTAAAATCATAAATACATGTTTTGCCCAACAGTAAGGCCAGGCCTTTCCTCTGTAGTTCAAGGAGGAAAACATCAACTGAAGAGCATGCCAAAATTCTCTACAGACACTGCCAATCCTCACACTTCTGCCTATTTGCATGCCGAGGTTATTCACTATGACCCACCAAACCAATTGCAACAGTAGCCTCTCCCTGCCTCATTCGTATGCTCCGATGCCACCTTTATTTAGCAAGTGTTAGTGCTCTCGGATTTTGTAGCGCGATTCGCTATAGCCTCTGTTTTCAACAGAAATGTCCTAAAGGTACCTATACCAATCTGCAGGGTGGCGAGGAAGGGGGCTGCTGCTGCTGCTGGCAGTAACATTTTGGGGCACCCCACCTGCAAAAATACAGCCAAATGCTCCTTGTTTTACCTTTCAATACCATAACTGCAGCAGAATCGTATGGTGACCCCTGTTGTTAATAGAAACTGTCAAACAGCTTCTTGCCCCCCCGTGGCCCCTAACCATTTGGGGTACACCCCATGAGGGAGGATCAGAGCAATAAAAACTAATGGTAGCCCCCCAAAAATTACCTTGAAGCCAAGCCATTGTGTGCACCCCATCGCCTTCACGTTGCGCCTAAGCACCTTTTAATACTGCTCCCCCAAATTTTGACTGCCCCCTCCCAACAGAAATCAGAGAGTATAGGGGGGTGCAGTAAAAAAGTATTTGCAGTACCCCACAATAAGTCAGGATCCTCCTCCCCTTCCTCTGCTCTCTGAACCCACCCATTCTGCCCAGGCTCCGCCTATACTCCTCCTCTCTGACCCCTCCCACTCTGACAAGGCTCTACCTACACCCCTCCTCTCTGACCTGGCTCCTCCTATACTCCTCCTCTCTGACCCCTCCCACTCTGACTAGGCTCCTCCTATACCCCTCCTCTCTGACCCAGCTCCTCCTATACTCCTCCTCTCTAACCCCACCCACTCTGACTAGGCTTCACCTATACCCCTCTGACCTGGCTCCTCCTCTCTGACCCCACCCACTCTGACTAGGCTCCTCCTATACTCCTCCTCTCTGACCCCTCCCACTAGGCTCCTCCTATACCCCTCCTCTCTGACCCAGCTCCTCCTATACTCCTCCTCTCTAACCCCACCCACTCTGACTAGGCTTCACCTATACCCTTCCTCTCTGACCTGGCTCCTCCTTTCTGACCCCACCCACTCTGACTAGGCTCCTCCTCCTCCTGCACACAACACCTGTTACCTTTCTTTCACCTGTCTCTGTTCAGCCCACACCTATTTTACTTACCAACCAATCTGCAGTCCCTCATTCACTAGGCATGATTCCACTCGTACACAACACCCAGACACATTTTACTTACCAATTGGCCATTCAGGCCCACCTCCAACTTACCTCTGCTCTGCCACCATCAGTCACCTGGTGCCGAACCCGGGATTTGAACCCTGGTTGCCTGCATGGAAGGCAGGCACTTACCCACTGGACCACACTGGTTTCCATGTATGTAGCCTATCAAATTGTCCTTATGTCATGGTCATCCTTTTCATGTGCAATGGAAGCCGCCGGGAAGGACACCAAGGCCTGTATGTTGCTTATAGTTACTACTGCAATCCTCTAGACCACTAAGGAGCTATAGCTCAAAGGTAAGTCTTGTACCTTTGGTGCAGACAGCCCTCACAGGCCAGGGTTCGAATCCTGCCAATGCTGTAGAGGTATCCCAAGGTGGAAATTTTCAAAAAGTGAATGTTTTTTTTTTTGCTAAGATTTTTTTTTACTTGGTAACAGAGGAGAAAAGTGGACACTCTTTTTGGCATGTGTGTCCCAAAATTTCAAATGTTTTCCCTCCTGACCTTCTACCAACCTCCCTATTTCTCAAGTAGGTGCAATAGGGACAAGGCCATGTCTTCCTTTATCAATGTCTTCATTCCTTTTCCTTTAAGTTTGGTGAATTGCAGAGTGCAATTGTGGTATTGGGGGTTATAACTGAGCACAAGAATGCGAGGAAGGTGCTACACTTATTGTAAAATAGGTTGGATGATGGTGATTTTTCATTTTGGTGTGAGTAACTCGCTCAAATCAGGGGTTTGGTGCCAGTGAGCTTGGATAGAAATAAAGGTCAAGTATGAGCTCTGGCTAATGAAATGATGGGTCAAGTTTGAGGCAAGCTAGAGTCCATTTATCAGGTGCAATAAGAAGCTAGAAAGATTGTTTTCTTTAAGAGACAGACAAGGGCAGAGTCAAGCCTTTGCTCTAGTAGGTCTGCATCATGCCTGCTGCAGGATGTGAAGGAATGGACCTCCACAGCAGTGCGCTGTGCCGGGCTGGGCTGCGCTGGGCTAGGCTGGGCTGGGCTGGGCTGGGCCTGCCCTGGCACTGTGAATTAATCACCCACCTCCTTCCTTTGAGGAACGCTCACGAACGCCCACGAACGCCCTTGTTCTGTATACAGGCTGACAGCAGGCAATTTAGGACCCTGCTAAATGAGGGTGATGTCCCCATGTGCTTCCTTCGAGTTGCAAAATCCTTCGTCTAAGGCAGGTGGGCTTTTTTAAAATTTGGTTGAAGACCATTTGTTGGAGGCGGTATCACGGCATAAGCCGCCGACCGTCTCAGAAGAAAGTATGCATGGGAGGATATTATTTGCATATGACAGCCCTCTTCTCAGTCCCATTCTTATGCTGCAGTTGCCATGAAGTGTTACTAGAGGGCAGCAGTATGAACAAAAGAGCACACTGAGGCTTTTCTTCTGCTTGCTGACATGATTTTTGTTCATGGTGGTCTTGCAGGGCCTAAGGAGCGAAGGACTGCTTTGACTGAGGGGATGAGGAATGGCAGGCCTTTATTTGTGGTTCAGGGGGAATATTTGGAAGGTAAACAGCAAGATGAAAACGTCAAAGCATATATGTTTGCTGAGTGATTGAGTCTGTGTGTCACTTGTCTCTTTGAAGGGACATGTGAGAAAGGAACAGCAGCACCATAGACTTCAGATGGGAGAGAGCAAGCAAGGATGAATATTTCCCTCAAATCCAAATACTTACAGTACCTCAAAGATGACAAGTGCGATATGATGTTCTGCAATTGTAAGGATTTGCCATGTGTGGTAGATAAATATGCATAGTTAGTGAGGTTTTTCCCAGAATGTGAGTATCGTTAGGCTGGCAAATGTCAGGCACTCCTTTGGGAGTATGAGGCCAAGAAAAAATTTGGGAAGTTTGCTACAGTCATCTGTAGGATCGAAAGACACTGGGGAATCGTTACAGAGGGAGCCAGGCTGCACAAAATGTGGTAACAGTTGGACAGAAATCTTTAGCATGGACTTTTGTCTACCCCCAATGTGGGACCAGGACCGCAGTACCTCTGTGTCTCTGAAACATATTTTGACCTCTGGACACCACCATCTCAATACCCCATAAATGTTCCCCCCTGGTACCCCAGCTTTGGTAGTGCATCAACCAGGTTTCAATCATTTGAGTGACCACAAACACCCTTCCTATGTGCCTTCCATTTACATTCAGTCAGTAACCCAGCTGCTTTGTTCGCTGTTCAATCTCAAGTGACAGTTGGATGCACATTGCAGGGGTATACAGGCATTTACCGTACTGTACAGGCCCTCTCAGTACATCCAGACTACACTTCTTAAAATCATAAATACATGTTTTGCCCAACAGTAAGGCCAGGCCTTTCCTCTGTAGTTCAAGGAGGAAAACATCAACTGAAGAGCATGCCAAAATTTTCTACAGACACTGCCAATCCTCACACTTCTGCCTATTTGCATGCGAGGTTATTCACTATGACCCACCAAACCAATTGCAACAGTAGCCTCTCCCTGCCTCATTCGTATGCTCCGATGCCACCTTTATTTAGCAAGTGTTAGTGCTCTCGGATTTTGTAGCGCGATTCGCTATAGCCTCTGTTTTCAACAGAAATGTCCTAAAGGTACCTATACCAATCTGCAGGGTGGCGAGGAAGGGGGCTGCTGCTGCTGCTGGCAGTAACATTTTGGGGCACCCCACCTGCAAAAATACAGCCAAATGCTCCTTGTTTTACCTTTCAATACCATAACTGCAGCAGAATCGTATGGTGACCCCTGTTGTTAATAGAAACTGTCAAACAGCTTCTTGCCCCCCCCGTGGCCCCTAACCATTTGGGGTACACCCCATGAGGGAGGATCAGAGCAATAAAAACTAATGGTAGCCCCCCAAAAAGTACCTGGAAGCCAAGCCATTGTGTGCACCCCATCGCCTTCACGTTGCGCCTAAGCACCTTTTAATACTGCTCCCCCAAATTTTGACTGCCCCCTCCCAACAGAAATCAGAGAGTATAGGGGGGTGCAGTAAAAAAGTATTTGCAGTACCCCACAATAAGTCAGGATCCTCCTCCCCTTCCTCTGCTCTCTGAACCCACCCATTCTGCCCAGGCTCTGCCTATACTCCTCCTCTCTGACCCCTCCCACTCTGACAAGGCTCCACCTACACCCCTCCTCTCTGACCTGGCTCCTCCTATACTCCTCCTCTCTGACCCCTCCCACTCTGACTAGGCTCCTCCTATACCCCTCCTCTCTGACCCAGCTCCTCCTATACTCCTCCTCTCTAACCCCACCCACTCTGACTAGGCTTCACCTATACCCCTCTGACCTGGCTCCTCCTCTCTGACCCCACCCACTCTGACTAGGCTCCTCCTATACTCCTCCTCTCTGACCCCTCCCACTCTGACTAGGCTCCTCCTATACCCCTCCTCTCTGACCCAGCTCCTCCTATACTCCTCCTCTCTGACCCCACCCACTCTGACTAGGCTTCACCTATACCCCTCCTCTCTGACCTGGCTCCTCCTATACTCCTCCTCTCTGACCCCTCCCTCTCTGACTAGGCTCCTCCTATACTCCTCCTCTCTGACCCCTCCCACTCTGACTAGGCTCCTCCTATACTCCTCCTCTCTGACCCCTCCCACTCTGACTAGGCTTCACCTATACCCTTCTTCTCTGACCTGGCTCCTCCTCTCTGACCCCACCCACTCTGACTAGGCTCCTCCTTCTCACAACACCTGTTACCTTTCTTTCACCTGTCTCTGTTCAGGCCACACCTATTTTACTTACCAACCAATCTGCAATCCCTCATTCACTAGGCATGATTCCACTCGTACACAACACCCAGACACATTTTACTTACCAATTGGCCATTTAGGCCCACCTCCAACTTACCTCTGCTCTGCCACCATCAGTCACCTGGTGCCGAACCCGGGATTTGAACCCTGGTTGCCTGCATGGAAGGCAGGCACTTACCCACTGGACCACACTGGTTTCCATGTATGTAGCCTATCAAATTGTCCTTATGTCATGGTCATCCTTTTCATGTGCAATGGAAGCCGCCGGGAAGGACACCAAGGCCTGTATGTTGCTTATAGTTACTACTGCAATCCTCTAGACCACTAAGGAGCTATAGCTCAAAGGTAAGTCTTGTACCTTTGGTGCAGACAGCCCTCACAGGCCAGGGTTCGAATCCTGCCAATGCTGTAGAGGTATCCCAAGGTGGAAATTTTCAAAAAGTGAATGTTTTTTTTTTTGCTAAGATTTTTTTTTACTTGGTAACAGAGGAGAAAAGTGGACACTCTTTTTGGCATGTGTGTCCCAAAATTTCAAATGTTTTCCCTCATGACCTTCTACCAACCTCCCTATTTCTCAAGTAGGTGCAATAGGGACAAGGCCATGTCTTCCTTTATCAATGTCTTCATTCCTTTTCCTTTAAGTTTGGTGAATTGCAGAGTGCAATTGTGGTATTGGGGGTTATAACTGAGCACAAGAATGCGAGGAAGGTGCTACACTTATTGTAAAATAGGTTGGATGATGGTGATTTTTCATTTTGGTGTGAGTAACTCGCTCAAATCAGGGGTTTGGTGCCAGTGAGCTTGGATAGAAATAAAGGTCAAGTATGAGCTCTGGCTAATGAAATGATGGGTCAAGTTTGAGGCAAGCTAGAGTCCATTTATCAGGTGCAATAAGAAGCTAGAAAGATTGTTTTCTTTAAGAGACAGACAAGGGCAGAGTCAAGCCTTTGCTCTAGTAGGTCTGCATCATGCCTGCTGCAGGATGTGAAGGAATGGACCTCCACAGCAGTGCGCTGTGCCGGGCTGGGCTGCGCTGGGCTGGGCTGGGCTGGGCTGGGCCTGCCCTGGCACTGTGAATTAATCACCCACCTCCTTCCTTTGAGGAACGCTCACGAACGCCCACGAACGCCCTTGTTCTGTATACATGCTGACAGCAGGCAATTTAGGACCCTGCTAAATGAGGGTGATGTCCCCATGTGCTTCCTTCGAGTTGCAAAATCCTTCGTCTAAGGCAGGTGGGCTTTTTTAAAATTTGGTTGAAGACCATTTGTTGGAGGCGGTATCACGGCACAAGCCGCCGACCGTCTCAGAAGAAAGTATGCATGGGAGGATATTATTTGCATAGGACAGCCCTCTTCTCAGTCCCATTCTTATGCTGCAGTTGTCATGAAGTGTTACTAGAGGGCAGCAGTATGAACAAAAGAGCACACTGAGGCTTTTCTTCTGCTTGCTGACATGATTCTTGTTCATGGTGGTCTTGCAGGGCCTAAGGAGCGAAGGACTGCTTTGACTGAGGGGATGAGGAATGGCAGGCCTTTATTTGTGGTTCAGGGGGAATATTTGGAAGGTAAACAGCAAGATGAAAACGTCAAAGCATATATGTTTGCTGAGTAATTGAGTCTGTGTGTCACTTGTCTCTTTGAAGGGACATGTGAGAAAGGAACAGCAGCACCATAGACTTCAGATGGGAGAGAGCAAGCAAGGATGAATATTTCCCTCAAATCCAAATACTTACAGTACCTCAAAGATGACAAGTGCGATATGATGTTCTGCAATTGTAAGGATTTGCCATGTGTGGTAGATAAATATGCATAGTTAGTGAGGTTTTTCCCAGAATGTGAGTATCGTTAGGCTGGCAAATGTCAGGCACTCCTTAGGGAGTATGAGGCCAAGAAAAAATTTGGGAAGTTTGCTACAGTCATCTGTAGGATCGAAAGACACTGGGGAATCGTTACAGAGGGAACCAGGCTGCACAAAATGTGGTAACAGTTGGACAGAAATCTTTAGCATGGACTTTTGTCTACCCCCAATGTGGGACCAGGACCGCAGTACCTCTGTGTCTCTGAAACATATTTTGACCTCTGGACACCACCATCTCAATACCCCTCAAATGTTTCCCCCTGGTACCCCAGCTTTGGTAGTGCATCAACCAGGTTTCAATCATTTGAGTGACCACAAACACCCTTCCTATGTGCCTTCCATTTACATTCAGTCAGTAACCCAGCTGCTTCGTTCGCTGTTCAATCTCAAGTGACAGTTGGATGCACATTGCAGGGGTATACAGGCATTTACCGTACTGTACAGGCCCTCTCAGTACATCCAGACTACACTTCTTAAAATCATAAATACATGTTTTGCCCAACAGTAAGGCCAGGCCTTTCCTCTGTAGTTCAAGGAGGAAAACATCAACTGAAGAGCATGCCAAAATTCTCTACAGACACTGCCAATCCTCACACTTCTGCCTATTTGCATGCCGAGGTTATTCACTATGACCCACCAAACCAATTGCAACAGTAGCCTCTCCCTGCCTCATTCGTATGCTCTGATGCCACCTTTATTTAGCAAGTGTTAGTGCTCTCGGATTTTGTAGCGCGATTCGCTATAGCCTCTGTTTTCAACAGAAATGTCCTAAAGGTACCTATACCAATCTGCAGGGTGGCGAGGAAGGGGGCTGCTGCTGCTGCTGGCAGTAACATTTTGGGGCACCCCACCTGCAAAAATACAGCCAAATGCTCCTTGTTTTACCTTTCAATACCATAACTGCAGCAGAATCGTATGGTGACCCCTGTTGTTAATAGAAACTGTCAAACAGCTTCTTGCCCCCCCCGTGGCCCCTAACCATTTGGGGTACACCCCATGAGGGAGGATCAGAGCAATAAAAACTAATGGTAGCCCCCCAAAAAGTACCTGGAAGCCAAGCCATTGTGTGCACCCCATCGCCTTCACGTTGCGCCTAAGCACCTTTTAATACTGCTCCCCCAAATTTTGACTGCCCCCTCCCAACAGAAATCAGAGAGTATAGGGGGGTGCAGTAAAAAAGTATTTGCAGTACCCCACAATAAGTCAGGATCCTCCTCCCCTTCCTCTGCTCTCTGAACCCACCCATTCTGCCCAGGCTCTGCCTATACTCCTCCTCTCTGACCCCTCCCACTCTGACAAGGCTCCACCTACACCCCTCCTCTCTGACCTGGCTCCTCCTATACTCCTCCTCTCTGACCCCTCCCACTCTGACTAGGCTCCTCCTATACCCCTCCTCTCTGACCCAGCTCCTCCTATACTCCTCCTCTCTAACCCCACCCACTCTGACTAGGCTTCACCTATACCCCTCCTCTCTGACCCCTCCCACTCTGACAAGGCTCTACCTACACCCCTCCTCTCTGACCTGGCTCCTCCTATACTCCTCCTCTCTGACCCCTCCCACTCTGACTAGGCTCCTCCTATACCCCTCCTCTCTGACCCAGCTCCTCCTATACTCCTCCTCTCTAACCCCACCCACTCTGACTAGGCTTCACCTATACCCCTCCTCTCTGACCTGGCTCCTCCTCTCTGACCCCACCCACTCTGACTAGGCTCCTCCTATACTCCTCCTCTCTGACCCCTCCCACTAGGCTCCTCCTATACCCCTCCTCTCTGACCCAGCTCCTCCTATACTCCTCCTCTCTAACCCCACCCACTCTGACCAGGCTTCACCTATACCCCTCCTCTCTGACCTGGCTCCTCCTCTCTGACCCCACCCACTCTGACTAGGCTCCTCCTATACTCCTCCTCTCTGACCCCTCCCACTAGGCTCCTCCTATACCCCTCCTCTCTGACCCAGCTCCTCCTATACTCCTCCTCTCTAACCCCACCCACTCTGACTAGGCTTCACCTATACCCCTCCTCTCTGACCTGGCTCCTCCTATACTCCTCCTCTCTGACCCCTCCCACTCTGACAAGGCTCCACCTACACCCCTCCTCTCTGACCTGGCTCCTCCTATACTCCTCCTCTCTGACCCCTCCCACTCTGACTAGGCTCCTCCTATACCCCTCCTCTCTGACCCAGCTCCTCCTATACTCCTCCTCTCTAACCCCACCCACTCTGACTAGGCTTCACCTATACCCCTCTGACCTGGCTCCTCCTCTCTGACCCCACCCACTCTGACTAGGCTCCTCCTATACTCCTCCTCTCTGACCCCTCCCACTCTGACTAGGCTCCTCCTATACCCCTCCTCTCTGACCCAGCTCCTCCTATACTCCTCCTCTCTAACCCCACCCACTCTGACTAGGCTTCACCTATACCCCTCCTCTCTGACCTGGCTCCTCCTATACTCCTCCTCTCTGACCCCTCCCACTCTGACTAGGCTCCTCCTATACTCCTCCTCTCTGACCCCTCCCACTCTGACTAGGCTCCTCCTATACTCCTCCTCTCTGACCCCTCCCACTCTGACTAGGCTCCTCCTATACTCCTCCTCTCTGACCCCTCCCACTCTGACTAGGCTCCTCCTATACCCCTCCTCTCTGACCCAGCTCCTCCTATACTCCTCCTCTCTGACCCCACCCACTCTGACTAGGCTTCACCTATACCCTTCCTCTCTGACCTTGCTCCTCCTCTCTGACCCCACCCACTCTGACTAGACTCCTCCTTCTCACAACACCTGTTACCTTTCTTTCACCTGTCTCTGTTCAGGCCACACCTATTTTACTTACCAACCAATCTGCAATCCCTCATTCACTAGGCATGATTCCACTCGTACACAACACCCAGACACATTTTACTTACCAATTGGCCATTTAGGCCCACCTCCAACTTACCTCTGCCCTGCCACCATCAGTCACCTGGTGCCGAACCCTGGATTTGAACCCTAGTTGCCTGCATGGAAGGCAGGCACTGAACCCACTGGACCACACTGGTTTCCATGTATGTAGCCTATCAAATTGTCCTTATGTCATGGTCATCCTTTTCATGTGCAATGGAAGCCGCCGGGAAGGACACCAAGGCCTGTATGTTGCTTATAGTTACTACTGCAATCCTCTAGACCACTAAGGAGCTATAGCTCAAAGGTAAGTCTTGTACCTTTGGTGCAGACAGCCCTCACAGGCCAGGGTTCGAATCCTGCCAATGCTGTAGAGGTATCCCAAGGTGGAAATTTTCAAAAAGTGAATGTTTTTTTTTTTGCTAAGATTTTTTTTTACTTGGTAACAGAGGAGAAAAGTGGACACTCTTTTTGGCATGTGTGTCCCAAAATTTCAAATGTTTTCCCTCATGACCTTCTACCAACCTCCCTATTTCTCAAGTAGGTGCAATAGGGACAAGGCCATGTCTTCCTTTATCAATGTCTTCATTCCTTTTCCTTTAAGTTTGGTGAATTGCAGAGTGCAATTGTGGTATTGGGGGTTATAACTGAGCACAAGAATGCGAGGAAGGTGCTACACTTATTGTAAAATAGGTTGGATGATGGTGATTTTTCATTTTGGTGTGAGTAACTCGCTCAAATCAGGGGTTTGGTGCCAGTGAGCTTGGATAGAAATAAAGGTCAAGTATGAGCTCTGGCTAATGAAATGATGGGTCAAGTTTGAGGCAAGCTAGAGTCCATTTATCAGGTGCAATAAGAAGCTAGAAAGATTGTTTTCTTTAAGAGACAGACAAGGGCAGAGTCAAGCCTTTGCTCTAGTAGGTCTGCATCATGCCTGCTGCAGGATGTGAAGGAATGGACCTCCACAGCAGTGCGCTGTGCCGGGCTGGGCTGCGCTGGGCTGGGCTGGGCTGGGCCTGCCCTGGCACTGTGAATTAATCACCCTTCCTTTGAGGAACGCTCACGAACGCCCACGAACGCCCTTGTTCTGTATACAGGCTGACAGCAGGCAATTTAGGACCCTGCTAAATGAGGGTGATGTCCCCATGTGCTTCCTTCGAGTTGCAAAATCCTTCGTCTAAGGCAGGTGGGCTTTTTTAAAATTTGGTTGAAGACCATTTGTTGGAGGCGGTATCACGGCATAAGCCGCCGACCGTCTCAGAAGAAAGTATGCATGGGAGGATATTATTTGCATAGGACAGCCCTCTTCTCAGTCCCATTCTTATGCTGCAGTTGCCATGAAGTGTTACTAGAGGGCAGCAGTATGAACAAAAGAGCACACTGAGGCTTTTCTTCTGCTTGCTGACATGATTTTTGTTCATGGTGGTCTTGCAGGGCCTAAGGAGCGAAGGACTGCTTTGACTGAGGGGATGAGGAATGGCAGGCCTTTATTTGTGGTTCAGGGGGAATATTTGGAAGGTAAACAGCAAGATGAAAACGTCAAAGCATATATGTTTGCTGAGTGATTGAGTCTGTGTGTCACTTGTCTCTTTGAAGGGACATGTGAGAAAGGAACAGCAGCACCATAGACTTCAGATGGGAGAGAGCAAGCAAGGATGAATATTTCCCTCAAATCCAAATACTTACAGTACCTCAAAGATGACAAGTGCGATATGATGTTCTGCAATTGTAAGGATTTGCCATGTGTGGTAGATAAATATGCATAGTTAGTGAGGTTTTTCCCAGAATGTGAGTATCGTTAGGCTGGCAAATGTCAGGCACTCCTTTGGGAGTATGAGGCCAAGAAAAAATTTGGGAAGTTTGCTACAGTCATCTGTAGGATCGAAAGACACTGGGGAATCGTTACAGAGGGAGCCAGGCTGCACAAAATGTGGTAACAGTTGGACAGAAATCTTTAGCATGGACTTTTGTCTACCCCCAATGTGGGACCAGGACCGCAGTACCTCTGTGTCTCTGAAACATATTTTGACCTCTGGACACCACCATCTCAATACCCCATAAATGTTCCCCCCTGGTACCCCAGCTTTGGTAGTGCATCAACCAGGTTTCAATCATTTGAGTGACCACAAACACCCTTCCTATGTGCCTTCCATTTACATTCAGTCAGTAACCCAGCTGCTTTGTTCGCTGTTCAATCTCAAGTGACAGTTGGATGCACATTGCAGGGGTATACAGGCATTTACCGTACTGTACAGGCCCTCTCAGTACATCCAGACTACACTTCTTAAAATCATAAATACATGTTTTGCCCAACAGTAAGGCCAGGCCTTTCCTCTGTAGTTCAAGGAGGAAAACATCAACTGAAGAGCATGCCAAAATTTTCTACAGACACTGCCAATCCTCACACTTCTGCCTATTTGCATGCGAGGTTATTCACTATGACCCACCAAACCAATTGCAACAGTAGCCTCTCCCTGCCTCATTCGTATGCTCCGATGCCACCTTTATTTAGCAAGTGTTAGTGCTCTCGGATTTTGTAGCGCGATTCGCTATAGCCTCTGTTTTCAACAGAAATGTCCTAAAGGTACCTATACCAATCTGCAGGGTGGCGAGGAAGGGGGCTGCTGCTGCTGCTGGCAGTAACATTTTGGGGCACCCCACCTGCAAAAATACAGCCAAATGCTCCTTGTTTTACCTTTCAATACCATAACTGCAGCAGAATCGTATGGTGACCCCTGTTGTTAATAGAAACTGTCAAACAGCTTCTTGCCCCCCCCGTGGCCCCTAACCATTTGGGGTACACCCCATGAGGGAGGATCAGAGCAATAAAAACTAATGGTAGCCCCCCAAAAAGTACCTGGAAGCCAAGCCATTGTGTGCACCCCATCGCCTTCACGTTGCGCCTAAGCACCTTTTAATACTGCTCCCCCAAATTTTGACTGCCCCCTCCCAACAGAAATCAGAGAGTATAGGGGGGTGCAGTAAAAAAGTATTTGCAGTACCCCACAATAAGTCAGGATCCTCCTCCCCTTCCTCTGCTCTCTGAACCCACCCATTCTGCCCAGGCTCTGCCTATACTCCTCCTCTCTGACCCCTCCCACTCTGACGAGGCTCCACCTACACCCCTCCTCTCTGACCTGGCTCCTCCTATACTCCTCCTCTCTGACCCCTCCCACTCTGACTAGGCTCCTCCTATACCCCTCCTCTCTGACCAAGCTCCTCCTATACTCCTCCTCTCTAACCCCACCCACTCTGACTAGGCTTCACCTATACCCCTCTGACCTGGCTCCTCCTCTCTGACCCCACCCACTCTGACTAGGCTCCTCCTATACTCCTCCTCTCTGACCCCTCCCACTCTGACTAGGCTCCTCCTATACTCCTCCTCTCTGACCCCTCCCACTCTGACTAGGCTCCTCCTATACCCCTCCTCTCTGACCCCACCCACTCTGACTAGGCTTCACCTATACCCTTCTTCTCTGACCTGGCTCCTCCTCTCTGACCCCACCCACTCTGACTAGGCTCCTCCTTCTCACAACACCTGTTACCTTTCTTTCACCTGTCTCTGTTCAGGCCACACCTATTTTACTTACCAACCAATCTGCAATCCCTCATTCACTAGGCATGATTCCACTCGTACACAACACCCAGACACATTTTACTTACCAATTGGCCATTTAGGCCCACCTCCAACTTACCTCTGCTCTGCCACCATCAGTCACCTGGTGCCGAACCCGGGATTTGAACCCTGGTTGCCTGCATGGAAGGCAGGCACTTACCCACTGGACCACACTGGTTTCCATGTATGTAGCCTATCAAATTGTCCTTATGTCATGGTCATCCTTTTCATGTGCAATGGAAGCCGCCGGGAAGGACACCAAGGCCTGTATGTTGCTTATAGTTACTACTGCAATCCTCTAGACCACTAAGGAGCTATAGCTCAAAGGTAAGTCTTGTACCTTTGGTGCAGACAGCCCTCACAGGCCAGGGTTCGAATCCTGCCAATGCTGTAGAGGTATCCCAAGGTGGAAATTTTCAAAAAGTGAATGTTTTTTTTTTTGCTAAGATTTTTTTTTACTTGGTAACAGAGGAGAAAAGTGGACACTCTTTTTGGCATGTGTGTCCCAAAATTTCAAATGTTTTCCCTCATGACCTTCTACCAACCTCCCTATTTCTCAAGTAGGTGCAATAGGGACAAGGCCATGTCTTCCTTTATCAATGTCTTCATTCCTTTTCCTTTAAGTTTGGTGAATTGCAGAGTGCAATTGTGGTATTGGGGGTTATAACTGAGCACAAGAATGCGAGGAAGGTGCTACACTTATTGTAAAATAGGTTGGATGATGGTGATTTTTCATTTTGGTGTGAGTAACTCGCTCAAATCAGGGGTTTGGTGCCAGTGAGCTTGGATAGAAATAAAGGTCAAGTATGAGCTCTGGCTAATGAAATGATGGGTCAAGTTTGAGGCAAGCTAGAGTCCATTTATCAGGTGCAATAAGAAGCTAGAAAGATTGTTTTCTTTAAGAGACAGACAAGGGCAGAGTCAAGCCTTTGCTCTAGTAGGTCTGCATCATGCCTGCTGCAGGATGTGAAGGAATGGACCTCCACAGCAGTGCGCTGTGCCGGGCTGGGCTGCGCTGGGCTAGGCTGGACTGGGCTGGGCTGGGCTGGGCCTGCCCTGGCACTGTGAATTAATCACCCACCTCCTTCCTTTGAGGAACGCTCACGAACGCCCACGAACGCCCTTGTTCTGTATACAGGCTGACAGCAGGCAATTTAGGACCCTGCTAAATGAGGGTGATGTCCCCATGTGCTTCCTTCGAGTTGCAAAATCCTTCGTCTAAGGCAGGTGGGCTTTTTTAAAATTTGGTTGAAGACCATTTGTTGGAGGCGGTATCACGGCACAAGCCGCCGACCGTCTCAGAAGAAAGTATGCATGGGAGGATATTATTTGCATAGGACAGCCCTCTTCTCAGTCCCATTCTTATGCTGCAGTTGCCATGAAGTGTTACTAGAGGGCAGCAGTATGAACAAAAGAGCACACTGAGGCTTTTCTTTTGCTTGCTGACATGATTCTTGTTCATGGGGGTCTTGCAGGGCCTAAGGAGCGAAGGACTGCTTTGACTGAGGGGATGAGGAATGGCAGGCCTTTATTTGTGGTTCAGGGGGAATATTTGGAAGGTAAACAGCAAGATGAAAACGTCAAAGCATATATGTTTGCTGAGTAATTGAGTCTGTGTGTCACTTGTCTCTTTGAAGGGACATGTGAGAAAGGAACAGCAGCACCATAGACTTCAGATGGGAGAGAGCAAGCAAGGATGAATATTTCCCTCAAATCCAAATACTTACAGTACCTCAAAGATGACAAGTGCGATATGATGTTCTGCAATTGTAAGGATTTGCCATGTGTGGTAGATAAATATGCATAGTTAGTGAGGTTTTTCCCAGAATGTGAGTATCGTTAGGCTGGCAAATGTCAGGCACTCCTTAGGGAGTATGAGGCCAAGAAAAAATTTGGGAAGTTTGCTACAGTCATCTGTAGGATCGAAAGACACTGGGGAATCGTTACAGAGGGAGCCAGGCTGCACAAAATGTGGTAACAGTTGGACAGAAATCTTTAGCATGGACTTTTGTCTACCCCCAATGTGGGACCAGGACCGCAGTACCTCTGTGTCTCTGAAACATATTTTGACCTCTGGACACCACCATCTCAATACCCCTCAAATGTTTCCCCCTGGTACCCCAGCTTTGGTAGTGCATCAACCAGGTTTCAATCATTTGAGTGACCACAAACACCCTTCCTATGTGCCTTCCATTTACATTCAGTCAGTAACCCAGCTGCTTCGTTCGCTGTTCAATCTCAAGTGACAGTTGGATGCACATTGCAGGGGTATACAGGCATTTACCGTACTGTACAGGCCCTCTCAGTACATCCAGACTACACTTCTTAAAATCATAAATACATGTTTTGCCCAACAGTAAGGCCAGGCCTTTCCTCTGTAGTTCAAGGAGGAAAACATCAACTGAAGAGCATGCCAAAATTCTCTACAGACACTGCCAATCCTCACACTTCTGCCTATTTGCATGCCGAGGTTATTCACTATGACCCACCAAACCAATTGCAACAGTAGCCTCTCCCTGCCTCATTCGTATGCTCCGATGCCACCTTTATTTAGCAAGTGTTAGTGCTCTCGGATTTTGTAGCGCGATTCGCTATAGCCTCTGTTTTCAACAGAAATGTCCTAAAGGTACCTATACCAATCTGCAGGGTGGCGAGGAAGGGGGCTGCTGCTGCTGGCAGTAACATTTTGGGGCACCCCACCTGCAAAAATACAGCCAAATGCTCCTTGTTTTACCTTTCAATACCATAACTGCAGCAGAATCGTATGGTGACCCCTGTTGTTAATAGAAACTGTCAAACAGCTTCTTGCCCCCCCCGTGGCCCCTAACCATTTGGGGTACACCCCTTGAGGGAGGATCAGAGCAATAAAAACTAATGGTAGCCCCCCAAAAAGTACCTGGAAGCCAAGCCATTGTGTGCACCCCATCGCCTTCACGTTGCGCCTAAGCACCTTTTAATACTGCTCCCCCAAATTTTGACTGCCCCCTCCCAACAGAAATCAGAGAGTATAGGGGGGTGCAGTAAAAAAGTATTTGCAGTACCCCACAATAAGTCAGGATCCTCCTCCCCTTCCTCTGCTCTCTGAACCCACCCATTCTGCCCAGGCTCTGCCTATACTCCTCCTCTCTGACCCCTCCCACTCTGACTAGGCTCCTCCTATACTCCTCCTCTCTGACCCCTCCCACTCTGACTAGGCTCCTCCTATACTCCTCCTCTCTGACCCCTCCCACTCTGACTAGGCTCCTCCTATACTCCTCCTCTCTGACCCCTCCCACTCTGACTAGGCTCCTCCTATACCCCTCCTCTCTGACCCAGCTCCTCCTATACTCCTCCTCTCTGACCCCACCCACTCTGACTAGGCTTCACCTATACCCTTCCTCTCTGACCTTGCTCCTCCTCTCTGACCCCACCCACTCTGACTAGACTCCTCCTTCTCACAACACCTGTTACCTTTCTTTCACCTGTCTCTGTTCAGGCCACACCTATTTTACTTACCAACCAATCTGCAATCCCTCATTCACTAGGCATGATTCCACTCGTACACAACACCCAGACACATTTTACTTACCAATTGGCCATTTAGGCCCACCTCCAACTTACCTCTGCCCTGCCACCATCAGTCACCTGGTGCCGAACCCTGGATTTGAACCCTAGTTGCCTGCATGGAAGGCAGGCACTGAACCCACTGGACCACACTGGTTTCCATGTATGTAGCCTATCAAATTGTCCTTATGTCATGGTCATCCTTTTCATGTGCAATGGAAGCCGCCGGGAAGGACACCAAGGCCTGTATGTTGCTTATAGTTACTACTGCAATCCTCTAGACCACTAAGGAGCTATAGCTCAAAGGTAAGTCTTGTACCTTTGGTGCAGACAGCCCTCACAGGCCAGGGTTCGAATCCTGCCAATGCTGTAGAGGTATCCCAAGGTGGAAATTTTCAAAAAGTGAATGTTTTTTTTTTTGCTAAGATTTTTTTTTACTTGGTAACAGAGGAGAAAAGTGGACACTCTTTTTGGCATGTGTGTCCCAAAATTTCAAATGTTTTCCCTCATGACCTTCTACCAACCTCCCTATTTCTCAAGTAGGTGCAATAGGGACAAGGCCATGTCTTCCTTTATCAATGTCTTCATTCCTTTTCCTTTAAGTTTGGTGAATTGCAGAGTGCAATTGTGGTATTGGGGGTTATAACTGAGCACAAGAATGCGAGGAAGGTGCTACACTTATTGTAAAATAGGTTGGATGATGGTGATTTTTCATTTTGGTGTGAGTAACTCGCTCAAATCAGGGGTTTGGTGCCAGTGAGCTTGGATAGAAATAAAGGTCAAGTATGAGCTCTGGCTAATGAAATGATGGGTCAAGTTTGAGGCAAGCTAGAGTCCATTTATCAGGTGCAATAAGAAGCTAGAAAGATTGTTTTCTTTAAGAGACAGACAAGGGCAGAGTCAAGCCTTTGCTCTAGTAGGTCTGCATCATGCCTGCTGCAGGATGTGAAGGAATGGACCTCCACAGCAGTGCGCTGTGCCGGGCTGGGCTGCGCTGGGCTGGGCTGGGCTGGGCCTGCCCTGGCACTGTGAATTAATCACCCACCTCCTTCCTTTGAGGAACGCTCACGAACGCCCACGAACGCCCTTGTTCTGTATACAGGCTGACAGCAGGCAATTTAGGACCCTGCTAAATGAGGGTGATGTCCCCATGTGCTTCCTTCGAGTTGCAAAATCCTTCGTCTAAGGCAGGTGGGCTTTTTTAAAATTTGGTTGAAGACCATTTGTTGGAGGCGGTATCACGGCATAAGCCGCCGACCGTCTCAGAAGAAAGTATGCATGGGAGGATATTATTTGCATAGGACAGCCCTCTTCTCAGTCCCATTCTTATGCTGCAGTTGCCATGAAGTGTTACTAGAGGGCAGCAGTATGAACAAAAGAGCACACTGAGGCTTTTCTTCTGCTTGCTGACATGATTTTTGTTCATGGTGGTCTTGCAGGGCCTAAGGAGCGAAGGACTGCTTTGACTGAGGGGATGAGGAATGGCAGGCCTTTATTTGTGGTTCAGGGGGAATATTTGGAAGGTAAACAGCAAGATGAAAACGTCAAAGCATATATGTTTGCTGAGTGATTGAGTCTGTGTGTCACTTGTCTCTTTGAAGGGACATGTGAGAAAGGAACAGCAGCACCATAGACTTCAGATGGGAGAGAGCAAGCAAGGATGAATATTTCCCTCAAATCCAAATACTTACAGTACCTCAAAGATGACAAGTGCGATATGATGTTCTGCAATTGTAAGGATTTGCCATGTGTGGTAGATAAATATGCATAGTTAGTGAGGTTTTTCCCAGAATGTGAGTATCGTTAGGCTGGCAAATGTCAGGCACTCCTTTGGGAGTATGAGGCCAAGAAAAAATTTGGGAAGTTTGCTACAGTCATCTGTAGGATCGAAAGACACTGGGGAATCGTTACAGAGGGAGCCAGGCTGCACAAAATGTGGTAACAGTTGGACAGAAATCTTTAGCATGGACTTTTGTCTACCCCCAATGTGGGACCAGGACCGCAGTACCTCTGTGTCTCTGAAACATATTTTGACCTCTGGACACCACCATCTCAATACCCCATAAATGTTCCCCCCTGGTACCCCAGCTTTGGTAGTGCATCAACCAGGTTTCAATCATTTGAGTGACCACAAACACCCTTCCTATGTGCCTTCCATTTACATTCAGTCAGTAACCCAGCTGCTTTGTTCGCTGTTCAATCTCAAGTGACAGTTGGATGCACATTGCAGGGGTATACAGGCATTTACCGTACTGTACAGGCCCTCTCAGTACATCCAGACTACACTTCTTAAAATCATAAATACATGTTTTGCCCAACAGTAAGGCCAGGCCTTTCCTCTGTAGTTCAAGGAGGAAAACATCAACTGAAGAGCATGCCAAAATTTTCTACAGACACTGCCAATCCTCACACTTCTGCCTATTTGCATGCGAGGTTATTCACTATGACCCACCAAACCAATTGCAACAGTAGCCTCTCCCTGCCTCATTCGTATGCTCCGATGCCACCTTTATTTAGCAAGTGTTAGTGCTCTCGGATTTTGTAGCGCGATTCGCTATAGCCTCTGTTTTCAACAGAAATGTCCTAAAGGTACCTATACCAATCTGCAGGGTGGCGAGGAAGGGGGCTGCTGCTGCTGCTGGCAGTAACATTTTGGGGCACCCCACCTGCAAAAATACAGCCAAATGCTCCTTGTTTTACCTTTCAATACCATAACTGCAGCAGAATCGTATGGTGACCCCTGTTGTTAATAGAAACTGTCAAACAGCTTCTTGCCCCCCCCGTGGCCCCTAACCATTTGGGGTACACCCCATGAGGGAGGATCAGAGCAATAAAAACTAATGGTAGCCCCCCAAAAAGTACCTGGAAGCCAAGCCATTGTGTGCACCCCATCGCCTTCACGTTGCGCCTAAGCACCTTTTAATACTGCTCCCCCAAATTTTGACTGCCCCCTCCCAACAGAAATCAGAGAGTATAGGGGGGTGCAGTAAAAAAGTATTTGCAGTACCCCACAATAAGTCAGGATCCTCCTCCCCTTCCTCTGCTCTCTGAACCCACCCATTCTGCCCAGGCTCTGCCTATACTCCTCCTCTCTGACCCCTCCCACTCTGACAAGGCTCCACCTACACCCCTCCTCTCTGACCTGGCTCCTCCTATACTCCTCCTCTCTGACCCCTCCCACTCTGACTAGGCTCCTCCTATACCCCTCCTCTCTGACCCAGCTCCTCCTATACTCCTCCTCTCTAACCCCACCCACTCTGACTAGGCTTCACCTATACCCCTCTGACCTGGCTCCTCCTCTCTGACCCCACCCACTCTGACTAGGCTCCTCCTATACTCCTCCTCTCTGACCCCTCCCACTCTGACTAGGCTCCTCCTATACTCCTCCTCTCTGACCCCTCCCACTCTGACTAGGCTCCTCCTATACCCCTCCTCTCTGACCCCACCCACTCTGACTAGGCTTCACCTATACCCTTCTTCTCTGACCTGGCTCCTCCTCTCTGACCCCACCCACTCTGACTAGGCTCCTCCTTCTCACAACACCTGTTACCTTTCTTTCACCTGTCTCTGTTCAGGCCACACCTATTTTACTTACCAACCAATCTGCAATCCCTCATTCACTAGGCATGATTCCACTCGTACACAACACCCAGACACATTTTACTTACCAATTGGCCATTTAGGCCCACCTCCAACTTACCTCTGCTCTGCCACCATCAGTCACCTGGTGCCGAACCCGGGATTTGAACCCTGGTTGCCTGCATGGAAGGCAGGCACTTACCCACTGGACCACACTGGTTTCCATGTATGTAGCCTATCAAATTGTCCTTATGTCATGGTCATCCTTTTCATGTGCAATGGAAGCCGCCGGGAAGGACACCAAGGCCTGTATGTTGCTTATAGTTACTACTGCAATCCTCTAGACCACTAAGGAGCTATAGCTCAAAGGTAAGTCTTGTACCTTTGGTGCAGACAGCCCTCACAGGCCAGGGTTCGAATCCTGCCAATGCTGTAGAGGTATCCCAAGGTGGAAATTTTCAAAAAGTGAATGTTTTTTTTTTTGCTAAGATTTTTTTTTACTTGGTAACAGAGGAGAAAAGTGGACACTCTTTTTGGCATGTGTGTCCCAAAATTTCAAATGTTTTCCCTCATGACCTTCTACCAACCTCCCTATTTCTCAAGTAGGTGCAATAGGGACAAGGCCATGTCTTCCTTTATCAATGTCTTCATTCCTTTTCCTTTAAGTTTGGTGAATTGCAGAGTGCAATTGTGGTATTGGGGGTTATAACTGAGCACAAGAATGCGAGGAAGGTGCTACACTTATTGTAAAATAGGTTGGATGATGGTGATTTTTCATTTTGGTGTGAGTAACTCGCTCAAATCAGGGGTTTGGTGCCAGTGAGCTTGGATAGAAATAAAGGTCAAGTATGAGCTCTGGCTAATGAAATGATGGGTCAAGTTTGAGGCAAGCTAGAGTCCATTTATCAGGTGCAATAAGAAGCTAGAAAGATTGTTTTCTTTAAGAGACAGACAAGGGCAGAGTCAAGCCTTTGCTCTAGTAGGTCTGCATCATGCCTGCTGCAGGATGTGAAGGAATGGACCTCCACAGCAGTGCGCTGTGCCGGGCTGGGCTGCGCTGGGCTAGGCTGGACTGGGCTGGGCTGGGCTGGGCCTGCCCTGGCACTGTGAATTAATCACCCACCTCCTTCCTTTGAGGAACGCTCACGAACGCCCACGAACGCCCTTGTTCTGTATACAGGCTGACAGCAGGCAATTTAGGACCCTGCTAAATGAGGGTGATGTCCCCATGTGCTTCCTTCGAGTTGCAAAATCCTTCGTCTAAGGCAGGTGGGCTTTTTTAAAATTTGGTTGAAGACCATTTGTTGGAGGCGGTATCACGGCACAAGCCGCCGACCGTCTCAGAAGAAAGTATGCATGGGAGGATATTATTTGCATAGGACAGCCCTCTTCTCAGTCCCATTCTTATGCTGCAGTTGCCATGAAGTGTTACTAGAGGGCAGCAGTATGAACAAAAGAGCACACTGAGGCTTTTCTTTTGCTTGCTGACATGATTCTTGTTCATGGGGGTCTTGCAGGGCCTAAGGAGCGAAGGACTGCTTTGACTGAGGGGATGAGGAATGGCAGGCCTTTATTTGTGGTTCAGGGGGAATATTTGGAAGGTAAACAGCAAGATGAAAACGTCAAAGCATATATGTTTGCTGAGTAATTGAGTCTGTGTGTCACTTGTCTCTTTGAAGGGACATGTGAGAAAGGAACAGCAGCACCATAGACTTCAGATGGGAGAGAGCAAGCAAGGATGAATATTTCCCTCAAATCCAAATACTTACAGTACCTCAAAGATGACAAGTGCGATATGATGTTCTGCAATTGTAAGGATTTGCCATGTGTGGTAGATAAATATGCATAGTTAGTGAGGTTTTTCCCAGAATGTGAGTATCGTTAGGCTGGCAAATGTCAGGCACTCCTTAGGGAGTATGAGGCCAAGAAAAAATTTGGGAAGTTTGCTACAGTCATCTGTAGGATCGAAAGACACTGGGGAATCGTTACAGAGGGAGCCAGGCTGCACAAAATGTGGTAACAGTTGGACAGAAATCTTTAGCATGGACTTTTGTCTACCCCCAATGTGGGACCAGGACCGCAGTACCTCTGTGTCTCTGAAACATATTTTGACCTCTGGACACCACCATCTCAATACCCCTCAAATGTTTCCCCCTGGTACCCCAGCTTTGGTAGTGCATCAACCAGGTTTCAATCATTTGAGTGACCACAAACACCCTTCCTATGTGCCTTCCATTTACATTCAGTCAGTAACCCAGCTGCTTCGTTCGCTGTTCAATCTCAAGTGACAGTTGGATGCACATTGCAGGGGTATACAGGCATTTACCGTACTGTACAGGCCCTCTCAGTACATCCAGACTACACTTCTTAAAATCATAAATACATGTTTTGCCCAACAGTAAGGCCAGGCCTTTCCTCTGTAGTTCAAGGAGGAAAACATCAACTGAAGAGCATGCCAAAATTCTCTACAGACACTGCCAATCCTCACACTTCTGCCTATTTGCATGCCGAGGTTATTCACTATGACCCACCAAACCAATTGCAACAGTAGCCTCTCCCTGCCTCATTCGTATGCTCCGATGCCACCTTTATTTAGCAAGTGTTAGTGCTCTCGGATTTTGTAGCGCGATTCGCTATAGCCTCTGTTTTCAACAGAAATGTCCTAAAGGTACCTATACCAATCTGCAGGGTGGCGAGGAAGGGGGCTGCTGCTGCTGGCAGTAACATTTTGGGGCACCCCACCTGCAAAAATACAGCCAAATGCTCCTTGTTTTACCTTTCAATACCATAACTGCAGCAGAATCGTATGGTGACCCCTGTTGTTAATAGAAACTGTCAAACAGCTTCTTGCCCCCCCCGTGGCCCCTAACCATTTGGGGTACACCCCTTGAGGGAGGATCAGAGCAATAAAAACTAATGGTAGCCCCCCAAAAAGTACCTGGAAGCCAAGCCATTGTGTGCACCCCATCGCCTTCACGTTGCGCCTAAGCACCTTTTAATACTGCTCCCCCAAATTTTGACTGCCCCCTCCCAACAGAAATCAGAGAGTATAGGGGGGTGCAGTAAAAAAGTATTTGCAGTACCCCACAATAAGTCAGGATCCTCCTCCCCTTCCTCTGCTCTCTGAACCCACCCATTCTGCTCAGGCTCCGCCTATACTCCTCCTCTCTGACCCCTCCCACTCTGACAAGGCTCTACCTACACCCCTCCTCTCTGACATGGCTCCTCCTATACTCCTCCTCTCTGACCCCTCCCACTCTGACTAGGCTCCTCCTATACCCCTCCTCTCTGACCCAGCTCCTCCCATACTCCTCCTCTCTAACCCCACCCACTCTGACTAGGCTTCACCTATACCCCTCCTCTCTGACCTGGCTCCTCCTCTCTGACCCCACCCACTCTGACTAGGCTCCTCCTATACTCCTCCTCTCTGACCCCTCCCACTCTGACTAGGCTCCTCCTATACCCCTCCTCTCTGACCCAGCTCCTCCTATACTCCTCCTCTCTAACCCCACCCACTCTGACTAGGCTTCACCTATACCCTTCCTCTCTGACCTGGCTCCTCCTTTCTGACCCCACCCACTCTGACTAGGCTCCTCCTCCTCCTGCACACAACACCTGTTACCTTTCTTTCACCTGTCTCTGTTCAGCCCACACCTATTTTACTTACCAACCAATCTGCAGTCCCTCATTCACTAGGCATGATTCCACTCGTACACAACACCCAGACACATTTTACTTACCAATTGGCCATTCAGGCCCACCTCCAACTTACCTCTGCTCTGCCACCATCAGTCACCTGGTGCCGAACCCGGGATTTGAACCCTGGTTGCCTGCATGGAAGGCAGGCACTTACCCACTGGACCACACTGGTTTCCATGTATGTAGCCTATCAAATTGTCCTATGTCATGGTCATCCTTTTCATGTGCAATGGAAGCCGCCGGGAAGGACACCAAGGCCTGTATGTTGCTTATAGTTACTACTGCAATGCTCTAGACCACTAAGGAGCTATAGCTCAAAGGTAAGTCTTGTACCTTTGGTGCAGACAGCCCTCACAGGCCAGGGTTCGAATCCTGCCAATGCGGTAGAGGTATCCCAAGGTGGAAATTTTCAAAAAGTGAATGTTTTTTTTTTTGCTAAGATTTTTTTTTACTTGGTAACAGAGGAGAAAAGTGGACACTCTTTTTGGCATGTGTGTCCCAAAATTTCAAATGTTTTCCCTCCTGACCTTCTACCAACCTCCCTATTTCTCAAGTAGGTGCAATAGGGACAAGGCCATGTCTTCCTTTATCAATGTCTTCATTCCTTTTCCTTTAAGTTTGGTGAATTGCAGAGTGCAATTGTGGTATTGGGGGTTATAACTGAGCACAAGAATGCGAGGAAGGTGCTACACTTATTGTAAAATAGGTTGGATGATGGTGATTTTTCATTTTGGTGTGAGTAACTCGCTCAAATCAGGGGTTTGGTGCCAGTGAGCTTGGATAGAAATAAAGGTCAAGTATGAGCTCTGGCTAATGAAATGATGGGTCAAGTTTGAGGCAAGCTAGAGTCCATTTATCAGGTGCAATAAGAAGCTAGAAAGATTGTTTTCTTTAAGAGACAGACAAGGGCAGAGTCAAGCCTTTGCTCTAGTAGGTCTGCATCATGCCTGCTGCAGGATGTGAAGGAATGGACCTCCACAGCAGTGCGCTGTGCCGGGCTGGGCTGCGCTGGGCTAGGCTGGGCTGGGCTGGGCTGGGCCTGCCCTGGCACTGTGAATTAATCACCCACCTCCTTCCTTTGAGGAACGCTCACGAACGCCCACGAACGCCCTTGTTCTGTATACAGGCTGACAGCAGGCAATTTAGGACCCTGCTAAATGAGGGTGATGTCCCCATGTGCTTCCTTCGAGTTGCAAAATCCTTCGTCTAAGGCAGGTGGGCTTTTTTAAAATTTGGTTGAAGACCATTTGTTGGAGGCGGTATCACGGCATAAGCCGCCGACCGTCTCAGAAGAAAGTATGCATGGGAGGATATTATTTGCATATGACAGCCCTCTTCTCAGTCCCATTCTTATGCTGCAGTTGCCATGAAGTGTTACTAGAGGGCAGCAGTATGAACAAAAGAGCACACTGAGGCTTTTCTTCTGCTTGCTGACATGATTTTTGTTCATGGTGGTCTTGCAGGGCCTAAGGAGCGAAGGACTGCTTTGACTGAGGGGATGAGGAATGGCAGGCCTTTATTTGTGGTTCAGGGGGAATATTTGGAAGGTAAACAGCAAGATGAAAACGTCAAAGCATATATGTTTGCTGAGTGATTGAGTCTGTGTGTCACTTGTCTCTTTGAAGGGACATGTGAGAAAGGAACAGCAGCACCATAGACTTCAGATGGGAGAGAGCAAGCAAGGATGAATATTTCCCTCAAATCCAAATACTTACAGTACCTCAAAGATGACAAGTGCGATATGATGTTCTGCAATTGTAAGGATTTGCCATGTGTGGTAGATAAATATGCATAGTTAGTGAGGTTTTTCCCAGAATGTGAGTATCGTTAGGCTGGCAAATGTCAGGCACTCCTTTGGGAGTATGAGGCCAAGAAAAAATTTGGGAAGTTTGCTACAGTCATCTGTAGGATCGAAAGACACTGGGGAATCGTTACAGAGGGAGCCAGGCTGCACAAAATGTGGTAACAGTTGGACAGAAATCTTTAGCATGGACTTTTGTCTACCCCCAATGTGGGACCAGGACCGCAGTACCTCTGTGTCTCTGAAACATATTTTGACCTCTGTACACCACCATCTCAATACCCCATAAATGTTCCCCCCTGGTACCCCAGCTTTGGTAGTGCATCAACCAGGTTTCAATCATTTGAGTGACCACAAACACCCTTCCTATGTGCCTTCCATTTACATTCAGTCAGTAACCCAGCTGCTTCGTTCGCTGTTCAATCTCAAGTGACAGTTGGATGCACATTGCAGGGGTATACAGGCATTTACCGTACTGTACAGGCCCTCTCAGTACATCCAGACTACACTTCTTAAAATCATAAATACATGTTTTGCCCAACAGTAAGGCCAGGCCTTTCCTCTGTAGTTCAAGGAGGAAAACATCAACTGAAGAGCATGCCAAAATTCTCTACAGACACTGCCAATCCTCACACTTCTGCCTATTTGCATGCCGAGGTTATTCACTATGACCCACCAAACCAATTGCAACAGTAGCCTCTCCCTGCCTCATTCGTATGCTCCGATGCCACCTTTATTTAGCAAGTGTTAGTGCTCTCGGATTTTGTAGCGCGATTCGCTATAGCCTCTGTTTTCAACAGAAATGTCCTAAAGGTACCTATACCAATCTGCAGGGTGGCGAGGAAGGGGGCTGCTGCTGCTGCTGGCAGTAACATTTTGGGGCACCCCACCTGCAAAAATACAGCCAAATGCTCCTTGTTTTACCTTTCAATACCATAACTGCAGCAGAATCGTATGGTGACCCCTGTTGTTAATAGAAACTGTCAAACAGCTTCTTGCCCCCCCCGTGGCCCCTAACCATTTGGGGTACACCCCATGAGGGAGGATCAGAGCAATAAAAACTAATGGTAGCCCCCCAAAAAGTACCTGGAAGCCAAGCCATTGTGTGCACCCCATCGCCTTCACGTTGCGCCTAAGCACCTTTTAATACTGCTCCCCCAAATTTTGACTGCCCCCTCCCAACAGAAATCAGAGAGTATAGGGGGGTGCAGTAAAAAAGTATTTGCAGTACCCCACAATAAGTCAGGATCCTCCTCCCCTTCCTCTGCTCTCTGAACCCACCCATTCTGCCCAGGCTCTGCCTATACTCCTCCTCTCTGACCCCTCCCACTCTGACAAGGCTCCACCTACACCCCTCCTCTCTGACCTGGCTCCTCCTATACTCCTCCTCTCTGACCCCTCCCACTCTGACTAGGCTCCTCCTATACCCCTCCTCTCTGACCCAGCTCCTCCTATACTCCTCCTCTCTAACCCCACCCACTCTGACTAGGCTTCACCTATACCCCTCTGACCTGGCTCCTCCTCTCTGACCCCACCCACTCTGACTAGGCTCCTCCTATACTCCTCCTCTCTGACCCCTCCCACTCTGACTAGGCTCCTCCTATACCCCTCCTCTCTGACCCAGCTCCTCCTATACTCCTCCTCTCTGACCCCACCCACTCTGACTAGGCTTCACCTATACCCCTCCTCTCTGACCTGGCTCCTCCTATACTCCTCCTCTCTGACCCCTCCCTCTCTGACTAGGCTCCTCCTATACTCCTCCTCTCTGACCCCTCCCACTCTGACTAGGCTCCTCCTATACTCCTCCTCTCTGACCCCTCCCACTCTGACTAGGCTCCTCCTATACCCCTCCTCTCTGACCCCACCCACTCTGACTAGGCTTCACCTATACCCTTCTTCTCTGACCTGGCTCCTCCTCTCTGACCCCACCCACTCTGACTAGGCTCCTCCTTCTCACAACACCTGTTACCTTTCTTTCACCTGTCTCTGTTCAGGCCACACCTATTTTACTTACCAACCAATCTGCAATCCCTCATTCACTAGGCATGATTCCACTCGTACACAACACCCAGACACATTTTACTTACCAATTGGCCATTTAGGCCCACCTCCAACTTACCTCTGCTCTGCCACCATCAGTCACCTGGTGCCGAACCCGGGATTTGAACCCTGGTTGCCTGCATGGAAGGCAGGCACTTACCCACTGGACCACACTGGTTTCCATGTATGTAGCCTATCAAATTGTCCTTATGTCATGGTCATCCTTTTCATGTGCAATGGAAGCCGCCGGGAAGGACACCAAGGCCTGTATGTTGCTTATAGTTACTACTGCAATCCTCTAGACCACTAAGGAGCTATAGCTCAAAGGTAAGTCTTGTACCTTTGGTGCAGACAGCCCTCACAGGCCAGGGTTCGAATCCTGCCAATGCTGTAGAGGTATCCCAAGGTGGAAATTTTCAAAAAGTGAATGTTTTTTTTTTTGCTAAGATTTTTTTTTACTTGGTAACAGAGGAGAAAAGTGGACACTCTTTTTGGCATGTGTGTCCCAAAATTTCAAATGTTTTCCCTCCTGACCTTCTACCAACCTCCCTATTTCTCAAGTAGGTGCAATAGGGACAAGGCCATGTCTTCCTTTATCAATGTCTTCATTCCTTTTCCTTTAAGTTTGGTGAATTGCAGAGTGCAATTGTGGTATTGGGGGTTATAACTGAGCACAAGAATGCGAGGAAGGTGCTACACTTATTGTAAAATAGGTTGGATGATGGTGATTTTTCATTTTGGTGTGAGTAACTCGCTCAAATCAGGGGTTTGGTGCCAGTGAGCTTGGATAGAAATAAAGGTCAAGTATGAGCTCTGGCTAATGAAATGATGGGTCAAGTTTGAGGCAAGCTAGAGTCCATTTATCAGGTGCAATAAGAAGCTAGAAAGATTGTTTTCTTTAAGAGACAGACAAGGGCAGAGTCAAGCCTTTGCTCTAGTAGGTCTGCATCATGCCTGCTGCAGGATGTGAAGGAATGGACCTCCACAGCAGTGCGCTGTGCCGGGCTGGGCTGCGCTAGGCTGGGCTGGGCTGGGCTGGGCCTGCCCTGGCACTGTGAATTAATCACCCACCTCCTTCCTTTGAGGAACGCTCACGAACGCCCACGAACGCCCTTGTTCTGTATACAGGCTGACAGCAGGCAATTTAGGACCCTGCTAAATGAGGGTGATGTCCCCATGTGCTTCCTTCGAGTTGCAAAATCCTTCGTCTAAGGCAGGTGGGCTTTTTTAAAATTTGGTTGAAGACCATTTGTTGGAGGCGGTATCACGGCATAAGCCGCCGACCGTCTCAGAAGAAAGTATGCATGGGAGGATATTATTTGCATATGACAGCCCTCTTCTCAGTCCCATTCTTATGCTGCAGTTGCCATGAAGTGTTACTAGAGGGCAGCAGTATGAACAAAAGAGCACACTGAGGCTTTTCTTCTGCTTGCTGACATGATTTTTGTTCATGGTGGTCTTGCAGGGCCTAAGGAGCGAAGGACTGCTTTGACTGAGGGGATGAGGAATGGCAGGCCTTTATTTGTGGTTCAGGGGGAATATTTGGAAGGTAAACAGCAAGATGAAAACGTCAAAGCATATATGTTTGCTGAGTGATTGAGTCTGTGTGTCACTTGTCTCTTTGAAGGGACATGTGAGAAAGGAACAGCAGCACCATAGACTTCAGATGGGAGAGAGCAAGCAAGGATGAATATTTCCCTCAAATCCAAATACTTACAGTACCTCAAAGATGACAAGTGCGATATGATGTTCTGCAATTGTAAGGATTTGCCATGTGTGGTAGATAAATATGCATAGTTAGTGAGGTTTTTCCCAGAATGTGAGTATCGTTAGGCTGGCAAATGTCAGGCACTCCTTTGGGAGTATGAGGCCAAGAAAAAATTTGGGAAGTTTGCTACAGTCATCTGTAGGATCGAAAGACACTGGGGAATCGTTACAGAGGGAGCCAGGCTGCACAAAATGTGGTAACAGTTGGACAGAAATCTTTAGCATGGACTTTTGTCTACCCCCAATGTGGGACCAGGACCGCAGTACCTCTGTGTCTCTGAAACATATTTTGACCTCTGGACACCACCATCTCAATACCCCATAAATGTTCCCCCCTGGTACCCCAGCTTTGGTAGTGCATCAACCAGGTTTCAATCATTTGAGTGACCACAAACACCCTTCCTATGTGCCTTCCATTTACATTCAGTCAGTAACCCAGCTGCTTTGTTCGCTGTTCAATCTCAAGTGACAGTTGGATGCACATTGCAGGGGTATACAGGCATTTACCGTACTGTACAGGCCCTCTCAGTACATCCAGACTACACTTCTTAAAATCATAAATACATGTTTTGCCCAACAGTAAGGCCAGGCCTTTCCTCTGTAGTTCAAGGAGGAAAACATCAACTGAAGAGCATGCCAAAATTTTCTACAGACACTGCCAATCCTCACACTTCTGCCTATTTGCATGCGAGGTTATTCACTATGACCCACCAAACCAATTGCAACAGTAGCCTCTCCCTGCCTCATTCGTATGCTCCGATGCCACCTTTATTTAGCAAGTGTTAGTGCTCTCGGATTTTGTAGCGCGATTCGCTATAGCCTCTGTTTTCAACAGAAATGTCCTAAAGGTACCTATACCAATCTGCAGGGTGGCGAGGAAGGGGGCTGCTGCTGCTGCTGGCAGTAACATTTTGGGGCACCCCACCTGCAAAAATACAGCCAAATGCTCCTTGTTTTACCTTTCAATACCATAACTGCAGCAGAATCGTATGGTGACCCCTGTTGTTAATAGAAACTGTCAAACAGCTTCTTGCCCCCCCCGTGGCCCCTAACCATTTGGGGTACACCCCATGAGGGAGGATCAGAGCAATAAAAACTAATGGTAGCCCCCCAAAAAGTACCTGGAAGCCAAGCCATTGTGTGCACCCCATCGCCTTCACGTTGCGCCTAAGCACCTTTTAATACTGCTCCCCCAAATTTTGACTGCCCCCTCCCAACAGAAATCAGAGAGTATAGGGGGGTGCAGTAAAAAAGTATTTGCAGTACCCCACAATAAGTCAGGATCCTCCTCCCCTTCCTCTGCTCTCTGAACCCACCCATTCTGCCCAGGCTCTGCCTATACTCCTCCTCTCTGACCCCTCCCACTCTGACAAGGCTCCACCTACACCCCTCCTCTCTGACCTGGCTCCTCCTATACTCCTCCTCTCTGACCCCTCCCACTCTGACTAGGCTCCTCCTATACCCCTCCTCTCTGACCCAGCTCCTCCTATACTCCTCCTCTCTAACCCCACCCACTCTGACTAGGCTTCACCTATACCCCTCTGACCTGGCTCCTCCTCTCTGACCCCACCCACTCTGACTAGGCTCCTCCTATACTCCTCCTCTCTGACCCCTCCCACTCTGACTAGGCTCCTCCTATACTCCTCCTCTCTGACCCCTCCCACTCTGACTAGGCTCCTCCTATACCCCTCCTCTCTGACCCCACCCACTCTGACTAGGCTTCACCTATACCCTTCTTCTCTGACCTGGCTCCTCCTCTCTGACCCCACCCACTCTGACTAGGCTCCTCCTTCTCACAACACCTGTTACCTTTCTTTCACCTGTCTCTGTTCAGGCCACACCTATTTTACTTACCAACCAATCTGCAATCCCTCATTCACTAGGCATGATTCCACTCGTACACAACACCCAGACACATTTTACTTACCAATTGGCCATTTAGGCCCACCTCCAACTTACCTCTGCTCTGCCACCATCAGTCACCTGGTGCCGAACCCGGGATTTGAACCCTGGTTGCCTGCATGGAAGGCAGGCACTTACCCACTGGACCACACTGGTTTCCATGTATGTAGCCTATCAAATTGTCCTTATGTCATGGTCATCCTTTTCATGTGCAATGGAAGCCGCCGGGAAGGACACCAAGGCCTGTATGTTGCTTATAGTTACTACTGCAATCCTCTAGACCACTAAGGAGCTATAGCTCAAAGGTAAGTCTTGTACCTTTGGTGCAGACAGCCCTCACAGGCCAGGGTTCGAATCCTGCCAATGCTGTAGAGGTATCCCAAGGTGGAAATTTTCAAAAAGTGAATGTTTTTTTTTTTGCTAAGATTTTTTTTTACTTGGTAACAGAGGAGAAAAGTGGACACTCTTTTTGGCATGTGTGTCCCAAAATTTCAAATGTTTTCCCTCATGACCTTCTACCAACCTCCCTATTTCTCAAGTAGGTGCAATAGGGACAAGGCCATGTCTTCCTTTATCAATGTCTTCATTCCTTTTCCTTTAAGTTTGGTGAATTGCAGAGTGCAATTGTGGTATTGGGGGTTATAACTGAGCACAAGAATGCGAGGAAGGTGCTACACTTATTGTAAAATAGGTTGGATGATGGTGATTTTTCATTTTGGTGTGAGTAACTCGCTCAAATCAGGGGTTTGGTGCCAGTGAGCTTGGATAGAAATAAAGGTCAAGTATGAGCTCTGGCTAATGAAATGATGGGTCAAGTTTGAGGCAAGCTAGAGTCCATTTATCAGGTGCAATAAGAAGCTAGAAAGATTGTTTTCTTTAAGAGACAGACAAGGGCAGAGTCAAGCCTTTGCTCTAGTAGGTCTGCATCATGCCTGCTGCAGGATGTGAAGGAATGGACCTCCACAGCAGTGCGCTGTGCCGGGCTGGGCTGCGCTGGGCTAGGCTGGACTGGGCTGGGCTGGGCTGGGCCTGCCCTGGCACTGTGAATTAATCACCCACCTCCTTCCTTTGAGGAACGCTCACGAACGCCCACGAACGCCCTTGTTCTGTATACAGGCTGACAGCAGGCAATTTAGGACCCTGCTAAATGAGGGTGATGTCCCCATGTGCTTCCTTCGAGTTGCAAAATCCTTCGTCTAAGGCAGGTGGGCTTTTTTAAAATTTGGTTGAAGACCATTTGTTGGAGGCGGTATCACGGCACAAGCCGCCGACCGTCTCAGAAGAAAGTATGCATGGGAGGATATTATTTGCATAGGACAGCCCTCTTCTCAGTCCCATTCTTATGCTGCAGTTGCCATGAAGTGTTACTAGAGGGCAGCAGTATGAACAAAAGAGCACACTGAGGCTTTTCTTTTGCTTGCTGACATGATTCTTGTTCATGGGGGTCTTGCAGGGCCTAAGGAGCGAAGGACTGCTTTGACTGAGGGGATGAGGAATGGCAGGCCTTTATTTGTGGTTCAGGGGGAATATTTGGAAGGTAAACAGCAAGATGAAAACGTCAAAGCATATATGTTTGCTGAGTAATTGAGTCTGTGTGTCACTTGTCTCTTTGAAGGGACATGTGAGAAAGGAACAGCAGCACCATAGACTTCAGATGGGAGAGAGCAAGCAAGGATGAATATTTCCCTCAAATCCAAATACTTACAGTACCTCAAAGATGACAAGTGCGATATGATGTTCTGCAATTGTAAGGATTTGCCATGTGTGGTAGATAAATATGCATAGTTAGTGAGGTTTTTCCCAGAATGTGAGTATCGTTAGGCTGGCAAATGTCAGGCACTCCTTAGGGAGTATGAGGCCAAGAAAAAATTTGGGAAGTTTGCTACAGTCATCTGTAGGATCGAAAGACACTGGGGAATCGTTACAGAGGGAGCCAGGCTGCACAAAATGTGGTAACAGTTGGACAGAAATCTTTAGCATGGACTTTTGTCTACCCCCAATGTGGGACCAGGACCGCAGTACCTCTGTGTCTCTGAAACATATTTTGACCTCTGGACACCACCATCTCAATACCCCTCAAATGTTTCCCCCTGGTACCCCAGCTTTGGTAGTGCATCAACCAGGTTTCAATCATTTGAGTGACCACAAACACCCTTCCTATGTGCCTTCCATTTACATTCAGTCAGTAACCCAGCTGCTTCGTTCGCTGTTCAATCTCAAGTGACAGTTGGATGCACATTGCAGGGGTATACAGGCATTTACCGTACTGTACAGGCCCTCTCAGTACATCCAGACTACACTTCTTAAAATCATAAATACATGTTTTGCCCAACAGTAAGGCCAGGCCTTTCCTCTGTAGTTCAAGGAGGAAAACATCAACTGAAGAGCATGCCAAAATTCTCTACAGACACTGCCAATCCTCACACTTCTGCCTATTTGCATGCCGAGGTTATTCACTATGACCCACCAAACCAATTGCAACAGTAGCCTCTCCCTGCCTCATTCGTATGCTCCGATGCCACCTTTATTTAGCAAGTGTTAGTGCTCTCGGATTTTGTAGCGCGATTCGCTATAGCCTCTGTTTTCAACAGAAATGTCCTAAAGGTACCTATACCAATCTGCAGGGTGGCGAGGAAGGGGGCTGCTGCTGCTGGCAGTAACATTTTGGGGCACCCCACCTGCAAAAATACAGCCAAATGCTCCTTGTTTTACCTTTCAATACCATAACTGCAGCAGAATCGTATGGTGACCCCTGTTGTTAATAGAAACTGTCAAACAGCTTCTTGCCCCCCCCGTGGCCCCTAACCATTTGGGGTACACCCCTTGAGGGAGGATCAGAGCAATAAAAACTAATGGTAGCCCCCCAAAAAGTACCTGGAAGCCAAGCCATTGTGTGCACCCCATCGCCTTCACGTTGCGCCTAAGCACCTTTTAATACTGCTCCCCCAAATTTTGACTGCCCCCTCCCAACAGAAATCAGAGAGTATAGGGGGGTGCAGTAAAAAAGTATTTGCAGTACCCCACAATAAGTCAGGATCCTCCTCCCCTTCCTCTGCTCTCTGAACCCACCCATTCTGCCCAGGCTCTGCCTATACTCCTCCTCTCTGACCCCTCCCACTCTGACTAGGCTCCTCCTATACTCCTCCTCTCTGACCCCTCCCACTCTGACTAGGCTCCTCCTATACTCCTCCTCTCTGACCCCTCCCACTCTGACTAGGCTCCTCCTATACTCCTCCTCTCTGACCCCTCCCACTCTGACTAGGCTCCTCCTATACCCCTCCTCTCTGACCCAGCTCCTCCTATACTCCTCCTCTCTGACCCCACCCACTCTGACTAGGCTTCACCTATACCCTTCCTCTCTGACCTTGCTCCTCCTCTCTGACCCCACCCACTCTGACTAGACTCCTCCTTCTCACAACACCTGTTACCTTTCTTTCACCTGTCTCTGTTCAGGCCACACCTATTTTACTTACCAACCAATCTGCAATCCCTCATTCACTAGGCATGATTCCACTCGTACACAACACCCAGACACATTTTACTTACCAATTGGCCATTTAGGCCCACCTCCAACTTACCTCTGCCCTGCCACCATCAGTCACCTGGTGCCGAACCCTGGATTTGAACCCTAGTTGCCTGCATGGAAGGCAGGCACTGAACCCACTGGACCACACTGGTTTCCATGTATGTAGCCTATCAAATTGTCCTTATGTCATGGTCATCCTTTTCATGTGCAATGGAAGCCGCCGGGAAGGACACCAAGGCCTGTATGTTGCTTATAGTTACTACTGCAATCCTCTAGACCACTAAGGAGCTATAGCTCAAAGGTAAGTCTTGTACCTTTGGTGCAGACAGCCCTCACAGGCCAGGGTTCGAATCCTGCCAATGCTGTAGAGGTATCCCAAGGTGGAAATTTTCAAAAAGTGAATGTTTTTTTTTTTGCTAAGATTTTTTTTTACTTGGTAACAGAGGAGAAAAGTGGACACTCTTTTTGGCATGTGTGTCCCAAAATTTCAAATGTTTTCCCTCATGACCTTCTACCAACCTCCCTATTTCTCAAGTAGGTGCAATAGGGACAAGGCCATGTCTTCCTTTATCAATGTCTTCATTCCTTTTCCTTTAAGTTTGGTGAATTGCAGAGTGCAATTGTGGTATTGGGGGTTATAACTGAGCACAAGAATGCGAGGAAGGTGCTACACTTATTGTAAAATAGGTTGGATGATGGTGATTTTTCATTTTGGTGTGAGTAACTCGCTCAAATCAGGGGTTTGGTGCCAGTGAGCTTGGATAGAAATAAAGGTCAAGTATGAGCTCTGGCTAATGAAATGATGGGTCAAGTTTGAGGCAAGCTAGAGTCCATTTATCAGGTGCAATAAGAAGCTAGAAAGATTGTTTTCTTTAAGAGACAGACAAGGGCAGAGTCAAGCCTTTGCTCTAGTAGGTCTGCATCATGCCTGCTGCAGGATGTGAAGGAATGGACCTCCACAGCAGTGCGCTGTGCCGGGCTGGGCTGCGCTGGGCTGGGCTGGGCTGGGCCTGCCCTGGCACTGTGAATTAATCACCCACCTCCTTCCTTTGAGGAACGCTCACGAACGCCCACGAACGCCCTTGTTCTGTATACAGGCTGACAGCAGGCAATTTAGGACCCTGCTAAATGAGGGTGATGTCCCCATGTGCTTCCTTCGAGTTGCAAAATCCTTCGTCTAAGGCAGGTGGGCTTTTTTAAAATTTGGTTGAAGACCATTTGTTGGAGGCGGTATCACGGCATAAGCCGCCGACCGTCTCAGAAGAAAGTATGCATGGGAGGATATTATTTGCATAGGACAGCCCTCTTCTCAGTCCCATTCTTATGCTGCAGTTGCCATGAAGTGTTACTAGAGGGCAGCAGTATGAACAAAAGAGCACACTGAGGCTTTTCTTCTGCTTGCTGACATGATTTTTGTTCATGGTGGTCTTGCAGGGCCTAAGGAGCGAAGGACTGCTTTGACTGAGGGGATGAGGAATGGCAGGCCTTTATTTGTGGTTCAGGGGGAATATTTGGAAGGTAAACAGCAAGATGAAAACGTCAAAGCATATATGTTTGCTGAGTGATTGAGTCTGTGTGTCACTTGTCTCTTTGAAGGGACATGTGAGAAAGGAACAGCAGCACCATAGACTTCAGATGGGAGAGAGCAAGCAAGGATGAATATTTCCCTCAAATCCAAATACTTACAGTACCTCAAAGATGACAAGTGCGATATGATGTTCTGCAATTGTAAGGATTTGCCATGTGTGGTAGATAAATATGCATAGTTAGTGAGGTTTTTCCCAGAATGTGAGTATCGTTAGGCTGGCAAATGTCAGGCACTCCTTTGGGAGTATGAGGCCAAGAAAAAATTTGGGAAGTTTGCTACAGTCATCTGTAGGATCGAAAGACACTGGGGAATCGTTACAGAGGGAGCCAGGCTGCACAAAATGTGGTAACAGTTGGACAGAAATCTTTAGCATGGACTTTTGTCTACCCCCAATGTGGGACCAGGACCGCAGTACCTCTGTGTCTCTGAAACATATTTTGACCTCTGGACACCACCATCTCAATACCCCATAAATGTTCCCCCCTGGTACCCCAGCTTTGGTAGTGCATCAACCAGGTTTCAATCATTTGAGTGACCACAAACACCCTTCCTATGTGCCTTCCATTTACATTCAGTCAGTAACCCAGCTGCTTTGTTCGCTGTTCAATCTCAAGTGACAGTTGGATGCACATTGCAGGGGTATACAGGCATTTACCGTACTGTACAGGCCCTCTCAGTACATCCAGACTACACTTCTTAAAATCATAAATACATGTTTTGCCCAACAGTAAGGCCAGGCCTTTCCTCTGTAGTTCAAGGAGGAAAACATCAACTGAAGAGCATGCCAAAATTTTCTACAGACACTGCCAATCCTCACACTTCTGCCTATTTGCATGCGAGGTTATTCACTATGACCCACCAAACCAATTGCAACAGTAGCCTCTCCCTGCCTCATTCGTATGCTCCGATGCCACCTTTATTTAGCAAGTGTTAGTGCTCTCGGATTTTGTAGCGCGATTCGCTATAGCCTCTGTTTTCAACAGAAATGTCCTAAAGGTACCTATACCAATCTGCAGGGTGGCGAGGAAGGGGGCTGCTGCTGCTGCTGGCAGTAACATTTTGGGGCACCCCACCTGCAAAAATACAGCCAAATGCTCCTTGTTTTACCTTTCAATACCATAACTGCAGCAGAATCGTATGGTGACCCCTGTTGTTAATAGAAACTGTCAAACAGCTTCTTGCCCACCCCGTGGCCCCTAACCATTTGGGGTACACCCCATGAGGGAGGATCAGAGCAATAAAAACTAATGGTAGCCCCCCAAAAAGTACCTGGAAGCCAAGCCATTGTGTGCACCCCATCGCCTTCACGTTGCGCCTAAGCACCTTTTAATACTGCTCCCCCAAATTTTGACTGCCCCCTCCCAACAGAAATCAGAGAGTATAGGGGGGTGCAGTAAAAAAGTATTTGCAGTACCCCACAATAAGTCAGGATCCTCCTCCCCTTCCTCTGCTCTCTGAACCCACCCATTCTGCCCAGGCTCTGCCTATACTCCTCCTCTCTGACCCCTCCCACTCTGACAAGGCTCCACCTACACCCCTCCTCTCTGACCTGGCTCCTCCTATACTCCTCCTCTCTGACCCCTCCCACTCTGACTAGGCTCCTCCTATACCCCTCCTCTCTGACCCAGCTCCTCCTATACTCCTCCTCTCTAACCCCACCCACTCTGACTAGGCTTCACCTATACCCCTCTGACCTGGCTCCTCCTCTCTGACCCCACCCACTCTGACTAGGCTCCTCCTATACTCCTCCTCTCTGACCCCTCCCACTCTGACTAGGCTCCTCCTATACTCCTCCTCTCTGACCCCTCCCACTCTGACTAGGCTCCTCCTATACCCCTCCTCTCTGACCCCACCCACTCTGACTAGGCTTCACCTATACCCTTCTTCTCTGACCTGGCTCCTCCTCTCTGACCCCACCCACTCTGACTAGGCTCCTCCTTCTCACAACACCTGTTACCTTTCTTTCACCTGTCTCTGTTCAGGCCACACCTATTTTACTTACCAACCAATCTGCAATCCCTCATTCACTAGGCATGATTCCACTCGTACACAACACCCAGACACATTTTACTTACCAATTGGCCATTTAGGCCCACCTCCAACTTACCTCTGCTCTGCCACCATCAGTCACCTGGTGCCGAACCCGGGATTTGAACCCTGGTTGCCTGCATGGAAGGCAGGCACTTACCCACTGGACCACACTGGTTTCCATGTATGTAGCCTATCAAATTGTCCTTATGTCATGGTCATCCTTTTCATGTGCAATGGAAGCCGCCGGGAAGGACACCAAGGCCTGTATGTTGCTTATAGTTACTACTGCAATCCTCTAGACCACTAAGGAGCTATAGCTCAAAGGTAAGTCTTGTACCTTTGGTGCAGACAGCCCTCACAGGCCAGGGTTCGAATCCTGCCAATGCTGTAGAGGTATCCCAAGGTGGAAATTTTCAAAAAGTGAATGTTTTTTTTTTTGCTAAGATTTTTTTTTACTTGGTAACAGAGGAGAAAAGTGGACACTCTTTTTGGCATGTGTGTCCCAAAATTTCAAATGTTTTCCCTCATGACCTTCTACCAACCTCCCTATTTCTCAAGTAGGTGCAATAGGGACAAGGCCATGTCTTCCTTTATCAATGTCTTCATTCCTTTTCCTTTAAGTTTGGTGAATTGCAGAGTGCAATTGTGGTATTGGGGGTTATAACTGAGCACAAGAATGCGAGGAAGGTGCTACACTTATTGTAAAATAGGTTGGATGATGGTGATTTTTCATTTTGGTGTGAGTAACTCGCTCAAATCAGGGGTTTGGTGCCAGTGAGCTTGGATAGAAATAAAGGTCAAGTATGAGCTCTGGCTAATGAAATGATGGGTCAAGTTTGAGGCAAGCTAGAGTCCATTTATCAGGTGCAATAAGAAGCTAGAAAGATTGTTTTCTTTAAGAGACAGACAAGGGCAGAGTCAAGCCTTTGCTCTAGTAGGTCTGCATCATGCCTGCTGCAGGATGTGAAGGAATGGACCTCCACAGCAGTGCGCTGTGCCGGGCTGGGCTGCGCTGGGCTAGGCTGGACTGGGCTGGGCTGGGCTGGGCCTGCCCTGGCACTGTGAATTAATCACCCACCTCCTTCCTTTGAGGAACGCTCACGAACGCCCACGAACGCCCTTGTTCTGTATACAGGCTGACAGCAGGCAATTTAGGACCCTGCTAAATGAGGGTGATGTCCCCATGTGCTTCCTTCGAGTTGCAAAATCCTTCGTCTAAGGCAGGTGGGCTTTTTTAAAATTTGGTTGAAGACCATTTGTTGGAGGCGGTATCACGGCACAAGCCGCCGACCGTCTCAGAAGAAAGTATGCATGGGAGGATATTATTTGCATAGGACAGCCCTCTTCTCAGTCCCATTCTTATGCTGCAGTTGCCATGAAGTGTTACTAGAGGGCAGCAGTATGAACAAAAGAGCACACTGAGGCTTTTCTTTTGCTTGCTGACATGATTCTTGTTCATGGGGGTCTTGCAGGGCCTAAGGAGCGAAGGACTGCTTTGACTGAGGGGATGAGGAATGGCAGGCCTTTATTTGTGGTTCAGGGGGAATATTTGGAAGGTAAACAGCAAGATGAAAACGTCAAAGCATATATGTTTGCTGAGTAATTGAGTCTGTGTGTCACTTGTCTCTTTGAAGGGACATGTGAGAAAGGAACAGCAGCACCATAGACTTCAGATGGGAGAGAGCAAGCAAGGATGAATATTTCCCTCAAATCCAAATACTTACAGTACCTCAAAGATGACAAGTGCGATATGATGTTCTGCAATTGTAAGGATTTGCCATGTGTGGTAGATAAATATGCATAGTTAGTGAGGTTTTTCCCAGAATGTGAGTATCGTTAGGCTGGCAAATGTCAGGCACTCCTTAGGGAGTATGAGGCCAAGAAAAAATTTGGGAAGTTTGCTACAGTCATCTGTAGGATCGAAAGACACTGGGGAATCGTTACAGAGGGAGCCAGGCTGCACAAAATGTGGTAACAGTTGGACAGAAATCTTTAGCATGGACTTTTGTCTACCCCCAATGTGGGACCAGGACCGCAGTACCTCTGTGTCTCTGAAACATATTTTGACCTCTGGACACCACCATCTCAATACCCCTCAAATGTTTCCCCCTGGTACCCCAGCTTTGGTAGTGCATCAACCAGGTTTCAATCATTTGAGTGACCACAAACACCCTTCCTATGTGCCTTCCATTTACATTCAGTCAGTAACCCAGCTGCTTCGTTCGCTGTTCAATCTCAAGTGACAGTTGGATGCACATTGCAGGGGTATACAGGCATTTACCGTACTGTACAGGCCCTCTCAGTACATCCAGACTACACTTCTTAAAATCATAAATACATGTTTTGCCCAACAGTAAGGCCAGGCCTTTCCTCTGTAGTTCAAGGAGGAAAACATCAACTGAAGAGCATGCCAAAATTCTCTACAGACACTGCCAATCCTCACACTTCTGCCTATTTGCATGCCGAGGTTATTCACTATGACCCACCAAACCAATTGCAACAGTAGCCTCTCCCTGCCTCATTCGTATGCTCCGATGCCACCTTTATTTAGCAAGTGTTAGTGCTCTCGGATTTTGTAGCGCGATTCGCTATAGCCTCTGTTTTCAACAGAAATGTCCTAAAGGTACCTATACCAATCTGCAGGGTGGCGAGGAAGGGGGCTGCTGCTGCTGGCAGTAACATTTTGGGGCACCCCACCTGCAAAAATACAGCCAAATGCTCCTTGTTTTACCTTTCAATACCATAACTGCAGCAGAATCGTATGGTGACCCCTGTTGTTAATAGAAACTGTCAAACAGCTTCTTGCCCCCCCCGTGGCCCCTAACCATTTGGGGTACACCCCTTGAGGGAGGATCAGAGCAATAAAAACTAATGGTAGCCCCCCAAAAAGTACCTGGAAGCCAAGCCATTGTGTGCACCCCATCGCCTTCACGTTGCGCCTAAGCACCTTTTAATACTGCTCCCCCAAATTTTGACTGCCCCCTCCCAACAGAAATCAGAGAGTATAGGGGGGTGCAGTAAAAAAGTATTTGCAGTACCCCACAATAAGTCAGGATCCTCCTCCCCTTCCTCTGCTCTCTGAACCCACCCATTCTGCTCAGGCTCCGCCTATACTCCTCCTCTCTGACCCCTCCCACTCTGACAAGGCTCTACCTACACCCCTCCTCTCTGACATGGCTCCTCCTATACTCCTCCTCTCTGACCCCTCCCACTCTGACTAGGCTCCTCCTATACCCCTCCTCTCTGACCCAGCTCCTCCCATACTCCTCCTCTCTAACCCCACCCACTCTGACTAGGCTTCACCTATACCCCTCCTCTCTGACCTGGCTCCTCCTCTCTGACCCCACCCACTCTGACTAGGCTCCTCCTATACTCCTCCTCTCTGACCCCTCCCACTCTGACTAGGCTCCTCCTATACCCCTCCTCTCTGACCCAGCTCCTCCTATACTCCTCCTCTCTAACCCCACCCACTCTGACTAGGCTTCACCTATACCCTTCCTCTCTGACCTGGCTCCTCCTTTCTGACCCCACCCACTCTGACTAGGCTCCTCCTCCTCCTGCACACAACACCTGTTACCTTTCTTTCACCTGTCTCTGTTCAGCCCACACCTATTTTACTTACCAACCAATCTGCAGTCCCTCATTCACTAGGCATGATTCCACTCGTACACAACACCCAGACACATTTTACTTACCAATTGGCCATTCAGGCCCACCTCCAACTTACCTCTGCTCTGCCACCATCAGTCACCTGGTGCCGAACCCGGGATTTGAACCCTGGTTGCCTGCATGGAAGGCAGGCACTTACCCACTGGACCACACTGGTTTCCATGTATGTAGCCTATCAAATTGTCCTATGTCATGGTCATCCTTTTCATGTGCAATGGAAGCCGCCGGGAAGGACACCAAGGCCTGTATGTTGCTTATAGTTACTACTGCAATGCTCTAGACCACTAAGGAGCTATAGCTCAAAGGTAAGTCTTGTACCTTTGGTGCAGACAGCCCTCACAGGCCAGGGTTCGAATCCTGCCAATGCGGTAGAGGTATCCCAAGGTGGAAATTTTCAAAAAGTGAATGTTTTTTTTTTTGCTAAGATTTTTTTTTACTTGGTAACAGAGGAGAAAAGTGGACACTCTTTTTGGCATGTGTGTCCCAAAATTTCAAATGTTTTCCCTCCTGACCTTCTACCAACCTCCCTATTTCTCAAGTAGGTGCAATAGGGACAAGGCCATGTCTTCCTTTATCAATGTCTTCATTCCTTTTCCTTTAAGTTTGGTGAATTGCAGAGTGCAATTGTGGTATTGGGGGTTATAACTGAGCACAAGAATGCGAGGAAGGTGCTACACTTATTGTAAAATAGGTTGGATGATGGTGATTTTTCATTTTGGTGTGAGTAACTCGCTCAAATCAGGGGTTTGGTGCCAGTGAGCTTGGATAGAAATAAAGGTCAAGTATGAGCTCTGGCTAATGAAATGATGGGTCAAGTTTGAGGCAAGCTAGAGTCCATTTATCAGGTGCAATAAGAAGCTAGAAAGATTGTTTTCTTTAAGAGACAGACAAGGGCAGAGTCAAGCCTTTGCTCTAGTAGGTCTGCATCATGCCTGCTGCAGGATGTGAAGGAATGGACCTCCACAGCAGTGCGCTGTGCCGGGCTGGGCTGCGCTGGGCTAGGCTGGGCTGGGCTGGGCTGGGCCTGCCCTGGCACTGTGAATTAATCACCCACCTCCTTCCTTTGAGGAACGCTCACGAACGCCCACGAACGCCCTTGTTCTGTATACAGGCTGACAGCAGGCAATTTAGGACCCTGCTAAATGAGGGTGATGTCCCCATGTGCTTCCTTCGAGTTGCAAAATCCTTCGTCTAAGGCAGGTGGGCTTTTTTAAAATTTGGTTGAAGACCATTTGTTGGAGGCGGTATCACGGCATAAGCCGCCGACCGTCTCAGAAGAAAGTATGCATGGGAGGATATTATTTGCATATGACAGCCCTCTTCTCAGTCCCATTCTTATGCTGCAGTTGCCATGAAGTGTTACTAGAGGGCAGCAGTATGAACAAAAGAGCACACTGAGGCTTTTCTTCTGCTTGCTGACATGATTTTTGTTCATGGTGGTCTTGCAGGGCCTAAGGAGCGAAGGACTGCTTTGACTGAGGGGATGAGGAATGGCAGGCCTTTATTTGTGGTTCAGGGGGAATATTTGGAAGGTAAACAGCAAGATGAAAACGTCAAAGCATATATGTTTGCTGAGTGATTGAGTCTGTGTGTCACTTGTCTCTTTGAAGGGACATGTGAGAAAGGAACAGCAGCACCATAGACTTCAGATGGGAGAGAGCAAGCAAGGATGAATATTTCCCTCAAATCCAAATACTTACAGTACCTCAAAGATGACAAGTGCGATATGATGTTCTGCAATTGTAAGGATTTGCCATGTGTGGTAGATAAATATGCATAGTTAGTGAGGTTTTTCCCAGAATGTGAGTATCGTTAGGCTGGCAAATGTCAGGCACTCCTTTGGGAGTATGAGGCCAAGAAAAAATTTGGGAAGTTTGCTACAGTCATCTGTAGGATCGAAAGACACTGGGGAATCGTTACAGAGGGAGCCAGGCTGCACAAAATGTGGTAACAGTTGGACAGAAATCTTTAGCATGGACTTTTGTCTACCCCCAATGTGGGACCAGGACCGCAGTACCTCTGTGTCTCTGAAACATATTTTGACCTCTGTACACCACCATCTCAATACCCCATAAATGTTCCCCCCTGGTACCCCAGCTTTGGTAGTGCATCAACCAGGTTTCAATCATTTGAGTGACCACAAACACCCTTCCTATGTGCCTTCCATTTACATTCAGTCAGTAACCCAGCTGCTTCGTTCGCTGTTCAATCTCAAGTGACAGTTGGATGCACATTGCAGGGGTATACAGGCATTTACCGTACTGTACAGGCCCTCTCAGTACATCCAGACTACACTTCTTAAAATCATAAATACATGTTTTGCCCAACAGTAAGGCCAGGCCTTTCCTCTGTAGTTCAAGGAGGAAAACATCAACTGAAGAGCATGCCAAAATTCTCTACAGACACTGCCAATCCTCACACTTCTGCCTATTTGCATGCCGAGGTTATTCACTATGACCCACCAAACCAATTGCAACAGTAGCCTCTCCCTGCCTCATTCGTATGCTCCGATGCCACCTTTATTTAGCAAGTGTTAGTGCTCTCGGATTTTGTAGCGCGATTCGCTATAGCCTCTGTTTTCAACAGAAATGTCCTAAAGGTACCTATACCAATCTGCAGGGTGGCGAGGAAGGGGGCTGCTGCTGCTGCTGGCAGTAACATTTTGGGGCACCCCACCTGCAAAAATACAGCCAAATGCTCCTTGTTTTACCTTTCAATACCATAACTGCAGCAGAATCGTATGGTGACCCCTGTTGTTAATAGAAACTGTCAAACAGCTTCTTGCCCCCCCCGTGGCCCCTAACCATTTGGGGTACACCCCATGAGGGAGGATCAGAGCAATAAAAACTAATGGTAGCCCCCCAAAAAGTACCTGGAAGCCAAGCCATTGTGTGCACCCCATCGCCTTCACGTTGCGCCTAAGCACCTTTTAATACTGCTCCCCCAAATTTTGACTGCCCCCTCCCAACAGAAATCAGAGAGTATAGGGGGGTGCAGTAAAAAAGTATTTGCAGTACCCCACAATAAGTCAGGATCCTCCTCCCCTTCCTCTGCTCTCTGAACCCACCCATTCTGCCCAGGCTCTGCCTATACTCCTCCTCTCTGACCCCTCCCACTCTGACAAGGCTCCACCTACACCCCTCCTCTCTGACCTGGCTCCTCCTATACTCCTCCTCTCTGACCCCTCCCACTCTGACTAGGCTCCTCCTATACCCCTCCTCTCTGACCCAGCTCCTCCTATACTCCTCCTCTCTAACCCCACCCACTCTGACTAGGCTTCACCTATACCCCTCTGACCTGGCTCCTCCTCTCTGACCCCACCCACTCTGACTAGGCTCCTCCTATACTCCTCCTCTCTGACCCCTCCCACTCTGACTAGGCTCCTCCTATACCCCTCCTCTCTGACCCAGCTCCTCCTATACTCCTCCTCTCTGACCCCACCCACTCTGACTAGGCTTCACCTATACCCCTCCTCTCTGACCTGGCTCCTCCTATACTCCTCCTCTCTGACCCCTCCCTCTCTGACTAGGCTCCTCCTATACTCCTCCTCTCTGACCCCTCCCACTCTGACTAGGCTCCTCCTATACTCCTCCTCTCTGACCCCTCCCACTCTGACTAGGCTCCTCCTATACCCCTCCTCTCTGACCCCACCCACTCTGACTAGGCTTCACCTATACCCTTCTTCTCTGACCTGGCTCCTCCTCTCTGACCCCACCCACTCTGACTAGGCTCCTCCTTCTCACAACACCTGTTACCTTTCTTTCACCTGTCTCTGTTCAGGCCACACCTATTTTACTTACCAACCAATCTGCAATCCCTCATTCACTAGGCATGATTCCACTCGTACACAACACCCAGACACATTTTACTTACCAATTGGCCATTTAGGCCCACCTCCAACTTACCTCTGCTCTGCCACCATCAGTCACCTGGTGCCGAACCCGGGATTTGAACCCTGGTTGCCTGCATGGAAGGCAGGCACTTACCCACTGGACCACACTGGTTTCCATGTATGTAGCCTATCAAATTGTCCTTATGTCATGGTCATCCTTTTCATGTGCAATGGAAGCCGCCGGGAAGGACACCAAGGCCTGTATGTTGCTTATAGTTACTACTGCAATCCTCTAGACCACTAAGGAGCTATAGCTCAAAGGTAAGTCTTGTACCTTTGGTGCAGACAGCCCTCACAGGCCAGGGTTCGAATCCTGCCAATGCTGTAGAGGTATCCCAAGGTGGAAATTTTCAAAAAGTGAATGTTTTTTTTTTTGCTAAGATTTTTTTTTACTTGGTAACAGAGGAGAAAAGTGGACACTCTTTTTGGCATGTGTGTCCCAAAATTTCAAATGTTTTCCCTCCTGACCTTCTACCAACCTCCCTATTTCTCAAGTAGGTGCAATAGGGACAAGGCCATGTCTTCCTTTATCAATGTCTTCATTCCTTTTCCTTTAAGTTTGGTGAATTGCAGAGTGCAATTGTGGTATTGGGGGTTATAACTGAGCACAAGAATGCGAGGAAGGTGCTACACTTATTGTAAAATAGGTTGGATGATGGTGATTTTTCATTTTGGTGTGAGTAACTCGCTCAAATCAGGGGTTTGGTGCCAGTGAGCTTGGATAGAAATAAAGGTCAAGTATGAGCTCTGGCTAATGAAATGATGGGTCAAGTTTGAGGCAAGCTAGAGTCCATTTATCAGGTGCAATAAGAAGCTAGAAAGATTGTTTTCTTTAAGAGACAGACAAGGGCAGAGTCAAGCCTTTGCTCTAGTAGGTCTGCATCATGCCTGCTGCAGGATGTGAAGGAATGGACCTCCACAGCAGTGCGCTGTGCCGGGCTGGGCTGCGCTAGGCTGGGCTGGGCTGGGCTGGGCCTGCCCTGGCACTGTGAATTAATCACCCACCTCCTTCCTTTGAGGAACGCTCACGAACGCCCACGAACGCCCTTGTTCTGTATACAGGCTGACAGCAGGCAATTTAGGACCCTGCTAAATGAGGGTGATGTCCCCATGTGCTTCCTTCGAGTTGCAAAATCCTTCGTCTAAGGCAGGTGGGCTTTTTTAAAATTTGGTTGAAGACCATTTGTTGGAGGCGGTATCACGGCATAAGCCGCCGACCGTCTCAGAAGAAAGTATGCATGGGAGGATATTATTTGCATATGACAGCCCTCTTCTCAGTCCCATTCTTATGCTGCAGTTGCCATGAAGTGTTACTAGAGGGCAGCAGTATGAACAAAAGAGCACACTGAGGCTTTTCTTCTGCTTGCTGACATGATTTTTGTTCATGGTGGTCTTGCAGGGCCTAAGGAGCGAAGGACTGCTTTGACTGAGGGGATGAGGAATGGCAGGCCTTTATTTGTGGTTCAGGGGGAATATTTGGAAGGTAAACAGCAAGATGAAAACGTCAAAGCATATATGTTTGCTGAGTGATTGAGTCTGTGTGTCACTTGTCTCTTTGAAGGGACATGTGAGAAAGGAACAGCAGCACCATAGACTTCAGATGGGAGAGAGCAAGCAAGGATGAATATTTCCCTCAAATCCAAATACTTACAGTACCTCAAAGATGACAAGTGCGATATGATGTTCTGCAATTGTAAGGATTTGCCATGTGTGGTAGATAAATATGCATAGTTAGTGAGGTTTTTCCCAGAATGTGAGTATCGTTAGGCTGGCAAATGTCAGGCACTCCTTTGGGAGTATGAGGCCAAGAAAAAATTTGGGAAGTTTGCTACAGTCATCTGTAGGATCGAAAGACACTGGGGAATCGTTACAGAGGGAGCCAGGCTGCACAAAATGTGGTAACAGTTGGACAGAAATCTTTAGCATGGACTTTTGTCTACCCCCAATGTGGGACCAGGACCGCAGTACCTCTGTGTCTCTGAAACATATTTTGACCTCTGGACACCACCATCTCAATACCCCATAAATGTTCCCCCCTGGTACCCCAGCTTTGGTAGTGCATCAACCAGGTTTCAATCATTTGAGTGACCACAAACACCCTTCCTATGTGCCTTCCATTTACATTCAGTCAGTAACCCAGCTGCTTTGTTCGCTGTTCAATCTCAAGTGACAGTTGGATGCACATTGCAGGGGTATACAGGCATTTACCGTACTGTACAGGCCCTCTCAGTACATCCAGACTACACTTCTTAAAATCATAAATACATGTTTTGCCCAACAGTAAGGCCAGGCCTTTCCTCTGTAGTTCAAGGAGGAAAACATCAACTGAAGAGCATGCCAAAATTTTCTACAGACACTGCCAATCCTCACACTTCTGCCTATTTGCATGCGAGGTTATTCACTATGACCCACCAAACCAATTGCAACAGTAGCCTCTCCCTGCCTCATTCGTATGCTCCGATGCCACCTTTATTTAGCAAGTGTTAGTGCTCTCGGATTTTGTAGCGCGATTCGCTATAGCCTCTGTTTTCAACAGAAATGTCCTAAAGGTACCTATACCAATCTGCAGGGTGGCGAGGAAGGGGGCTGCTGCTGCTGCTGGCAGTAACATTTTGGGGCACCCCACCTGCAAAAATACAGCCAAATGCTCCTTGTTTTACCTTTCAATACCATAACTGCAGCAGAATCGTATGGTGACCCCTGTTGTTAATAGAAACTGTCAAACAGCTTCTTGCCCCCCCCGTGGCCCCTAACCATTTGGGGTACACCCCATGAGGGAGGATCAGAGCAATAAAAACTAATGGTAGCCCCCCAAAAAGTACCTGGAAGCCAAGCCATTGTGTGCACCCCATCGCCTTCACGTTGCGCCTAAGCACCTTTTAATACTGCTCCCCCAAATTTTGACTGCCCCCTCCCAACAGAAATCAGAGAGTATAGGGGGGTGCAGTAAAAAAGTATTTGCAGTACCCCACAATAAGTCAGGATCCTCCTCCCCTTCCTCTGCTCTCTGAACCCACCCATTCTGCCCAGGCTCTGCCTATACTCCTCCTCTCTGACCCCTCCCACTCTGACAAGGCTCCACCTACACCCCTCCTCTCTGACCTGGCTCCTCCTATACTCCTCCTCTCTGACCCCTCCCACTCTGACTAGGCTCCTCCTATACCCCTCCTCTCTGACCCAGCTCCTCCTATACTCCTCCTCTCTAACCCCACCCACTCTGACTAGGCTTCACCTATACCCCTCTGACCTGGCTCCTCCTCTCTGACCCCACCCACTCTGACTAGGCTCCTCCTATACTCCTCCTCTCTGACCCCTCCCACTCTGACTAGGCTCCTCCTATACTCCTCCTCTCTGACCCCTCCCACTCTGACTAGGCTCCTCCTATACCCCTCCTCTCTGACCCCACCCACTCTGACTAGGCTTCACCTATACCCTTCTTCTCTGACCTGGCTCCTCCTCTCTGACCCCACCCACTCTGACTAGGCTCCTCCTTCTCACAACACCTGTTACCTTTCTTTCACCTGTCTCTGTTCAGGCCACACCTATTTTACTTACCAACCAATCTGCAATCCCTCATTCACTAGGCATGATTCCACTCGTACACAACACCCAGACACATTTTACTTACCAATTGGCCATTTAGGCCCACCTCCAACTTACCTCTGCTCTGCCACCATCAGTCACCTGGTGCCGAACCCGGGATTTGAACCCTGGTTGCCTGCATGGAAGGCAGGCACTTACCCACTGGACCACACTGGTTTCCATGTATGTAGCCTATCAAATTGTCCTTATGTCATGGTCATCCTTTTCATGTGCAATGGAAGCCGCCGGGAAGGACACCAAGGCCTGTATGTTGCTTATAGTTACTACTGCAATCCTCTAGACCACTAAGGAGCTATAGCTCAAAGGTAAGTCTTGTACCTTTGGTGCAGACAGCCCTCACAGGCCAGGGTTCGAATCCTGCCAATGCTGTAGAGGTATCCCAAGGTGGAAATTTTCAAAAAGTGAATGTTTTTTTTTTTGCTAAGATTTTTTTTTACTTGGTAACAGAGGAGAAAAGTGGACACTCTTTTTGGCATGTGTGTCCCAAAATTTCAAATGTTTTCCCTCATGACCTTCTACCAACCTCCCTATTTCTCAAGTAGGTGCAATAGGGACAAGGCCATGTCTTCCTTTATCAATGTCTTCATTCCTTTTCCTTTAAGTTTGGTGAATTGCAGAGTGCAATTGTGGTATTGGGGGTTATAACTGAGCACAAGAATGCGAGGAAGGTGCTACACTTATTGTAAAATAGGTTGGATGATGGTGATTTTTCATTTTGGTGTGAGTAACTCGCTCAAATCAGGGGTTTGGTGCCAGTGAGCTTGGATAGAAATAAAGGTCAAGTATGAGCTCTGGCTAATGAAATGATGGGTCAAGTTTGAGGCAAGCTAGAGTCCATTTATCAGGTGCAATAAGAAGCTAGAAAGATTGTTTTCTTTAAGAGACAGACAAGGGCAGAGTCAAGCCTTTGCTCTAGTAGGTCTGCATCATGCCTGCTGCAGGATGTGAAGGAATGGACCTCCACAGCAGTGCGCTGTGCCGGGCTGGGCTGCGCTGGGCTAGGCTGGACTGGGCTGGGCTGGGCTGGGCCTGCCCTGGCACTGTGAATTAATCACCCACCTCCTTCCTTTGAGGAACGCTCACGAACGCCCACGAACGCCCTTGTTCTGTATACAGGCTGACAGCAGGCAATTTAGGACCCTGCTAAATGAGGGTGATGTCCCCATGTGCTTCCTTCGAGTTGCAAAATCCTTCGTCTAAGGCAGGTGGGCTTTTTTAAAATTTGGTTGAAGACCATTTGTTGGAGGCGGTATCACGGCACAAGCCGCCGACCGTCTCAGAAGAAAGTATGCATGGGAGGATATTATTTGCATAGGACAGCCCTCTTCTCAGTCCCATTCTTATGCTGCAGTTGCCATGAAGTGTTACTAGAGGGCAGCAGTATGAACAAAAGAGCACACTGAGGCTTTTCTTTTGCTTGCTGACATGATTCTTGTTCATGGGGGTCTTGCAGGGCCTAAGGAGCGAAGGACTGCTTTGACTGAGGGGATGAGGAATGGCAGGCCTTTATTTGTGGTTCAGGGGGAATATTTGGAAGGTAAACAGCAAGATGAAAACGTCAAAGCATATATGTTTGCTGAGTAATTGAGTCTGTGTGTCACTTGTCTCTTTGAAGGGACATGTGAGAAAGGAACAGCAGCACCATAGACTTCAGATGGGAGAGAGCAAGCAAGGATGAATATTTCCCTCAAATCCAAATACTTACAGTACCTCAAAGATGACAAGTGCGATATGATGTTCTGCAATTGTAAGGATTTGCCATGTGTGGTAGATAAATATGCATAGTTAGTGAGGTTTTTCCCAGAATGTGAGTATCGTTAGGCTGGCAAATGTCAGGCACTCCTTAGGGAGTATGAGGCCAAGAAAAAATTTGGGAAGTTTGCTACAGTCATCTGTAGGATCGAAAGACACTGGGGAATCGTTACAGAGGGAGCCAGGCTGCACAAAATGTGGTAACAGTTGGACAGAAATCTTTAGCATGGACTTTTGTCTACCCCCAATGTGGGACCAGGACCGCAGTACCTCTGTGTCTCTGAAACATATTTTGACCTCTGGACACCACCATCTCAATACCCCTCAAATGTTTCCCCCTGGTACCCCAGCTTTGGTAGTGCATCAACCAGGTTTCAATCATTTGAGTGACCACAAACACCCTTCCTATGTGCCTTCCATTTACATTCAGTCAGTAACCCAGCTGCTTCGTTCGCTGTTCAATCTCAAGTGACAGTTGGATGCACATTGCAGGGGTATACAGGCATTTACCGTACTGTACAGGCCCTCTCAGTACATCCAGACTACACTTCTTAAAATCATAAATACATGTTTTGCCCAACAGTAAGGCCAGGCCTTTCCTCTGTAGTTCAAGGAGGAAAACATCAACTGAAGAGCATGCCAAAATTCTCTACAGACACTGCCAATCCTCACACTTCTGCCTATTTGCATGCCGAGGTTATTCACTATGACCCACCAAACCAATTGCAACAGTAGCCTCTCCCTGCCTCATTCGTATGCTCCGATGCCACCTTTATTTAGCAAGTGTTAGTGCTCTCGGATTTTGTAGCGCGATTCGCTATAGCCTCTGTTTTCAACAGAAATGTCCTAAAGGTACCTATACCAATCTGCAGGGTGGCGAGGAAGGGGGCTGCTGCTGCTGGCAGTAACATTTTGGGGCACCCCACCTGCAAAAATACAGCCAAATGCTCCTTGTTTTACCTTTCAATACCATAACTGCAGCAGAATCGTATGGTGACCCCTGTTGTTAATAGAAACTGTCAAACAGCTTCTTGCCCCCCCCGTGGCCCCTAACCATTTGGGGTACACCCCTTGAGGGAGGATCAGAGCAATAAAAACTAATGGTAGCCCCCCAAAAAGTACCTGGAAGCCAAGCCATTGTGTGCACCCCATCGCCTTCACGTTGCGCCTAAGCACCTTTTAATACTGCTCCCCCAAATTTTGACTGCCCCCTCCCAACAGAAATCAGAGAGTATAGGGGGGTGCAGTAAAAAAGTATTTGCAGTACCCCACAATAAGTCAGGATCCTCCTCCCCTTCCTCTGCTCTCTGAACCCACCCATTCTGCCCAGGCTCTGCCTATACTCCTCCTCTCTGACCCCTCCCACTCTGACTAGGCTCCTCCTATACTCCTCCTCTCTGACCCCTCCCACTCTGACTAGGCTCCTCCTATACTCCTCCTCTCTGACCCCTCCCACTCTGACTAGGCTCCTCCTATACTCCTCCTCTCTGACCCCTCCCACTCTGACTAGGCTCCTCCTATACCCCTCCTCTCTGACCCAGCTCCTCCTATACTCCTCCTCTCTGACCCCACCCACTCTGACTAGGCTTCACCTATACCCTTCCTCTCTGACCTTGCTCCTCCTCTCTGACCCCACCCACTCTGACTAGACTCCTCCTTCTCACAACACCTGTTACCTTTCTTTCACCTGTCTCTGTTCAGGCCACACCTATTTTACTTACCAACCAATCTGCAATCCCTCATTCACTAGGCATGATTCCACTCGTACACAACACCCAGACACATTTTACTTACCAATTGGCCATTTAGGCCCACCTCCAACTTACCTCTGCCCTGCCACCATCAGTCACCTGGTGCCGAACCCTGGATTTGAACCCTAGTTGCCTGCATGGAAGGCAGGCACTGAACCCACTGGACCACACTGGTTTCCATGTATGTAGCCTATCAAATTGTCCTTATGTCATGGTCATCCTTTTCATGTGCAATGGAAGCCGCCGGGAAGGACACCAAGGCCTGTATGTTGCTTATAGTTACTACTGCAATCCTCTAGACCACTAAGGAGCTATAGCTCAAAGGTAAGTCTTGTACCTTTGGTGCAGACAGCCCTCACAGGCCAGGGTTCGAATCCTGCCAATGCTGTAGAGGTATCCCAAGGTGGAAATTTTCAAAAAGTGAATGTTTTTTTTTTTGCTAAGATTTTTTTTTACTTGGTAACAGAGGAGAAAAGTGGACACTCTTTTTGGCATGTGTGTCCCAAAATTTCAAATGTTTTCCCTCATGACCTTCTACCAACCTCCCTATTTCTCAAGTAGGTGCAATAGGGACAAGGCCATGTCTTCCTTTATCAATGTCTTCATTCCTTTTCCTTTAAGTTTGGTGAATTGCAGAGTGCAATTGTGGTATTGGGGGTTATAACTGAGCACAAGAATGCGAGGAAGGTGCTACACTTATTGTAAAATAGGTTGGATGATGGTGATTTTTCATTTTGGTGTGAGTAACTCGCTCAAATCAGGGGTTTGGTGCCAGTGAGCTTGGATAGAAATAAAGGTCAAGTATGAGCTCTGGCTAATGAAATGATGGGTCAAGTTTGAGGCAAGCTAGAGTCCATTTATCAGGTGCAATAAGAAGCTAGAAAGATTGTTTTCTTTAAGAGACAGACAAGGGCAGAGTCAAGCCTTTGCTCTAGTAGGTCTGCATCATGCCTGCTGCAGGATGTGAAGGAATGGACCTCCACAGCAGTGCGCTGTGCCGGGCTGGGCTGCGCTGGGCTGGGCTGGGCTGGGCCTGCCCTGGCACTGTGAATTAATCACCCACCTCCTTCCTTTGAGGAACGCTCACGAACGCCCACGAACGCCCTTGTTCTGTATACAGGCTGACAGCAGGCAATTTAGGACCCTGCTAAATGAGGGTGATGTCCCCATGTGCTTCCTTCGAGTTGCAAAATCCTTCGTCTAAGGCAGGTGGGCTTTTTTAAAATTTGGTTGAAGACCATTTGTTGGAGGCGGTATCACGGCATAAGCCGCCGACCGTCTCAGAAGAAAGTATGCATGGGAGGATATTATTTGCATAGGACAGCCCTCTTCTCAGTCCCATTCTTATGCTGCAGTTGCCATGAAGTGTTACTAGAGGGCAGCAGTATGAACAAAAGAGCACACTGAGGCTTTTCTTCTGCTTGCTGACATGATTTTTGTTCATGGTGGTCTTGCAGGGCCTAAGGAGCGAAGGACTGCTTTGACTGAGGGGATGAGGAATGGCAGGCCTTTATTTGTGGTTCAGGGGGAATATTTGGAAGGTAAACAGCAAGATGAAAACGTCAAAGCATATATGTTTGCTGAGTGATTGAGTCTGTGTGTCACTTGTCTCTTTGAAGGGACATGTGAGAAAGGAACAGCAGCACCATAGACTTCAGATGGGAGAGAGCAAGCAAGGATGAATATTTCCCTCAAATCCAAATACTTACAGTACCTCAAAGATGACAAGTGCGATATGATGTTCTGCAATTGTAAGGATTTGCCATGTGTGGTAGATAAATATGCATAGTTAGTGAGGTTTTTCCCAGAATGTGAGTATCGTTAGGCTGGCAAATGTCAGGCACTCCTTTGGGAGTATGAGGCCAAGAAAAAATTTGGGAAGTTTGCTACAGTCATCTGTAGGATCGAAAGACACTGGGGAATCGTTACAGAGGGAGCCAGGCTGCACAAAATGTGGTAACAGTTGGACAGAAATCTTTAGCATGGACTTTTGTCTACCCCCAATGTGGGACCAGGACCGCAGTACCTCTGTGTCTCTGAAACATATTTTGACCTCTGGACACCACCATCTCAATACCCCATAAATGTTCCCCCCTGGTACCCCAGCTTTGGTAGTGCATCAACCAGGTTTCAATCATTTGAGTGACCACAAACACCCTTCCTATGTGCCTTCCATTTACATTCAGTCAGTAACCCAGCTGCTTTGTTCGCTGTTCAATCTCAAGTGACAGTTGGATGCACATTGCAGGGGTATACAGGCATTTACCGTACTGTACAGGCCCTCTCAGTACATCCAGACTACACTTCTTAAAATCATAAATACATGTTTTGCCCAACAGTAAGGCCAGGCCTTTCCTCTGTAGTTCAAGGAGGAAAACATCAACTGAAGAGCATGCCAAAATTTTCTACAGACACTGCCAATCCTCACACTTCTGCCTATTTGCATGCGAGGTTATTCACTATGACCCACCAAACCAATTGCAACAGTAGCCTCTCCCTGCCTCATTCGTATGCTCCGATGCCACCTTTATTTAGCAAGTGTTAGTGCTCTCGGATTTTGTAGCGCGATTCGCTATAGCCTCTGTTTTCAACAGAAATGTCCTAAAGGTACCTATACCAATCTGCAGGGTGGCGAGGAAGGGGGCTGCTGCTGCTGCTGGCAGTAACATTTTGGGGCACCCCACCTGCAAAAATACAGCCAAATGCTCCTTGTTTTACCTTTCAATACCATAACTGCAGCAGAATCGTATGGTGACCCCTGTTGTTAATAGAAACTGTCAAACAGCTTCTTGCCCCCCCCGTGGCCCCTAACCATTTGGGGTACACCCCATGAGGGAGGATCAGAGCAATAAAAACTAATGGTAGCCCCCCAAAAAGTACCTGGAAGCCAAGCCATTGTGTGCACCCCATCGCCTTCACGTTGCGCCTAAGCACCTTTTAATACTGCTCCCCCAAATTTTGACTGCCCCCTCCCAACAGAAATCAGAGAGTATAGGGGGGTGCAGTAAAAAAGTATTTGCAGTACCCCACAATAAGTCAGGATCCTCCTCCCCTTCCTCTGCTCTCTGAACCCACCCATTCTGCCCAGGCTCTGCCTATACTCCTCCTCTCTGACCCCTCCCACTCTGACAAGGCTCCACCTACACCCCTCCTCTCTGACCTGGCTCCTCCTATACTCCTCCTCTCTGACCCCTCCCACTCTGACTAGGCTCCTCCTATACCCCTCCTCTCTGACCCAGCTCCTCCTATACTCCTCCTCTCTAACCCCACCCACTCTGACTAGGCTTCACCTATACCCCTCTGACCTGGCTCCTCCTCTCTGACCCCACCCACTCTGACTAGGCTCCTCCTATACTCCTCCTCTCTGACCCCTCCCACTCTGACTAGGCTCCTCCTATACTCCTCCTCTCTGACCCCTCCCACTCTGACTAGGCTCCTCCTATACCCCTCCTCTCTGACCCCACCCACTCTGACTAGGCTTCACCTATACCCTTCTTCTCTGACCTGGCTCCTCCTCTCTGACCCCACCCACTCTGACTAGGCTCCTCCTTCTCACAACACCTGTTACCTTTCTTTCACCTGTCTCTGTTCAGGCCACACCTATTTTACTTACCAACCAATCTGCAATCCCTCATTCACTAGGCATGATTCCACTCGTACACAACACCCAGACACATTTTACTTACCAATTGGCCATTTAGGCCCACCTCCAACTTACCTCTGCTCTGCCACCATCAGTCACCTGGTGCCGAACCCGGGATTTGAACCCTGGTTGCCTGCATGGAAGGCAGGCACTTACCCACTGGACCACACTGGTTTCCATGTATGTAGCCTATCAAATTGTCCTTATGTCATGGTCATCCTTTTCATGTGCAATGGAAGCCGCCGGGAAGGACACCAAGGCCTGTATGTTGCTTATAGTTACTACTGCAATCCTCTAGACCACTAAGGAGCTATAGCTCAAAGGTAAGTCTTGTACCTTTGGTGCAGACAGCCCTCACAGGCCAGGGTTCGAATCCTGCCAATGCTGTAGAGGTATCCCAAGGTGGAAATTTTCAAAAAGTGAATGTTTTTTTTTTTGCTAAGATTTTTTTTTACTTGGTAACAGAGGAGAAAAGTGGACACTCTTTTTGGCATGTGTGTCCCAAAATTTCAAATGTTTTCCCTCATGACCTTCTACCAACCTCCCTATTTCTCAAGTAGGTGCAATAGGGACAAGGCCATGTCTTCCTTTATCAATGTCTTCATTCCTTTTCCTTTAAGTTTGGTGAATTGCAGAGTGCAATTGTGGTATTGGGGGTTATAACTGAGCACAAGAATGCGAGGAAGGTGCTACACTTATTGTAAAATAGGTTGGATGATGGTGATTTTTCATTTTGGTGTGAGTAACTCGCTCAAATCAGGGCTTTGGTGCCAGTGAGCTTGGATAGAAATAAAGGTCAAGTATGAGCTCTGGCTAATGAAATGATGGGTCAAGTTTGAGGCAAGCTAGAGTCCATTTATCAGGTGCAATAAGAAGCTAGAAAGATTGTTTTCTTTAAGAGACAGACAAGGGCAGAGTCAAGCCTTTGCTCTAGTAGGTCTGCATCATGCCTGCTGCAGGATGTGAAGGAATGGACCTCCACAGCAGTGCGCTGTGCCGGGCTGGGCTGCGCTGGGCTAGGCTGGACTGGGCTGGGCTGGGCTGGGCCTGCCCTGGCACTGTGAATTAATCACCCACCTCCTTCCTTTGAGGAACGCTCACGAACGCCCACGAACGCCCTTGTTCTGTATACAGGCTGACAGCAGGCAATTTAGGACCCTGCTAAATGAGGGTGATGTCCCCATGTGCTTCCTTCGAGTTGCAAAATCCTTCGTCTAAGGCAGGTGGGCTTTTTTAAAATTTGGTTGAAGACCATTTGTTGGAGGCGGTATCACGGCACAAGCCGCCGACCGTCTCAGAAGAAAGTATGCATGGGAGGATATTATTTGCATAGGACAGCCCTCTTCTCAGTCCCATTCTTATGCTGCAGTTGCCATGAAGTGTTACTAGAGGGCAGCAGTATGAACAAAAGAGCACACTGAGGCTTTTCTTTTGCTTGCTGACATGATTCTTGTTCATGGGGGTCTTGCAGGGCCTAAGGAGCGAAGGACTGCTTTGACTGAGGGGATGAGGAATGGCAGGCCTTTATTTGTGGTTCAGGGGGAATATTTGGAAGGTAAACAGCAAGATGAAAACGTCAAAGCATATATGTTTGCTGAGTGATTGAGTCTGTGTGTCACTTGTCTCTTTGAAGGGACATGTGAGAAAGGAACAGCAGCACCATAGACTTCAGATGGGAGAGAGCAAGCAAGGATGAATATTTCCCTCAAATCCAAATACTTACAGTACCTCAAAGATGACAAGTGCGATATGATGTTCTGCAATTGTAAGGATTTGCCATGTGTGGTAGATAAATATGCATAGTTAGTGAGGTTTTTCCCAGAATGTGAGTATCGTTAGGCTGGCAAATGTCAGGCACTCCTTTGGGAGTATGAGGCCAAGAAAAAATTTGGGAAGTTTGCTACAGTCATCTGTAGGATCGAAAGACACTGGGGAATCGTTACAGAGGGAGCCAGGCTGCACAAAATGTGGTAACAGTTGGACAGAAATCTTTAGCATGGACTTTTGTCTACCCCCAATGTGGGACCAGGACCGCAGTACCTCTGTGTCTCTGAAACATATTTTGACCTCTGGACACCACCATCTCAATACCCCATAAATGTTCCCCCCTGGTACCCCAGCTTTGGTAGTGCATCAACCAGGTTTCAATCATTTGAGTGACCACAAACACCCTTCCTATGTGCCTTCCATTTACATTCAGTCAGTAACCCAGCTGCTTTGTTCGCTGTTCAATCTCAAGTGACAGTTGGATGCACATTGCAGGGGTATACAGGCATTTACCGTACTGTACAGGCCCTCTCAGTACATCCAGACTACACTTCTTAAAATCATAAATACATGTTTTGCCCAACAGTAAGGCCAGGCCTTTCCTCTGTAGTTCAAGGAGGAAAACATCAACTGAAGAGCATGCCAAAATTTTCTACAGACACTGCCAATCCTCACACTTCTGCCTATTTGCATGCGAGGTTATTCACTATGACCCACCAAACCAATTGCAACAGTAGCCTCTCCCTGCCTCATTCGTATGCTCCGATGCCACCTTTATTTAGCAAGTGTTAGTGCTCTCGGATTTTGTAGCGCGATTCGCTATAGCCTCTGTTTTCAACAGAAATGTCCTAAAGGTACCTATACCAATCTGCAGGGTGGCGAGGAAGGGGGCTGCTGCTGCTGCTGGCAGTAACATTTTGGGGCACCCCACCTGCAAAAATACAGCCAAATGCTCCTTGTTTTACCTTTCAATACCATAACTGCAGCAGAATCGTATGGTGACCCCTGTTGTTAATAGAAACTGTCAAACAGCTTCTTGCCCCCCCCGTGGCCCCTAACCATTTGGGGTACACCCCATGAGGGAGGATCAGAGCAATAAAAACTAATGGTAGCCCCCCAAAAAGTACCTGGAAGCCAAGCCATTGTGTGCACCCCATCGCCTTCACGTTGCGCCTAAGCACCTTTTAATACTGCTCCCCCAAATTTTGACTGCCCCCTCCCAACAGAAATCAGAGAGTATAGGGGGGTGCAGTAAAAAAGTATTTGCAGTACCCCACAATAAGTCAGGATCCTCCTCCCCTTCCTCTGCTCTCTGAACCCACCCATTCTGCCCAGGCTCTGCCTATACTCCTCCTCTCTGACCCCTCCCACTCTGACAAGGCTCCACCTACACCCCTCCTCTCTGACCTGGCTCCTCCTATACTCCTCCTCTCTGACCCCTCCCACTCTGACTAGGCTCCTCCTATACCCCTCCTCTCTGACCCAGCTCCTCCTATACTCCTCCTCTCTAACCCCACCCACTCTGACTAGGCTTCACCTATACCCCTCTGACCTGGCTCCTCCTCTCTGACCCCACCCACTCTGACTAGGCTCCTCCTATACTCCTCCTCTCTGACCCCTCCCACTCTGACTAGGCTCCTCCTATACTCCTCCTCTCTGACCCCTCCCACTCTGACTAGGCTCCTCCTATACCCCTCCTCTCTGACCCCACCCACTCTGACTAGGCTTCACCTATACCCTTCTTCTCTGACCTGGCTCCTCCTCTCTGACCCCACCCACTCTGACTAGGCTCCTCCTTCTCACAACACCTGTTACCTTTCTTTCACCTGTCTCTGTTCAGGCCACACCTATTTTACTTACCAACCAATCTGCAATCCCTCATTCACTAGGCATGATTCCACTCGTACACAACACCCAGACACATTTTACTTACCAATTGGCCATTTAGGCCCACCTCCAACTTACCTCTGCTCTGCCACCATCAGTCACCTGGTGCCGAACCCGGGATTTGAACCCTGGTTGCCTGCATGGAAGGCAGGCACTTACCCACTGGACCACACTGGTTTCCATGTATGTAGCCTATCAAATTGTCCTTATGTCATGGTCATCCTTTTCATGTGCAATGGAAGCCGCCGGGAAGGACACCAAGGCCTGTATGTTGCTTATAGTTACTACTGCAATCCTCTAGACCACTAAGGAGCTATAGCTCAAAGGTAAGTCTTGTACCTTTGGTGCAGACAGCCCTCACAGGCCAGGGTTCGAATCCTGCCAATGCTGTAGAGGTATCCCAAGGTGGAAATTTTCAAAAAGTGAATGTTTTTTTTTTTGCTAAGATTTTTTTTTACTTGGTAACAGAGGAGAAAAGTGGACACTCTTTTTGGCATGTGTGTCCCAAAATTTCAAATGTTTTCCCTCATGACCTTCTACCAACCTCCCTATTTCTCAAGTAGGTGCAATAGGGACAAGGCCATGTCTTCCTTTATCAATGTCTTCATTCCTTTTCCTTTAAGTTTGGTGAATTGCAGAGTGCAATTGTGGTATTGGGGGTTATAACTGAGCACAAGAATGCGAGGAAGGTGCTACACTTATTGTAAAATAGGTTGGATGATGGTGATTTTTCATTTTGGTGTGAGTAACTCGCTCAAATCAGGGCTTTGGTGCCAGTGAGCTTGGATAGAAATAAAGGTCAAGTATGAGCTCTGGCTAATGAAATGATGGGTCAAGTTTGAGGCAAGCTAGAGTCCATTTATCAGGTGCAATAAGAAGCTAGAAAGATTGTTTTCTTTAAGAGACAGACAAGGGCAGAGTCAAGCCTTTGCTCTAGTAGGTCTGCATCATGCCTGCTGCAGGATGTGAAGGAATGGACCTCCACAGCAGTGCGCTGTGCCGGGCTGGGCTGCGCTGGGCTAGGCTGGACTGGGCTGGGCTGGGCTGGGCCTGCCCTGGCACTGTGAATTAATCACCCACCTCCTTCCTTTGAGGAACGCTCACGAACGCCCACGAACGCCCTTGTTCTGTATACAGGCTGACAGCAGGCAATTTAGGACCCTGCTAAATGAGGGTGATGTCCCCATGTGCTTCCTTCGAGTTGCAAAATCCTTCGTCTAAGGCAGGTGGGCTTTTTTAAAATTTGGTTGAAGACCATTTGTTGGAGGCGGTATCACGGCACAAGCCGCCGACCGTCTCAGAAGAAAGTATGCATGGGAGGATATTATTTGCATAGGACAGCCCTCTTCTCAGTCCCATTCTTATGCTGCAGTTGCCATGAAGTGTTACTAGAGGGCAGCAGTATGAACAAAAGAGCACACTGAGGCTTTTCTTTTGCTTGCTGACATGATTCTTGTTCATGGGGGTCTTGCAGGGCCTAAGGAGCGAAGGACTGCTTTGACTGAGGGGATGAGGAATGGCAGGCCTTTATTTGTGGTTCAGGGGGAATATTTGGAAGGTAAACAGCAAGATGAAAACGTCAAAGCATATATGTTTGCTGAGTAATTGAGTCTGTGTGTCACTTGTCTCTTTGAAGGGACATGTGAGAAAGGAACAGCAGCACCATAGACTTCAGATGGGAGAGAGCAAGCAAGGATGAATATTTCCCTCAAATCCAAATACTTACAGTACCTCAAAGATGACAAGTGCGATATGATGTTCTGCAATTGTAAGGATTTGCCATGTGTGGTAGATAAATATGCATAGTTAGTGAGGTTTTTCCCAGAATGTGAGTATCGTTAGGCTGGCAAATGTCAGGCACTCCTTAGGGAGTATGAGGCCAAGAAAAAATTTGGGAAGTTTGCTACAGTCATCTGTAGGATCGAAAGACACTGGGGAATCGTTACAGAGGGAGCCAGGCTGCACAAAATGTGGTAACAGTTGGACAGAAATCTTTAGCATGGACTTTTGTCTACCCCCAATGTGGGACCAGGACCGCAGTACCTCTGTGTCTCTGAAACATATTTTGACCTCTGGACACCACCATCTCAATACCCCTCAAATGTTTCCCCCTGGTACCCCAGCTTTGGTAGTGCATCAACCAGGTTTCAATCATTTGAGTGACCACAAACACCCTTCCTATGTGCCTTCCATTTACATTCAGTCAGTAACCCAGCTGCTTCGTTCGCTGTTCAATCTCAAGTGACAGTTGGATGCACATTGCAGGGGTATACAGGCATTTACCGTACTGTACAGGCCCTCTCAGTACATCCAGACTACACTTCTTAAAATCATAAATACATGTTTTGCCCAACAGTAAGGCCAGGCCTTTCCTCTGTAGTTCAAGGAGGAAAACATCAACTGAAGAGCATGCCAAAATTCTCTACAGACACTGCCAATCCTCACACTTCTGCCTATTTGCATGCCGAGGTTATTCACTATGACCCACCAAACCAATTGCAACAGTAGCCTCTCCCTGCCTCATTCGTATGCTCCGATGCCACCTTTATTTAGCAAGTGTTAGTGCTCTCGGATTTTGTAGCGCGATTCGCTATAGCCTCTGTTTTCAACAGAAATGTCCTAAAGGTACCTATACCAATCTGCAGGGTGGCGAGGAAGGGGGCTGCTGCTGCTGGCAGTAACATTTTGGGGCACCCCACCTGCAAAAATACAGCCAAATGCTCCTTGTTTTACCTTTCAATACCATAACTGCAGCAGAATCGTATGGTGACCCCTGTTGTTAATAGAAACTGTCAAACAGCTTCTTGCCCCCCCCGTGGCCCCTAACCATTTGGGGTACACCCCTTGAGGGAGGATCAGAGCAATAAAAACTAATGGTAGCCCCCCAAAAAGTACCTGGAAGCCAAGCCATTGTGTGCACCCCATCGCCTTCACGTTGCGCCTAAGCACCTTTTAATACTGCTCCCCCAAATTTTGACTGCCCCCTCCCAACAGAAATCAGAGAGTATAGGGGGGTGCAGTAAAAAAGTATTTGCAGTACCCCACAATAAGTCAGGATCCTCCTCCCCTTCCTCTGCTCTCTGAACCCACCCATTCTGCTCAGGCTCCGCCTATACTCCTCCTCTCTGACCCCTCCCACTCTGACAAGGCTCTACCTACACCCCTCCTCTCTGACATGGCTCCTCCTATACTCCTCCTCTCTGACCCCTCCCACTCTGACTAGGCTCCTCCTATACCCCTCCTCTCTGACCCAGCTCCTCCCATACTCCTCCTCTCTAACCCCACCCACTCTGACTAGGCTTCACCTATACCCCTCCTCTCTGACCTGGCTCCTCCTCTCTGACCCCACCCACTCTGACTAGGCTCCTCCTATACTCCTCCTCTCTGACCCCTCCCACTCTGACTAGGCTCCTCCTATACCCCTCCTCTCTGACCCAGCTCCTCCCATACTCCTCCTCTCTAACCCCACCCACTCTGACTAGGCTTCACCTATACCCCTCCTCTCTGACCTGGCTCCTCCTCTCTGACCCCACCCACTCTGACCTGGCTCCTCCTATACTCCTCCTCTCTGACCCCTCCCTCTCTGACTAGGCTCCTCCTATACTCCTCCTCTCTGACCCCTCCCACTCTGACTAGGCTCCTCCTATACTCCTCCTCTCTGACCCCTCCCACTCTGACTAGGCTCCTCCTATACCCCTCCTCTCTGACCCCACCCACTCTGACTAGGCTTCACCTATACCCTTCTTCTCTGACCTGGCTCCTCCTCTCTGACCCCACCCACTCTGACTAGGCTCCTCCTTCTCACAACACCTGTTACCTTTCTTTCACCTGTCTCTGTTCAGGCCACACCTATTTTACTTACCAACCAATCTGCAATCCCTCATTCACTAGGCATGATTCCACTCGTACACAACACCCAGACACATTTTACTTACCAATTGGCCATTTAGGCCCACCTCCAACTTACCTCTGCTCTGCCACCATCAGTCACCTGGTGCCGAACCCGGGATTTGAACCCTGGTTGCCTGCATGGAAGGCAGGCACTTACCCACTGGACCACACTGGTTTCCATGTATGTAGCCTATCAAATTGTCCTTATGTCATGGTCATCCTTTTCATGTGCAATGGAAGCCGCCGGGAAGGACACCAAGGCCTGTATGTTGCTTATAGTTACTACTGCAATCCTCTAGACCACTAAGGAGCTATAGCTCAAAGGTAAGTCTTGTACCTTTGGTGCAGACAGCCCTCACAGGCCAGGGTTCGAATCCTGCCAATGCTGTAGAGGTATCCCAAGGTGGAAATTTTCAAAAAGTGAATGTTTTTTTTTTTGCTAAGATTTTTTTTTACTTGGTAACAGAGGAGAAAAGTGGACACTCTTTTTGGCATGTGTGTCCCAAAATTTCAAATGTTTTCCCTCCTGACCTTCTACCAACCTCCCTATTTCTCAAGTAGGTGCAATAGGGACAAGGCCATGTCTTCCTTTATCAATGTCTTCATTCCTTTTCCTTTAAGTTTGGTGAATTGCAGAGTGCAATTGTGGTATTGGGGGTTATAACTGAGCACAAGAATGCGAGGAAGGTGCTACACTTATTGTAAAATAGGTTGGATGATGGTGATTTTTCATTTTGGTGTGAGTAACTCGCTCAAATCAGGGGTTTGGTGCCAGTGAGCTTGGATAGAAATAAAGGTCAAGTATGAGCTCTGGCTAATGAAATGATGGGTCAAGTTTGAGGCAAGCTAGAGTCCATTTATCAGGTGCAATAAGAAGCTAGAAAGATTGTTTTCTTTAAGAGACAGACAAGGGCAGAGTCAAGCCTTTGCTCTAGTAGGTCTGCATCATGCCTGCTGCAGGATGTGAAGGAATGGACCTCCACAGCAGTGCGCTGTGCCGGGCTGGGCTGCGCTAGGCTGGGCTGGGCTGGGCTGGGCCTGCCCTGGCACTGTGAATTAATCACCCACCTCCTTCCTTTGAGGAACGCTCACGAACGCCCACGAACGCCCTTGTTCTGTATACAGGCTGACAGCAGGCAATTTAGGACCCTGCTAAATGAGGGTGATGTCCCCATGTGCTTCCTTCGAGTTGCAAAATCCTTCGTCTAAGGCAGGTGGGCTTTTTTAAAATTTGGTTGAAGACCATTTGTTGGAGGCGGTATCACGGCATAAGCCGCCGACCGTCTCAGAAGAAAGTATGCATGGGAGGATATTATTTGCATATGACAGCCCTCTTCTCAGTCCCATTCTTATGCTGCAGTTGCCATGAAGTGTTACTAGAGGGCAGCAGTATGAACAAAAGAGCACACTGAGGCTTTTCTTCTGCTTGCTGACATGATTTTTGTTCATGGTGGTCTTGCAGGGCCTAAGGAGCGAAGGACTGCTTTGACTGAGGGGATGAGGAATGGCAGGCCTTTATTTGTGGTTCAGGGGGAATATTTGGAAGGTAAACAGCAAGATGAAAACGTCAAAGCATATATGTTTGCTGAGTGATTGAGTCTGTGTGTCACTTGTCTCTTTGAAGGGACATGTGAGAAAGGAACAGCAGCACCATAGACTTCAGATGGGAGAGAGCAAGCAAGGATGAATATTTCCCTCAAATCCAAATACTTACAGTACCTCAAAGATGACAAGTGCGATATGATGTTCTGCAATTGTAAGGATTTGCCATGTGTGGTAGATAAATATGCATAGTTAGTGAGGTTTTTCCCAGAATGTGAGTATCGTTAGGCTGGCAAATGTCAGGCACTCCTTTGGGAGTATGAGGCCAAGAAAAAATTTGGGAAGTTTGCTACAGTCATCTGTAGGATCGAAAGACACTGGGGAATCGTTACAGAGGGAGCCAGGCTGCACAAAATGTGGTAACAGTTGGACAGAAATCTTTAGCATGGACTTTTGTCTACCCCCAATGTGGGACCAGGACCGCAGTACCTCTGTGTCTCTGAAACATATTTTGACCTCTGGACACCACCATCTCAATACCCCATAAATGTTCCCCCCTGGTACCCCAGCTTTGGTAGTGCATCAACCAGGTTTCAATCATTTGAGTGACCACAAACACCCTTCCTATGTGCCTTCCATTTACATTCAGTCAGTAACCCAGCTGCTTTGTTCGCTGTTCAATCTCAAGTGACAGTTGGATGCACATTGCAGGGGTATACAGGCATTTACCGTACTGTACAGGCCCTCTCAGTACATCCAGACTACACTTCTTAAAATCATAAATACATGTTTTGCCCAACAGTAAGGCCAGGCCTTTCCTCTGTAGTTCAAGGAGGAAAACATCAACTGAAGAGCATGCCAAAATTTTCTACAGACACTGCCAATCCTCACACTTCTGCCTATTTGCATGCGAGGTTATTCACTATGACCCACCAAACCAATTGCAACAGTAGCCTCTCCCTGCCTCATTCGTATGCTCCGATGCCACCTTTATTTAGCAAGTGTTAGTGCTCTCGGATTTTGTAGCGCGATTCGCTATAGCCTCTGTTTTCAACAGAAATGTCCTAAAGGTACCTATACCAATCTGCAGGGTGGCGAGGAAGGGGGCTGCTGCTGCTGCTGGCAGTAACATTTTGGGGCACCCCACCTGCAAAAATACAGCCAAATGCTCCTTGTTTTACCTTTCAATACCATAACTGCAGCAGAATCGTATGGTGACCCCTGTTGTTAATAGAAACTGTCAAACAGCTTCTTGCCCCCCCCGTGGCCCCTAACCATTTGGGGTACACCCCATGAGGGAGGATCAGAGCAATAAAAACTAATGGTAGCCCCCCAAAAAGTACCTGGAAGCCAAGCCATTGTGTGCACCCCATCGCCTTCACGTTGCGCCTAAGCACCTTTTAATACTGCTCCCCCAAATTTTGACTGCCCCCTCCCAACAGAAATCAGAGAGTATAGGGGGGTGCAGTAAAAAAGTATTTGCAGTACCCCACAATAAGTCAGGATCCTCCTCCCCTTCCTCTGCTCTCTGAACCCACCCATTCTGCCCAGGCTCTGCCTATACTCCTCCTCTCTGACCCCTCCCACTCTGACAAGGCTCCACCTACACCCCTCCTCTCTGACCTGGCTCCTCCTATACTCCTCCTCTCTGACCCCTCCCACTCTGACTAGGCTCCTCCTATACCCCTCCTCTCTGACCCAGCTCCTCCTATACTCCTCCTCTCTAACCCCACCCACTCTGACTAGGCTTCACCTATACCCCTCTGACCTGGCTCCTCCTCTCTGACCCCACCCACTCTGACTAGGCTCCTCCTATACTCCTCCTCTCTGACCCCTCCCACTCTGACTAGGCTCCTCCTATACCCCTCCTCTCTGACCCCTCCCACTCTGACTAGGCTCCTCCTATACCCCTCCTCTCTGACCCCACCCACTCTGACTAGGCTTCACCTATACCCTTCTTCTCTGACCTGGCTCCTCCTCTCTGACCCCACCCACTCTGACTAGGCTCCTCCTTCTCACAACACCTGTTACCTTTCTTTCACCTGTCTCTGTTCAGGCCACACCTATTTTACTTACCAACCAATCTGCAATCCCTCATTCACTAGGCATGATTCCACTCGTACACAACACCCAGACACATTTTACTTACCAATTGGCCATTTAGGCCCACCTCCAACTTACCTCTGCTCTGCCACCATCAGTCACCTGGTGCCGAACCCGGGATTTGAACCCTGGTTGCCTGCATGGAAGGCAGGCACTTACCCACTGGACCACACTGGTTTCCATGTATGTAGCCTATCAAATTGTCCTTATGTCATGGTCATCCTTTTCATGTGCAATGGAAGCCGCCGGGAAGGACACCAAGGCCTGTATGTTGCTTATAGTTACTACTGCAATCCTCTAGACCACTAAGGAGCTATAGCTCAAAGGTAAGTCTTGTACCTTTGGTGCAGACAGCCCTCACAGGCCAGGGTTCGAATCCTGCCAATGCTGTAGAGGTATCCCAAGGTGGAAATTTTCAAAAAGTGAATGTTTTTTTTTTTGCTAAGATTTTTTTTTACTTGGTAACAGAGGAGAAAAGTGGACACTCTTTTTGGCATGTGTGTCCCAAAATTTCAAATGTTTTCCCTCATGACCTTCTACCAACCTCCCTATTTCTCAAGTAGGTGCAATAGGGACAAGGCCATGTCTTCCTTTATCAATGTCTTCATTCCTTTTCCTTTAAGTTTGGTGAATTGCAGAGTGCAATTGTGGTATTGGGGGTTATAACTGAGCACAAGAATGCGAGGAAGGTGCTACACTTATTGTAAAATAGGTTGGATGATGGTGATTTTTCATTTTGGTGTGAGTAACTCGCTCAAATCAGGGGTTTGGTGCCAGTGAGCTTGGATAGAAATAAAGGTCAAGTATGAGCTCTGGCTAATGAAATGATGGGTCAAGTTTGAGGCAAGCTAGAGTCCATTTATCAGGTGCAATAAGAAGCTAGAAAGATTGTTTTCTTTAAGAGACAGACAAGGGCAGAGTCAAGCCTTTGCTCTAGTAGGTCTGCATCATGCCTGCTGCAGGATGTGAAGGAATGGACCTCCACAGCAGTGCGCTGTGCCGGGCTGGGCTGCGCTGGGCTAGGCTGGGCTGGGCTGGGCTGGGCTGGGCCTGCCCTGGCACTGTGAATTAATCACCCACCTCCTTCCTTTGAGGAACGCTCACGAACGCCCACGAACGCCCTTGTTCTGTATACAGGCTGACAGCAGGCAATTTAGGACCCTGCTAAATGAGGGTGATGTCCCCATGTGCTTCCTTCGAGTTGCAAAATCCTTCGTCTAAGGCAGGTGGGCTTTTTTAAAATTTGGTTGAAGACCATTTGTTGGAGGCGGTATCACGGCACAAGCCGCCGACCGTCTCAGAAGAAAGTATGCATGGGAGGATATTATTTGCATAGGACAGCCCTCTTCTCAGTCCCATTCTTATGCTGCAGTTGCCATGAAGTGTTACTAGAGGGCAGCAGTATGAACAAAAGAGCACACTGAGGCTTTTCTTTTGCTTGCTGACATGATTCTTGTTCATGGGGGTCTTGCAGGGCCTAAGGAGCGAAGGACTGCTTTGACTGAGGGGATGAGGAATGGCAGGCCTTTATTTGTGGTTCAGGGGGAATATTTGGAAGGTAAACAGCAAGATGAAAACGTCAAAGCATATATGTTTGCTGAGTAATTGAGTCTGTGTGTCACTTGTCTCTTTGAAGGGACATGTGAGAAAGGAACAGCAGCACCATAGACTTCAGATGGGAGAGAGCAAGCAAGGATGAATATTTCCCTCAAATCCAAATACTTACAGTACCTCAAAGATGACAAGTGCGATATGATGTTCTGCAATTGTAAGGATTTGCCATGTGTGGTAGATAAATATGCATAGTTAGTGAGGTTTTTCCCAGAATGTGAGTATCGTTAGGCTGGCAAATGTCAGGCACTCCTTAGGGAGTATGAGGCCAAGAAAAAATTTGGGAAGTTTGCTACAGTCATCTGTAGGATCGAAAGACACTGGGGAATCGTTACAGAGGGAGCCAGGCTGCACAAAATGTGGTAACAGTTGGACAGAAATCTTTAGCATGGACTTTTGTCTACCCCCAATGTGGGACCAGGACCGCAGTACCTCTGTGTCTCTGAAACATATTTTGACCTCTGGACACCACCATCTCAATACCCCTCAAATGTTTCCCCCTGGTACCCCAGCTTTGGTAGTGCATCAACCAGGTTTCAATCATTTGAGTGACCACAAACACCCTTCCTATGTGCCTTCCATTTACATTCAGTCAGTAACCCAGCTGCTTCGTTCGCTGTTCAATCTCAAGTGACAGTTGGATGCACATTGCAGGGGTATACAGGCATTTACCGTACTGTACAGGCCCTCTCAGTACATCCAGACTACACTTCTTAAAATCATAAATACATGTTTTGCCCAACAGTAAGGCCAGGCCTTTCCTCTGTAGTTCAAGGAGGAAAACATCAACTGAAGAGCATGCCAAAATTCTCTACAGACACTGCCAATCCTCACACTTCTGCCTATTTGCATGCCGAGGTTATTCACTATGACCCACCAAACCAATTGCAACAGTAGCCTCTCCCTGCCTCATTCGTATGCTCCGATGCCACCTTTATTTAGCAAGTGTTAGTGCTCTCGGATTTTGTAGCGCGATTCGCTATAGCCTCTGTTTTCAACAGAAATGTCCTAAAGGTACCTATACCAATCTGCAGGGTGGCGAGGAAGGGGGCTGCTGCTGCTGGCAGTAACATTTTGGGGCACCCCACCTGCAAAAATACAGCCAAATGCTCCTTGTTTTACCTTTCAATACCATAACTGCAGCAGAATCGTATGGTGACCCCTGTTGTTAATAGAAACTGTCAAACAGCTTCTTGCCCCCCCCGTGGCCCCTAACCATTTGGGGTACACCCCTTGAGGGAGGATCAGAGCAATAAAAACTAATGGTAGCCCCCCAAAAAGTACCTGGAAGCCAAGCCATTGTGTGCACCCCATCGCCTTCACGTTGCGCCTAAGCACCTTTTAATACTGCTCCCCCAAATTTTGACTGCCCCCTCCCAACAGAAATCAGAGAGTATAGGGGGGTGCAGTAAAAAAGTATTTGCAGTACCCCACAATAAGTCAGGATCCTCCTCCCCTTCCTCTGCTCTCTGAACCCACCCATTCTGCTCAGGCTCCGCCTATACTCCTCCTCTCTGACCCCTCCCACTCTGACAAGGCTCTACCTACACCCCTCCTCTCTGACATGGCTCCTCCTATACTCCTCCTCTCTGACCCCTCCCACTCTGACTAGGCTCCTCCTATACCCCTCCTCTCTGACCCAGCTCCTCCCATACTCCTCCTCTCTAACCCCACCCACTCTGACTAGGCTTCACCTATACCCCTCCTCTCTGACCTGGCTCCTCCTCTCTGACCCCACCCACTCTGACTAGGCTCCTCCTATACTCCTCCTCTCTGACCCCTCCCACTCTGACTAGGCTCCTCCTATACCCCTCCTCTCTGACCCAGCTCCTCCTATACTCCTCCTCTCTAACCCCACCCACTCTGACTAGGCTTCACCTATACCCTTCCTCTCTGACCTGGCTCCTCCTTTCTGACCCCACCCACTCTGACTAGGCTCCTCCTCCTCCTGCACACAACACCTGTTACCTTTCTTTCACCTGTCTCTGTTCAGCCCACACCTATTTTACTTACCAACCAATCTGCAGTCCCTCATTCACTAGGCATGATTCCACTCGTACACAACACCCAGACACATTTTACTTACCAATTGGCCATTCAGGCCCACCTCCAACTTACCTCTGCTCTGCCACCATCAGTCACCTGGTGCCGAACCCGGGATTTGAACCCTGGTTGCCTGCATGGAAGGCAGGCACTTACCCACTGGACCACACTGGTTTCCATGTATGTAGCCTATCAAATTGTCCTATGTCATGGTCATCCTTTTCATGTGCAATGGAAGCCGCCGGGAAGGACACCAAGGCCTGTATGTTGCTTATAGTTACTACTGCAATGCTCTAGACCACTAAGGAGCTATAGCTCAAAGGTAAGTCTTGTACCTTTGGTGCAGACAGCCCTCACAGGCCAGGGTTCGAATCCTGCCAATGCGGTAGAGGTATCCCAAGGTGGAAATTTTCAAAAAGTGAATGTTTTTTTTTTTGCTAAGATTTTTTTTTACTTGGTAACAGAGGAGAAAAGTGGACACTCTTTTTGGCATGTGTGTCCCAAAATTTCAAATGTTTTCCCTCCTGACCTTCTACCAACCTCCCTATTTCTCAAGTAGGTGCAATAGGGACAAGGCCATGTCTTCCTTTATCAATGTCTTCATTCCTTTTCCTTTAAGTTTGGTGAATTGCAGAGTGCAATTGTGGTATTGGGGGTTATAACTGAGCACAAGAATGCGAGGAAGGTGCTACACTTATTGTAAAATAGGTTGGATGATGGTGATTTTTCATTTTGGTGTGAGTAACTCGCTCAAATCAGGGGTTTGGTGCCAGTGAGCTTGGATAGAAATAAAGGTCAAGTATGAGCTCTGGCTAATGAAATGATGGGTCAAGTTTGAGGCAAGCTAGAGTCCATTTATCAGGTGCAATAAGAAGCTAGAAAGATTGTTTTCTTTAAGAGACAGACAAGGGCAGAGTCAAGCCTTTGCTCTAGTAGGTCTGCATCATGCCTGCTGCAGGATGTGAAGGAATGGACCTCCACAGCAGTGCGCTGTGCCGGGCTGGGCTGCGCTGGGCTAGGCTGGGCTGGGCTGGGCTGGGCCTGCCCTGGCACTGTGAATTAATCACCCACCTCCTTCCTTTGAGGAACGCTCACGAACGCCCACGAACGCCCTTGTTCTGTATACAGGCTGACAGCAGGCAATTTAGGACCCTGCTAAATGAGGGTGATGTCCCCATGTGCTTCCTTCGAGTTGCAAAATCCTTCGTCTAAGGCAGGTGGGCTTTTTTAAAATTTGGTTGAAGACCATTTGTTGGAGGCGGTATCACGGCATAAGCCGCCGACCGTCTCAGAAGAAAGTATGCATGGGAGGATATTATTTGCATAGGACAGCCCTCTTCTCAGTCCCATTCTTATGCTGCAGTTGCCATGAAGTGTTACTAGAGGGCAGCAGTATGAACAAAAGAGCACACTGAGGCTTTTCTTCTGCTTGCTGACATGATTTTTGTTCATGGTGGTCTTGCAGGGCCTAAGGAGCGAAGGACTGCTTTGACTGAGGGGATGAGGAATGGCAGGCCTTTATTTGTGGTTCAGGGGGAATATTTGGAAGGTAAACAGCAAGATGAAAACGTCAAAGCATATATGTTTGCTGAGTGATTGAGTCTGTGTGTCACTTGTCTCTTTGAAGGGACATGTGAGAAAGGAACAGCAGCACCATAGACTTCAGATGGGAGAGAGCAAGCAAGGATGAATATTTCCCTCAAATCCAAATACTTACAGTACCTCAAAGATGACAAGTGCGATATGATGTTCTGCAATTGTAAGGATTTGCCATGTGTGGTAGATAAATATGCATAGTTAGTGAGGTTTTTCCCAGAATGTGAGTATCGTTAGGCTGGCAAATGTCAGGCACTCCTTTGGGAGTATGAGGCCAAGAAAAAATTTGGGAAGTTTGCTACAGTCATCTGTAGGATCGAAAGACACTGGGGAATCGTTACAGAGGGAGCCAGGCTGCACAAAATGTGGTAACAGTTGGACAGAAATCTTTAGCATGGACTTTTGTCTACCCCCAATGTGGGACCAGGACCGCAGTACCTCTGTGTCTCTGAAACATATTTTGACCTCTGGACACCACCATCTCAATACCCCATAAATGTTCCCCCCTGGTACCCCAGCTTTGGTAGTGCATCAACCAGGTTTCAATCATTTGAGTGACCACAAACACCCTTCCTATGTGCCTTCCATTTACATTCAGTCAGTAACCCAGCTGCTTTGTTCGCTGTTCAATCTCAAGTGACAGTTGGATGCACATTGCAGGGGTATACAGGCATTTACCGTACTGTACAGGCCCTCTCAGTACATCCAGACTACACTTCTTAAAATCATAAATACATGTTTTGCCCAACAGTAAGGCCAGGCCTTTCCTCTGTAGTTCAAGGAGGAAAACATCAACTGAAGAGCATGCCAAAATTTTCTACAGACACTGCCAATCCTCACACTTCTGCCTATTTGCATGCGAGGTTATTCACTATGACCCACCAAACCAATTGCAACAGTAGCCTCTCCCTGCCTCATTCGTATGCTCCGATGCCACCTTTATTTAGCAAGTGTTAGTGCTCTCGGATTTTGTAGCGCGATTCGCTATAGCCTCTGTTTTCAACAGAAATGTCCTAAAGGTACCTATACCAATCTGCAGGGTGGCGAGGAAGGGGGCTGCTGCTGCTGCTGGCAGTAACATTTTGGGGCACCCCACCTGCAAAAATACAGCCAAATGCTCCTTGTTTTACCTTTCAATACCATAACTGCAGCAGAATCGTATGGTGACCCCTGTTGTTAATAGAAACTGTCAAACAGCTTCTTGCCCCCCCCGTGGCCCCTAACCATTTGGGGTACACCCCATGAGGGAGGATCAGAGCAATAAAAACTAATGGTAGCCCCCCAAAAAGTACCTGGAAGCCAAGCCATTGTGTGCACCCCATCGCCTTCACGTTGCGCCTAAGCACCTTTTAATACTGCTCCCCCAAATTTTGACTGCCCCCTCCCAACAGAAATCAGAGAGTATAGGGGGGTGCAGTAAAAAAGTATTTGCAGTACCCCACAATAAGTCAGGATCCTCCTCCCCTTCCTCTGCTCTCTGAACCCACCCATTCTGCCCAGGCTCTGCCTATACTCCTCCTCTCTGACCCCTCCCACTCTGACAAGGCTCCACCTACACCCCTCCTCTCTGACCTGGCTCCTCCTATACTCCTCCTCTCTGACCCCTCCCACTCTGACTAGGCTCCTCCTATACCCCTCCTCTCTGACCCAGCTCCTCCTATACTCCTCCTCTCTAACCCCACCCACTCTGACTAGGCTTCACCTATACCCCTCTGACCTGGCTCCTCCTCTCTGACCCCACCCACTCTGACTAGGCTCCTCCTATACTCCTCCTCTCTGACCCCTCCCACTCTGACTAGGCTCCTCCTATACTCCTCCTCTCTGACCCCTCCCACTCTGACTAGGCTCCTCCTATACCCCTCCTCTCTGACCCCACCCACTCTGACTAGGCTTCACCTATACCCTTCTTCTCTGACCTGGCTCCTCCTCTCTGACCCCACCCACTCTGACTAGGCTCCTCCTTCTCACAACACCTGTTACCTTTCTTTCACCTGTCTCTGTTCAGGCCACACCTATTTTACTTACCAACCAATCTGCAATCCCTCATTCACTAGGCATGATTCCACTCGTACACAACACCCAGACACATTTTACTTACCAATTGGCCATTTAGGCCCACCTCCAACTTACCTCTGCTCTGCCACCATCAGTCACCTGGTGCCGAACCCGGGATTTGAACCCTGGTTGCCTGCATGGAAGGCAGGCACTTACCCACTGGACCACACTGGTTTCCATGTATGTAGCCTATCAAATTGTCCTTATGTCATGGTCATCCTTTTCATGTGCAATGGAAGCCGCCGGGAAGGACACCAAGGCCTGTATGTTGCTTATAGTTACTACTGCAATCCTCTAGACCACTAAGGAGCTATAGCTCAAAGGTAAGTCTTGTACCTTTGGTGCAGACAGCCCTCACAGGCCAGGGTTCGAATCCTGCCAATGCTGTAGAGGTATCCCAAGGTGGAAATTTTCAAAAAGTGAATGTTTTTTTTTTTGCTAAGATTTTTTTTTACTTGGTAACAGAGGAGAAAAGTGGACACTCTTTTTGGCATGTGTGTCCCAAAATTTCAAATGTTTTCCCTCATGACCTTCTACCAACCTCCCTATTTCTCAAGTAGGTGCAATAGGGACAAGGCCATGTCTTCCTTTATCAATGTCTTCATTCCTTTTCCTTTAAGTTTGGTGAATTGCAGAGTGCAATTGTGGTATTGGGGGTTATAACTGAGCACAAGAATGCGAGGAAGGTGCTACACTTATTGTAAAATAGGTTGGATGATGGTGATTTTTCATTTTGGTGTGAGTAACTCGCTCAAATCAGGGCTTTGGTGCCAGTGAGCTTGGATAGAAATAAAGGTCAAGTATGAGCTCTGGCTAATGAAATGATGGGTCAAGTTTGAGGCAAGCTAGAGTCCATTTATCAGGTGCAATAAGAAGCTAGAAAGATTGTTTTCTTTAAGAGACAGACAAGGGCAGAGTCAAGCCTTTGCTCTAGTAGGTCTGCATCATGCCTGCTGCAGGATGTGAAGGAATGGACCTCCACAGCAGTGCGCTGTGCCGGGCTGGGCTGCGCTGGGCTAGGCTGGACTGGGCTGGGCTGGGCTGGGCCTGCCCTGGCACTGTGAATTAATCACCCACCTCCTTCCTTTGAGGAACGCTCACGAACGCCCACGAACGCCCTTGTTCTGTATACAGGCTGACAGCAGGCAATTTAGGACCCTGCTAAATGAGGGTGATGTCCCCATGTGCTTCCTTCGAGTTGCAAAATCCTTCGTCTAAGGCAGGTGGGCTTTTTTAAAATTTGGTTGAAGACCATTTGTTGGAGGCGGTATCACGGCACAAGCCGCCGACCGTCTCAGAAGAAAGTATGCATGGGAGGATATTATTTGCATAGGACAGCCCTCTTCTCAGTCCCATTCTTATGCTGCAGTTGCCATGAAGTGTTACTAGAGGGCAGCAGTATGAACAAAAGAGCACACTGAGGCTTTTCTTTTGCTTGCTGACATGATTCTTGTTCATGGGGGTCTTGCAGGGCCTAAGGAGCGAAGGACTGCTTTGACTGAGGGGATGAGGAATGGCAGGCCTTTATTTGTGGTTCAGGGGGAATATTTGGAAGGTAAACAGCAAGATGAAAACGTCAAAGCATATATGTTTGCTGAGTGATTGAGTCTGTGTGTCACTTGTCTCTTTGAAGGGACATGTGAGAAAGGAACAGCAGCACCATAGACTTCAGATGGGAGAGAGCAAGCAAGGATGAATATTTCCCTCAAATCCAAATACTTACAGTACCTCAAAGATGACAAGTGCGATATGATGTTCTGCAATTGTAAGGATTTGCCATGTGTGGTAGATAAATATGCATAGTTAGTGAGGTTTTTCCCAGAATGTGAGTATCGTTAGGCTGGCAAATGTCAGGCACTCCTTTGGGAGTATGAGGCCAAGAAAAAATTTGGGAAGTTTGCTACAGTCATCTGTAGGATCGAAAGACACTGGGGAATCGTTACAGAGGGAGCCAGGCTGCACAAAATGTGGTAACAGTTGGACAGAAATCTTTAGCATGGACTTTTGTCTACCCCCAATGTGGGACCAGGACCGCAGTACCTCTGTGTCTCTGAAACATATTTTGACCTCTGGACACCACCATCTCAATACCCCATAAATGTTCCCCCCTGGTACCCCAGCTTTGGTAGTGCATCAACCAGGTTTCAATCATTTGAGTGACCACAAACACCCTTCCTATGTGCCTTCCATTTACATTCAGTCAGTAACCCAGCTGCTTTGTTCGCTGTTCAATCTCAAGTGACAGTTGGATGCACATTGCAGGGGTATACAGGCATTTACCGTACTGTACAGGCCCTCTCAGTACATCCAGACTACACTTCTTAAAATCATAAATACATGTTTTGCCCAACAGTAAGGCCAGGCCTTTCCTCTGTAGTTCAAGGAGGAAAACATCAACTGAAGAGCATGCCAAAATTTTCTACAGACACTGCCAATCCTCACACTTCTGCCTATTTGCATGCGAGGTTATTCACTATGACCCACCAAACCAATTGCAACAGTAGCCTCTCCCTGCCTCATTCGTATGCTCCGATGCCACCTTTATTTAGCAAGTGTTAGTGCTCTCGGATTTTGTAGCGCGATTCGCTATAGCCTCTGTTTTCAACAGAAATGTCCTAAAGGTACCTATACCAATCTGCAGGGTGGCGAGGAAGGGGGCTGCTGCTGCTGCTGGCAGTAACATTTTGGGGCACCCCACCTGCAAAAATACAGCCAAATGCTCCTTGTTTTACCTTTCAATACCATAACTGCAGCAGAATCGTATGGTGACCCCTGTTGTTAATAGAAACTGTCAAACAGCTTCTTGCCCCCCCCGTGGCCCCTAACCATTTGGGGTACACCCCATGAGGGAGGATCAGAGCAATAAAAACTAATGGTAGCCCCCCAAAAAGTACCTGGAAGCCAAGCCATTGTGTGCACCCCATCGCCTTCACGTTGCGCCTAAGCACCTTTTAATACTGCTCCCCCAAATTTTGACTGCCCCCTCCCAACAGAAATCAGAGAGTATAGGGGGGTGCAGTAAAAAAGTATTTGCAGTACCCCACAATAAGTCAGGATCCTCCTCCCCTTCCTCTGCTCTCTGAACCCACCCATTCTGCCCAGGCTCTGCCTATACTCCTCCTCTCTGACCCCTCCCACTCTGACAAGGCTCCACCTACACCCCTCCTCTCTGACCTGGCTCCTCCTATACTCCTCCTCTCTGACCCCTCCCACTCTGACTAGGCTCCTCCTATACCCCTCCTCTCTGACCCAGCTCCTCCTATACTCCTCCTCTCTAACCCCACCCACTCTGACTAGGCTTCACCTATACCCCTCTGACCTGGCTCCTCCTCTCTGACCCCACCCACTCTGACTAGGCTCCTCCTATACTCCTCCTCTCTGACCCCTCCCACTCTGACTAGGCTCCTCCTATACTCCTCCTCTCTGACCCCTCCCACTCTGACTAGGCTCCTCCTATACCCCTCCTCTCTGACCCCACCCACTCTGACTAGGCTTCACCTATACCCTTCTTCTCTGACCTGGCTCCTCCTCTCTGACCCCACCCACTCTGACTAGGCTCCTCCTTCTCACAACACCTGTTACCTTTCTTTCACCTGTCTCTGTTCAGGCCACACCTATTTTACTTACCAACCAATCTGCAATCCCTCATTCACTAGGCATGATTCCACTCGTACACAACACCCAGACACATTTTACTTACCAATTGGCCATTTAGGCCCACCTCCAACTTACCTCTGCTCTGCCACCATCAGTCACCTGGTGCCGAACCCGGGATTTGAACCCTGGTTGCCTGCATGGAAGGCAGGCACTTACCCACTGGACCACACTGGTTTCCATGTATGTAGCCTATCAAATTGTCCTTATGTCATGGTCATCCTTTTCATGTGCAATGGAAGCCGCCGGGAAGGACACCAAGGCCTGTATGTTGCTTATAGTTACTACTGCAATCCTCTAGACCACTAAGGAGCTATAGCTCAAAGGTAAGTCTTGTACCTTTGGTGCAGACAGCCCTCACAGGCCAGGGTTCGAATCCTGCCAATGCTGTAGAGGTATCCCAAGGTGGAAATTTTCAAAAAGTGAATGTTTTTTTTTTTGCTAAGATTTTTTTTTACTTGGTAACAGAGGAGAAAAGTGGACACTCTTTTTGGCATGTGTGTCCCAAAATTTCAAATGTTTTCCCTCATGACCTTCTACCAACCTCCCTATTTCTCAAGTAGGTGCAATAGGGACAAGGCCATGTCTTCCTTTATCAATGTCTTCATTCCTTTTCCTTTAAGTTTGGTGAATTGCAGAGTGCAATTGTGGTATTGGGGGTTATAACTGAGCACAAGAATGCGAGGAAGGTGCTACACTTATTGTAAAATAGGTTGGATGATGGTGATTTTTCATTTTGGTGTGAGTAACTCGCTCAAATCAGGGCTTTGGTGCCAGTGAGCTTGGATAGAAATAAAGGTCAAGTATGAGCTCTGGCTAATGAAATGATGGGTCAAGTTTGAGGCAAGCTAGAGTCCATTTATCAGGTGCAATAAGAAGCTAGAAAGATTGTTTTCTTTAAGAGACAGACAAGGGCAGAGTCAAGCCTTTGCTCTAGTAGGTCTGCATCATGCCTGCTGCAGGATGTGAAGGAATGGACCTCCACAGCAGTGCGCTGTGCCGGGCTGGGCTGCGCTGGGCTAGGCTGGACTGGGCTGGGCTGGGCTGGGCCTGCCCTGGCACTGTGAATTAATCACCCACCTCCTTCCTTTGAGGAACGCTCACGAACGCCCACGAACGCCCTTGTTCTGTATACAGGCTGACAGCAGGCAATTTAGGACCCTGCTAAATGAGGGTGATGTCCCCATGTGCTTCCTTCGAGTTGCAAAATCCTTCGTCTAAGGCAGGTGGGCTTTTTTAAAATTTGGTTGAAGACCATTTGTTGGAGGCGGTATCACGGCACAAGCCGCCGACCGTCTCAGAAGAAAGTATGCATGGGAGGATATTATTTGCATAGGACAGCCCTCTTCTCAGTCCCATTCTTATGCTGCAGTTGCCATGAAGTGTTACTAGAGGGCAGCAGTATGAACAAAAGAGCACACTGAGGCTTTTCTTTTGCTTGCTGACATGATTCTTGTTCATGGGGGTCTTGCAGGGCCTAAGGAGCGAAGGACTGCTTTGACTGAGGGGATGAGGAATGGCAGGCCTTTATTTGTGGTTCAGGGGGAATATTTGGAAGGTAAACAGCAAGATGAAAACGTCAAAGCATATATGTTTGCTGAGTAATTGAGTCTGTGTGTCACTTGTCTCTTTGAAGGGACATGTGAGAAAGGAACAGCAGCACCATAGACTTCAGATGGGAGAGAGCAAGCAAGGATGAATATTTCCCTCAAATCCAAATACTTACAGTACCTCAAAGATGACAAGTGCGATATGATGTTCTGCAATTGTAAGGATTTGCCATGTGTGGTAGATAAATATGCATAGTTAGTGAGGTTTTTCCCAGAATGTGAGTATCGTTAGGCTGGCAAATGTCAGGCACTCCTTAGGGAGTATGAGGCCAAGAAAAAATTTGGGAAGTTTGCTACAGTCATCTGTAGGATCGAAAGACACTGGGGAATCGTTACAGAGGGAGCCAGGCTGCACAAAATGTGGTAACAGTTGGACAGAAATCTTTAGCATGGACTTTTGTCTACCCCCAATGTGGGACCAGGACCGCAGTACCTCTGTGTCTCTGAAACATATTTTGACCTCTGGACACCACCATCTCAATACCCCTCAAATGTTTCCCCCTGGTACCCCAGCTTTGGTAGTGCATCAACCAGGTTTCAATCATTTGAGTGACCACAAACACCCTTCCTATGTGCCTTCCATTTACATTCAGTCAGTAACCCAGCTGCTTCGTTCGCTGTTCAATCTCAAGTGACAGTTGGATGCACATTGCAGGGGTATACAGGCATTTACCGTACTGTACAGGCCCTCTCAGTACATCCAGACTACACTTCTTAAAATCATAAATACATGTTTTGCCCAACAGTAAGGCCAGGCCTTTCCTCTGTAGTTCAAGGAGGAAAACATCAACTGAAGAGCATGCCAAAATTCTCTACAGACACTGCCAATCCTCACACTTCTGCCTATTTGCATGCCGAGGTTATTCACTATGACCCACCAAACCAATTGCAACAGTAGCCTCTCCCTGCCTCATTCGTATGCTCCGATGCCACCTTTATTTAGCAAGTGTTAGTGCTCTCGGATTTTGTAGCGCGATTCGCTATAGCCTCTGTTTTCAACAGAAATGTCCTAAAGGTACCTATACCAATCTGCAGGGTGGCGAGGAAGGGGGCTGCTGCTGCTGGCAGTAACATTTTGGGGCACCCCACCTGCAAAAATACAGCCAAATGCTCCTTGTTTTACCTTTCAATACCATAACTGCAGCAGAATCGTATGGTGACCCCTGTTGTTAATAGAAACTGTCAAACAGCTTCTTGCCCCCCCCGTGGCCCCTAACCATTTGGGGTACACCCCTTGAGGGAGGATCAGAGCAATAAAAACTAATGGTAGCCCCCCAAAAAGTACCTGGAAGCCAAGCCATTGTGTGCACCCCATCGCCTTCACGTTGCGCCTAAGCACCTTTTAATACTGCTCCCCCAAATTTTGACTGCCCCCTCCCAACAGAAATCAGAGAGTATAGGGGGGTGCAGTAAAAAAGTATTTGCAGTACCCCACAATAAGTCAGGATCCTCCTCCCCTTCCTCTGCTCTCTGAACCCACCCATTCTGCTCAGGCTCCGCCTATACTCCTCCTCTCTGACCCCTCCCACTCTGACAAGGCTCTACCTACACCCCTCCTCTCTGACATGGCTCCTCCTATACTCCTCCTCTCTGACCCCTCCCACTCTGACTAGGCTCCTCCTATACCCCTCCTCTCTGACCCAGCTCCTCCCATACTCCTCCTCTCTAACCCCACCCACTCTGACTAGGCTTCACCTATACCCCTCCTCTCTGACCTGGCTCCTCCTCTCTGACCCCACCCACTCTGACTAGGCTCCTCCTATACTCCTCCTCTCTGACCCCTCCCACTCTGACTAGGCTCCTCCTATACCCCTCCTCTCTGACCCAGCTCCTCCCATACTCCTCCTCTCTAACCCCACCCACTCTGACTAGGCTTCACCTATACCCCTCCTCTCTGACCTGGCTCCTCCTCTCTGACCCCACCCACTCTGACCTGGCTCCTCCTATACTCCTCCTCTCTGACCCCTCCCTCTCTGACTAGGCTCCTCCTATACTCCTCCTCTCTGACCCCTCCCACTCTGACTAGGCTCCTCCTATACTCCTCCTCTCTGACCCCTCCCACTCTGACTAGGCTCCTCCTATACCCCTCCTCTCTGACCCCACCCACTCTGACTAGGCTTCACCTATACCCTTCTTCTCTGACCTGGCTCCTCCTCTCTGACCCCACCCACTCTGACTAGGCTCCTCCTTCTCACAACACCTGTTACCTTTCTTTCACCTGTCTCTGTTCAGGCCACACCTATTTTACTTACCAACCAATCTGCAATCCCTCATTCACTAGGCATGATTCCACTCGTACACAACACCCAGACACATTTTACTTACCAATTGGCCATTTAGGCCCACCTCCAACTTACCTCTGCTCTGCCACCATCAGTCACCTGGTGCCGAACCCGGGATTTGAACCCTGGTTGCCTGCATGGAAGGCAGGCACTTACCCACTGGACCACACTGGTTTCCATGTATGTAGCCTATCAAATTGTCCTTATGTCATGGTCATCCTTTTCATGTGCAATGGAAGCCGCCGGGAAGGACACCAAGGCCTGTATGTTGCTTATAGTTACTACTGCAATCCTCTAGACCACTAAGGAGCTATAGCTCAAAGGTAAGTCTTGTACCTTTGGTGCAGACAGCCCTCACAGGCCAGGGTTCGAATCCTGCCAATGCTGTAGAGGTATCCCAAGGTGGAAATTTTCAAAAAGTGAATGTTTTTTTTTTTGCTAAGATTTTTTTTTACTTGGTAACAGAGGAGAAAAGTGGACACTCTTTTTGGCATGTGTGTCCCAAAATTTCAAATGTTTTCCCTCCTGACCTTCTACCAACCTCCCTATTTCTCAAGTAGGTGCAATAGGGACAAGGCCATGTCTTCCTTTATCAATGTCTTCATTCCTTTTCCTTTAAGTTTGGTGAATTGCAGAGTGCAATTGTGGTATTGGGGGTTATAACTGAGCACAAGAATGCGAGGAAGGTGCTACACTTATTGTAAAATAGGTTGGATGATGGTGATTTTTCATTTTGGTGTGAGTAACTCGCTCAAATCAGGGGTTTGGTGCCAGTGAGCTTGGATAGAAATAAAGGTCAAGTATGAGCTCTGGCTAATGAAATGATGGGTCAAGTTTGAGGCAAGCTAGAGTCCATTTATCAGGTGCAATAAGAAGCTAGAAAGATTGTTTTCTTTAAGAGACAGACAAGGGCAGAGTCAAGCCTTTGCTCTAGTAGGTCTGCATCATGCCTGCTGCAGGATGTGAAGGAATGGACCTCCACAGCAGTGCGCTGTGCCGGGCTGGGCTGCGCTAGGCTGGGCTGGGCTGGGCTGGGCCTGCCCTGGCACTGTGAATTAATCACCCACCTCCTTCCTTTGAGGAACGCTCACGAACGCCCACGAACGCCCTTGTTCTGTATACAGGCTGACAGCAGGCAATTTAGGACCCTGCTAAATGAGGGTGATGTCCCCATGTGCTTCCTTCGAGTTGCAAAATCCTTCGTCTAAGGCAGGTGGGCTTTTTTAAAATTTGGTTGAAGACCATTTGTTGGAGGCGGTATCACGGCATAAGCCGCCGACCGTCTCAGAAGAAAGTATGCATGGGAGGATATTATTTGCATATGACAGCCCTCTTCTCAGTCCCATTCTTATGCTGCAGTTGCCATGAAGTGTTACTAGAGGGCAGCAGTATGAACAAAAGAGCACACTGAGGCTTTTCTTCTGCTTGCTGACATGATTTTTGTTCATGGTGGTCTTGCAGGGCCTAAGGAGCGAAGGACTGCTTTGACTGAGGGGATGAGGAATGGCAGGCCTTTATTTGTGGTTCAGGGGGAATATTTGGAAGGTAAACAGCAAGATGAAAACGTCAAAGCATATATGTTTGCTGAGTGATTGAGTCTGTGTGTCACTTGTCTCTTTGAAGGGACATGTGAGAAAGGAACAGCAGCACCATAGACTTCAGATGGGAGAGAGCAAGCAAGGATGAATATTTCCCTCAAATCCAAATACTTACAGTACCTCAAAGATGACAAGTGCGATATGATGTTCTGCAATTGTAAGGATTTGCCATGTGTGGTAGATAAATATGCATAGTTAGTGAGGTTTTTCCCAGAATGTGAGTATCGTTAGGCTGGCAAATGTCAGGCACTCCTTTGGGAGTATGAGGCCAAGAAAAAATTTGGGAAGTTTGCTACAGTCATCTGTAGGATCGAAAGACACTGGGGAATCGTTACAGAGGGAGCCAGGCTGCACAAAATGTGGTAACAGTTGGACAGAAATCTTTAGCATGGACTTTTGTCTACCCCCAATGTGGGACCAGGACCGCAGTACCTCTGTGTCTCTGAAACATATTTTGACCTCTGGACACCACCATCTCAATACCCCATAAATGTTCCCCCCTGGTACCCCAGCTTTGGTAGTGCATCAACCAGGTTTCAATCATTTGAGTGACCACAAACACCCTTCCTATGTGCCTTCCATTTACATTCAGTCAGTAACCCAGCTGCTTTGTTCGCTGTTCAATCTCAAGTGACAGTTGGATGCACATTGCAGGGGTATACAGGCATTTACCGTACTGTACAGGCCCTCTCAGTACATCCAGACTACACTTCTTAAAATCATAAATACATGTTTTGCCCAACAGTAAGGCCAGGCCTTTCCTCTGTAGTTCAAGGAGGAAAACATCAACTGAAGAGCATGCCAAAATTTTCTACAGACACTGCCAATCCTCACACTTCTGCCTATTTGCATGCGAGGTTATTCACTATGACCCACCAAACCAATTGCAACAGTAGCCTCTCCCTGCCTCATTCGTATGCTCCGATGCCACCTTTATTTAGCAAGTGTTAGTGCTCTCGGATTTTGTAGCGCGATTCGCTATAGCCTCTGTTTTCAACAGAAATGTCCTAAAGGTACCTATACCAATCTGCAGGGTGGCGAGGAAGGGGGCTGCTGCTGCTGCTGGCAGTAACATTTTGGGGCACCCCACCTGCAAAAATACAGCCAAATGCTCCTTGTTTTACCTTTCAATACCATAACTGCAGCAGAATCGTATGGTGACCCCTGTTGTTAATAGAAACTGTCAAACAGCTTCTTGCCCCCCCCGTGGCCCCTAACCATTTGGGGTACACCCCATGAGGGAGGATCAGAGCAATAAAAACTAATGGTAGCCCCCCAAAAAGTACCTGGAAGCCAAGCCATTGTGTGCACCCCATCGCCTTCACGTTGCGCCTAAGCACCTTTTAATACTGCTCCCCCAAATTTTGACTGCCCCCTCCCAACAGAAATCAGAGAGTATAGGGGGGTGCAGTAAAAAAGTATTTGCAGTACCCCACAATAAGTCAGGATCCTCCTCCCCTTCCTCTGCTCTCTGAACCCACCCATTCTGCCCAGGCTCTGCCTATACTCCTCCTCTCTGACCCCTCCCACTCTGACAAGGCTCCACCTACACCCCTCCTCTCTGACCTGGCTCCTCCTATACTCCTCCTCTCTGACCCCTCCCACTCTGACTAGGCTCCTCCTATACCCCTCCTCTCTGACCCAGCTCCTCCTATACTCCTCCTCTCTAACCCCACCCACTCTGACTAGGCTTCACCTATACCCCTCTGACCTGGCTCCTCCTCTCTGACCCCACCCACTCTGACTAGGCTCCTCCTATACTCCTCCTCTCTGACCCCTCCCACTCTGACTAGGCTCCTCCTATACCCCTCCTCTCTGACCCCTCCCACTCTGACTAGGCTCCTCCTATACCCCTCCTCTCTGACCCCACCCACTCTGACTAGGCTTCACCTATACCCTTCTTCTCTGACCTGGCTCCTCCTCTCTGACCCCACCCACTCTGACTAGGCTCCTCCTTCTCACAACACCTGTTACCTTTCTTTCACCTGTCTCTGTTCAGGCCACACCTATTTTACTTACCAACCAATCTGCAATCCCTCATTCACTAGGCATGATTCCACTCGTACACAACACCCAGACACATTTTACTTACCAATTGGCCATTTAGGCCCACCTCCAACTTACCTCTGCTCTGCCACCATCAGTCACCTGGTGCCGAACCCGGGATTTGAACCCTGGTTGCCTGCATGGAAGGCAGGCACTTACCCACTGGACCACACTGGTTTCCATGTATGTAGCCTATCAAATTGTCCTTATGTCATGGTCATCCTTTTCATGTGCAATGGAAGCCGCCGGGAAGGACACCAAGGCCTGTATGTTGCTTATAGTTACTACTGCAATCCTCTAGACCACTAAGGAGCTATAGCTCAAAGGTAAGTCTTGTACCTTTGGTGCAGACAGCCCTCACAGGCCAGGGTTCGAATCCTGCCAATGCTGTAGAGGTATCCCAAGGTGGAAATTTTCAAAAAGTGAATGTTTTTTTTTTTGCTAAGATTTTTTTTTACTTGGTAACAGAGGAGAAAAGTGGACACTCTTTTTGGCATGTGTGTCCCAAAATTTCAAATGTTTTCCCTCATGACCTTCTACCAACCTCCCTATTTCTCAAGTAGGTGCAATAGGGACAAGGCCATGTCTTCCTTTATCAATGTCTTCATTCCTTTTCCTTTAAGTTTGGTGAATTGCAGAGTGCAATTGTGGTATTGGGGGTTATAACTGAGCACAAGAATGCGAGGAAGGTGCTACACTTATTGTAAAATAGGTTGGATGATGGTGATTTTTCATTTTGGTGTGAGTAACTCGCTCAAATCAGGGGTTTGGTGCCAGTGAGCTTGGATAGAAATAAAGGTCAAGTATGAGCTCTGGCTAATGAAATGATGGGTCAAGTTTGAGGCAAGCTAGAGTCCATTTATCAGGTGCAATAAGAAGCTAGAAAGATTGTTTTCTTTAAGAGACAGACAAGGGCAGAGTCAAGCCTTTGCTCTAGTAGGTCTGCATCATGCCTGCTGCAGGATGTGAAGGAATGGACCTCCACAGCAGTGCGCTGTGCCGGGCTGGGCTGCGCTGGGCTAGGCTGGGCTGGGCTGGGCTGGGCTGGGCCTGCCCTGGCACTGTGAATTAATCACCCACCTCCTTCCTTTGAGGAACGCTCACGAACGCCCACGAACGCCCTTGTTCTGTATACAGGCTGACAGCAGGCAATTTAGGACCCTGCTAAATGAGGGTGATGTCCCCATGTGCTTCCTTCGAGTTGCAAAATCCTTCGTCTAAGGCAGGTGGGCTTTTTTAAAATTTGGTTGAAGACCATTTGTTGGAGGCGGTATCACGGCACAAGCCGCCGACCGTCTCAGAAGAAAGTATGCATGGGAGGATATTATTTGCATAGGACAGCCCTCTTCTCAGTCCCATTCTTATGCTGCAGTTGCCATGAAGTGTTACTAGAGGGCAGCAGTATGAACAAAAGAGCACACTGAGGCTTTTCTTTTGCTTGCTGACATGATTCTTGTTCATGGGGGTCTTGCAGGGCCTAAGGAGCGAAGGACTGCTTTGACTGAGGGGATGAGGAATGGCAGGCCTTTATTTGTGGTTCAGGGGGAATATTTGGAAGGTAAACAGCAAGATGAAAACGTCAAAGCATATATGTTTGCTGAGTAATTGAGTCTGTGTGTCACTTGTCTCTTTGAAGGGACATGTGAGAAAGGAACAGCAGCACCATAGACTTCAGATGGGAGAGAGCAAGCAAGGATGAATATTTCCCTCAAATCCAAATACTTACAGTACCTCAAAGATGACAAGTGCGATATGATGTTCTGCAATTGTAAGGATTTGCCATGTGTGGTAGATAAATATGCATAGTTAGTGAGGTTTTTCCCAGAATGTGAGTATCGTTAGGCTGGCAAATGTCAGGCACTCCTTAGGGAGTATGAGGCCAAGAAAAAATTTGGGAAGTTTGCTACAGTCATCTGTAGGATCGAAAGACACTGGGGAATCGTTACAGAGGGAGCCAGGCTGCACAAAATGTGGTAACAGTTGGACAGAAATCTTTAGCATGGACTTTTGTCTACCCCCAATGTGGGACCAGGACCGCAGTACCTCTGTGTCTCTGAAACATATTTTGACCTCTGGACACCACCATCTCAATACCCCTCAAATGTTTCCCCCTGGTACCCCAGCTTTGGTAGTGCATCAACCAGGTTTCAATCATTTGAGTGACCACAAACACCCTTCCTATGTGCCTTCCATTTACATTCAGTCAGTAACCCAGCTGCTTCGTTCGCTGTTCAATCTCAAGTGACAGTTGGATGCACATTGCAGGGGTATACAGGCATTTACCGTACTGTACAGGCCCTCTCAGTACATCCAGACTACACTTCTTAAAATCATAAATACATGTTTTGCCCAACAGTAAGGCCAGGCCTTTCCTCTGTAGTTCAAGGAGGAAAACATCAACTGAAGAGCATGCCAAAATTCTCTACAGACACTGCCAATCCTCACACTTCTGCCTATTTGCATGCCGAGGTTATTCACTATGACCCACCAAACCAATTGCAACAGTAGCCTCTCCCTGCCTCATTCGTATGCTCCGATGCCACCTTTATTTAGCAAGTGTTAGTGCTCTCGGATTTTGTAGCGCGATTCGCTATAGCCTCTGTTTTCAACAGAAATGTCCTAAAGGTACCTATACCAATCTGCAGGGTGGCGAGGAAGGGGGCTGCTGCTGCTGGCAGTAACATTTTGGGGCACCCCACCTGCAAAAATACAGCCAAATGCTCCTTGTTTTACCTTTCAATACCATAACTGCAGCAGAATCGTATGGTGACCCCTGTTGTTAATAGAAACTGTCAAACAGCTTCTTGCCCCCCCCGTGGCCCCTAACCATTTGGGGTACACCCCTTGAGGGAGGATCAGAGCAATAAAAACTAATGGTAGCCCCCCAAAAAGTACCTGGAAGCCAAGCCATTGTGTGCACCCCATCGCCTTCACGTTGCGCCTAAGCACCTTTTAATACTGCTCCCCCAAATTTTGACTGCCCCCTCCCAACAGAAATCAGAGAGTATAGGGGGGTGCAGTAAAAAAGTATTTGCAGTACCCCACAATAAGTCAGGATCCTCCTCCCCTTCCTCTGCTCTCTGAACCCACCCATTCTGCTCAGGCTCCGCCTATACTCCTCCTCTCTGACCCCTCCCACTCTGACAAGGCTCTACCTACACCCCTCCTCTCTGACATGGCTCCTCCTATACTCCTCCTCTCTGACCCCTCCCACTCTGACTAGGCTCCTCCTATACCCCTCCTCTCTGACCCAGCTCCTCCCATACTCCTCCTCTCTAACCCCACCCACTCTGACTAGGCTTCACCTATACCCCTCCTCTCTGACCTGGCTCCTCCTCTCTGACCCCACCCACTCTGACTAGGCTCCTCCTATACTCCTCCTCTCTGACCCCTCCCACTCTGACTAGGCTCCTCCTATACCCCTCCTCTCTGACCCAGCTCCTCCTATACTCCTCCTCTCTAACCCCACCCACTCTGACTAGGCTTCACCTATACCCTTCCTCTCTGACCTGGCTCCTCCTTTCTGACCCCACCCACTCTGACTAGGCTCCTCCTCCTCCTGCACACAACACCTGTTACCTTTCTTTCACCTGTCTCTGTTCAGCCCACACCTATTTTACTTACCAACCAATCTGCAGTCCCTCATTCACTAGGCATGATTCCACTCGTACACAACACCCAGACACATTTTACTTACCAATTGGCCATTCAGGCCCACCTCCAACTTACCTCTGCTCTGCCACCATCAGTCACCTGGTGCCGAACCCGGGATTTGAACCCTGGTTGCCTGCATGGAAGGCAGGCACTTACCCACTGGACCACACTGGTTTCCATGTATGTAGCCTATCAAATTGTCCTATGTCATGGTCATCCTTTTCATGTGCAATGGAAGCCGCCGGGAAGGACACCAAGGCCTGTATGTTGCTTATAGTTACTACTGCAATGCTCTAGACCACTAAGGAGCTATAGCTCAAAGGTAAGTCTTGTACCTTTGGTGCAGACAGCCCTCACAGGCCAGGGTTCGAATCCTGCCAATGCGGTAGAGGTATCCCAAGGTGGAAATTTTCAAAAAGTGAATGTTTTTTTTTTTGCTAAGATTTTTTTTTACTTGGTAACAGAGGAGAAAAGTGGACACTCTTTTTGGCATGTGTGTCCCAAAATTTCAAATGTTTTCCCTCCTGACCTTCTACCAACCTCCCTATTTCTCAAGTAGGTGCAATAGGGACAAGGCCATGTCTTCCTTTATCAATGTCTTCATTCCTTTTCCTTTAAGTTTGGTGAATTGCAGAGTGCAATTGTGGTATTGGGGGTTATAACTGAGCACAAGAATGCGAGGAAGGTGCTACACTTATTGTAAAATAGGTTGGATGATGGTGATTTTTCATTTTGGTGTGAGTAACTCGCTCAAATCAGGGGTTTGGTGCCAGTGAGCTTGGATAGAAATAAAGGTCAAGTATGAGCTCTGGCTAATGAAATGATGGGTCAAGTTTGAGGCAAGCTAGAGTCCATTTATCAGGTGCAATAAGAAGCTAGAAAGATTGTTTTCTTTAAGAGACAGACAAGGGCAGAGTCAAGCCTTTGCTCTAGTAGGTCTGCATCATGCCTGCTGCAGGATGTGAAGGAATGGACCTCCACAGCAGTGCGCTGTGCCGGGCTGGGCTGCGCTGGGCTAGGCTGGGCTGGGCTGGGCTGGGCCTGCCCTGGCACTGTGAATTAATCACCCACCTCCTTCCTTTGAGGAACGCTCACGAACGCCCACGAACGCCCTTGTTCTGTATACAGGCTGACAGCAGGCAATTTAGGACCCTGCTAAATGAGGGTGATGTCCCCATGTGCTTCCTTCGAGTTGCAAAATCCTTCGTCTAAGGCAGGTGGGCTTTTTTAAAATTTGGTTGAAGACCATTTGTTGGAGGCGGTATCACGGCATAAGCCGCCGACCGTCTCAGAAGAAAGTATGCATGGGAGGATATTATTTGCATAGGACAGCCCTCTTCTCAGTCCCATTCTTATGCTGCAGTTGCCATGAAGTGTTACTAGAGGGCAGCAGTATGAACAAAAGAGCACACTGAGGCTTTTCTTCTGCTTGCTGACATGATTTTTGTTCATGGTGGTCTTGCAGGGCCTAAGGAGCGAAGGACTGCTTTGACTGAGGGGATGAGGAATGGCAGGCCTTTATTTGTGGTTCAGGGGGAATATTTGGAAGGTAAACAGCAAGATGAAAACGTCAAAGCATATATGTTTGCTGAGTGATTGAGTCTGTGTGTCACTTGTCTCTTTGAAGGGACATGTGAGAAAGGAACAGCAGCACCATAGACTTCAGATGGGAGAGAGCAAGCAAGGATGAATATTTCCCTCAAATCCAAATACTTACAGTACCTCAAAGATGACAAGTGCGATATGATGTTCTGCAATTGTAAGGATTTGCCATGTGTGGTAGATAAATATGCATAGTTAGTGAGGTTTTTCCCAGAATGTGAGTATCGTTAGGCTGGCAAATGTCAGGCACTCCTTTGGGAGTATGAGGCCAAGAAAAAATTTGGGAAGTTTGCTACAGTCATCTGTAGGATCGAAAGACACTGGGGAATCGTTACAGAGGGAGCCAGGCTGCACAAAATGTGGTAACAGTTGGACAGAAATCTTTAGCATGGACTTTTGTCTACCCCCAATGTGGGACCAGGACCGCAGTACCTCTGTGTCTCTGAAACATATTTTGACCTCTGTACACCACCATCTCAATACCCCATAAATGTTCCCCCCTGGTACCCCAGCTTTGGTAGTGCATCAACCAGGTTTCAATCATTTGAGTGACCACAAACACCCTTCCTATGTGCCTTCCATTTACATTCAGTCAGTAACCCAGCTGCTTCGTTCGCTGTTCAATCTCAAGTGACAGTTGGATGCACATTGCAGGGGTATACAGGCATTTACCGTACTGTACAGGCCCTCTCAGTACATCCAGACTACACTTCTTAAAATCATAAATACATGTTTTGCCCAACAGTAAGGCCAGGCCTTTCCTCTGTAGTTCAAGGAGGAAAACATCAACTGAAGAGCATGCCAAAATTCTCTACAGACACTGCCAATCCTCACACTTCTGCCTATTTGCATGCCGAGGTTATTCACTATGACCCACCAAACCAATTGCAACAGTAGCCTCTCCCTGCCTCATTCGTATGCTCCGATGCCACCTTTATTTAGCAAGTGTTAGTGCTCTCGGATTTTGTAGCGCGATTCGCTATAGCCTCTGTTTTCAACAGAAATGTCCTAAAGGTACCTATACCAATCTGCAGGGTGGCGAGGAAGGGGGCTGCTGCTGCTGCTGGCAGTAACATTTTGGGGCACCCCACCTGCAAAAATACAGCCAAATGCTCCTTGTTTTACCTTTCAATACCATAACTGCAGCAGAATCGTATGGTGACCCCTGTTGTTAATAGAAACTGTCAAACAGCTTCTTGCCCCCCCCGTGGCCCCTAACCATTTGGGGTACACCCCATGAGGGAGGATCAGAGCAATAAAAACTAATGGTAGCCCCCCAAAAAGTACCTGGAAGCCAAGCCATTGTGTGCACCCCATCGCCTTCACGTTGCGCCTAAGCACCTTTTAATACTGCTCCCCCAAATTTTGACTGCCCCCTCCCAACAGAAATCAGAGAGTATAGGGGGGTGCAGTAAAAAAGTATTTGCAGTACCCCACAATAAGTCAGGATCCTCCTCCCCTTCCTCTGCTCTCTGAACCCACCCATTCTGCCCAGGCTCTGCCTATACTCCTCCTCTCTGACCCCTCCCACTCTGACAAGGCTCCACCTACACCCCTCCTCTCTGACCTGGCTCCTCCTATACTCCTCCTCTCTGACCCCTCCCACTCTGACTAGGCTCCTCCTATACCCCTCCTCTCTGACCCAGCTCCTCCTATACTCCTCCTCTCTAACCCCACCCACTCTGACTAGGCTTCACCTATACCCCTCTGACCTGGCTCCTCCTCTCTGACCCCACCCACTCTGACTAGGCTCCTCCTATACTCCTCCTCTCTGACCCCTCCCACTCTGACTAGGCTCCTCCTATACCCCTCCTCTCTGACCCAGCTCCTCCTATACTCCTCCTCTCTGACCCCACCCACTCTGACTAGGCTTCACCTATACCCCTCCTCTCTGACCTGGCTCCTCCTATACTCCTCCTCTCTGACCCCTCCCTCTCTGACTAGGCTCCTCCTATACTCCTCCTCTCTGACCCCTCCCACTCTGACTAGGCTCCTCCTATACTCCTCCTCTCTGACCCCTCCCACTCTGACTAGGCTCCTCCTATACCCCTCCTCTCTGACCCCACCCACTCTGACTAGGCTTCACCTATACCCTTCTTCTCTGACCTGGCTCCTCCTCTCTGACCCCACCCACTCTGACTAGGCTCCTCCTTCTCACAACACCTGTTACCTTTCTTTCACCTGTCTCTGTTCAGGCCACACCTATTTTACTTACCAACCAATCTGCAATCCCTCATTCACTAGGCATGATTCCACTCGTACACAACACCCAGACACATTTTACTTACCAATTGGCCATTTAGGCCCACCTCCAACTTACCTCTGCTCTGCCACCATCAGTCACCTGGTGCCGAACCCGGGATTTGAACCCTGGTTGCCTGCATGGAAGGCAGGCACTTACCCACTGGACCACACTGGTTTCCATGTATGTAGCCTATCAAATTGTCCTTATGTCATGGTCATCCTTTTCATGTGCAATGGAAGCCGCCGGGAAGGACACCAAGGCCTGTATGTTGCTTATAGTTACTACTGCAATCCTCTAGACCACTAAGGAGCTATAGCTCAAAGGTAAGTCTTGTACCTTTGGTGCAGACAGCCCTCACAGGCCAGGGTTCGAATCCTGCCAATGCTGTAGAGGTATCCCAAGGTGGAAATTTTCAAAAAGTGAATGTTTTTTTTTTTGCTAAGATTTTTTTTTACTTGGTAACAGAGGAGAAAAGTGGACACTCTTTTTGGCATGTGTGTCCCAAAATTTCAAATGTTTTCCCTCCTGACCTTCTACCAACCTCCCTATTTCTCAAGTAGGTGCAATAGGGACAAGGCCATGTCTTCCTTTATCAATGTCTTCATTCCTTTTCCTTTAAGTTTGGTGAATTGCAGAGTGCAATTGTGGTATTGGGGGTTATAACTGAGCACAAGAATGCGAGGAAGGTGCTACACTTATTGTAAAATAGGTTGGATGATGGTGATTTTTCATTTTGGTGTGAGTAACTCGCTCAAATCAGGGGTTTGGTGCCAGTGAGCTTGGATAGAAATAAAGGTCAAGTATGAGCTCTGGCTAATGAAATGATGGGTCAAGTTTGAGGCAAGCTAGAGTCCATTTATCAGGTGCAATAAGAAGCTAGAAAGATTGTTTTCTTTAAGAGACAGACAAGGGCAGAGTCAAGCCTTTGCTCTAGTAGGTCTGCATCATGCCTGCTGCAGGATGTGAAGGAATGGACCTCCACAGCAGTGCGCTGTGCCGGGCTGGGCTGCGCTAGGCTGGGCTGGGCTGGGCTGGGCCTGCCCTGGCACTGTGAATTAATCACCCACCTCCTTCCTTTGAGGAACGCTCACGAACGCCCACGAACGCCCTTGTTCTGTATACAGGCTGACAGCAGGCAATTTAGGACCCTGCTAAATGAGGGTGATGTCCCCATGTGCTTCCTTCGAGTTGCAAAATCCTTCGTCTAAGGCAGGTGGGCTTTTTTAAAATTTGGTTGAAGACCATTTGTTGGAGGCGGTATCACGGCATAAGCCGCCGACCGTCTCAGAAGAAAGTATGCATGGGAGGATATTATTTGCATATGACAGCCCTCTTCTCAGTCCCATTCTTATGCTGCAGTTGCCATGAAGTGTTACTAGAGGGCAGCAGTATGAACAAAAGAGCACACTGAGGCTTTTCTTCTGCTTGCTGACATGATTTTTGTTCATGGTGGTCTTGCAGGGCCTAAGGAGCGAAGGACTGCTTTGACTGAGGGGATGAGGAATGGCAGGCCTTTATTTGTGGTTCAGGGGGAATATTTGGAAGGTAAACAGCAAGATGAAAACGTCAAAGCATATATGTTTGCTGAGTGATTGAGTCTGTGTGTCACTTGTCTCTTTGAAGGGACATGTGAGAAAGGAACAGCAGCACCATAGACTTCAGATGGGAGAGAGCAAGCAAGGATGAATATTTCCCTCAAATCCAAATACTTACAGTACCTCAAAGATGACAAGTGCGATATGATGTTCTGCAATTGTAAGGATTTGCCATGTGTGGTAGATAAATATGCATAGTTAGTGAGGTTTTTCCCAGAATGTGAGTATCGTTAGGCTGGCAAATGTCAGGCACTCCTTTGGGAGTATGAGGCCAAGAAAAAATTTGGGAAGTTTGCTACAGTCATCTGTAGGATCGAAAGACACTGGGGAATCGTTACAGAGGGAGCCAGGCTGCACAAAATGTGGTAACAGTTGGACAGAAATCTTTAGCATGGACTTTTGTCTACCCCCAATGTGGGACCAGGACCGCAGTACCTCTGTGTCTCTGAAACATATTTTGACCTCTGGACACCACCATCTCAATACCCCATAAATGTTCCCCCCTGGTACCCCAGCTTTGGTAGTGCATCAACCAGGTTTCAATCATTTGAGTGACCACAAACACCCTTCCTATGTGCCTTCCATTTACATTCAGTCAGTAACCCAGCTGCTTTGTTCGCTGTTCAATCTCAAGTGACAGTTGGATGCACATTGCAGGGGTATACAGGCATTTACCGTACTGTACAGGCCCTCTCAGTACATCCAGACTACACTTCTTAAAATCATAAATACATGTTTTGCCCAACAGTAAGGCCAGGCCTTTCCTCTGTAGTTCAAGGAGGAAAACATCAACTGAAGAGCATGCCAAAATTTTCTACAGACACTGCCAATCCTCACACTTCTGCCTATTTGCATGCGAGGTTATTCACTATGACCCACCAAACCAATTGCAACAGTAGCCTCTCCCTGCCTCATTCGTATGCTCCGATGCCACCTTTATTTAGCAAGTGTTAGTGCTCTCGGATTTTGTAGCGCGATTCGCTATAGCCTCTGTTTTCAACAGAAATGTCCTAAAGGTACCTATACCAATCTGCAGGGTGGCGAGGAAGGGGGCTGCTGCTGCTGCTGGCAGTAACATTTTGGGGCACCCCACCTGCAAAAATACAGCCAAATGCTCCTTGTTTTACCTTTCAATACCATAACTGCAGCAGAATCGTATGGTGACCCCTGTTGTTAATAGAAACTGTCAAACAGCTTCTTGCCCCCCCCGTGGCCCCTAACCATTTGGGGTACACCCCATGAGGGAGGATCAGAGCAATAAAAACTAATGGTAGCCCCCCAAAAAGTACCTGGAAGCCAAGCCATTGTGTGCACCCCATCGCCTTCACGTTGCGCCTAAGCACCTTTTAATACTGCTCCCCCAAATTTTGACTGCCCCCTCCCAACAGAAATCAGAGAGTATAGGGGGGTGCAGTAAAAAAGTATTTGCAGTACCCCACAATAAGTCAGGATCCTCCTCCCCTTCCTCTGCTCTCTGAACCCACCCATTCTGCCCAGGCTCTGCCTATACTCCTCCTCTCTGACCCCTCCCACTCTGACAAGGCTCCACCTACACCCCTCCTCTCTGACCTGGCTCCTCCTATACTCCTCCTCTCTGACCCCTCCCACTCTGACTAGGCTCCTCCTATACCCCTCCTCTCTGACCCAGCTCCTCCTATACTCCTCCTCTCTAACCCCACCCACTCTGACTAGGCTTCACCTATACCCCTCTGACCTGGCTCCTCCTCTCTGACCCCACCCACTCTGACTAGGCTCCTCCTATACTCCTCCTCTCTGACCCCTCCCACTCTGACTAGGCTCCTCCTATACCCCTCCTCTCTGACCCAGCTCCTCCTATACTCCTCCTCTCTGACCCCACCCACTCTGACTAGGCTTCACCTATACCCCTCCTCTCTGACCTGGCTCCTCCTATACTCCTCCTCTCTGACCCCTCCCTCTCTGACTAGGCTCCTCCTATACTCCTCCTCTCTGACCCCTCCCACTCTGACTAGGCTCCTCCTATACCCCTCCTCTCTGACCCCACCCACTCTGACTAGGCTTCACCTATACCCTTCTTCTCTGACCTGGCTCCTCCTCTCTGACCCCACCCACTCTGACTAGGCTCCTCCTTCTCACAACACCTGTTACCTTTCTTTCACCTGTCTCTGTTCAGGCCACACCTATTTTACTTACCAACCAATCTGCAATCCCTCATTCACTAGGCATGATTCCACTCGTACACAACACCCAGACACATTTTACTTACCAATTGGCCATTTAGGCCCACCTCCAACTTACCTCTGCTCTGCCACCATCAGTCACCTGGTGCCGAACCCGGGATTTGAACCCTGGTTGCCTGCATGGAAGGCAGGCACTTACCCACTGGACCACACTGGTTTCCATGTATGTAGCCTATCAAATTGTCCTTATGTCATGGTCATCCTTTTCATGTGCAATGGAAGCCGCCGGGAAGGACACCAAGGCCTGTATGTTGCTTATAGTTACTACTGCAATCCTCTAGACCACTAAGGAGCTATAGCTCAAAGGTAAGTCTTGTACCTTTGGTGCAGACAGCCCTCACAGGCCAGGGTTCGAATCCTGCCAATGCTGTAGAGGTATCCCAAGGTGGAAATTTTCAAAAAGTGAATGTTTTTTTTTTTGCTAAGATTTTTTTTTACTTGGTAACAGAGGAGAAAAGTGGACACTCTTTTTGGCATGTGTGTCCCAAAATTTCAAATGTTTTCCCTCATGACCTTCTACCAACCTCCCTATTTCTCAAGTAGGTGCAATAGGGACAAGGCCATGTCTTCCTTTATCAATGTCTTCATTCCTTTTCCTTTAAGTTTGGTGAATTGCAGAGTGCAATTGTGGTATTGGGGGTTATAACTGAGCACAAGAATGCGAGGAAGGTGCTACACTTATTGTAAAATAGGTTGGATGATGGTGATTTTTCATTTTGGTGTGAGTAACTCGCTCAAATCAGGGGTTTGGTGCCAGTGAGCTTGGATAGAAATAAAGGTCAAGTATGAGCTCTGGCTAATGAAATGATGGGTCAAGTTTGAGGCAAGCTAGAGTCCATTTATCAGGTGCAATAAGAAGCTAGAAAGATTGTTTTCTTTAAGAGACAGACAAGGGCAGAGTCAAGCCTTTGCTCTAGTAGGTCTGCATCATGCCTGCTGCAGGATGTGAAGGAATGGACCTCCACAGCAGTGCGCTGTGCCGGGCTGGGCTGCGCTGGGCTAGGCTGGGCTGGGCTGGGCTGGGCTGGGCCTGCCCTGGCACTGTGAATTAATCACCCACCTCCTTCCTTTGAGGAACGCTCACGAACGCCCACGAACGCCCTTGTTCTGTATACAGGCTGACAGCAGGCAATTTAGGACCCTGCTAAATGAGGGTGATGTCCCCATGTGCTTCCTTCGAGTTGCAAAATCCTTCGTCTAAGGCAGGTGGGCTTTTTTAAAATTTGGTTGAAGACCATTTGTTGGAGGCGGTATCACGGCACAAGCCGCCGACCGTCTCAGAAGAAAGTATGCATGGGAGGATATTATTTGCATAGGACAGCCCTCTTCTCAGTCCCATTCTTATGCTGCAGTTGCCATGAAGTGTTACTAGAGGGCAGCAGTATGAACAAAAGAGCACACTGAGGCTTTTCTTTTGCTTGCTGACATGATTCTTGTTCATGGGGGTCTTGCAGGGCCTAAGGAGCGAAGGACTGCTTTGACTGAGGGGATGAGGAATGGCAGGCCTTTATTTGTGGTTCAGGGGGAATATTTGGAAGGTAAACAGCAAGATGAAAACGTCAAAGCATATATGTTTGCTGAGTAATTGAGTCTGTGTGTCACTTGTCTCTTTGAAGGGACATGTGAGAAAGGAACAGCAGCACCATAGACTTCAGATGGGAGAGAGCAAGCAAGGATGAATATTTCCCTCAAATCCAAATACTTACAGTACCTCAAAGATGACAAGTGCGATATGATGTTCTGCAATTGTAAGGATTTGCCATGTGTGGTAGATAAATATGCATAGTTAGTGAGGTTTTTCCCAGAATGTGAGTATCGTTAGGCTGGCAAATGTCAGGCACTCCTTAGGGAGTATGAGGCCAAGAAAAAATTTGGGAAGTTTGCTACAGTCATCTGTAGGATCGAAAGACACTGGGGAATCGTTACAGAGGGAGCCAGGCTGCACAAAATGTGGTAACAGTTGGACAGAAATCTTTAGCATGGACTTTTGTCTACCCCCAATGTGGGACCAGGACCGCAGTACCTCTGTGTCTCTGAAACATATTTTGACCTCTGGACACCACCATCTCAATCCCCCTCAAATGTTTCCCCCTGGTACCCCAGCTTTGGTAGTGCATCAACCAGGTTTCAATCATTTGAGTGACCACAAACACCCTTCCTATGTGCCTTCCATTTACATTCAGTCAGTAACCCAGCTGCTTCGTTCGCTGTTCAATCTCAAGTGACAGTTGGATGCACATTGCAGGGGTATACAGGCATTTACCGTACTGTACAGGCCCTCTCAGTACATCCAGACTACACTTCTTAAAATCATAAATACATGTTTTGCCCAACAGTAAGGCCAGGCCTTTCCTCTGTAGTTCAAGGAGGAAAACATCAACTGAAGAGCATGCCAAAATTCTCTACAGACACTGCCAATCCTCACACTTCTGCCTATTTGCATGCCGAGGTTATTCACTATGACCCACCAAACCAATTGCAACAGTAGCCTCTCCCTGCCTCATTCGTATGCTCCGATGCCACCTTTATTTAGCAAGTGTTAGTGCTCTCGGATTTTGTAGCGCGATTCGCTATAGCCTCTGTTTTCAACAGAAATGTCCTAAAGGTACCTATACCAATCTGCAGGGTGGCGAGGAAGGGGGCTGCTGCTGCTGGCAGTAACATTTTGGGGCACCCCACCTGCAAAAATACAGCCAAATGCTCCTTGTTTTACCTTTCAATACCATAACTGCAGCAGAATCGTATGGTGACCCCTGTTGTTAATAGAAACTGTCAAACAGCTTCTTGCCCCCCCCGTGGCCCCTAACCATTTGGGGTACACCCCTTGAGGGAGGATCAGAGCAATAAAAACTAATGGTAGCCCCCCAAAAAGTACCTGGAAGCCAAGCCATTGTGTGCACCCCATCGCCTTCACGTTGCGCCTAAGCACCTTTTAATACTGCTCCCCCAAATTTTGACTGCCCCCTCCCAACAGAAATCAGAGAGTATAGGGGGGTGCAGTAAAAAAGTATTTGCAGTACCCCACAATAAGTCAGGATCCTCCTCCCCTTCCTCTGCTCTCTGAACCCACCCATTCTGCTCAGGCTCCGCCTATACTCCTCCTCTCTGACCCCTCCCACTCTGACAAGGCTCTACCTACACCCCTCCTCTCTGACATGGCTCCTCCTATACTCCTCCTCTCTGACCCCTCCCACTCTGACTAGGCTCCTCCTATACCCCTCCTCTCTGACCCAGCTCCTCCCATACTCCTCCTCTCTAACCCCACCCACTCTGACTAGGCTTCACCTATACCCCTCCTCTCTGACCTGGCTCCTCCTCTCTGACCCCACCCACTCTGACTAGGCTCCTCCTATACTCCTCCTCTCTGACCCCTCCCACTCTGACTAGGCTCCTCCTATACCCCTCCTCTCTGACCCAGCTCCTCCTATACTCCTCCTCTCTAACCCCACCCACTCTGACTAGGCTTCACCTATACCCTTCCTCTCTGACCTGGCTCCTCCTTTCTGACCCCACCCACTCTGACTAGGCTCCTCCTCCTCCTGCACACAACACCTGTTACCTTTCTTTCACCTGTCTCTGTTCAGCCCACACCTATTTTACTTACCAACCAATCTGCAGTCCCTCATTCACTAGGCATGATTCCACTCGTACACAACACCCAGACACATTTTACTTACCAATTGGCCATTCAGGCCCACCTCCAACTTACCTCTGCTCTGCCACCATCAGTCACCTGGTGCCGAACCCGGGATTTGAACCCTGGTTGCCTGCATGGAAGGCAGGCACTTACCCACTGGACCACACTGGTTTCCATGTATGTAGCCTATCAAATTGTCCTATGTCATGGTCATCCTTTTCATGTGCAATGGAAGCCGCCGGGAAGGACACCAAGGCCTGTATGTTGCTTATAGTTACTACTGCAATGCTCTAGACCACTAAGGAGCTATAGCTCAAAGGTAAGTCTTGTACCTTTGGTGCAGACAGCCCTCACAGGCCAGGGTTCGAATCCTGCCAATGCGGTAGAGGTATCCCAAGGTGGAAATTTTCAAAAAGTGAATGTTTTTTTTTTTGCTAAGATTTTTTTTTACTTGGTAACAGAGGAGAAAAGTGGACACTCTTTTTGGCATGTGTGTCCCAAAATTTCAAATGTTTTCCCTCCTGACCTTCTACCAACCTCCCTATTTCTCAAGTAGGTGCAATAGGGACAAGGCCATGTCTTCCTTTATCAATGTCTTCATTCCTTTTCCTTTAAGTTTGGTGAATTGCAGAGTGCAATTGTGGTATTGGGGGTTATAACTGAGCACAAGAATGCGAGGAAGGTGCTACACTTATTGTAAAATAGGTTGGATGATGGTGATTTTTCATTTTGGTGTGAGTAACTCGCTCAAATCAGGGGTTTGGTGCCAGTGAGCTTGGATAGAAATAAAGGTCAAGTATGAGCTCTGGCTAATGAAATGATGGGTCAAGTTTGAGGCAAGCTAGAGTCCATTTATCAGGTGCAATAAGAAGCTAGAAAGATTGTTTTCTTTAAGAGACAGACAAGGGCAGAGTCAAGCCTTTGCTCTAGTAGGTCTGCATCATGCCTGCTGCAGGATGTGAAGGAATGGACCTCCACAGCAGTGCGCTGTGCCGGGCTGGGCTGCGCTGGGCTAGGCTGGGCTGGGCTGGGCTGGGCCTGCCCTGGCACTGTGAATTAATCACCCACCTCCTTCCTTTGAGGAACGCTCACGAACGCCCACGAACGCCCTTGTTCTGTATACAGGCTGACAGCAGGCAATTTAGGACCCTGCTAAATGAGGGTGATGTCCCCATGTGCTTCCTTCGAGTTGCAAAATCCTTCGTCTAAGGCAGGTGGGCTTTTTTAAAATTTGGTTGAAGACCATTTGTTGGAGGCGGTATCACGGCATAAGCCGCCGACCGTCTCAGAAGAAAGTATGCATGGGAGGATATTATTTGCATAGGACAGCCCTCTTCTCAGTCCCATTCTTATGCTGCAGTTGCCATGAAGTGTTACTAGAGGGCAGCAGTATGAACAAAAGAGCACACTGAGGCTTTTCTTCTGCTTGCTGACATGATTTTTGTTCATGGTGGTCTTGCAGGGCCTAAGGAGCGAAGGACTGCTTTGACTGAGGGGATGAGGAATGGCAGGCCTTTATTTGTGGTTCAGGGGGAATATTTGGAAGGTAAACAGCAAGATGAAAACGTCAAAGCATATATGTTTGCTGAGTGATTGAGTCTGTGTGTCACTTGTCTCTTTGAAGGGACATGTGAGAAAGGAACAGCAGCACCATAGACTTCAGATGGGAGAGAGCAAGCAAGGATGAATATTTCCCTCAAATCCAAATACTTACAGTACCTCAAAGATGACAAGTGCGATATGATGTTCTGCAATTGTAAGGATTTGCCATGTGTGGTAGATAAATATGCATAGTTAGTGAGGTTTTTCCCAGAATGTGAGTATCGTTAGGCTGGCAAATGTCAGGCACTCCTTTGGGAGTATGAGGCCAAGAAAAAATTTGGGAAGTTTGCTACAGTCATCTGTAGGATCGAAAGACACTGGGGAATCGTTACAGAGGGAGCCAGGCTGCACAAAATGTGGTAACAGTTGGACAGAAATCTTTAGCATGGACTTTTGTCTACCCCCAATGTGGGACCAGGACCGCAGTACCTCTGTGTCTCTGAAACATATTTTGACCTCTGTACACCACCATCTCAATACCCCATAAATGTTCCCCCCTGGTACCCCAGCTTTGGTAGTGCATCAACCAGGTTTCAATCATTTGAGTGACCACAAACACCCTTCCTATGTGCCTTCCATTTACATTCAGTCAGTAACCCAGCTGCTTCGTTCGCTGTTCAATCTCAAGTGACAGTTGGATGCACATTGCAGGGGTATACAGGCATTTACCGTACTGTACAGGCCCTCTCAGTACATCCAGACTACACTTCTTAAAATCATAAATACATGTTTTGCCCAACAGTAAGGCCAGGCCTTTCCTCTGTAGTTCAAGGAGGAAAACATCAACTGAAGAGCATGCCAAAATTCTCTACAGACACTGCCAATCCTCACACTTCTGCCTATTTGCATGCCGAGGTTATTCACTATGACCCACCAAACCAATTGCAACAGTAGCCTCTCCCTGCCTCATTCGTATGCTCCGATGCCACCTTTATTTAGCAAGTGTTAGTGCTCTCGGATTTTGTAGCGCGATTCGCTATAGCCTCTGTTTTCAACAGAAATGTCCTAAAGGTACCTATACCAATCTGCAGGGTGGCGAGGAAGGGGGCTGCTGCTGCTGCTGGCAGTAACATTTTGGGGCACCCCACCTGCAAAAATACAGCCAAATGCTCCTTGTTTTACCTTTCAATACCATAACTGCAGCAGAATCGTATGGTGACCCCTGTTGTTAATAGAAACTGTCAAACAGCTTCTTGCCCCCCCCGTGGCCCCTAACCATTTGGGGTACACCCCATGAGGGAGGATCAGAGCAATAAAAACTAATGGTAGCCCCCCAAAAAGTACCTGGAAGCCAAGCCATTGTGTGCACCCCATCGCCTTCACGTTGCGCCTAAGCACCTTTTAATACTGCTCCCCCAAATTTTGACTGCCCCCTCCCAACAGAAATCAGAGAGTATAGGGGGGTGCAGTAAAGAAGTATTTGCAGTACCCCACAATAAGTCAGGATCCTCCTCCCCTTCCTCTCTGAACCCACCCATTCTGCCCAGGCTCTGCCTATACTCCTCCTCTCTGACCCCTCCCACTCTGACTAGGCTCCTCCTATACCCCTCCTCTCTGACCCAGCTCCTCCTATACTCCTCTCTAACCCCACCCACTCTGACTAGGCTTCACCTATACCCCTCCTCTCTGACCTGGCTCCTCCTATACCCCTCCTCTCTGACCCCTCCCACTCTGACTAGGTTCCTCCTATACCCCTCCTCTCTGACCCAGCTCCTCCTATACTCCTCCTCTCTAACCCCACCCACTCTGACTAGGCTTCACCTATACCCCTCTGACCTGGCTCCTCCTCTCTGACCCCACCCACTCTGACTAGGCTCCTCCTATACTCCTCCTCTCTGACCCCTCCCACTCTGACTAGGCTCCTCCTATACCCCTCCTCTCTGACCCAGCTCCTCCTATACTCCTCCTCTCTAACCCCACCCACTCTGACTAGGCTTCACCTATACCCCTCCTCTCTGACCTGGCTCCTCCTCTCTAACCCCACCCACTCTGACTAGGCTCCTCCTATACTCCTCCTCTCTGACCCCTCCCACTCTGACTAGGCTCCTCCTATACCCCTCCTCTCTGACCCAGCTCCTCCTATACTCCTCCTCTCTGACCCCACCCACTCTGACTAGGCTTCACCTATACCCTTCCTCTCTGACCTGGCTCCTCCTCTCTGACCCCACCCACTCTGACTAGGCTCCTCCTTCTCACAACACCTGTTACCTTTCACCTGTCTCTGTTCAGGCCACACCTATTTTACTTACCAACCAATCTGCAATCGCTCATTCACTAGGCATGATTCCACTCGTACACAACACCCAGACACATTTTACTTACCAATTGGCCATTTAGGCCCACCTCCAACTTACCTCTGCTCTGCCACCATCAGTCACCTGGTGCCGAACCCGGGATTTGAACCCTGGTTGCCTGCATGGAAGGCAGGCACTTACCCACTGGACCACACTGGTTTCCATGTATGTAGCCTATCAAATTGTCCTTATGTCATGGTCATCCTTTTCATGTGCAATGGAAGCCGCCGGGAAGGACACCAAGGCCTGTATGTTGCTTATAGTTACTACTGCAATCTTCTAGACCACTAAGGAGCTATAGCTCAAAGGTAAGTCTTGTACCTTTGGTGCAGACAGCCCTCACAGGCCAGGGTTCGAATCCTGCCAATGCTGTAGAGGTATCCCAAGGTGGAAATTTTCAAAATGTGAATGTTTTTTTTTTTGCTAAGATTTTTTTTTACTTGGTAACAGAGGAGAAAAGTGGACACTCTTTTTGGCATGTGTGTCCCAAAATTTCAAATGTTTTCCCTCATGACCTTCTACCAACCTCCCTATTTCTCAAGTAGGTGCAATAGGGACAAGGCCATGTCTTCCTTTATCAATGTCTTCATTCCTTTTCCTTTAAGTTTGGTGAATTGCAGAGTGCAATTGTGGTATTGGGGGTTATAACTGAGCACAAGAATGCGAGGAAGGTGCTACACTTATTGTAAAATAGGTTGGATGATGGTGATTTTTCATTTTGGTGTGAGTAACTCGCTCAAATCAGGGGTTTGGTGCCAGTGAGCTTGGATAGAAATAAAGGTCAAGTATGAGCTCTGGCTAATGAAATGATGGGTCAAGTTTGAGGCAAGCTAGAGTCCATTTATCAGGTGCAATAAGAAGCTAGAAAGATTGTTTTCTTTAAGAGACAGACAAGGGCTGAGTCAAGCCTTTGCTCTAGTAGGTCTGCATCATGCCTGCTGCAGGATGTGAAGGAATGGACCTCCACAGCAGTGCGCTGTGCCGGGCTGGGCTGCGCTGGGCTGGGCTGGGCTGGGCTGGGCCTGCCCTGGCACTGTGAATTAATCACCCACCTCCTTCCTTTGAGGAACGCTCACGAACGCCCACGAACGCCCTTGTTCTGTATACAGGCTGACAGCAGGCAATTTAGGACCCTGCTAAATGAGGGTGATGTCCCCATGTGCTTCCTTCGAGTTGCAAAATCCTTCGTCTAAGGCAGGTGGGCTTTTTTAAAATTTGGTTGAAGACCATTTGTTGGAGGCGGTATCACGGCACAAGCCGCCGACCGTCTCAGAAGAAAGTATGCATGGGAGGATATTATTTGCATAGGACAGCCCTCTTCTCAGTCCCATTCTTATGCTGCAGTTGCCATGAAGTGTTACTAGAGGGCAGCAGTATGAACAAAAGAGCACACTGAGGCTTTTCTTCTGCTTGCTGACATGATTCTTGTTCATGGTGGTCTTGCAGGGCCTAAGGAGCGAAGGACTGCTTTGACTGAGGGGATGAGGAATGGCAGGCCTTTATTTGTGGTTCAGGGGGAATATTTGGAAGGTAAACAGCAAGATGAAAACGTCAAAGCATATATGTTTGCTGAGTAATTGAGTCTGTGTGTCACTTGTCTCTTTGAAGGGACATGTGAGAAAGGAACAGCAGCACCATAGACTTCAGATGGGAGAGAGCAAGCAAGGATGAATATTTCCCTCAAATCCAAATACTTACAGTACCTCAAAGATGACAAGTGCGATATGATGTTCTGCAATTGTAAGGATTTGCCATGTGTGGTAGATAAATATGCATAGTTAGTGAGGTTTTTCCCAGAATGTGAGTATCGTTAGGCTGGCAAATGTCAGGCACTCCTTTGGGAGTATGAGGCCAAGAAAAAATTTAGGAAGTTTGCTACAGTCATCTGTAGGATCGAAAGACACTGGGGAATCGTTACAGAGGGAGCCAGGCTGCACAAAATGTGGTAACAGTTGGACAGAAATCTTTAGCATGGACTTTTGTCTACCCCCAATGTGGGACCAGGACCGCAGTACCTCTGTGTCTCTGAAACATATTTTGACCTCTGGACACCACCATCTCAATACCCCTCAAATGTTTCCCCCTGGTACCCCAGCTTTGGTAGTGCATCAACCAGGTTTCAATCATTTGAGTGACCACAAACACCCTTCCTATGTGCCTTCCATTTACATTCAGTCAGTAACCCAGCTGCTTCGTTCACTGTTCAATCTCAAGTGACAGTTGGATGCACATTGCAGGGGTATACAGGCATTTACCGTACTGTACAGGCCCTCTCAGTACATCCAGACTACACTTCTTAAAATCATAAATACATGTTTTGCCCAACAGTAAGGCCAGGCCTTTCCTCTGTAGTTCAAGGAGGAAAACATCAACTGAAGAGCATGCCAAAATTCTCTACAGACACTGCCAATCCTCACACTTCTGCCTATTTGCATGCCGAGGTTATTCACTATGACCCACCAAACCAATTGCAACAGTAGCCTCTCCCTGCCTCATTCGTATGCTCCGATGCCACCTTTATTTAGCAAGTGTTAGTGCTCTCGGATTTTGTAGCGCGATTCGCTATAGCCTCTGTTTTCAACAGAAATGTCCTAAAGGTACCTATACCAATCTGCAGGGTGGCGAGGAAGGGGGCTGCTGCTGCTGCTGGCAGTAACATTTTGGGGCACCCCACCTGCAAAAATACAGCCAAAAGCTCCTTGTTTTACCTTTCAATACCATAACTGCAGCAGAATCGTATGGTGACCCCTGTTGTTAATAGAAACTGTCAAACAGCTTCTTGCCCCCCCCGTGGCCCCTAACCATTTGGGGTACACCCCAGGAGGGAGGATCAGAGCAATAAAAACTAATGGTAGCCCCCCAAAAAGTACCTGGAAGCCAAGCCATTGTGTGCACCCCATCGCCTTCACGTTGCGCCTAAGCACCTTTTAATACTGCTCCCCCAAATTTTGACTGCCCCCTCCCAACAGAAATCAGAGAGTATAGGGGGGTGCAGTAAAAAAGTATTTGCAGTACCCCACAATAAGTCAGGATCCTCCTCCCCTTCCTCTGCTCTCTGAACCCACCCATTCTGCTCAGGCTCCGCCTATACTCCTCCTCTCTGACCCCTCCCACTCTGACAAGGCTCTACCTACACCCCTCCTCTCTGACCTGGCTCCTCCTATACTCCTCCTCTCTGACCCCTCCCACTCTGACTAGGCTCCTCCTATACCCCTCCTCTCTGACCCAGCTCCTCCTATACTCCTCCTCTCTAACCCCACCCACTCTGACTAGGCTTCACCTATACCCCTCCTCTCTGACCTGGCTCCTCCTCTCTGACCCCACCCACTCTGACTAGGCTCCTCCTATACTCCTCCTCTCTGACCCCTCCCACTCTGACTAGGCTCCTCCTATACCCCTCCTCTCTGACCCAGCTCCTCCTATACTCCTCCTCTCTAACCCCACCGACTCTGACTAGGCTTCACCTATACCCTTCCTCTCTGACCTGGCTCCTCCTCTCTGACCCCACCCACTCTGACTAGGCTCCTCCTCCTCCTGCACACAACACCTGTTACCTTTCTTTCACCTGTCTCTGTTCAGCCCACACCTATTTTACTTACCAACCAATCTGCAGTCCCTCATTCACTAGGCATGATTCCACTCGTACACAACACCCAGACACATTTTACTTACCAATTGGCCATTTAGGCCCACCTCCAACTTACCTCTGCTCTGCCACCATCAGTCACCTGGTGCCGAACCCGGGATTTGAACACTGGTTGCCTGCATGGAAGGCAGGCACTTACCCACTGGACCACACTGGTTTCCATGTATGTAGCCTATCAAATTGTCCTTATGTCATGGTCATCCTTTTCATGTGCAATGGAAGCCGCCGGGAAGGACACCAAGGCCTGTATGTTGCTTATAGTTACTACTGCAATCCTCTAGACCACTAAGGAGCTATAGCTCAAAGGTAAGTCTTGTACCTTTGGTGCAGACAGCCCTCACAGGCCAGGGTTCGAATCCTGCCAATGCTGTAGAGGTATCCCAAGGTGGAAATTTTCAAAAAGTGAATGTTTTTTTTTTTGCTAAGATTTTTTTTTACTTGGTAACAGAGGAGAAAAGTGGACACTCTTTTTGGCATGTGTGTCCCAAAATTTCAAATGTTTTCCCTCATGACCTTCTACCAACCTCCCTATTTCTCAAGTAGGTGCAATAGGGACAAGGCCATGTCTTCCTTTATCAATGTCTTCATTCCTTTTCCTTTAAGTTTGGTGAATTGCAGAGTGCAATTGTGGTATTGGGGGTTATAACTGAGCACAAGAATGCGAGGAAGGTGCTACACTTATTGTAAAATAGGTTGGATGATGGTGATTTTTCATTTTGGTGTGAGTAACTCGCTCAAATCAGGGGTTTGGTGCCAGTGAGCTTGGATAGAAATAAAGGTCAAGTATGAGCTCTGGCTAATGAAATGATGGGTCAAGTTTGAGGCAAGCTAGAGTCCATTTATCAGGTGCAATAAGAAGCTAGAAAGATTGTTTTCTTTAAGAGACAGACAAGGGCAGAGTCAAGCCTTTGCTCTAGTAGGTCTGCATCATGCCTGCTGCAGGATGTGAAGGAATGGACCTCCACAGCAGTGCGCTGTGCCGGGCTGGGCTGCGCTGGGCTGGGCTGGGCTGGGCTGGGCCTGCCCTGGCACTGTGAATTAATCACCCTTCCTTTGAGGAACGCTCACGAACGCCCACGAACGCCCTTGTTCTGTATACAGGCTGACAGCAGGCAATTTAGGACCCTGCTAAATGAGGGTGATGTCCCCATGTGCTTCCTTCGAGTTGCAAAATCCTTCGTCTAAGGCAGGTGGGCTTTTTTAAAATTTGGTTGAAGACCATTTGTTGGAGGCGGTATCACGGCATAAGCCGCCGACCGTCTCAGAAGAAAGTATGCATGGGAGGATATTATTTGCATAGGACAGCCCTCTTCTCAGTCCCATTCTTATGCTGCAGTTGCCATGAAGTGTTACTAGAGGGCAGCAGTATGAACAAAAGAGCACACTGAGGCTTTTCTTCTGCTTGCTGACATGATTTTTGTTCATGGTGGTCTTGCAGGGCCTAAGGAGCGAAGGACTGCTTTGACTGAGGGGATGAGGAATGGCAGGCCTTTATTTGTGGTTCAGGGGGAATATTTGGAAGGTAAACAGCAAGATGAAAACGTCAAAGCATATATGTTTGCTGAGTGATTGAGTCTGTGTGTCACTTGTCTCTTTGAAGGGACATGTGAGAAAGGAACAGCAGCACCATAGACTTCAGATGGGAGAGAGCAAGCAAGGATGAATATTTCCCTCAAATCCAAATACTTACAGTACCTCAAAGATGACAAGTGCGATATGATGTTCTGCAATTGTAAGGATTTGCCATGTGTGGTAGATAAATATGCATAGTTAGTGAGGTTTTTCCCAGAATGTGAGTATCGTTAGGCTGGCAAATGTCAGGCACTCCTTTGGGAGTATGAGGCCAAGAAAAAATTTGGGAAGTTTGCTACAGTCATCTGTAGGATCGAAAGACACTGGGGAATCGTTACAGAGGGAGCCAGGCTGCACAAAATGTGGTAACAGTTGGACAGAAATCTTTAGCATGGACTTTTGTCTACCCCCAATGTGGGACCAGGACCGCAGTACCTCTGTGTCTCTGAAACATATTTTGACCTCTGTACACCACCATCTCAATACCCCATAAATGTTCCCCCCTGGTACCCCAGCTTTGGTAGTGCATCAACCAGGTTTCAATCATTTGAGTGACCACAAACACCCTTCCTATGTGCCTTCCATTTACATTCAGTCAGTAACCCAGCTGCTTCGTTCGCTGTTCAATCTCAAGTGACAGTTGGATGCACATTGCAGGGGTATACAGGCATTTACCGTACTGTACAGGCCCTCTCAGTACATCCAGACTACACTTCTTAAAATCATAAATACATGTTTTGCCCAACAGTAAGGCCAGGCCTTTCCTCTGTAGTTCAAGGAGGAAAACATCAACTGAAGAGCATGCCAAAATTCTCTACAGACACTGCCAATCCTCACACTTCTGCCTATTTGCATGCCGAGGTTATTCACTATGACCCACCAAACCAATTGCAACAGTAGCCTCTCCCTGCCTCATTCGTATGCTCCGATGCCACCTTTATTTAGCAAGTGTTAGTGCTCTCGGATTTTGTAGCGCGATTCGCTATAGCCTCTGTTTTCAACAGAAATGTCCTAAAGGTACCTATACCAATCTGCAGGGTGGCGAGGAAGGGGGCTGCTGCTGCTGCTGGCAGTAACATTTTGGGGCACCCCACCTGCAAAAATACAGCCAAATGCTCCTTGTTTTACCTTTCAATACCATAACTGCAGCAGAATCGTATGGTGACCCCTGTTGTTAATAGAAACTGTCAAACAGCTTCTTGCCCCCCCCGTGGCCCCTAACCATTTGGGGTACACCCCATGAGGGAGGATCAGAGCAATAAAAACTAATGGTAGCCCCCCAAAAAGTACCTGGAAGCCAAGCCATTGTGTGCACCCCATCGCCTTCACGTTGCGCCTAAGCACCTTTTAATACTGCTCCCCCAAATTTTGACTGCCCCCTCCCAACAGAAATCAGAGAGTATAGGGGGGTGCAGTAAAGAAGTATTTGCAGTACCCCACAATAAGTCAGGATCCTCCTCCCCTTCCTCTCTGAACCCACCCATTCTGCCCAGGCTCTGCCTATACTCCTCCTCTCTGACCCCTCCCACTCTGACTAGGCTCCTCCTATACCCCTCCTCTCTGACCCAGCTCCTCCTATACTCCTCTCTAACCCCACCCACTCTGACTAGGCTTCACCTATACCCCTCCTCTCTGACCTGGCTCCTCCTATACCCCTCCTCTCTGACCCCTCCCACTCTGACTAGGTTCCTCCTATACCCCTCCTCTCTGACCCAGCTCCTCCTATACTCCTCCTCTCTAACCCCACCCACTCTGACTAGGCTTCACCTATACCCCTCTGACCTGGCTCCTCCTCTCTGACCCCACCCACTCTGACTAGGCTCCTCCTATACTCCTCCTCTCTGACCCCTCCCACTCTGACTAGGCTCCTCCTATACCCCTCCTCTCTGACCCAGCTCCTCCTATACTCCTCCTCTCTAACCCCACCCACTCTGACTAGGCTTCACCTATACCCCTCCTCTCTGACCTGGCTCCTCCTCTCTAACCCCACCCACTCTGACTAGGCTCCTCCTATACTCCTCCTCTCTGACCCCTCCCACTCTGACTAGGCTCCTCCTATACCCCTCCTCTCTGACCCAGCTCCTCCTATACTCCTCCTCTCTGACCCCACCCACTCTGACTAGGCTTCACCTATACCCTTCCTCTCTGACCTGGCTCCTCCTCTCTGACCCCACCCACTCTGACTAGGCTCCTCCTTCTCACAACACCTGTTACCTTTCACCTGTCTCTGTTCAGGCCACACCTATTTTACTTACCAACCAATCTGCAATCGCTCATTCACTAGGCATGATTCCACTCGTACACAACACCCAGACACATTTTACTTACCAATTGGCCATTTAGGCCCACCTCCAACTTACCTCTGCTCTGCCACCATCAGTCACCTGGTGCCGAACCCGGGATTTGAACCCTGGTTGCCTGCATGGAAGGCAGGCACTTACCCACTGGACCACACTGGTTTCCATGTATGTAGCCTATCAAATTGTCCTTATGTCATGGTCATCCTTTTCATGTGCAATGGAAGCCGCCGGGAAGGACACCAAGGCCTGTATGTTGCTTATAGTTACTACTGCAATCTTCTAGACCACTAAGGAGCTATAGCTCAAAGGTAAGTCTTGTACCTTTGGTGCAGACAGCCCTCACAGGCCAGGGTTCGAATCCTGCCAATGCTGTAGAGGTATCCCAAGGTGGAAATTTTCAAAATGTGAATGTTTTTTTTTTTGCTAAGATTTTTTTTTTACTTGGTAACAGAGGAGAAAAGTGGACACTCTTTTTGGCATGTGTGTCCCAAAATTTCAAATGTTTTCCCTCATGACCTTCTACCAACCTCCCTATTTCTCAAGTAGGTGCAATAGGGACAAGGCCATGTCTTCCTTTATCAATGTCTTCATTCCTTTTCCTTTAAGTTTGGTGAATTGCAGAGTGCAATTGTGGTATTGGGGGTTATAACTGAGCACAAGAATGCGAGGAAGGTGCTACACTTATTGTAAAATAGGTTGGATGATGGTGATTTTTCATTTTGGTGTGAGTAACTCGCTCAAATCAGGGGTTTGGTGCCAGTGAGCTTGGATAGAAATAAAGGTCAAGTATGAGCTCTGGCTAATGAAATGATGGGTCAAGTTTGAGGCAAGCTAGAGTCCATTTATCAGGTGCAATAAGAAGCTAGAAAGATTGTTTTCTTTAAGAGACAGACAAGGGCTGAGTCAAGCCTTTGCTCTAGTAGGTCTGCATCATGCCTGCTGCAGGATGTGAAGGAATGGACCTCCACAGCAGTGCGCTGTGCCGGGCTGGGCTGCGCTGGGCTGGGCTGGGCTGGGCTGGGCCTGCCCTGGCACTGTGAATTAATCACCCACCTCCTTCCTTTGAGGAACGCTCACGAACGCCCACGAACGCCCTTGTTCTGTATACAGGCTGACAGCAGGCAATTTAGGACCCTGCTAAATGAGGGTGATGTCCCCATGTGCTTCCTTCGAGTTGCAAAATCCTTCGTCTAAGGCAGGTGGGCTTTTTTAAAATTTGGTTGAAGACCATTTGTTGGAGGCGGTATCACGGCACAAGCCGCCGACCGTCTCAGAAGAAAGTATGCATGGGAGGATATTATTTGCATAGGACAGCCCTCTTCTCAGTCCCATTCTTATGCTGCAGTTGCCATGAAGTGTTACTAGAGGGCAGCAGTATGAACAAAAGAGCACACTGAGGCTTTTCTTCTGCTTGCTGACATGATTCTTGTTCATGGTGGTCTTGCAGGGCCTAAGGAGCGAAGGACTGCTTTGACTGAGGGGATGAGGAATGGCAGGCCTTTATTTGTGGTTCAGGGGGAATATTTGGAAGGTAAACAGCAAGATGAAAACGTCAAAGCATATATGTTTGCTGAGTAATTGAGTCTGTGTGTCACTTGTCTCTTTGAAGGGACATGTGAGAAAGGAACAGCAGCACCATAGACTTCAGATGGGAGAGAGCAAGCAAGGATGAATATTTCCCTCAAATCCAAATACTTACAGTACCTCAAAGATGACAAGTGCGATATGATGTTCTGCAATTGTAAGGATTTGCCATGTGTGGTAGATAAATATGCATAGTTAGTGAGGTTTTTCCCAGAATGTGAGTATCGTTAGGCTGGCAAATGTCAGGCACTCCTTTGGGAGTATGAGGCCAAGAAAAAATTTAGGAAGTTTGCTACAGTCATCTGTAGGATCGAAAGACACTGGGGAATCGTTACAGAGGGAGCCAGGCTGCACAAAATGTGGTAACAGTTGGACAGAAATCTTTAGCATGGACTTTTGTCTACCCCCAATGTGGGACCAGGACCGCAGTACCTCTGTGTCTCTGAAACATATTTTGACCTCTGGACACCACCATCTCAATACCCCTCAAATGTTTCCCCCTGGTACCCCAGCTTTGGTAGTGCATCAACCAGGTTTCAATCATTTGAGTGACCACAAACACCCTTCCTATGTGCCTTCCATTTACATTCAGTCAGTAACCCAGCTGCTTCGTTCACTGTTCAATCTCAAGTGACAGTTGGATGCACATTGCAGGGGTATACAGGCATTTACCGTACTGTACAGGCCCTCTCAGTACATCCAGACTACACTTCTTAAAATCATAAATACATGTTTTGCCCAACAGTAAGGCCAGGCCTTTCCTCTGTAGTTCAAGGAGGAAAACATCAACTGAAGAGCATGCCAAAATTCTCTACAGACACTGCCAATCCTCACACTTCTGCCTATTTGCATGCCGAGGTTATTCACTATGACCCACCAAACCAATTGCAACAGTAGCCTCTCCCTGCCTCATTCGTATGCTCCGATGCCACCTTTATTTAGCAAGTGTTAGTGCTCTCGGATTTTGTAGCGCGATTCGCTATAGCCTCTGTTTTCAACAGAAATGTCCTAAAGGTACCTATACCAATCTGCAGGGTGGCGAGGAAGGGGGCTGCTGCTGCTGCTGGCAGTAACATTTTGGGGCACCCCACCTGCAAAAATACAGCCAAAAGCTCCTTGTTTTACCTTTCAATACCATAACTGCAGCAGAATCGTATGGTGACCCCTGTTGTTAATAGAAACTGTCAAACAGCTTCTTGCCCCCCCCGTGGCCCCTAACCATTTGGGGTACACCCCAGGAGGGAGGATCAGAGCAATAAAAACTAATGGTAGCCCCCCAAAAAGTACCTGGAAGCCAAGCCATTGTGTGCACCCCATCGCCTTCACGTTGCGCCTAAGCACCTTTTAATACTGCTCCCCCAAATTTTGACTGCCCCCTCCCAACAGAAATCAGAGAGTATAGGGGGGTGCAGTAAAAAAGTATTTGCAGTACCCCACAATAAGTCAGGATCCTCCTCCCCTTCCTCTGCTCTCTGAACCCACCCATTCTGCTCAGGCTCCGCCTATACTCCTCCTCTCTGACCCCTCCCACTCTGACAAGGCTCTACCTACACCCCTCCTCTCTGACCTGGCTCCTCCTATACTCCTCCTCTCTGACCCCTCCCACTCTGACTAGGCTCCTCCTATACCCCTCCTCTCTGACCCAGCTCCTCCTATACTCCTCCTCTCTAACCCCACCCACTCTGACTAGGCTTCACCTATACCCCTCCTCTCTGACCTGGCTCCTCCTCTCTGACCCCACCCACTCTGACTAGGCTCCTCCTATACTCCTCCTCTCTGACCCCTCCCACTCTGACTAGGCTCCTCCTATACCCCTCCTCTCTGACCCAGCTCCTCCTATACTCCTCCTCTCTAACCCCACCCACTCTGACTAGGCTCCTCCTCCTCCTGCACACAACACCTGTTACCTTTCTTTCACCTGTCTCTGTTCAGCCCACACCTATTTTACTTACCAACCAATCTGCAGTCCCTCATTCACTAGGCATGATTCCACTCGTACACAACACCCAGACACATTTTACTTACCAATTGGCCATTTAGGCCCACCTCCAACTTACCTCTGCTCTGCCACCATCAGTCACCTGGTGCCGAACCCGGGATTTGAACACTGGTTGCCTGCATGGAAGGCAGGCACTTACCCACTGGACCACACTGGTTTCCATGTATGTAGCCTATCAAATTGTCCTTATGTCATGGTCATCCTTTTCATGTGCAATGGAAGCCGCCGGGAAGGACACCAAGGCCTGTATGTTGCTTATAGTTACTACTGCAATCCTCTAGACCACTAAGGAGCTATAGCTCAAAGGTAAGTCTTGTACCTTTGGTGCAGACAGCCCTCACAGGCCAGGGTTCGAATCCTGCCAATGCTGTAGAGGTATCCCAAGGTGGAAATTTTCAAAAAGTGAATGTTTTTTTTTTTGCTAAGATTTTTTTTTACTTGGTAACAGAGGAGAAAAGTGGACACTCTTTTTGGCATGTGTGTCCCAAAATTTCAAATGTTTTCCCTCATGACCTTCTACCAACCTCCCTATTTCTCAAGTAGGTGCAATAGGGACAAGGCCATGTCTTCCTTTATCAATGTCTTCATTCCTTTTCCTTTAAGTTTGGTGAATTGCAGAGTGCAATTGTGGTATTGGGGGTTATAACTGAGCACAAGAATGCGAGGAAGGTGCTACACTTATTGTAAAATAGGTTGGATGATGGTGATTTTTCATTTTGGTGTGAGTAACTCGCTCAAATCAGGGGTTTGGTGCCAGTGAGCTTGGATAGAAATAAAGGTCAAGTATGAGCTCTGGCTAATGAAATGATGGGTCAAGTTTGAGGCAAGCTAGAGTCCATTTATCAGGTGCAATAAGAAGCTAGAAAGATTGTTTTCTTTAAGAGACAGACAAGGGCAGAGTCAAGCCTTTGCTCTAGTAGGTCTGCATCATGCCTGCTGCAGGATGTGAAGGAATGGACCTCCACAGCAGTGCGCTGTGCCGGGCTGGGCTGCGCTGGGCTGGGCTGGGCTGGGCTGGGCCTGCCCTGGCACTGTGAATTAATCACCCTTCCTTTGAGGAACGCTCACGAACGCCCACGAACGCCCTTGTTCTGTATACAGGCTGACAGCAGGCAATTTAGGACCCTGCTAAATGAGGGTGATGTCCCCATGTGCTTCCTTCGAGTTGCAAAATCCTTCGTCTAAGGCAGGTGGGCTTTTTTAAAATTTGGTTGAAGACCATTTGTTGGAGGCGGTATCACGGCATAAGCCGCCGACCGTCTCAGAAGAAAGTATGCATGGGAGGATATTATTTGCATAGGACAGCCCTCTTCTCAGTCCCATTCTTATGCTGCAGTTGCCATGAAGTGTTACTAGAGGGCAGCAGTATGAACAAAAGAGCACACTGAGGCTTTTCTTCTGCTTGCTGACATGATTCTTGTTCATGGTGGTCTTGCAGGGCCTAAGGAGCGAAGGACTGCTTTGACTGAGGGGATGAGGAATGGCAGGCCTTTATTTGTGGTTCAGGGGGAATATTTGGAAGGTAAACAGCAAGATGAAAACGTCAAAGCATATATGTTTGCTGAGTGATTGAGTCTGTGTGTCACTTGTCTCTTTGAAGGGACATGTGAGAAAGGAACAGCAGCACCATAGACTTCAGATGGGAGAGAGCAAGCAAGGATGAATATTTCCCTCAAATCCAAATACTTACAGTACCTCAAAGATGACAAGTGCGATATGATGTTCTGCAATTGTAAGGATTTGCCATGTGTGGTAGATAAATATGCATAGTTAGTGAGGTTTTTCCCAGAATGTGAGTATCGTTAGGCTGGCAAATGTCAGGCACTCCTTTGGGAGTATGAGGCCAAGAAAAAATTTGGGAAGTTTGCTACAGTCATCTGTAGGATCGAAAGACACTGGGGAATCGTTACAGAGGGAGCCAGGCTGCACAAAATGTGGTAACAGTTGGACAGAAATCTTTAGCATGGACTTTTGTCTACCCCCAATGTGGGACCAGGACCGCAGTACCTCTGTGTCTCTGAAACATATTTTGACCTCTGGACACCACCATCTCAATACCCCTCAAATGTTTCCCCCTGGTACCCCAGCTTTGGTAGTGCATCAACCAGGTTTCAATCATTTGAGTGACCACAAACACCCTTCCTATGTGCCTTCCATTTACATTCAGTCAGTAACCCAGCTGCTTCGTTCGCTGTTCAATCTCAAGTGACAGTTGGATGCACATTGCAGGGGTATACAGGCATTTACCGTACTGTACAGGCCCTCTCAGTACATCCAGACTACACTTCTTAAAATCATAAATACATGTTTTGCCCAACAGTAAGGCCAGGCCTTTCCTCTGTAGTTCAAGGAGGAAAACATCAACTGAAGAGCATGCCAAAATTCTCTACAGACACTGCCAATCCTCACACTTCTGCCTATTTGCATGCCGAGGTTATTCACTATGACCCACCAAACCAATTGCAACAGTAGCCTCTCCCTGCCTCATTCGTATGCTCCGATGCCACCTTTATTTAGCAAGTGTTAGTGCTCTCGGATTTTGTAGCGCGATTCGCTATAGCCTCTGTTTTCAACAGAAATGTCCTAAAGGTACCTATACCAATCTGCAGGGTGGCGAGGAAGGGGGCTGCTGCTGCTGCTGGCAGTAACATTTTGGGGCACCCCACCTGCAAAAATACAGCCAAATGCTCCTTGTTTTACCTTTCAATACCATAACTGCAGCAGAATCGTATGGTGACCCCTGTTGTTAATAGAAACTGTCAAACAGCTTCTTGCCCCCCCGTGGCCCCTAACCATTTGGGGTACACCCCATGAGGGAGGATCAGAGCAATAAAAACTAATGGTAGCCCCCCAAAAAGTACCTGGAAGCCAAGCCATTGTGTGCACCCCATCGCCTTCACGTTGCGCCTAAGCACCTTTTAATACTGCTCCCCCAAATTTTGACTGCCCCCTCTCAACAGAAATCAGAGAGTATAGGGGGGTGCAGTAAAAAAGTATTTGCAGTACCCCACAATAAGTCAGGATCCTCCTCCCCTTTCTCTGCTCTCTGAACCCACCCATTCTGCCCAGGCTCTGCCTATACTCCTCCTCGCTGACCCCTCCCACTCTGACAAGGCTCTACCTACACCCCTCCTCTCTGACCTGGCTCCTCCTATACTCCTCCTCTCTGACCCCTCCCACTCTGACTAGGCTCCTCCTATACCCCTCCGACCCAGCTCCTCCTATACTCCTCCTCTCTAACCCCACCCACTCTGACTAGGCTTCACCTATACCCCTCCTCTCTGACCTGGCTCCTCCTCTCTGACCCCACCCACTCTGACTAGGCTCCTCCTATACTCCTCCTCTCTGACCCCTCCCACTCTGACTAGGCTCCTCCTATACCCCTCCTCTCTGACCCAGCTCCTCCTATACTCCTCCTCTCTAACCCCACCCACTCTGACTAGGCTTCACCTATACCCTTCCTCTCTGACCTGGCTCCTCCTCTCTGACCCCACCCACTCTGACTAGGCTCCTCCTCCTGCACACAACACCTGTTACCTTTCTTTCACCTGTCTCTGTTCAGCCCACACCTATTTTACTTACCAACCAATCTGCAGTCCCTCATTCACTAGGCATGATTCCACTCGTACACAACACCCAGACACATTTTACTTACCAATTGGCCATTTAGGCCCACCTCCAACTTACCTCTGCTCTGCCACCATCAGTCACCTGGTGCCGAACCCGGGATTTGAACCCTGGTTGCCTGCATGGAAGGCAGGCACTTACCCACTGGACCACACTGGTTTCCATGTATGTAGCCTATCAAATTGTCCTTATGTCATGGTCATCCTTTTCATGTGCAATGGAAGCCGCCGGGAAGGACACCAAGGCCTGTATGTTGCTTATAGTTACTACTGCAATCCTCTAGACCACTAAGGAGCTATAGCTCAAAGGTAAGTCTTGTACCTTTGGTGCAGACAGCCCTCACAGGCCAGGGTTCGAATCCTGCCAATGCTGTAGAGGTATCCCAAGGTGGAAATTTTCAAAAAGTGAATGTTTTTTTTTTTGCTAAGATTTTTTTTTACTTGGTAACAGAGGAGAAAAGTGGACACTCTTTTTGGCATGTGTGTCCCAAAATTTCAAATGTTTTCCCTCATGACCTTCTACCAACCTCCCTATTTCTCAAGTAGGTGCAATAGGGACAAGGCCTTGTCTTCCTTTATCAATGTCTTCATTCCTTTTCCTTTAAGTTTGGTGAATTGCAGAGTGCAATTGTGGTATTGGGGGTTATAACTGAGCACAAGAATGCGAGGAAGGTGCTACACTTATTGTAAAATAGGTTGGATGATGGTGATTTTTCATTTTGGTGTGAGTAACTCGCTCAAATCAGGGGTTTGGTGCCAGTGAGCTTGGATAGCAATAAAGGTCAAGTATGAGCTCTGGCTAATGAAATGATGGGTCAAGTTTGAGGCAAGCTAGAGTCCATTGATCAGGTGCAATAAGAAGCTAGAAAGATTGTTTTCTTTAAGAGACAGACAAGGGCAGAGTCAAGCCTTTGCTCTAGTAGGTCTGCATCATGCCTGCTGCAGGATGTGAAGGAATGGACCTCCACAGCAGTGCGCTGTGCCGGGCTGGGCTGCGCTGGGCTGGGCTGGGCTGGGCTGGGCCTGCCCTGGCACTGTGAATTAATCACCCACCTCCTTCCTTTGAGGAACGCTCACGAACGCCCACGAACGCCCTTGTTCTGTATACAGGCTGACAGCAGGCAATTTAGGACCCTGCTAAATGAGGGTGATGTCCCCATGTGCTTCCTTCGAGTTGCAAAATCCTTCGTCTAAGGCAGGTGGGCTTTTTTAAAATTTGGTTGAAGACCATTTGTTGGAGGCGGTATCACGGCATAAGCCGCCGGCCGTCTCAGAAGAAAGTATGCATGGGAGGATATTATTTGCATAGGACAGCCCTCTTCTCAGTCCCATTCTTATGCTGCAGTTGCCATGAAGTGTTACTAGAGGGCAGCAGTATGAACAAAAGAGCACACTGAGGCTTTTCTTCTGCTTGCTGACATGATTTTTGTTCATGGTGGTCTTGCAGGGCCTAAGGAGCGAAGGACTGCTTTGACTGAGGGGATGAGGAATGGCAGGCCTTTATTTGTGGTTCAGGGGGAATATTTGGAAGGTAAACAGCAAGATGAAAACGTCAAAGCATATATGTTTGCTGAGTGATTGAGTCTGTGTGTCACTTGTCTCTTTGAAGGGACATGTGAGAAAGGAACAGCAGCACCATAGACTTCAGATGGGAGAGAGCAAGCAAGGATGAATATTTCCCTCAAATCCAAATACTTACAGTACCTCAAAGATGACAAGTGCGATATGATGTTCTGCAATTGTAAGGATTTGCCATGTGTGGTAGATAAATATGCATAGTTAGTGAGGTTTTTCCCAGAATGTGAGTATCGTTAGGCTGGCAAATGTCAGGCACTCCTTTGGGAGTATGAGGCCAAGAAAAAATTTGGGAAGTTTGCTACAGTCATCTGTAGGATCGAAAGACACTGGGGAATCGTTACAGAGGGAGCCAGGCTGCACAAAATGTGGTAACAGTTGGACAGAAATCTTTAGCATGGACTTTTGTCTACCCCCAATGTGGGACCAGGACCGCAGTACCTCTGTGTCTCTGAAACATATTTTGACCTCTGGACACCACCATATCAATACCCCATAAATGTTCCCCCCTGGTACCCCAGCTTTGGTAGTGCATCAACCAGGTTTCAATCATTTGAGTGACCACAAACACCCTTCCTATGTGCCTTCCATTTACATTCAGTCAGTAACCCAGCTGCTTCGTTCGCTGTTCAATCTCAAGTGACAGTTGGATGCACATTGCAGGGGTATACAGGCATTTACCGTACTGTACAGGCCCTCTCAGTACATCCAGACTACACTTCTTAAAATCATAAATACATGTTTTGCCCAACAGTAAGGCCAGGCCTTTCCTCTGTAGTTCAAGGAGGAAAACATCAACTGAAGAGCATGCCAAAATTCTCTACAGACACTGCCAATCCTCACACTTCTGCCTATTTGCATGCCGAGGTTATTCACTATGACCCACCAAACCAATTGCAACAGTAGCCTCTCCCTGCCTCATTCGTATGCTCCGATGCCACCTTTATTTAGCAAGTGTTAGTGCTCTCGGATTTTGTAGCGCGATTCGCTATAGCCTCTGTTTTCAACAGAAATGTCCTAAAGGTACCTATACCAATCTGCAGGGTGGCGAGGAAGGGGGCTGCTGCTGCTGCTGGCAGTAACATTTTGGGGCACCCCACCTGCAAAAATACAGCCAAAAGCTCCTTGTTTTACCTTTCAATACCATAACTGCAGCAGAATCGTATGGTGACCCCTGTTGTTAATAGAAACTGTCAAACAGCTTCTTGCCCCCCCCGTGGCCCCTAACCATTTGGGGTACACCCCAGGAGGGAGGATCAGAGCAATAAAAACTAATGGTAGCCCCCCAAAAAGTACCTGGAAGCCAAGCCATTGTGTGCACCCCATCGCCTTCACGTTGCGCCTAAGCACCTTTTAATACTGCTCCCCCAAATTTTGACTGCCCCCTCCCAACAGAAATCAGAGAGTATAGGGGGGTGCAGTAAAAAAGTATTTGCAGTACCCCACAATAAGTCAGGATCCTCCTCCCCTTCCTCTGCTCTCTGAACCCACCCATTCTGCTCAGGCTCCGCCTATACTCCTCCTCTCTGACCCCTCCCACTCTGACAAGGCTCTACCTACACCCCTCCTCTCTGACCTGGCTCCTCCTATACTCCTCCTCTCTGACCCCTCCCACTCTGACTAGGCTCCTCCTATACCCCTCCTCTCTGACCCAGCTCCTCCTATACTCCTCCTCTCTAACCCCACCCACTCTGACTAGGCTTCACCTATACCCCTCCTCTCTGACCTGGCTCCTCCTCTCTGACCCCACCCACTCTGACTAGGCTCCTCCTATACTCCTCCTCTCTGACCCCTCCCACTCTGACTAGGCTCCTCCTATACCCCTCCTCTCTGACCCAGCTCCTCCTATACTCCTCCTCTCTAACCCCACCGACTCTGACTAGGCTTCACCTATACCCTTCCTCTCTGACCTGGCTCCTCCTCTCTGACCCCACCCACTCTGACTAGGCTCCTCCTCCTCCTGCACACAACACCTGTTACCTTTCTTTCACCTGTCTCTGTTCAGCCCACACCTATTTTACTTACCAACCAATCTGCAGTCCCTCATTCACTAGGCATGATTCCACTCGTACACAACACCCAGACACATTTTACTTACCAATTGGCCATTTAGGCCCACCTCCAACTTACCTCTGCTCTGCCACCATCAGTCACCTGGTGCCGAACCCGGGATTTGAACACTGGTTGCCTGCATGGAAGGCAGGCACTTACCCACTGGACCACACTGGTTTCCATGTATGTAGCCTATCAAATTGTCCTTATGTCATGGTCATCCTTTTCATGTGCAATGGAAGCCGCCGGGAAGGACACCAAGGCCTGTATGTTGCTTATAGTTACTACTGCAATCCTCTAGACCACTAAGGAGCTATAGCTCAAAGGTAAGTCTTGTACCTTTGGTGCAGACAGCCCTCACAGGCCAGGGTTCGAATCCTGCCAATGCTGTAGAGGTATCCCAAGGTGGAAATTTTCAAAAAGTGAATGTTTTTTTTTTTGCTAAGATTTTTTTTTACTTGGTAACAGAGGAGAAAAGTGGACACTCTTTTTGGCATGTGTGTCCCAAAATTTCAAATGTTTTCCCTCATGACCTTCTACCAACCTCCCTATTTCTCAAGTAGGTGCAATAGGGACAAGGCCATGTCTTCCTTTATCAATGTCTTCATTCCTTTTCCTTTAAGTTTGGTGAATTGCAGAGTGCAATTGTGGTATTGGGGGTTATAACTGAGCACAAGAATGCGAGGAAGGTGCTACACTTATTGTAAAATAGGTTGGATGATGGTGATTTTTCATTTTGGTGTGAGTAACTCGCTCAAATCAGGGGTTTGGTGCCAGTGAGCTTGGATAGAAATAAAGGTCAAGTATGAGCTCTGGCTAATGAAATGATGGGTCAAGTTTGAGGCAAGCTAGAGTCCATTTATCAGGTGCAATAAGAAGCTAGAAAGATTGTTTTCTTTAAGAGACAGACAAGGGCAGAGTCAAGCCTTTGCTCTAGTAGGTCTGCATCATGCCTGCTGCAGGATGTGAAGGAATGGACCTCCACAGCAGTGCGCTGTGCCGGGCTGGGCTGCGCTGGGCTGGGCTGGGCTGGGCTGGGCCTGCCCTGGCACTGTGAATTAATCACCCTTCCTTTGAGGAACGCTCACGAACGCCCACGAACGCCCTTGTTCTGTATACAGGCTGACAGCAGGCAATTTAGGACCCTGCTAAATGAGGGTGATGTCCCCATGTGCTTCCTTCGAGTTGCAAAATCCTTCGTCTAAGGCAGGTGGGCTTTTTTAAAATTTGGTTGAAGACCATTTGTTGGAGGCGGTATCACGGCATAAGCCGCCGACCGTCTCAGAAGAAAGTATGCATGGGAGGATATTATTTGCATAGGACAGCCCTCTTCTCAGTCCCATTCTTATGCTGCAGTTGCCATGAAGTGTTACTAGAGGGCAGCAGTATGAACAAAAGAGCACACTGAGGCTTTTCTTCTGCTTGCTGACATGATTTTTGTTCATGGTGGTCTTGCAGGGCCTAAGGAGCGAAGGACTGCTTTGACTGAGGGGATGAGGAATGGCAGGCCTTTATTTGTGGTTCAGGGGGAATATTTGGAAGGTAAACAGCAAGATGAAAACGTCAAAGCATATATGTTTGCTGAGTGATTGAGTCTGTGTGTCACTTGTCTCTTTGAAGGGACATGTGAGAAAGGAACAGCAGCACCATAGACTTCAGATGGGAGAGAGCAAGCAAGGATGAATATTTCCCTCAAATCCAAATACTTACAGTACCTCAAAGATGACAAGTGCGATATGATGTTCTGCAATTGTAAGGATTTGCCATGTGTGGTAGATAAATATGCATAGTTAGTGAGGTTTTTCCCAGAATGTGAGTATCGTTAGGCTGGCAAATGTCAGGCACTCCTTTGGGAGTATGAGGCCAAGAAAAAATTTGGGAAGTTTGCTACAGTCATCTGTAGGATCGAAAGACACTGGGGAATCGTTACAGAGGGAGCCAGGCTGCACAAAATGTGGTAACAGTTGGACAGAAATCTTTAGCATGGACTTTTGTCTACCCCCAATGTGGGACCAGGACCGCAGTACCTCTGTGTCTCTGAAACATATTTTGACCTCTGTACACCACCATCTCAATACCCCATAAATGTTCCCCCCTGGTACCCCAGCTTTGGTAGTGCATCAACCAGGTTTCAATCATTTGAGTGACCACAAACACCCTTCCTATGTGCCTTCCATTTACATTCAGTCAGTAACCCAGCTGCTTCGTTCGCTGTTCAATCTCAAGTGACAGTTGGATGCACATTGCAGGGGTATACAGGCATTTACCGTACTGTACAGGCCCTCTCAGTACATCCAGACTACACTTCTTAAAATCATAAATACATGTTTTGCCCAACAGTAAGGCCAGGCCTTTCCTCTGTAGTTCAAGGAGGAAAACATCAACTGAAGAGCATGCCAAAATTCTCTACAGACACTGCCAATCCTCACACTTCTGCCTATTTGCATGCCGAGGTTATTCACTATGACCCACCAAACCAATTGCAACAGTAGCCTCTCCCTGCCTCATTCGTATGCTCCGATGCCACCTTTATTTAGCAAGTGTTAGTGCTCTCGGATTTTGTAGCGCGATTCGCTATAGCCTCTGTTTTCAACAGAAATGTCCTAAAGGTACCTATACCAATCTGCAGGGTGGCGAGGAAGGGGGCTGCTGCTGCTGCTGGCAGTAACATTTTGGGGCACCCCACCTGCAAAAATACAGCCAAATGCTCCTTGTTTTACCTTTCAATACCATAACTGCAGCAGAATCGTATGGTGACCCCTGTTGTTAATAGAAACTGTCAAACAGCTTCTTGCCCCCCCCGTGGCCCCTAACCATTTGGGGTACACCCCATGAGGGAGGATCAGAGCAATAAAAACTAATGGTAGCCCCCCAAAAAGTACCTGGAAGCCAAGCCATTGTGTGCACCCCATCGCCTTCACGTTGCGCCTAAGCACCTTTTAATACTGCTCCCCCAAATTTTGACTGCCCCCTCCCAACAGAAATCAGAGAGTATAGGGGGGTGCAGTAAAGAAGTATTTGCAGTACCCCACAATAAGTCAGGATCCTCCTCCCCTTCCTCTCTGAACCCACCCATTCTGCCCAGGCTCTGCCTATACTCCTCCTCTCTGACCCCTCCCACTCTGACTAGGCTCCTCCTATACCCCTCCTCTCTGACCCAGCTCCTCCTATACTCCTCTCTAACCCCACCCACTCTGACTAGGCTTCACCTATACCCCTCCTCTCTGACCTGGCTCCTCCTATACCCCTCCTCTCTGACCCCTCCCACTCTGACTAGGTTCCTCCTATACCCCTCCTCTCTGACCCAGCTCCTCCTATACTCCTCCTCTCTAACCCCACCCACTCTGACTAGGCTTCACCTATACCCCTCTGACCTGGCTCCTCCTCTCTGACCCCACCCACTCTGACTAGGCTCCTCCTATACTCCTCCTCTCTGACCCCTCCCACTCTGACTAGGCTCCTCCTATACCCCTCCTCTCTGACCCAGCTCCTCCTATACTCCTCCTCTCTAACCCCACCCACTCTGACTAGGCTTCACCTATACCCCTCCTCTCTGACCTGGCTCCTCCTCTCTAACCCCACCCACTCTGACTAGGCTCCTCCTATACTCCTCCTCTCTGACCCCTCCCACTCTGACTAGGCTCCTCCTATACCCCTCCTCTCTGACCCAGCTCCTCCTATACTCCTCCTCTCTGACCCCACCCACTCTGACTAGGCTTCACCTATACCCTTCCTCTCTGACCTGGCTCCTCCTCTCTGACCCCACCCACTCTGACTAGGCTCCTCCTTCTCACAACACCTGTTACCTTTCACCTGTCTCTGTTCAGGCCACACCTATTTTACTTACCAACCAATCTGCAATCGCTCATTCACTAGGCATGATTCCACTCGTACACAACACCCAGACACATTTTACTTACCAATTGGCCATTTAGGCCCACCTCCAACTTACCTCTGCTCTGCCACCATCAGTCACCTGGTGCCGAACCCGGGATTTGAACCCTGGTTGCCTGCATGGAAGGCAGGCACTTACCCACTGGACCACACTGGTTTCCATGTATGTAGCCTATCAAATTGTCCTTATGTCATGGTCATCCTTTTCATGTGCAATGGAAGCCGCCGGGAAGGACACCAAGGCCTGTATGTTGCTTATAGTTACTACTGCAATCTTCTAGACCACTAAGGAGCTATAGCTCAAAGGTAAGTCTTGTACCTTTGGTGCAGACAGCCCTCACAGGCCAGGGTTCGAATCCTGCCAATGCTGTAGAGGTATCCCAAGGTGGAAATTTTCAAAATGTGAATGTTTTTTTTTTTGCTAAGATTTTTTTTTTACTTGGTAACAGAGGAGAAAAGTGGACACTCTTTTTGGCATGTGTGTCCCAAAATTTCAAATGTTTTCCCTCATGACCTTCTACCAACCTCCCTATTTCTCAAGTAGGTGCAATAGGGACAAGGCCATGTCTTCCTTTATCAATGTCTTCATTCCTTTTCCTTTAAGTTTGGTGAATTGCAGAGTGCAATTGTGGTATTGGGGGTTATAACTGAGCACAAGAATGCGAGGAAGGTGCTACACTTATTGTAAAATAGGTTGGATGATGGTGATTTTTCATTTTGGTGTGAGTAACTCGCTCAAATCAGGGGTTTGGTGCCAGTGAGCTTGGATAGAAATAAAGGTCAAGTATGAGCTCTGGCTAATGAAATGATGGGTCAAGTTTGAGGCAAGCTAGAGTCCATTTATCAGGTGCAATAAGAAGCTAGAAAGATTGTTTTCTTTAAGAGACAGACAAGGGCTGAGTCAAGCCTTTGCTCTAGTAGGTCTGCATCATGCCTGCTGCAGGATGTGAAGGAATGGACCTCCACAGCAGTGCGCTGTGCCGGGCTGGGCTGCGCTGGGCTGGGCTGGGCTGGGCTGGGCCTGCCCTGGCACTGTGAATTAATCACCCACCTCCTTCCTTTGAGGAACGCTCACGAACGCCCACGAACGCCCTTGTTCTGTATACAGGCTGACAGCAGGCAATTTAGGACCCTGCTAAATGAGGGTGATGTCCCCATGTGCTTCCTTCGAGTTGCAAAATCCTTCGTCTAAGGCAGGTGGGCTTTTTTAAAATTTGGTTGAAGACCATTTGTTGGAGGCGGTATCACGGCACAAGCCGCCGACCGTCTCAGAAGAAAGTATGCATGGGAGGATATTATTTGCATAGGACAGCCCTCTTCTCAGTCCCATTCTTATGCTGCAGTTGCCATGAAGTGTTACTAGAGGGCAGCAGTATGAACAAAAGAGCACACTGAGGCTTTTCTTCTGCTTGCTGACATGATTCTTGTTCATGGTGGTCTTGCAGGGCCTAAGGAGCGAAGGACTGCTTTGACTGAGGGGATGAGGAATGGCAGGCCTTTATTTGTGGTTCAGGGGGAATATTTGGAAGGTAAACAGCAAGATGAAAACGTCAAAGCATATATGTTTGCTGAGTAATTGAGTCTGTGTGTCACTTGTCTCTTTGAAGGGACATGTGAGAAAGGAACAGCAGCACCATAGACTTCAGATGGGAGAGAGCAAGCAAGGATGAATATTTCCCTCAAATCCAAATACTTACAGTACCTCAAAGATGACAAGTGCGATATGATGTTCTGCAATTGTAAGGATTTGCCATGTGTGGTAGATAAATATGCATAGTTAGTGAGGTTTTTCCCAGAATGTGAGTATCGTTAGGCTGGCAAATGTCAGGCACTCCTTTGGGAGTATGAGGCCAAGAAAAAATTTAGGAAGTTTGCTACAGTCATCTGTAGGATCGAAAGACACTGGGGAATCGTTACAGAGGGAGCCAGGCTGCACAAAATGTGGTAACAGTTGGACAGAAATCTTTAGCATGGACTTTTGTCTACCCCCAATGTGGGACCAGGACCGCAGTACCTCTGTGTCTCTGAAACATATTTTGACCTCTGGACACCACCATCTCAATACCCCTCAAATGTTTCCCCCTGGTACCCCAGCTTTGGTAGTGCATCAACCAGGTTTCAATCATTTGAGTGACCACAAACACCCTTCCTATGTGCCTTCCATTTACATTCAGTCAGTAACCCAGCTGCTTCGTTCACTGTTCAATCTCAAGTGACAGTTGGATGCACATTGCAGGGGTATACAGGCATTTACCGTACTGTACAGGCCCTCTCAGTACATCCAGACTACACTTCTTAAAATCATAAATACATGTTTTGCCCAACAGTAAGGCCAGGCCTTTCCTCTGTAGTTCAAGGAGGAAAACATCAACTGAAGAGCATGCCAAAATTCTCTACAGACACTGCCAATCCTCACACTTCTGCCTATTTGCATGCCGAGGTTATTCACTATGACCCACCAAACCAATTGCAACAGTAGCCTCTCCCTGCCTCATTCGTATGCTCCGATGCCACCTTTATTTAGCAAGTGTTAGTGCTCTCGGATTTTGTAGCGCGATTCGCTATAGCCTCTGTTTTCAACAGAAATGTCCTAAAGGTACCTATACCAATCTGCAGGGTGGCGAGGAAGGGGGCTGCTGCTGCTGCTGGCAGTAACATTTTGGGGCACCCCACCTGCAAAAATACAGCCAAAAGCTCCTTGTTTTACCTTTCAATACCATAACTGCAGCAGAATCGTATGGTGACCCCTGTTGTTAATAGAAACTGTCAAACAGCTTCTTGCCCCCCCCGTGGCCCCTAACCATTTGGGGTACACCCCAGGAGGGAGGATCAGAGCAATAAAAACTAATGGTAGCCCCCCAAAAAGTACCTGGAAGCCAAGCCATTGTGTGCACCCCATCGCCTTCACGTTGCGCCTAAGCACCTTTTAATACTGCTCCCCCAAATTTTGACTGCCCCCTCCCAACAGAAATCAGAGAGTATAGGGGGGTGCAGTAAAAAAGTATTTGCAGTACCCCACAATAAGTCAGGATCCTCCTCCCCTTCCTCTGCTCTCTGAACCCACCCATTCTGCTCAGGCTCCGCCTATACTCCTCCTCTCTGACCCCTCCCACTCTGACAAGGCTCTACCTACACCCCTCCTCTCTGACCTGGCTCCTCCTATACTCCTCCTCTCTGACCCCTCCCACTCTGACTAGGCTCCTCCTATACCCCTCCTCTCTGACCCAGCTCCTCCTATACTCCTCCTCTCTAACCCCACCCACTCTGACTAGGCTTCACCTATACCCCTCCTCTCTGACCTGGCTCCTCCTCTCTGACCCCACCCACTCTGACTAGGCTCCTCCTATACTCCTCCTCTCTGACCCCTCCCACTCTGACTAGGCTCCTCCTATACCCCTCCTCTCTGACCCAGCTCCTCCTATACTCCTCCTCTCTAACCCCACCCACTCTGACTAGGCTCCTCCTCCTCCTGCACACAACACCTGTTACCTTTCTTTCACCTGTCTCTGTTCAGCCCACACCTATTTTACTTACCAACCAATCTGCAGTCCCTCATTCACTAGGCATGATTCCACTCGTACACAACACCCAGACACATTTTACTTACCAATTGGCCATTTAGGCCCACCTCCAACTTACCTCTGCTCTGCCACCATCAGTCACCTGGTGCCGAACCCGGGATTTGAACACTGGTTGCCTGCATGGAAGGCAGGCACTTACCCACTGGACCACACTGGTTTCCATGTATGTAGCCTATCAAATTGTCCTTATGTCATGGTCATCCTTTTCATGTGCAATGGAAGCCGCCGGGAAGGACACCAAGGCCTGTATGTTGCTTATAGTTACTACTGCAATCCTCTAGACCACTAAGGAGCTATAGCTCAAAGGTAAGTCTTGTACCTTTGGTGCAGACAGCCCTCACAGGCCAGGGTTCGAATCCTGCCAATGCTGTAGAGGTATCCCAAGGTGGAAATTTTCAAAAAGTGAATGTTTTTTTTTTTGCTAAGATTTTTTTTTACTTGGTAACAGAGGAGAAAAGTGGACACTCTTTTTGGCATGTGTGTCCCAAAATTTCAAATGTTTTCCCTCATGACCTTCTACCAACCTCCCTATTTCTCAAGTAGGTGCAATAGGGACAAGGCCATGTCTTCCTTTATCAATGTCTTCATTCCTTTTCCTTTAAGTTTGGTGAATTGCAGAGTGCAATTGTGGTATTGGGGGTTATAACTGAGCACAAGAATGCGAGGAAGGTGCTACACTTATTGTAAAATAGGTTGGATGATGGTGATTTTTCATTTTGGTGTGAGTAACTCGCTCAAATCAGGGGTTTGGTGCCAGTGAGCTTGGATAGAAATAAAGGTCAAGTATGAGCTCTGGCTAATGAAATGATGGGTCAAGTTTGAGGCAAGCTAGAGTCCATTTATCAGGTGCAATAAGAAGCTAGAAAGATTGTTTTCTTTAAGAGACAGACAAGGGCAGAGTCAAGCCTTTGCTCTAGTAGGTCTGCATCATGCCTGCTGCAGGATGTGAAGGAATGGACCTCCACAGCAGTGCGCTGTGCCGGGCTGGGCTGCGCTGGGCTGGGCTGGGCTGGGCTGGGCCTGCCCTGGCACTGTGAATTAATCACCCTTCCTTTGAGGAACGCTCACGAACGCCCACGAACGCCCTTGTTCTGTATACAGGCTGACAGCAGGCAATTTAGGACCCTGCTAAATGAGGGTGATGTCCCCATGTGCTTCCTTCGAGTTGCAAAATCCTTCGTCTAAGGCAGGTGGGCTTTTTTAAAATTTGGTTGAAGACCATTTGTTGGAGGCGGTATCACGGCATAAGCCGCCGACCGTCTCAGAAGAAAGTATGCATGGGAGGATATTATTTGCATAGGACAGCCCTCTTCTCAGTCCCATTCTTATGCTGCAGTTGCCATGAAGTGTTACTAGAGGGCAGCAGTATGAACAAAAGAGCACACTGAGGCTTTTCTTCTGCTTGCTGACATGATTCTTGTTCATGGTGGTCTTGCAGGGCCTAAGGAGCGAAGGACTGCTTTGACTGAGGGGATGAGGAATGGCAGGCCTTTATTTGTGGTTCAGGGGGAATATTTGGAAGGTAAACAGCAAGATGAAAACGTCAAAGCATATATGTTTGCTGAGTGATTGAGTCTGTGTGTCACTTGTCTCTTTGAAGGGACATGTGAGAAAGGAACAGCAGCACCATAGACTTCAGATGGGAGAGAGCAAGCAAGGATGAATATTTCCCTCAAATCCAAATACTTACAGTACCTCAAAGATGACAAGTGCGATATGATGTTCTGCAATTGTAAGGATTTGCCATGTGTGGTAGATAAATATGCATAGTTAGTGAGGTTTTTCCCAGAATGTGAGTATCGTTAGGCTGGCAAATGTCAGGCACTCCTTTGGGAGTATGAGGCCAAGAAAAAATTTGGGAAGTTTGCTACAGTCATCTGTAGGATCGAAAGACACTGGGGAATCGTTACAGAGGGAGCCAGGCTGCACAAAATGTGGTAACAGTTGGACAGAAATCTTTAGCATGGACTTTTGTCTACCCCCAATGTGGGACCAGGACCGCAGTACCTCTGTGTCTCTGAAACATATTTTGACCTCTGGACACCACCATCTCAATACCCCTCAAATGTTTCCCCCTGGTACCCCAGCTTTGGTAGTGCATCAACCAGGTTTCAATCATTTGAGTGACCACAAACACCCTTCCTATGTGCCTTCCATTTACATTCAGTCAGTAACCCAGCTGCTTCGTTCGCTGTTCAATCTCAAGTGACAGTTGGATGCACATTGCAGGGGTATACAGGCATTTACCGTACTGTACAGGCCCTCTCAGTACATCCAGACTACACTTCTTAAAATCATAAATACATGTTTTGCCCAACAGTAAGGCCAGGCCTTTCCTCTGTAGTTCAAGGAGGAAAACATCAACTGAAGAGCATGCCAAAATTCTCTACAGACACTGCCAATCCTCACACTTCTGCCTATTTGCATGCCGAGGTTATTCACTATGACCCACCAAACCAATTGCAACAGTAGCCTCTCCCTGCCTCATTCGTATGCTCCGATGCCACCTTTATTTAGCAAGTGTTAGTGCTCTCGGATTTTGTAGCGCGATTCGCTATAGCCTCTGTTTTCAACAGAAATGTCCTAAAGGTACCTATACCAATCTGCAGGGTGGCGAGGAAGGGGGCTGCTGCTGCTGCTGGCAGTAACATTTTGGGGCACCCCACCTGCAAAAATACAGCCAAATGCTCCTTGTTTTACCTTTCAATACCATAACTGCAGCAGAATCGTATGGTGACCCCTGTTGTTAATAGAAACTGTCAAACAGCTTCTTGCCCCCCCGTGGCCCCTAACCATTTGGGGTACACCCCATGAGGGAGGATCAGAGCAATAAAAACTAATGGTAGCCCCCCAAAAAGTACCTGGAAGCCAAGCCATTGTGTGCACCCCATCGCCTTCACGTTGCGCCTAAGCACCTTTTAATACTGCTCCCCCAAATTTTGACTGCCCCCTCTCAACAGAAATCAGAGAGTATAGGGGGGTGCAGTAAAAAAGTATTTGCAGTACCCCACAATAAGTCAGGATCCTCCTCCCCTTTCTCTGCTCTCTGAACCCACCCATTCTGCCCAGGCTCTGCCTATATTCCTCCTCGCTGACCCCTCCCACTCTGACAAGGCTCTACCTACACCCCTCCTCTCTGACCTGGCTCCTCCTATACTCCTCCTCTCTGACCCCTCCCACTCTGACTAGGCTCCTCCTATACCCCTCCGACCCAGCTCCTCCTATACTCCTCCTCTCTAACCCCACCCACTCTGACTAGGCTTCACCTATACCCCTCCTCTCTGACCTGGCTCCTCCTCTCTGACCCCACCCACTCTGACTAGGCTCCTCCTATACTCCTCCTCTCTGACCCCTCCCACTCTGACTAGGCTCCTCCTATACCCCTCCTCTCTGACCCAGCTCCTCCTATACTCCTCCTCTCTAACCCCACCCACTCTGACTAGGCTTCACCTATACCCTTCCTCTCTGACCTGGCTCCTCCTCTCTGACCCCACCCACTCTGACTAGGCTCCTCCTCCTGCACACAACACCTGTTACCTTTCTTTCACCTGTCTCTGTTCAGCCCACACCTATTTTACTTACCAACCAATCTGCAGTCCCTCATTCACTAGGCATGATTCCACTCGTACACAACACCCAGACACATTTTACTTACCAATTGGCCATTTAGGCCCACCTCCAACTTACCTCTGCTCTGCCACCATCAGTCACCTGGTGCCGAACCCGGGATTTGAACCCTGGTTGCCTGCATGGAAGGCAGGCACTTACCCACTGGACCACACTGGTTTCCATGTATGTAGCCTATCAAATTGTCCTTATGTCATGGTCATCCTTTTCATGTGCAATGGAAGCCGCCGGGAAGGACACCAAGGCCTGTATGTTGCTTATAGTTACTACTGCAATCCTCTAGACCACTAAGGAGCTATAGCTCAAAGGTAAGTCTTGTACCTTTGGTGCAGACAGCCCTCACAGGCCAGGGTTCGAATCCTGCCAATGCTGTAGAGGTATCCCAAGGTGGAAATTTTCAAAAAGTGAATGTTTTTTTTTTTGCTAAGATTTTTTTTTACTTGGTAACAGAGGAGAAAAGTGGACACTCTTTTTGGCATGTGTGTCCCAAAATTTCAAATGTTTTCCCTCATGACCTTCTACCAACCTCCCTATTTCTCAAGTAGGTGCAATAGGGACAAGGCCTTGTCTTCCTTTATCAATGTCTTCATTCCTTTTCCTTTAAGTTTGGTGAATTGCAGAGTGCAATTGTGGTATTGGGGGTTATAACTGAGCACAAGAATGCGAGGAAGGTGCTACACTTATTGTAAAATAGGTTGGATGATGGTGATTTTTCATTTTGGTGTGAGTAACTCGCTCAAATCAGGGGTTTGGTGCCAGTGAGCTTGGATAGCAATAAAGGTCAAGTATGAGCTCTGGCTAATGAAATGATGGGTCAAGTTTGAGGCAAGCTAGAGTCCATTGATCAGGTGCAATAAGAAGCTAGAAAGATTGTTTTCTTTAAGAGACAGACAAGGGCAGAGTCAAGCCTTTGCTCTAGTAGGTCTGCATCATGCCTGCTGCAGGATGTGAAGGAATGGACCTCCACAGCAGTGCGCTGTGCCGGGCTGGGCTGCGCTGGGCTGGGCTGGGCTGGGCTGGGCCTGCCCTGGCACTGTGAATTAATCACCCACCTCCTTCCTTTGAGGAACGCTCACGAACGCCCACGAACGCCCTTGTTCTGTATACAGGCTGACAGCAGGCAATTTAGGACCCTGCTAAATGAGGGTGATGTCCCCATGTGCTTCCTTCGAGTTGCAAAATCCTTCGTCTAAGGCAGGTGGGCTTTTTTAAAATTTGGTTGAAGACCATTTGTTGGAGGCGGTATCACGGCATAAGCCGCCGACCGTCTCAGAAGAAAGTATGCATGGGAGGATATTATTTGCATAGGACAGCCCTCTTCTCAGTCCCATTCTTATGCTGCAGTTGCCATGAAGTGTTACTAGAGGGCAGCAGTATGAACAAAAGAGCACACTGAGGCTTTTCTTCTGCTTGCTGACATGATTTTTGTTCATGGTGGTCTTGCAGGGCCTAAGGAGCGAAGGACTGCTTTGACTGAGGGGATGAGGAATGGCAGGCCTTTATTTGTGGTTCAGGGGGAATATTTGGAAGGTAAACAGCAAGATGAAAACGTCAAAGCATATATGTTTGCTGAGTGATTGAGTCTGTGTGTCACTTGTCTCTTTGAAGGGACATGTGAGAAAGGAACAGCAGCACCATAGACTTCAGATGGGAGAGAGCAAGCAAGGATGAATATTTCCCTCAAATCCAAATACTTACAGTACCTCAAAGATGACAAGTGCGATATGATGTTCTGCAATTGTAAGGATTTGCCATGTGTGGTAGATAAATATGCATAGTTAGTGAGGTTTTTCCCAGAATGTGAGTATCGTTAGGCTGGCAAATGTCAGGCACTCCTTTGGGAGTATGAGGCCAAGAAAAAATTTGGGAAGTTTGCTACAGTCATCTGTAGGATCGAAAGACACTGGGGAATCGTTACAGAGGGAGCCAGGCTGCACAAAATGTGGTAACAGTTGGACAGAAATCTTTAGCATGGACTTTTGTCTACCCCCAATGTGGGACCAGGACCGCAGTACCTCTGTGTCTCTGAAACATATTTTGACCTCTGGACACCACCATATCAATACCCCATAAATGTTCCCCCCTGGTACCCCAGCTTTGGTAGTGCATCAACCAGGTTTCAATCATTTGAGTGACCACAAACACCCTTCCTATGTGCCTTCCATTTACATTCAGTCAGTAACCCAGCTGCTTCGTTCGCTGTTCAATCTCAAGTGACAGTTGGATGCACATTGCAGGGGTATACAGGCATTTACCGTACTGTACAGGCCCTCTCAGTACATCCAGACTACACTTCTTAAAATCATAAATACATGTTTTGCCCAACAGTAAGGCCAGGCCTTTCCTCTGTAGTTCAAGGAGGAAAACATCAACTGAAGAGCATGCCAAAATTCTCTACAGACACTGCCAATCCTCACACTTCTGCCTATTTGCATGCCGAGGTTATTCACTATGACCCACCAAACCAATTGCAACAGTAGCCTCTCCCTGCCTCATTCGTATGCTCCGATGCCACCTTTATTTAGCAAGTGTTAGTGCTCTCGGATTTTGTAGCGCGATTCGCTATAGCCTCTGTTTTCAACAGAAATGTCCTAAAGGTACCTATACCAATCTGCAGGGTGGCGAGGAAGGGGGCTGCTGCTGCTGCTGGCAGTAACATTTTGGGGCACCCCACCTGCAAAAATACAGCCAAATGCTCCTTGTTTTACCTTTCAATACCATAACTGCAGCAGAATCGTATGGTGACCCCTGTTGTTAATAGAAACTGTCAAACAGCTTCTTGCCCCCCCCGTGGCCCCTAACCATTTGGGGTACACCCCATGAGGGAGGATCAGAGCAATAAAAACTAATGGTAGCCCCCCAAAAAGTACCTGGAAGCCAAGCCATTGTGTGCACCCCATCGCCTTCACGTTGCGCCTAAGCACCTTTTAATACTGCTCCCCCAAATTTTGACTGCCCCCTCTCAACAGAAATCAGAGAGTATAGGGGGGTGCAGTAAAAAAGTATTTGCAGTACCCCACAATAAGTCAGGATCCTCCTCCCCTTTCTCTGCTCTCTGAACCCACCCATTCTGCCCAGGCTCTGCCTATACTCCTCCTCGCTGACCCCTCCCACTCTGACAAGGCTCTACCTACACCCCTCCTCTCTGACCTGGCTCCTCCTATACTCCTCCTCTCTGACCCCTCCCACTCTGACTAGGCTCCTCCTATACCCCTCCGACCCAGCTCCTCCTATACTCCTCCTCTCTAACCCCACCCACTCTGACTAGGCTTCACCTATACCCCTCCTCTCTGACCTGGCTCCTCCTCTCTGACCCCACCCACTCTGACTAGGCTCCTCCTATACTCCTCCTCTCTGACCCCTCCCACTCTGACTAGGCTCCTCCTATACCCCTCCTCTCTGACCCAGCTCCTCCTATACTCCTCCTCTCTAACCCCACCCACTCTGACTAGGCTTCACCTATACCCTTCCTCTCTGACCTGGCTCCTCCTCTCTGACCCCACCCACTCTGACTAGGCTCCTCCTCCTGCACACAACACCTGTTACCTTTCTTTCACCTGTCTCTGTTCAGCCCACACCTATTTTACTTACCAACCAATCTGCAGTCCCTCATTCACTAGGCATGATTCCACTCGTACACAACACCCAGACACATTTTACTTACCAATTGGCCATTTAGGCCCACCTCCAACTTACCTCTGCTCTGCCACCATCAGTCACCTGGTGCCGAACCCGGGATTTGAACCCTGGTTGCCTGCATGGAAGGCAGGCACTTACCCACTGGACCACACTGGTTTCCATGTATGTAGCCTATCAAATTGTCCTTATGTCATGGTCATCCTTTTCATGTGCAATGGAAGCCGCCGGGAAGGACACCAAGGCCTGTATGTTGCTTATAGTTACTACTGCAATCCTCTAGACCACTAAGGAGCTATAGCTCAAAGGTAAGTCTTGTACCTTTGGTGCAGACAGCCCTCACAGGCCAGGGTTCGAATCCTGCCAATGCTGTAGAGGTATCCCAAGGTGGAAATTTTCAAAAAGTGAATGTTTTTTTTTTTGCTAAGATTTTTTTTTACTTGGTAACAGAGGAGAAAAGTGGACACTCTTTTTGGCATGTGTGTCCCAAAATTTCAAATGTTTTCCCTCATGACCTTCTACCAACCTCCCTATTTCTCAAGTAGGTGCAATAGGGACAAGGCCTTGTCTTCCTTTATCAATGTCTTCATTCCTTTTCCTTTAAGTTTGGTGAATTGCAGAGTGCAATTGTGGTATTGGGGGTTATAACTGAGCACAAGAATGCGAGGAAGGTGCTACACTTATTGTAAAATAGGTTGGATGATGGTGATTTTTCATTTTGGTGTGAGTAACTCGCTCAAATCAGGGGTTTGGTGCCAGTGAGCTTGGATAGCAATAAAGGTCAAGTATGAGCTCTGGCTAATGAAATGATGGGTCAAGTTTGAGGCAAGCTAGAGTCCATTGATCAGGTGCAATAAGAAGCTAGAAAGATTGTTTTCTTTAAGAGACAGACAAGGGCAGAGTCAAGCCTTTGCTCTAGTAGGTCTGCATCATGCCTGCTGCAGGATGTGAAGGAATGGACCTCCACAGCAGTGCGCTGTGCCGGGCTGGGCTGCGCTGGGCTGGGCTGGGCTGGGCTGGGCCTGCCCTGGCACTGTGAATTAATCACCCACCTCCTTCCTTTGAGGAACGCTCACGAACGCCCACGAACGCCCTTGTTCTGTATACAGGCTGACAGCAGGCAATTTAGGACCCTGCTAAATGAGGGTGATGTCCCCATGTGCTTCCTTCGAGTTGCAAAATCCTTCGTCTAAGGCAGGTGGGCTTTTTTAAAATTTGGTTGAAGACCATTTGTTGGAGGCGGTATCACGGCATAAGCCGCCGACCGTCTCAGAAGAAAGTATGCATGGGAGGATATTATTTGCATAGGACAGCCCTCTTCTCAGTCCCATTCTTATGCTGCAGTTGCCATGAAGTGTTACTAGAGGGCAGCAGTATGAACAAAAGAGCACACTGAGGCTTTTCTTCTGCTTGCTGACATGATTTTTGTTCATGGTGGTCTTGCAGGGCCTAAGGAGCGAAGGACTGCTTTGACTGAGGGGATGAGGAATGGCAGGCCTTTATTTGTGGTTCAGGGGGAATATTTGGAAGGTAAACAGCAAGATGAAAACGTCAAAGCATATATGTTTGCTGAGTGATTGAGTCTGTGTGTCACTTGTCTCTTTGAAGGGACATGTGAGAAAGGAACAGCAGCACCATAGACTTCAGATGGGAGAGAGCAAGCAAGGATGAATATTTCCCTCAAATCCAAATACTTACAGTACCTCAAAGATGACAAGTGCGATATGATGTTCTGCAATTGTAAGGATTTGCCATGTGTGGTAGATAAATATGCATAGTTAGTGAGGTTTTTCCCAGAATGTGAGTATCGTTAGGCTGGCAAATGTCAGGCACTCCTTTGGGAGTATGAGGCCAAGAAAAAATTTGGGAAGTTTGCTACAGTCATCTGTAGGATCGAAAGACACTGGGGAATCGTTACAGAGGGAGCCAGGCTGCACAAAATGTGGTAACAGTTGGACAGAAATCTTTAGCATGGACTTTTGTCTACCCCCAATGTGGGACCAGGACCGCAGTACCTCTGTGTCTCTGAAACATATTTTGACCTCTGGACACCACCATATCAATACCCCATAAATGTTCCCCCCTGGTACCCCAGCTTTGGTAGTGCATCAACCAGGTTTCAATCATTTGAGTGACCACAAACACCCTTCCTATGTGCCTTCCATTTACATTCAGTCAGTAACCCAGCTGCTTCGTTCGCTGTTCAATCTCAAGTGACAGTTGGATGCACATTGCAGGGGTATACAGGCATTTACCGTACTGTACAGGCCCTCTCAGTACATCCAGACTACACTTCTTAAAATCATAAATACATGTTTTGCCCAACAGTAAGGCCAGGCCTTTCCTCTGTAGTTCAAGGAGGAAACCATCAACTGAAGAGCATGCCAAAATTCTCTACAGACACTGCCAATCCTCACACTTCTGCCTATTTGCATGCCGAGGTTATTCACTATGACCCACCAAACCAATTGCAACAGTAGCCTCTCCCTGCCTCATTCGTATGCTCCGATGCCACCTTTATTTAGCAAGTGTTAGTGCTCTCGGATTTTGTAGCGCGATTCGCTATAGCCTCTGTTTTCAACAGAAATGTCCTAAAGGTACCTATACCAATCTGCAGGGTGGCGAGGAAGGGGGCTGCTGCTGCTGCTGGCAGTAACATTTTGGGGCACCCCACCTGCAAAAATACAGCCAAATGCTCCTTGTTTTACCTTTCAATACCATAACTGCAGCAGAATCGTATGGTGACCCCTGTTGTTAATAGAAACTGTCAAACAGCTTCTTGCCCCCCCCGTGGCCCCTAACCATTTGGGGTACACCCCATGAGGGAGGATCAGAGCAATAAAAACTAATGGTAGCCCCCCAAAAAGTACCTGGAAGCCAAGCCATTGTGTGCACCCCATCGCCTTCACGTTGCGCCTAAGCACCTTTTAATACTGCTCCCCCAAATTTTGACTGCCCCCTCCCAACAGAAATCAGAGAGTATAGGGGGGTGCAGTAAAAAAGTATTTGCAGTACCCCACAATAAGTCAGGATCCTCCTCCCCCTCTGAACCCACCCATTCTGCCCAGGCTCTGCCTATACTCCTCCTCTCTGACCCCTCCCACTCTGACAAGGCTCCACCTACACCCCTCCTCTCTGACCTGGCTCCTCCTATACTCCTCCTCTCTGACCCCTCCCACTCTGACTAGGCTCCTCCTATACCCCTCCTCTCTGACCCAGCTCCTCCTATACTCCTCCTCTCTAACCCCACCCACTCTGACTAGGCTTCACCTATACCCCTCCTCTCTGACCTGGCTCCTCCTATACTCCTCCTCTCTGACCCCTCCCACTCTGACTAGGTTCCTCCTATACCCCTCCTCTCTGACCCAGCTCCTCCTATACTCCTCCTCTCTAACCCCACCCACTCTGACTAGGCTTCACCTATACCCCTCTGACCTAGCTCCTCCTCTCTGACCCCACCCACTCTGACTAGGCTCCTCCTATACTCCTCCTCTCTGACCCCTCCCACTCTGACTAGGCTCCTCCTATACCCCTCCTCTCTGACCCAGCTCCTCCTATACTCCTCCTCTCTAACCCCACCCACTCTGACTAGGCTTCACCTATACCCCTCCTCTCTGACCTGGCTCCTCCTATACTCCTCCTCTCTGACCCCTCCCACTCTGACTAGGCTCCTCCTATACTCCTCCTCTCTGACCCCTCCCACTCTGACTAGGCTCCTCCTATACTCCTCCTCTCTGACCCCTCCCACTCTGACTAGGCTCCTCCTATACCCCTCCTCTCTGACCCAGCTCCTCCTATACTCCTCCTCTCTGACCCCACCCACTCTGACTAGGCTTCACCTATACCCTTCCTCTCTGACCTGGCTCCTCCTCTCTGACCCCACCCACTCTGACTAGGCTCCTCCTTCTCACAACACCTGTTACCTTTCTTTCACCTGTCTCTGTTCAGGCCACACCTATTTTACTTACCAACCAATCTGCAATCCCTCATTCACTAGGCATGATTCCACTCGTACACAACACCCAGACACATTTTACTTACCAATTGGCCATTTAGGCCCACCTCCAACTTACCTCTGCTCTGCCACCATCAGTCACCTGGTGCCGAACCCGGGATTTGAACCCTGGTTGCCTGCATGGAAGGCAGGCACTTACCCACTGGACCACACTGGTTTCCATGTATGTAGCCTATCAAATTGTCCTTATGTCATGGTCATCCTTTTCATGTGCAATGGAAGCCGCCGGGAAGGACACCAAGGCCTGTATGTTGCTTATAGTTACTACTGCAATCCTCTAGACCACTAAGGAGCTATAGCTCAAAGGTAAGTCTTGTACCTTTGGTGCAGACAGCCCTCACAGGCCAGGGTTCGAATCCTGCCAATGCTGTAGAGGTATCCCAAGGTGGAAATTTTCAAAAAGTGAATGTTTTTTTTTTTTTGCTAAGATTTTTTTTTACTTGGTAACAGAGGAGAAAAGTGGACACTCTTTTTGGCATGTGTGTCCCAAAATTTCAAATGTTTTCCCTCATGACCTTCTACCAACCTCCCTATTTCTCAAGTAGGTGCAATAGGGACAAGGCCATGTCTTCCTTTATCAATGTCTTCATTCCTTTTCCTTTAAGTTTGGTGAATTGCAGAGTGCAATTGTGGTATTGGGGGTTATAACTGAGCACAAGAATGCGAGGAAGGTGCTACACTTATTGTAAAATAGGTTGGATGATGGTGATTTTTCATTTTGGTGTGAGTAACTCGCTCAAATCAGGGGTTTGGTGCCAGTGAGCTTGGATAGAAATAAAGGTCAAGTATGAGCTCTGGCTAATGAAATGATGGGTCAAGTTTGAGGCAAGCTAGAGTCCATTTATCAGGTGCAATAAGAAGCTAGAAAGATTGTTTTCTTTAAGAGACAGACAAGGGCAGAGTCAAGCCTTTGCTCTAGTAGGTCTGCATCATGCCTGCTGCAGGATGTGAAGGAATGGACCTCCACAGCAGTGCGCTGTGCCGGGCTGGGCTGCGCTGCGCTGGGCTGGGCTGGGCTGGGCTGGGCCTGCCCTGGCACTGTGAATTAATCACCCACCTCCTTCCTTTGAGGAACGCTCACGAACGCCCACGAACGCCCTTGTTCTGTATACAGGCTGACAGCAGGCAATTTAGGACCCTGCTAAATGAGGGTGATGTCCCCATGTGCTTCCTTCGAGTTGCAAAATCCTTCGTCTAAGGCAGGTGGGCTTTTTTAAAATTTGGTTGAAGACCATTTGTTGGAGGCGGTATCACGGCACAAGCCGCCGACCGTCTCAGAAGAAAGTATGCATGGGAGGATATTATTTGCATAGGACAGCCCTCTTCTCAGTCCCATTCTTATGCTGCAGTTGCCATGAAGTGTTACTAGAGGGCAGCAGTATGAACAAAAGAGCACACTGAGGCTTTTCTTCTGCTTGCTGACATGATTCTTGTTCATGGTGGTCTTGCAGGGCCTAAGGAGCGAAGGACTGCTTTGACTGAGGGGATGAGGAATGGCAGGCCTTTATTTGTGGTTCAGGGGGAATATTTGGAAGGTAAACAGCAAGATGAAAACGTCAAAGCATATATGTTTGCTGAGTGATTGAGTCTGTGTGTCACTTGTCTCTTTGAAGGGACATGTGAGAAAGGAACAGCAGCACCATAGACTTCAGATGGGAGAGAGCAAGCAAGGATGAATATTTCCCTCAAATCCAAATACTTACAGTACCTCAAAGATGACAAGTGCGATATGATGTTCTGCAATTGTAAGGATTTGCCATGTGTGGTAGATAAATATGCATAGTTAGTGAGGTTTTTCCCAGAATGTGAGTATCGTTAGGCTGGCAAATGTCAGGCACTCCTTTGGGAGTATGAGGCCAAGAAAAAATTTGGGAAGTTTGCTACAGTCATCTGTAGGATCGAAAGACACTGGGGAATCGTTACAGAGGGAGCCAGGCTGCACAAAATGTGGTAACAGTTGGACAGAAATCTTTAGCATGGACTTTTGTCTACCCCCAATGTGGGACCAGGACCGCAGTACCTCTGTGTCTCTGAAACATATTTTGACCTCTGGACACCACCATCTCAATACCCCTCAAATGTTTCCCCCTGGTACCCCAGCTTTGGTAGTGCATCAACCAGGTTTCAATCATTTGAGTGACCACAAACACCCTTCCTATGTGCCTTCCATTTACATTCAGTCAGTAACCCAGCTGCTTCGTTCGCTGTTCAATCTCAAGTGACAGTTGGATGCACATTGCAGGGGTATACAGGCATTTACCGTACTGTACAGGCCCTCTCAGTACATCCAGACTACACTTCTTAAAATCATAAATACATGTTTTGCCCAACAGTAAGGCCAGGCCTTTCCTCTGTAGTTCAAGGAGGAAAACATCAACTGAAGAGCATGCCAAAATTCTCTACAGACACTGCCAATCCTCACACTTCTGCCTATTTGCATGCCGAGGTTATTCACTATGACCCACCAAACCAATTGCAACAGTAGCCTCTCCCTGCCTCATTCGTATGCTCCGATGCCACCTTTATTTAGCAAGTGTTAGTGCTCTCGGATTTTGTAGCGCGATTCGCTATAGCCTCTGTTTTCAACAGAAATGTCCTAAAGGTACCTATACCAATCTGCAGGGTGGCGAGGAAGGGGGCTGCTGCTGCTGGCAGTAACATTTTGGGGCACCCCACCTGCAAAAATACAGCCAAATGCTCCTTGTTTTACCTTTCAATACCATAACTGCAGCAGAATCGTATGGTGACCCCTGTTGTTAATAGAAACTGTCAAACAGCTTCTTGCCCCCCCGTGGCCCCTAACCATTTGGGGTACACCCCATGAGGGAGGATCAGAGCAATAAAAACTAATGGTAGCCCCCCAAAAAGTACCTGGAAGCCAAGCCATTGTGTGCACCCCATCGCCTTCACGTTGCGCCTAAGCACCTTTTAATACTGCTCCCCCAAATTTTGACTGCCCCCTCCCAACAGAAATCAGAGAGTATAGGGGGGTGCAGTAAAAAAGTATTTGCAGTACCCCACAATAAGTCAGGATCCTCCTCCCCTTCCTCTGCTCTCTGAACCCACCCATTCTTCCCAGGCTCCGCCTATACTCCTCCTCTCTGACCCCTCCCACTCTGACTAGGCTCCTCCTATACTCCTCCTCTCTGACCCCTCCCACTCTGACTAGGCTCCTCCTCTACCCCTCCTCTCTGACCCAGCTCCTCCTATACTCCTCCTCTCTAACCCCACCCACTCTGACTAGGCTTCACCTATACCCTTCCTCTCTGACCTGGCTCCTCCTTTCTGACCCCACCCACTCTGACTAGGCTCCTCCTCCTCCTGCACACAACACCTGTTACCTTTCTTTCACCTGTCTCTGTTCAGCCCACACCTATTTTACTTACCAACCAATCTGCAGTCCCTCATTCACTAGGCATGATTCCACTCGTACACAACACCCAGACACATTTTACTTACCAATTGGCCATTCAGGCCCACCTCCAACTTACCTCTGCTCTGCCACCATCAGTCACCTGGTGCCGAACCCGGGATTTGAACCCTGGTTGCCTGCATGGAAGGCAGGCACTTACCCACTGGACCACACTGGTTTCCATGTATGTAGCCTATCAAATTGTCCTTATGTCATGGTCATCCTTTTCATGTGCAATGGAAGCCGCCCGGAAGGACACCAAGGCCTGTATGTTGCTTATAGTTACTACTGCAATCCTCTAGACCACTAAGGAGCTATAGCTCAAAGGTAAGTCTTGTACCTTTGGTGCAGACAGCCCTCACAGGCCAGGGTTCGAATCCTGCCAATGCTGTAGAGGTATCCCAAGGTGGAAATTTTCAAAAAGTGAATGTTTTTTTTTTTGCTAAGATTTTTTTTTACTTGGTAACAGAGGAGAAAAGTGGACACTCTTTTTGGCATGTGTGTCCCAAAATTTCAAATGTTTTCCCTCATGACCTTCTACCAACCTCCCTATTTCTCAAGTAGGTGCAATAGGGACAAGGCCATGTCTTCCTTTATCAATGTCTTCATTCCTTTTCCTTTAAGTTTGGTGAATTGCAGAGTGCAATTGTGGTATTGGGGGTTATAACTGAGCACAAGAATGCGAGGAAGGTGCTACACTTATTGTAAAATAGGTTGGATGATGGTGATTTTTCATTTTGGTGTGAGTAACTCGCTCAAATCAGGGGTTTGGTGCCAGTGAGCTTGGATAGAAATAAAGGTCAAGTATGAGCTCTGGCTAATGAAATGATGGGTCAAGTTTGAGGCAAGCTAGAGTCCATTTATCAGGTGCAATAAGAAGCTAGAAAGATTGTTTTCTTTAAGAGACAGACAAGGGCAGAGTCAAGCCTTTGCTCTAGTAGGTCTGCATCATGCCTGCTGCAGGATGTGAAGGAATGGACCTCCACAGCAGTGCGCTGTGCCGGGCTGGGCTGCGCTGCGCTGGGCTGGGCTGGGCTGGGCTGGGATGGGCCTGCCCTGGCACTGTGAATTAATCACCCACCTCCTTCCTTTGAGGAACGCTCACGAACGCCCACGAACGCCCTTGTTCTGTATACAGGCTGACAGCAGGCAATTTAGGACCCTGCTAAATGAGGGTGATGTCCCCATGTGCTTCCTTCGAGTTGCAAAATCCTTCGTCTAAGGCAGGTGGGCTTTTTTAAAATTTGGTTGAAGACCATTTGTTGGAGGCGGTATCACGGCACAAGCCGCCGACCGTCTCAGAAGAAAGTATGCATGGGAGGATATTATTTGCATAGGACAGCCCTCTTCTCAGTCCCATTCTTATGCTGCAGTTGCCATGAAGTGTTACTAGAGGGCAGCAGTATGAACAAAAGAGCACACTGAGGCTTTTCTTCTGCTTGCTGACATGATTCTTGTTCATGGTGGTCTTGCAGGGCCTAAGGAGCGAAGGACTGCTTTGACTGAGGGGATGAGGAATGGCAGGCCTTTATTTGTGGTTCAGGGGGAATATTTGGAAGGTAAACAGCAAGATGAAAACGTCAAAGCATATATGTTTGCTGAGTGATTGAGTCTGTGTGTCACTTGTCTCTTTGAAGGGACATGTGAGAAAGGAACAGCAGCACCATAGACTTCAGATGGGAGAGAGCAAGCAAGGATGAATATTTCCCTCAAATCCAAATACTTACAGTACCTCAAAGATGACAAGTGCGATATGATGTTCTGCAATTGTAAGGATTTGCCATGTGTGGTAGATAAATATGCATAGTTAGTGAGGTTTTCCCAGAATGTGAGTATCGTTAGGCTGGCAAATGTCAGGCACTCCTTTGGGAGTATGAGGCCAAGAAAAAATTTGGGAAGTTTGCTACAGTCATCTGTAGGATCGAAAGACACTGGGGAATCGTTACAGAGGGAGCCAGGCTGCACAAAATGTGGTAACAGTTGGACAGAAATCTTTAGCATGGACTTTTGTCTACCCCCAATGTGGGACCAGGACCGCAGTACCTCTGTGTCTCTGAAACATATTTTGACCTCTGGACACCACCATCTCAATACCCCTCAAATGTTTCCCCCTGGTACCCCAGCTTTGGTAGTGCATCAACCAGGTTTCAATCATTTGAGTGACCACAAACACCCTTCCTATGTGCCTTCCATTTACATTCAGTCAGTAACCCAGCTGCTTCGTTCGCTGTTCAATCTCAAGTGACAGTTGGATGCACATTGCAGGGGTATACAGGCATTTACCGTACTGTACAGGCCCTCTCAGTACATCCAGACTACACTTCTTAAAATCATAAATACATGTTTTGCCCAACAGTAAGGCCAGGCCTTTCCTCTGTAGTTCAAGGAGGAAAACATCAACTGAAGAGCATGCCAAAATTCTCTACAGACACTGCCAATCCTCACACTTCTGCCTATTTGCATGCCGAGGTTATTCACTATGACCCACCAAACCAATTGCAACAGTAGCTTCTCCCTGCCTCATTCGTATGCTCCGATGCCACCTTTATTTAGCAAGTGTTAGTGCTCTCGGATTTTGTAGCGCGATTCGCTATAGCCTCTGTTTTCAACAGAAATGTCCTAAAGGTACCTATACCAATCTGCAGGGTGGCGAGGAAGGGGGCTGCTGCTGCTGCTGGCAGTAACATTTTGGGGCACCCCACCTGCAAAAATACAGCCAAATGCTCCTTGTTTTACCTTTCAATACCATAACTGCAGCAGAATCGTATGGTGACCCCTGTTGTTAATAGAAACTGTCAAACAGCTTCTTGCCCCCCCGTGGCCCCTAACCATTTGGGGTACACCCCATGAGGGAGGATCAGAGCAATAAAAACTAATGGTAGCCCCCCAAAAAGTACCTGGAAGCCAAGCCATTGTGTGCACCCCATCGCCTTCACGTTGCGCCTAAGCACCTTTTAATACTGCTCCCCCAAATTTTGACTGCCCCCTCCCAACAGAAATCAGAGAGTATAGGGGGGTGCAGTAAAAAAGTATTTGCAGTACCCCACAATAAGTCAGGATCCTCCTCCCCTTCCTCTGCTCTCTGAACCCACCCATTCTGCCCAGGCTCCGCCTATACTCCTCCTCTCTAACCCCTCCCACTCTGACTAGGCTCCTCCTATACCCCTCCTCTCTGACCCAGCTCCTCCTATACTCCTCCTCTCTAACCCCACCCACTCTGACTAGGCTTCACCTATACCCCTCCTCTCTGACCTGGCTCCTCCTCTCTGACCCCTCCCACTCTGACTAGGCTCCTCCTATACTCCTCCTCTCTGACCCCTCCCACTCTGACTAGGCTCCTCCTATACCCCTCCTCTCTGACCCAGCTCCTCCTATACTCCTCCTCTCTAACCCCACCCACTCTGACTAGGCTTCACCTATACCCTTCCTCTCTGACCTGGCTCCTCCTCTCTGACCCCACCCACTCTGACTAGGCTCCTCCTTCTCACAACACCTGTTACCTTTCTTTCACCTGTCTCTGTTCAGGCCACACCTATTTTACTTACCAACCAATCTGCAATCCCTCATTCACTAGGCATGATTCCACTCGTACACAACACCCAGACACATTTTACTTACCAATTGGCCATTTAGGCCCACCTCCAACTTACCTCTGCTCTGCCACCATCAGTCACCTGGTGCCGAACCCGGGATTTGAACCCTGGTTGCCTGCATGGAAGGCAGGCACTTACCCACTGGACCACACTGGTTTCCATGTATGTAGCCTATCAAATTGTCCTTATGTCATGGTCATCCTTTTCATGTGCAATGGAAGCCGCCGGGAAGGACACCAAGGCCTGTATGTTGCTTATAGTTACTACTGCAATCCTCTAGACTACTAAGGAGCTATAGCTCAAAGGTAAGTCTTGTACCTTTGGTGCAGACAGCCCTCACAGGCCAGGGTTCGAATCCTGCCAATGCTGTAGAGGTATCCCAAGGTGGAAATTTTCAAAAAGTGAATGTTTTTTTTTTTGCTAAGATTTTTTTTTACTTGGTAACAGAGGAGAAAAGTGGACACTCTTTTTGGCATGTGTGTCCCAAAATTTCAAATGTTTTCCCTCATGACCTTCTACCAACCTCCCTATTTCTCAAGTAGGTGCAATAGGGACAAGGCCTTGTCTTCCTTTATCAATGTCTTCATTCCTTTTCCTTTAAGTTTGGTGAATTGCAGAGTGCAATTGTGGTATTGGGGGTTATAACTGAGCACAAGAATGCGAGGAAGGTGCTACACTTATTGTAAAATAGGTTGGATGATGGTGATTTTTCATTTTGGTGTGAGTAACTCGCTCAAATCAGGGGTTTGGTGCCAGTGAGCTTGGATAGAAATAAAGGTCAAGTATGAGCTCTGGCTAATGAAATGATGGGTCAAGTTTGAGGCAAGCTAGAGTCCATTTATCAGGTGCAATAAGAAGGTAGAAAGATTGTTTTCTTTAAGAGACAGACAAGGGCAGAGTCAAGCCTTTGCTCTAGTAGGTCTGCATCATGCCTGCTGCAGGATGTGAAGGAATGGACCTCCACAGCAGTGCGCTGTGCCGGGCTGGGCTGCGCTGCGCTGCGCTGGGCTGGGCTGGGCTGGGCTGGGCTGGGCCTGCCCTGGCACTGTGAATTAATCACCCACCTCCTTCCTTTGAGGAACGCTCACGAACGCCCACGAACGCCCTTGTTCTGTATACAGGCTGACAGCAGGCAATTTAGGACCCTGCTAAATGAGGGTGATGTCCCCATGTGCTTCCTTCGAGTTGCAAAATCCTTCGTCTAAGGCAGGTGGGCTTTTTTAAAATTTGGTTGAAGACCATTTGTTGGAGGCGGTATCACGGCACAAGCCGCCGACCGTCTCAGAAGAAAGTATGCATGGGAGGATATTATTTGCATAGGACAGCCCTCTTCTCAGTCCCATTCTTATGCTGCAGTTGCCATGAAGTGTTACTAGAGGGCAGCAGTATGAACAAAAGAGCACACTGAGGCTTTTCTTCTGCTTGCTGACATGATTCTTGTTCATGGTGGTCTTGCAGGGCCTAAGGAGCGAAGGACTGCTTTGACTGAGGGGATGAGGAATGGCAGGCCTTTATTTGTGGTTCAGGGGGAATATTTGGAAGGTAAACAGCAAGATGAAAACGTCAAAGCATATATGTTTGCTGAGTGATTGAGTCTGTGTGTCACTTGTCTCTTTGAAGGGACATGTGAGAAAGGAACAGCAGCACCATAGACTTCAGATGGGAGAGAGCAAGCAAGGATGAATATTTCCCTCAAATCCAAATACTTACAGTACCTCAAAGATGACAAGTGCGATATGATGTTCTGCAATTGTAAGGATTTGCCATGTGTGGTAGATAAATATGCATAGTTAGTGAGGTTTTTCCCAGAATGTGAGTATCGTTAGGCTGGCAAATGTCAGGCACTCCTTTGGGAGTATGAGGCCAAGAAAAAATTTAGGAAGTTTGCTACAGTCATCTGTAGGATCGAAAGACACTGGGGAATCGTTACAGAGGGAGCCAGGCTGCACAAAATGTGGTAACAGTTGGACAGAAATCTTTAGCATGGACTTTTGTCTACCCCCAATGTGGGACCAGGACCGCAGTACCTCTGTGTCTCTGAAACATATTTTGACCTCTGTACACCACCATCTCAATACCCCATAAATGTTCCCCCCTGGTACCCCAGCTTTGGTAGTGCATCAACCAGGTTTCAATCATTTGAGTGACCACAAACACCCTTCCTATGTGCCTTCCATTTACATTCAGTCAGTAACCCAGCTGCTTCGTTCGCTGTTCAATCTCAAGTGACAGTTGGATGCACATTGCAGGGGTATACAGGCATTTACCGTACTGTACAGGCCCTCTCAGTACATCCAGACTACACTTCTTAAAATCATAAATACATGTTTTGCCCAACAGTAAGGCCAGGCCTTTCCTCTGTAGTTCAAGGAGGAAAACATCAACTGAAGAGCATGCCAAAATTCTCTACAGACACTGCCAATCCTCACACTTCTGCCTATTTGCATGCCGAGGTTATTCACTATGACCCACCAAACCAATTGCAACAGTAGCCTCTCCCTGCCTCATTCGTATGCTCCGATGCCACCTTTATTTAGCAAGTGTTAGTGCTCTCGGATTTTGTAGCGCGATTCGCTATAGCCTCTGTTTTCAACAGAAATGTCCTAAAGGTACCTATACCAATCTGCAGGGTGGCGAGGAAGGGGGCTGCTGCTGCTGCTGGCAGTAACATTTTGGGGCACCCCACCTGCAAAAATACAGCCAAATGCTCCTTGTTTTACCTTTCAATACCATAACTGCAGCAGAATCGTATGGTGACCCCTGTTGTTAATAGAAACTGTCAAACAGCTTCTTGCCCCCCCGTGGCCCCTAACCATTTGGGGTACACCCCATGAGGGAGGATCAGAGCAATAAAAACTAATGGTAGCCCCCCAAAAAGTACCTGGAAGCCAAGCCATTGTGTGCACCCCATCGCCTTCACGTTGCGCCTAAGCACCTTTTAATACTGCTCCCCCAAATTTTGACTGCCCCCTCCCAACAGAAATCAGAGAGTATAGGGGGGTGCAGTAAAAAAGTATTTGCAGTACCCCACAATAAGTCAGGATCCTCCTCCCCTTCCTCTGCTCTCTGAACCCACCCATTCTGCCCAGGCTCCGCCTATACTCCTCCTCTCTGACCCCTCCCACTCTGACAAGGCTCTACCTACACCCCTCCTCTCTGACCTGGCTCCTCCTATACTCCTCCTCTCTGACCCCTCCCACTCTGACTAGGCTCCTCCTATACTCCTCCTCTCTGACCCCTCCCACTCTGACTAGGCTCCTCCTATACTCCTCCTCTCTGACCCCTCCCACTCTGACTAGGCTCCTCCTCTACCCCTCCTCTCTGACCCAGCTCCTCCTATACTCCTCCTCTCTAACCCCACCCACTCTGACTAGGCTTCACCTATACCCTTCCTCTCTGACCTGGCTCCTCTTTTCTGACCCCACCCACTCTGACTAGGCTCCTCCTCCTCCTGCACACAACACCTGTTACCTTTCTTTCACCTGTCTCTGTTCAGCCCACACCTATTTTACTTACCAACCAATCTGCAGTCCCTCATTCACTAGGCATGATTCCACTCGTACACAACACCCAGACACATTTTACTTACCAATTGGCCATTCAGGCCCACCTCCAACTTACCTCTGCTCTGCCACCATCAGTCACCTGGTGCCGAACCCGGGATTTGAACCCTGGTTGCCTGCATGGAAGGCAGGCACTTACCCACTGGACCACACTGGTTTCCATGTATGTAGCCTATCAAATTGTCCTTATGTCATGGTCATCCTTTTCATGTGCAATGGAAGCCGCCGGGAAGGACACCAAGGCCTGTATGTTGCTTATAGTTACTACTGCAATCCTCTAGACCACTAAGGAGCTATAGCTCAAAGGTAAGTCTTGTACCTTTGGTGCAGACAGCCCTCACAGGCCAGGGTTCGAATCCTGCCAATGCTGTAGAGGTATCCCAAGGTGGAAATTTTCAAAAAGTGAATGTTTTTTTTTTTGCTAAGATTTTTTTTTACTTGGTAACAGAGGAGAAAAGTGGACACTCTTTTTGGCATGTGTGTCCCAAAATTTCAAATGTTTTCCCTCCTGACCTTCTACCAACCTCCCTATTTCTCAAGTAGGTGCAATAGGGACAAGGCCATGTCTTCCTTTATCAATGTCTTCATTCCTTTTCCTTTAAGTTTGGTGAATTGCAGAGTGCAATTGTGGTATTGGGGGTTATAACTGAGCACAAGAATGCGAGGAAGGTGCTACACTTATTGTAAAATAGGTTGGATGATGGTGATTTTTCATTTTGGTGTGAGTAACTCGCTCAAATCAGGGGTTTGGTGCCAGTGAGCTTGGATAGAAATAAAGGTCAAGTATGAGCTCTGGCTAATGAAATGATGGGTCAAGTTTGAGGCAAGCTAGAGTCCATTTATCAGGTGCAATAAGAAGCTAGAAAGATTGTTTTCTTTAAGAGACAGACAAGGGCAGAGTCAAGCCTTTGCTCTAGTAGGTCTGCATCATGCCTGCTGCAGGATGTGAAGGAATGGACCTCCACAGCAGTGCGCTGTGCCGGGCTGGGCTGCGCTGGGCTAGGCTGGGCTGGGCTGGGCTGGGCCTGCCCTGGCACTGTGAATTAATCACCCACCTCCTTCCTTTGAGGAACGCTCACGAATGCCCACGAACGCCCTTGTTCTGTATACAGGCTCACAGCAGGCAATTTAGGACCCTGCTAAATGAGGGTGATGTCCCCATGTGCTTCCTTCGAGTTGCAAAATCCTTCGTCTAAGGCAGGTGGGCTTTTTTAAAATTTGGTTGAAGACCATTTGTTGGAGGCGGTATCACGGCACAAGCCGCCGACCGTCTCAGAAGAAAGTATGCATGGGAGGATATTATTTGCATAGGACAGCCCTCTTCTCAGTCCCATTCTTATGCTGCAGTTGCCATGAAGTGTTACTAGAGGGCAGCAGTATGAACAAAAGAGCACACTGAGGCTTTTCTTCTGCTTGCTGACATGATTCTTGTTCATGGTGGTCTTGCAGGGCCTAAGGAGCGAAGGACTGCTTTGACTGAGGGGATGAGGAATGGCAGGCCTTTATTTGTGGTTCAGGGGGAATATTTGGAAGGTAAACAGCAAGATGAAAACGTCAAAGCATATATGTTTGCTGAGTAATTGAGTCTGTGTGTCACTTGTCTCTTTGAAGGGACATGTGAGAAAGGAACAGCAGCACCATAGACTTCAGATGGGAGAGAGCAAGCAAGGATGAATATTTCCCTCAAATCCAAATACTTACAGTACCTCAAAGATGACAAGTGCGATATGATGTTCTGCAATTGTAAGGATTTGCCATGTGTGGTAGATAAATATGCATAGTTAGTGAGGTTTTTCCCAGAATGTGAGTATCGTTAGGCTGGCAAATGTCAGGCACTCCTTAGGGAGTATGAGGCCAAGAAAAAATTTGGGAAGTTTGCTACAGTCATCTGTAGGATCGAAAGACACTGGGGAATCGTTACAGAGGGAGCCAGGCTGCACAAAATGTGGTAACAGTTGGACAGAAATCTTTAGCATGGACTTTTGTCTACCCCCAATGTGGGACCAGGACCGCAGTACCTCTGTGTCTCTGAAACATATTTTGACCTCTGGACACCACCATCTCAATACCCCTCAAATGTTTCCCCCTGGTACCCCAGCTTTGGTAGTGCATCAACCAGGTTTCAATCATTTGAGTGACCACAAACACCCTTCCTATGTGCCTTCCATTTACATTCAGTCAGTAACCCAGCTGCTTCGTTCGCTGTTCAATCTCAAGTGACAGTTGGATGCACATTGCAGGGGTATACAGGCATTTACCGTACTGTACAGGCCCTCTCAGTACATCCAGACTACACTTCTTAAAATCATAAATACATGTTTTGCCCAACAGTAAGGCCAGGCCTTTCCTCTGTAGTTCAAGGAGGAAAACATCAACTGAAGAGCATGCCAAAATTCTCTACAGACACTGCCAATCCTCACACTTCTGCCTATTTGCATGCCGAGGTTATTCACTATGACCCACCAAACCAATTGCAACAGTAGCCTCTCCTTGCCTCATTCGTATGCTCCGATGCCACCTTTATTTAGCAAGTGTTAGTGCTCTCGGATGTTGTAGCGCGATTCGCTATAGCCTCTGTTTTCAACAGAAATGTCCTAAAGGTACCTATACCAATCTGCAGGGTGGCGAGGAAGGGGGCTGCTGCTGCTGCTGGCAGTAACATTTTGGGGCACCCCACCTGCAAAAATACAGCCAAATGCTCCTTGTTTTACCTTTCAATACCATAACTGCAGCAGAATCGTATGGTGACCCCTGTTGTTAATAGAAACTGTCAAACAGCTTCTTGCCCCCCCGTGGCCCCTAACCATTTGGGGTACACCCCATGAGGGAGGATCAGAGCAATAAAAACTAATGGTAGCCCCCCAAAAAGTACCTGGAAGCCAAGCCATTGTGTGCACCCCATCGCCTTCACGTTGCGCCTAAGCACCTTTTAATACTGCTCCCCCAAATTTTGACTGCCCCCTCCCAACAGAAATCAGAGAGTATAGGGGGGTGCAGTAAAAAAGTATTTGCAGTACCCCACAATAAGTCAGGATCCTCCTCCCCTTCCTCTGCTCTCTGAACCCACCCATTCTGCCCAGGCTCCGCCTATACTCCTCCTCTCTAACCCCTCCCACTCTGACTAGGCTCCTCCTATACCCCTCCTCTCTGACCCAGCTCCTCCTATACTCCTCCTCTCTAACCCCACCCACTCTGACTAGGCTTCACCTATACCCCTCCTCTCTGACCTGGCTCCTCCTCTCTGACCCCTCCCACTCTGACTAGGCTCCTCCTATACTCCTCCTCTCTGACCCCTCCCACTCTGACTAGGCTCCTCCTATACCCCTCCTCTCTGACCCAGCTCCTCCTATACTCCTCCTCTCTAACCCCACCCACTCTGACTAGGCTTCACCTATACCCTTCCTCTCTGACCTGGCTCCTCCTCTCTGACCCCACCCACTCTGACTAGGCTCCTCCTTCTCACAACACCTGTTACCTTTCTTTCACCTGTCTCTGTTCAGGCCACACCTATTTTACTTACCAACCAATCTGCAATCCCTCATTCACTAGGCATGATTCCACTCGTACACAACACCCAGACACATTTTACTTACCAATTGGCCATTTAGGCCCACCTCCAACTTACCTCTGCTCTGCCACCATCAGTCACCTGGTGCCGAACCTGGGATTTGAACCCTGGTTGCCTGCATGGAAGGCAGGCACTTACCCACTGGACCACACTGGTTTCCATGTATGTAGCCTATCAAATTGTCCTTATGTCATGGTCATCCTTTTCATGTGCAATGGAAGCCGCCGGGAAGGACACCAAGGCCTGTATGTTGCTTATAGTTACTACTGCAATCCTCTAGACTACTAAGGAGCTATAGCTCAAAGGTAAGTCTTGTACCTTTGGTGCAGACAGCCCTCACAGGCCAGGGTTCGAATCCTGCCAATGCTGTAGAGGTATCCCAAGGTGGAAATTTTCAAAAAGTGAATGTTTTTTTTTTTGCTAAGATTTTTTTTTACTTGGTAACAGAGGAGAAAAGTGGACACTCTTTTTGGCATGTGTGTCCCAAAATTTCAAATGTTTTCCCTCATGACCTTCTACCAACCTCCCTATTTCTCAAGTAGGTGCAATAGGGACAAGGCCTTGTCTTCCTTTATCAATGTCTTCATTCCTTTTCCTTTAAGTTTGGTGAATTGCAGAGTGCAATTGTGGTATTGGGGGTTATAACTGAGCACAAGAATGCGAGGAAGGTGCTACACTTATTGTAAAATAGGTTGGATGATGGTGATTTTTCATTTTGGTGTGAGTAACTCGCTCAAATCAGGGGTTTGGTGCCAGTGAGCTTGGATAGAAATAAAGGTCAAGTATGAGCTCTGGCTAATGAAATGATGGGTCAAGTTTGAGGCAAGCTAGAGTCCATTTATCAGGTGCAATAAGAAGGTAGAAAGATTGTTTTCTTTAAGAGACAGACAAGGGCAGAGTCAAGCCTTTGCTCTAGTAGGTCTGCATCATGCCTGCTGCAGGATGTGAAGGAATGGACCTCCACAGCAGTGCGCTGTGCCGGGCTGGGCTGCGCTGCGCTGCGCTGGGCTGGGCTGGGCTGGGCTGGGCCTGCCCTGGCACTGTGAATTAATCACCCACCTCCTTCCTTTGAGGAACGCTCACGAACGCCCACGAACGCCCTTGTTCTGTATACAGGCTGACAGCAGGCAATTTAGGACCCTGCTAAATGAGGGTGATGTCCCCATGTGCTTCCTTCGAGTTGCAAAATCCTTCGTCTAAGGCAGGTGGGCTTTTTTAAAATTTGGTTGAAGACCATTTGTTGGAGGCGGTATCACGGCACAAGCCGCCGACCGTCTCAGAAGAAAGTATGCATGGGAGGATATTATTTGCATAGGACAGCCCTCTTCTCAGTCCCATTCTTATGCTGCAGTTGCCATGAAATGTTACTAGAGGGCAGCAGTATGAACAAAAGAGCACACTGAGGCTTTTCTTCTGCTTGCTGACATGATTCTTGTTCATGGTGGTCTTGCAGGGCCTAAGGAGCGAAGGACTGCTTTGACTGAGGGGATGAGGAATGGCAGGCCTTTATTTGTGGTTCAGGGGGAATATTTGGAAGGTAAACAGCAAGATGAAAACGTCAAAGCATATATGTTTGCTGAGTGATTGAGTCTGTGTGTCACTTGTCTCTTTGAAGGGACATGTGAGAAAGGAACAGCAGCACCATAGACTTCAGATGGGAGAGAGCAAGCAAGGATGAATATTTCCCTCAAATCCAAATACTTACAGTACCTCAAAGATGACAAGTGCGATATGATGTTCTGCAATTGTAAGGATTTGCCATGTGTGGTAGATAAATATGCATAGTTAGTGAGGTTTTTCCCAGAATGTGAGTATCGTTAGGCTGGCAAATGTCAGGCACTCCTTTGGGAGTATGAGGCCAAGAAAAAATTTAGGAAGTTTGCTACAGTCATCTGTAGGATCGAAAGACACTGGGGAATCGTTACAGAGGGAGCCAGGCTGCACAAAATGTGGTAACAGTTGGACAGAAATCTTTAGCATGGACTTTTGTCTACCCCCAATGTGGGACCAGGACCGCAGTACCTCTGTGTCTCTGAAACATATTTTGACCTCTGTACACCACCATCTCAATACCCCATAAATGTTCCCCCCTGGTACCCCAGCTTTGGTAGTGCATCAACCAGGTTTCAATCATTTGAGTGACCACAAACACCCTTCCTATGTGCCTTCCATTTACATTCAGTCAGTAACCCAGCTGCTTCGTTCGCTGTTCAATCTCAAGTGACAGTTGGATGCACATTGCAGGGGTATACAGGCATTTACCGTACTGTACAGGCCCTCTCAGTACATCCAGACTACACTTCTTAAAATCATAAATACATGTTTTGCCCAACAGTAAGGCCAGGCCTTTCCTCTGTAGTTCAAGGAGGAAAACATCAACTGAAGAGCATGCCAAAATTCTCTACAGACACTGCCAATCCTCACACTTCTGCCTATTTGCATGCCGAGGTTATTCACTATGACCCACCAAACCAATTGCAACAGTAGCCTCTCCCTGCCTCATTCGTATGCTCCGATGCCACCTTTATTTAGCAAGTGTTAGTGCTCTCGGATTTTGTAGCGCGATTCGCTATAGCCTCTGTTTTCAACAGAAATGTCCTAAAGGTACCTATACCAATCTGCAGGGTGGCGAGGAAGGGGGCTGCTGCTGCTGCTGGCAGTAACATTTTGGGGCACCCCACCTGCAAAAATACAGCCAAATGCTCCTTGTTTTACCTTTCAATACCATAACTGCAGCAGAATCGTATGGTGACCCCTGTTGTTAATAGAAACTGTCAAACAGCTTCTTGCCCCCCCGTGGCCCCTAACCATTTGGGGTACACCCCATGAGGGAGGATCAGAGCAATAAAAACTAATGGTAGCCCCCCAAAAAGTACCTGGAAGCCAAGCCATTGTGTGCACCCCATCGCCTTCACGTTGCGCCTAAGCACCTTTTAATACTGCTCCCCCAAATTTTGACTGCCCCCTCCCAACAGAAATCAGAGAGTATAGGGGGGTGCAGTAAAAAAGTATTTGCAGTACCCCACAATAAGTCAGGATCCTCCTCCCCTTCCTCTGCTCTCTGAACCCACCCATTCTGCCCAGGCTCCGCCTATACTCCTCCTCTCTGACCCCTCCCACTCTGACAAGGCTCTACCTACACCCCTCCTCTCTGACCTGGCTCCTCCTATACTCCTCCTCTCTGACCCCTCCCACTCTGACTAGGCTCCTCCTATACTCCTCCTCTCTGACCCCTCCCACTCTGACTAGGCTCCTCCTATACTCCTCCTCTCTGACCCCTCCCACTCTGACTAGGCTCCTCCTCTACCCCTCCTCTCTGACCCAGCTCCTCCTATACTCCTCCTCTCTAACCCCACCCACTCTGACTAGGCTTCACCTATACCCTTCCTCTCTGACCTGGCTCCTCTTTTCTGACCCCACCCACTCTGACTAGGCTCCTCCTCCTCCTGCACACAACACCTGTTACCTTTCTTTCACCTGTCTCTGTTCAGCCCACACCTATTTTACTTACCAACCAATCTGCAGTCCCTCATTCACTAGGCATGATTCCACTCGTACACAACACCCAGACACATTTTACTTACCAATTGGCCATTCAGGCCCACCTCCAACTTACCTCTGCTCTGCCACCATCAGTCACCTGGTGCCGAACCCGGGATTTGAACCCTGGTTGCCTGCATGGAAGGCAGGCACTTACCCACTGGACCACACTGGTTTCCATGTATGTAGCCTATCAAATTGTCCTTATGTCATGGTCATCCTTTTCATGTGCAATGGAAGCCGCCGGGAAGGACACCAAGGCCTGTATGTTGCTTATAGTTACTACTGCAATCCTCTAGACCACTAAGGAGCTATAGCTCAAAGGTAAGTCTTGTACCTTTGGTGCAGACAGCCCTCACAGGCCAGGGTTCGAATCCTGCCAATGCTGTAGAGGTATCCCAAGGTGGAAATTTTCAAAAAGTGAATGTTTTTTTTTTTGCTAAGATTTTTTTTTACTTGGTAACAGAGGAGAAAAGTGGACACTCTTTTTGGCATGTGTGTCCCAAAATTTCAAATGTTTTCCCTCCTGACCTTCTACCAACCTCCCTATTTCTCAAGTAGGTGCAATAGGGACAAGGCCATGTCTTCCTTTATCAATGTCTTCATTCCTTTTCCTTTAAGTTTGGTGAATTGCAGAGTGCAATTGTGGTATTGGGGGTTATAACTGAGCACAAGAATGCGAGGAAGGTGCTACACTTATTGTAAAATAGGTTGGATGATGGTGATTTTTCATTTTGGTGTGAGTAACTCGCTCAAATCAGGGGTTTGGTGCCAGTGAGCTTGGATAGAAATAAAGGTCAAGTATGAGCTCTGGCTAATGAAATGATGGGTCAAGTTTGAGGCAAGCTAGAGTCCATTTATCAGGTGCAATAAGAAGCTAGAAAGATTGTTTTCTTTAAGAGACAGACAAGGGCAGAGTCAAGCCTTTGCTCTAGTAGGTCTGCATCATGCCTGCTGCAGGATGTGAAGGAATGGACCTCCACAGCAGTGCGCTGTGCCGGGCTGGGCTGCGCTGGGCTAGGCTGGGCTGGGCTGGGCTGGGCCTGCCCTGGCACTGTGAATTAATCACCCACCTCCTTCCTTTGAGGAACGCTCACGAATGCCCACGAACGCCCTTGTTCTGTATACAGGCTCACAGCAGGCAATTTAGGACCCTGCTAAATGAGGGTGATGTCCCCATGTGCTTCCTTCGAGTTGCAAAATCCTTCGTCTAAGGCAGGTGGGCTTTTTTAAAATTTGGTTGAAGACCATTTGTTGGAGGCGGTATCACGGCACAAGCCGCCGACCGTCTCAGAAGAAAGTATGCATGGGAGGATATTATTTGCATAGGACAGCCCTCTTCTCAGTCCCATTCTTATGCTGCAGTTGCCATGAAGTGTTACTAGAGGGCAGCAGTATGAACAAAAGAGCACACTGAGGCTTTTCTTCTGCTTGCTGACATGATTCTTGTTCATGGTGGTCTTGCAGGGCCTAAGGAGCGAAGGACTGCTTTGACTGAGGGGATGAGGAATGGCAGGCCTTTATTTGTGGTTCAGGGGGAATATTTGGAAGGTAAACAGCAAGATGAAAACGTCAAAGCATATATGTTTGCTGAGTAATTGAGTCTGTGTGTCACTTGTCTCTTTGAAGGGACATGTGAGAAAGGAACAGCAGCACCATAGACTTCAGATGGGAGAGAGCAAGCAAGGATGAATATTTCCCTCAAATCCAAATACTTACAGTACCTCAAAGATGACAAGTGCGATATGATGTTCTGCAATTGTAAGGATTTGCCATGTGTGGTAGATAAATATGCATAGTTAGTGAGGTTTTTCCCAGAATGTGAGTATCGTTAGGCTGGCAAATGTCAGGCACTCCTTAGGGAGTATGTGGCCAAGAAAAAATTTGGGAAGTTTGCTACAGTCATCTGTAGGATCGAAAGACACTGGGGAATCGTTACAGAGGGAGCCAGGCTGCACAAAATGTGGTAACAGTTGGACAGAAATCTTTAGCATGGACTTTTGTCTACCCCCAATGTGGGACCAGGACCGCAGTACCTCTGTGTCTCTGAAACATATTTTGACCTCTGGACACCACCATCTCAATACCCCTCAAATGTTTCCCCCTGGTACCCCAGCTTTGGTAGTGCATCAACCAGGTTTCAATCATTTGAGTGACCACAAACACCCTTCCTATGTGCCTTCCATTTACATTCAGTCAGTAACCCAGCTGCTTCGTTCGCTGTTCAATCTCAAGTGACAGTTGGATGCACATTGCAGGGGTATACAGGCATTTACCGTACTGTACAGGCCCTCTCAGTACATCCAGACTACACTTCTTAAAATCATAAATACATGTTTTGCCCAACAGTAAGGCCAGGCCTTTCCTCTGTAGTTCAAGGAGGAAAACATCAACTGAAGAGCATGCCAAAATTCTCTACAGACACTGCCAATCCTCACACTTCTGCCTATTTGCATGCCGAGGTTATTCACTATGACCCACCAAACCAATTGCAACAGTAGCCTCTCCTTGCCTCATTCGTATGCTCCGATGCCACCTTTATTTAGCAAGTGTTAGTGCTCTCGGATGTTGTAGCGCGATTCGCTATAGCCTCTGTTTTCAACAGAAATGTCCTAAAGGTACCTATACCAATCTGCAGGGTGGCGAGGAAGGGGGCTGCTGCTGCTGGCAGTAACATTTTGGGGCACCCCACCTGCAAAAATACAGCCAAATGCTCCTTGTTTTACCTTTCAATACCATAACTGCAGCAGAATCGTATGGTGACCCCTGTTGTTAATAGAAACTGTCAAACAGCTTCTTGCCCCCCCCCGTGGCCCCTAACCATTTGGGGTACACCCCATGAGGGAGGATCAGAGCAATAAAAACTAATGGTAGCCCCCCAAAAAGTACCTGGAAGCCAAGCCATTGTGTGCACCCCATCGCCTTCACGTTGCGCCTAAGCACCTTTTAATACTGCTCCCCCAAATTTTGACTGCCCCCTCCCAACAGAAATCAGAGAGTATAGGGGGGTGCAGTAAAAAAGTATTTGCAGTACCCCACAATAAGTCAGGATCCTCCTCCCCTTCCTCTGCTCTCTGAACCCACCCATTCTGCTCAGGCTCCGCCTATACTCCTCCTCTCTGACCCCTCCCACTCTGACAAGGCTCTACCTACACCCCTCCTCTCTGACCTGGCTCCTCCTATACTCCTCCTCTCTGACCCCTCCCACTCTGACTAGGCTCCTCCTATACTCCTCCTCTCTGACCCCTCCCACTCTGACTAGGCTCCTCCTATACTCCTCCTCTCTGACCCCTCCCACTCTGACTAGGCTCCTCCTCTACCCCTCCTCTCTGACCCAGCTCCTCCTATACTCCTCCTCTCTAACCCCACCCACTCTGACTAGGCTTCACCTATACCCTTCCTCTCTGACCTGGCTCCTCCTTTCTGACCCCACCCACTCTGACTAGGCTCCTCCTCCTCCTGCACACAACACCTGTTACCTTTCTTTCACCTGTCTCTGTTCAGCCCACACCTATTTTACTTACCAACCAATCTGCAGTCCCTCATTCACTAGGCATGATTCCACTCGTACACAACACCCAGACACATTTTACTTACCAATTGGCCATTCAGGCCCACCTCCAACTTACCTCTGCTCTGCCACCATCAGTCACCTGGTGCCGAACCCGGGATTTGAACCCTGGTTGCCTGCATGGAAGGCAGGCACTTACCCACTGGACCACACTGGTTTCCATGTATGTAGCCTATCAAATTGTCCTTATGTCATGGTCATCCTTTTCATGTGCAATGGAAGCCGCCGGGAAGGACACCAAGGCCTGTATGTTGCTTATAGTTACTACTGCAATCCTCTAGACCACTAAGGAGCTATAGCTCAAAGGTAAGTCTTGTACCTTTGGTGCAGACAGCCCTCACAGGCCAGGGTTCGAATCCTGCCAATGCTGTAGAGGTATCCCAAGGTGGAAATTTTCAAAAAGTGAATGTTTTTTTTTTTGCTAAGATTTTTTTTTACTTGGTAACAGAGGAGAAAAGTGGACACTCTTTTTGGCATGTGTGTCCCAAAATTTCAAATGTTTTCCCTCCTGACCTTCTACCAACCTCCCTATTTCTCAAGTAGGTGCAATAGGGACAAGGCCATGTCTTCCTTTATCAATGTCTTCATTCCTTTTCCTTTAAGTTTGGTGAATTGCAGAGTGCAATTGTGGTATTGGGGGTTATAACTGAGCACAAGAATGCGAGGAAGGTGCTACACTTATTGTAAAATAGGTTGGATGATGGTGATTTTTCATTTTGGTGTGAGTAACTCGCTCAAATCAGGGGTTTGGTGCCAGTGAGCTTGGATAGAAATAAAGGTCAAGTATGAGCTCTGGCTAATGAAATGATGGGTCAAGTTTGAGGCAAGCTAGAGTCCATTTATCAGGTGCAATAAGAAGCTAGAAAGATTGTTTTCTTTAAGAGACAGACAAGGGCAGAGTCAAGCCTTTGCTCTAGTAGGTCTGCATCATGCCTGCTGCAGGATGTGAAGGAATGGACCTCCACAGCAGTGCGCTGTGCCGGGCTGGGCTGCGCTGGGCTAGGCTGGGCTGGGCTGGGCTGGGCCTGCCCTGGCACTGTGAATTAATCACCCACCTCCTTCCTTTGAGGAACGCTCACGAATGCCCACGAACGCCCTTGTTCTGTATACAGGCTCACAGCAGGCAATTTAGGACCCTGCTAAATGAGGGTGATGTCCCCATGTGCTTCCTTCGAGTTGCAAAATCCTTCGTCTAAGGCAGGTGGGCTTTTTTAAAATTTGGTTGAAGACCATTTGTTGGAGGCGGTATCACGGCACAAGCCGCCGACCGTCTCAGAAGAAAGTATGCATGGGAGGATATTATTTGCATAGGACAGCCCTCTTCTCAGTCCCATTCTTATGCTGCAGTTGCCATGAAGTGTTACTAGAGGGCAGCAGTATGAACAAAAGAGCACACTGAGGCTTTTCTTCTGCTTGCTGACATGATTCTTGTTCATGGTGGTCTTGCAGGGCCTAAGGAGCGAAGGACTGCTTTGACTGAGGGGATGAGGAATGGCAGGCCTTTATTTGTGGTTCAGGGGGAATATTTGGAAGGTAAACAGCAAGATGAAAACGTCAAAGCATATATGTTTGCTGAGTAATTGAGTCTGTGTGTCACTTGTCTCTTTGAAGGGACATGTGAGAAAGGAACAGCAGCACCATAGACTTCAGATGGGAGAGAGCAAGCAAGGATGAATATTTCCCTCAAATCCAAATACTTACAGTACCTCAAAGATGACAAGTGCGATATGATGTTCTGCAATTGTAAGGATTTGCCATGTGTGGTAGATAAATATGCATAGTTAGTGAGGTTTTTCCCAGAATGTGAGTATCGTTAGGCTGGCAAATGTCAGGCACTCCTTAGGGAGTATGAGGCCAAGAAAAAATTTGGGAAGTTTGCTACAGTCATCTGTAGGATCGAAAGACACTGGGGAATCGTTACAGAGGGAGCCAGGCTGCACAAAATGTGGTAACAGTTGGACAGAAATCTTTAGCATGGACTTTTGTCTACCCCCAATGTGGGACCAGGACCGCAGTACCTCTGTGTCTCTGAAACATATTTTGACCTCTGGACACCACCATCTCAATACCCCTCAAATGTTTCCCCCTGGTACCCCAGCTTTGGTAGTGCATCAACCAGGTTTCAATCATTTGAGTGACCACAAACACCCTTCCTATGTGCCTTCCATTTACATTCAGTCAGTAACCCAGCTGCTTCGTTCGCTGTTCAATCTCAAGTGACAGTTGGATGCACATTGCAGGGGTATACAGGCATTTACCGTACTGTACAGGCCCTCTCAGTACATCCAGACTACACTTCTTAAAATCATAAATACATGTTTTGCCCAACAGTAAGGCCAGGCCTTTCCTCTGTAGTTCAAGGAGGAAAACATCAACTGAAGAGCATGCCAAAATTCTCTACAGACACTGCCAATCCTCACACTTCTGCCTATTTGCATGCCGAGGTTATTCACTATGACCCACCAAACCAATTGCAACAGTAGCCTCTCCTTGCCTCATTCGTATGCTCCGATGCCACCTTTATTTAGCAAGTGTTAGTGCTCTCGGATGTTGTAGCGCGATTCGCTATAGCCTCTGTTTTCAACAGAAATGTCCTAAAGGTACCTATACCAATCTGCAGGGTGGCGAGGAAGGGGGCTGCTGCTGCTGGCAGTAACATTTTGGGGCACCCCACCTGCAAAAATACAGCCAAATGCTCCTTGTTTTACCTTTCAATACCATAACTGCAGCAGAATCGTATGGTGACCCCTGTTGTTAATAGAAACTGTCAAACAGCTTCTTGCCCCCCCCCGTGGCCCCTAACCATTTGGGGTACACCCCATGAGGGAGGATCAGAGCAATAAAAACTAATGGTAGCCCCCCAAAAAGTACCTGGAAGCCAAGCCATTGTGTGCACCCCATCGCCTTCACGTTGCGCCTAAGCACCTTTTAATACTGCTCCCCCAAATTTTGACTGCCCCCTCCCAACAGAAATCAGAGAGTATAGGGGGGTGCAGTAAAAAAGTATTTGCAGTACCCCACAATAAGTCAGGATCCTCCTCCCCTTCCTCTGCTCTCTGAACCCACCCATTCTGCTCAGGCTCCGCCTATACTCCTCCTCTCTGACCCCTCCCACTCTGACAAGGCTCTACCTACACCCCTCCTCTCTGACCTGGCTCCTCCTATACTCCTCCTCTCTGACCCCTCCCACTCTGACTAGGCTCCTCCTATACTCCTCCTCTCTGACCCCTCCCACTCTGACTAGGCTCCTCCTATACTCCTCCTCTCTGACCCCTCCCACTCTGACTAGGCTCCTCCTCTACCCCTCCTCTCTGACCCAGCTCCTCCTATACTCCTCCTCTCTAACCCCACCCACTCTGACTAGGCTTCACCTATACCCTTTCTCTCTGACCTGGCTCCTCCTTTCTGACCCCACCCACTCTGACTAGGCTCCTCCTCCTCCTGCACACAACACCTGTTACCTTTCTTTCACCTGTCTCTGTTCAGCCCACACCTATTTTACTTACCAACCAATCTGCAGTCCCTCATTCACTAGGCATGATTCCACTCGTACACAACACCCAGACACATTTTACTTACCAATTGGCCATTCAGGCCCACCTCCAACTTACCTCTGCTCTGCCACCATCAGTCACCTGGTGCCGAACCCGGGATTTGAACCCTGGTTGCCTGCATGGAAGGCAGGCACTTACCCACTGGACCACACTGGTTTCCATGTATGTAGCCTATCAAATTGTCCTTATGTCATGGTCATCCTTTTCATGTGCAATGGAAGCCGCCGGGAAGGACACCAAGGCCTGTATGTTGCTTATAGTTACTACTGCAATCCTCTAGACCACTAAGGAGCTATAGCTCAAAGGTAAGTCTTGTACCTTTGGTGCAGACAGCCCTCACAGGCCAGGGTTCGAATCCTGCCAATGCTGTAGAGGTATCCCAAGGTGGAAATTTTCAAAAAGTGAATGGTTTTTTTTTTGCTAAGATTTTTTTTTACTTGGTAACAGAGGAGAAAAGTGGACACTCTTTTTGGCATGTGTGTCCCAAAATTTCAAATGTTTTCCCTCCTGACCTTCTACCAACCTCCCTATTTCTCAAGTAGGTGCAATAGGGACAAGGCCATGTCTTCCTTTATCAATGTCTTCATTCCTTTTCCTTTAAGTTTGGTGAATTGCAGAGTGCAATTGTGGTATTGGGGGTTATAACTGAGCACAAGAATGCGAGGAAGGTGCTACACTTATTGTAAAATAGGTTGGATGATGGTGATTTTTCATTTTGGTGTGAGTAACTCGCTCAAATCAGGGGTTTGGTGCCAGTGAGCTTGGATAGAAATAAAGGTCAAGTATGAGCTCTGGCTAATGAAATGATGGGTCAAGTTTGAGGCAAGCTAGAGTCCATTTATCAGGTGCAATAAGAAGCTAGAAAGATTGTTTTCTTTAAGAGACAGACAAGGGCAGAGTCAAGCCTTTGCTCTAGTAGGTCTGCATCATGCCTGCTGCAGGATGTGAAGGAATGGACCTCCACAGCAGTGCGCTGTGCCGGGCTGGGCTGCGCTGGGCTAGGCTGGGCTGGGCTGGGCTGGGCCTGCCCTGGCACTGTGAATTAATCACCCACCTCCTTCCTTTGAGGAACGCTCACGAATGCCCACGAACGCCCTTGTTCTGTATACAGGCTCACAGCAGGCAATTTAGGACCCTGCTAAATGAGGGTGATGTCCCCATGTGCTTCCTTCGAGTTGCAAAATCCTTCGTCTAAGGCAGGTGGGCTTTTTTAAAATTTGGTTGAAGACCATTTGTTGGAGGCGGTATCACGGCACAAGCCGCCGACCGTCTCAGAAGAAAGTATGCATGGGAGGATATTATTTGCATAGGACAGCCCTCTTCTCAGTCCCATTCTTATGCTGCAGTTGCCATGAAGTGTTACTAGAGGGCAGCAGTATGAACAAAAGAGCACACTGAGGCTTTTCTTCTGCTTGCTGACATGATTCTTGTTCATGGTGGTCTTGCAGGGCCTAAGGAGCGAAGGACTGCTTTGACTGAGGGGATGAGGAATGGCAGGCCTTTATTTGTGGTTCAGGGGGAATATTTGGAAGGTAAACAGCAAGATGAAAACGTCAAAGCATATATGTTTGCTGAGTAATTGAGTCTGTGTGTCACTTGTCTCTTTGAAGGGACATGTGAGAAAGGAACAGCAGCACCATAGACTTCAGATGGGAGAGAGCAAGCAAGGATGAATATTTCCCTCAAATCCAAATACTTACAGTACCTCAAAGATGACAAGTGCGATATGATGTTCTGCAATTGTAAGGATTTGCCATGTGTGGTAGATAAATATGCATAGTTAGTGAGGTTTTTCCCAGAATGTGAGTATCGTTAGGCTGGCAAATGTCAGGCACTCCTTAGGGAGTATGAGGCCAAGAAAAAATTTGGGAAGTTTGCTACAGTCATCTGTAGGATCGAAAGACACTGGGGAATCGTTACAGAGGGAGCCAGGCTGCACAAAATGTGGTAACAGTTGGACAGAAATCTTTAGCATGGACTTTTGTCTACCCCCAATGTGGGACCAGGACCGCAGTACCTCTGTGTCTCTGAAACATATTTTGACCTCTGGACACCACCATCTCAATACCCCTCAAATGTTTCCCCCTGGTACCCCAGCTTTGGTAGTGCATCAACCAGGTTTCAATCATTTGAGTGACCACAAACACCCTTCCTATGTGCCTTCCATTTACATTCAGTCAGTAACCCAGCTGCTTCGTTCGCTGTTCAATCTCAAGTGACAGTTGGATGCACATTGCAGGGGTATACAGGCATTTACCGTACTGTACAGGCCCTCTCAGTACATCCAGACTACACTTCTTAAAATCATAAATACATGTTTTGCCCAACAGTAAGGCCAGGCCTTTCCTCTGTAGTTCAAGGAGGAAAACATCAACTGAAGAGCATGCCAAAATTCTCTACAGACACTGCCAATCCTCACACTTCTGCCTATTTGCATGCCGAGGTTATTCACTATGACCCACCAAACCAATTGCAACAGTAGCCTCTCCTTGCCTCATTCGTATGCTCCGATGCCACCTTTATTTAGCAAGTGTTAGTGCTCTCGGATGTTGTAGCGCGATTCGCTATAGCCTCTGTTTTCAACAGAAATGTCCTAAAGGTACCTATACCAATCTGCAGGGTGGCGAGGAAGGGGGCTGCTGCTGCTGGCAGTAACATTTTGGGGCACCCCACCTGCAAAAATACAGCCAAATGCTCCTTGTTTTACCTTTCAATACCATAACTGCAGCAGAATCGTATGGTGACCCCTGTTGTTAATAGAAACTGTCAAACAGCTTCTTGCCCCCCCCCGTGGCCCCTAACCATTTGGGGTACACCCCATGAGGGAGGATCAGAGCAATAAAAACTAATGGTAGCCCCCCAAAAAGTACCTGGAAGCCAAGCCATTGTGTGCACCCCATCGCCTTCACGTTGCGCCTAAGCACCTTTTAATACTGCTCCCCCAAATTTTGACTGCCCCCTCCCAACAGAAATCAGAGAGTATAGGGGGGTGCAGTAAAAAAGTATTTGCAGTACCCCACAATAAGTCAGGATCCTCCTCCCCTTCCTCTGCTCTCTGAACCCACCCATTCTGCTCAGGCTCCGCCTATACTCCTCCTCTCTGACCCCTCCCACTCTGACAAGGCTCTACCTACACCCCTCCTCTCTGACCTGGCTCCTCCTATACTCCTCCTCTCTGACCCCTCCCACTCTGACTAGGCTCCTCCTATACCCCTCCTCTCTGACCCAGCTCCTCCTATACTCCTCCTCTCTAACCCCACCCACTCTGACTAGGCTTCACCTATACCCTTCCTCTCTGACCTGGCTCCTCCTCTCTGACCCCACCCACTCTGACTAGGCTCCTCCTCCTCCTGCACACAACACCTGTTACCTTTCTTTCACCTGTCTCTGTTCAGCCCACACCTATTTTACTTACCAACCAATCTGCAGTCCCTCATTCACTAGGCATGATTCCACTCGTACACAACACCCAGACACATTTTACTTACCAATTGGCCATTTAGGCCCACCTCCAACTTACCTCTGCTCTGCCACCATCAGTCACCTGGTGCCGAACCCGGGATTTGAACCCTGGTTGCCTGCATGGAAGGCAGGCACTTACCCACTGGACCACACTGGTTTCCATGTATGTAGCCTATCAAATTGTCCTTATGTCATGGTCATCCTTTTCATGTGCAATGGAAGCCGCCGGGAAGGACACCAAGGCCTGTATGTTGCTTATAGTTACTACTGCAATCCTCTAGACCACTAAGGAGCTATAGCTCAAAGGTAAGTCTTGTACCTTTGGTGCAGACAGCCCTCACAGGCCAGGGTTCGAATCCTGCCAATGCTGTAGAGGTATCCCAAGGTGGAAATTTTCAAAAAGTGAATGTTTTTTTTTTTGCTAAGATTTTTTTTTACTTGGTAACAGAGGAGAAAAGTGGACACTCTTTTTGGCATGTGTGTCCCAAAATTTCAAATGTTTTCCCTCATGACCTTCTACCAACCTCCCTATTTCTCAAGTAGGTGCAATAGGGACAAGGCCATGTCTTCCTTTATCAATGTCTTCATTCCTTTTCCTTTAAGTTTGGTGAATTGCAGAGTGCAATTGTGGTATTGGGGGTTATAACTGAGCACAAGAATGCGAGGAAGGTGCTACACTTATTGTAAAATAGGTTGGATGATGGTGATTTTTCATTTTGGTGTGAGTAACTCGCTCAAATCAGGGGTTTGGTGCCAGTGAGCTTGGATAGAAATAAAGGTCAAGTATGAGCTCTGGCTAATGAAATGATGGGTCAAGTTTGAGGCAAGCTAGAGTCCATTTATCAGGTGCAATAAGAAGCTAGAAAGATTGTTTTCTTTAAGAGACAGACAAGGGCAGAGTCAAGCCTTTGCTCTAGTAGGTCTGCATCATACCTGCTGCAGGATGTGAAGGAATGGACCTCCACAGCAGTGCGCTGTGCCGGGCTGGGCTGCGCTGGGCTAGGCTGGGCTGGGCTGGGCTGGGCCTGCCCTGGCACTGTGAATTAATCACCCACCTCCTTCCTTTGAGGAACGCTCACGAATGCCCACGAACGCCCTTGTTCTGTATACAGGCTCACAGCAGGCAATTTAGGACCCTGCTAAATGAGGGTGATGTCCCCATGTGCTTCCTTCGAGTTGCAAAATCCTTCGTCTAAGGCAGGTGGGCTTTTTTAAAATTTGGTTGAAGACCATTTGTTGGAGGCGGTATCACGGCACAAGCCGCCGACCGTCTCAGAAGAAAGTATGCATGGGAGGATATTATTTGCATAGGACAGCCCTCTTCTCAGTCCCATTCTTATGCTGCAGTTGCCATGAAGTGTTACTAGAGGGCAGCAGTATGAACAAAAGAGCACACTGAGGCTTTTCTTCTGCTTGCTGACATGATTCTTGTTCATGGTGGTCTTGCAGGGCCTAAGGAGCGAAGGACTGCTTTGACTGAGGGGATGAGGAATGGCAGGCCTTTATTTGTGGTTCAGGGGGAATATTTGGAAGGTAAACAGCAAGATGAAAACGTCAAAGCATATATGTTTGCTGAGTAATTGAGTCTGTGTGTCACTTGTCTCTTTGAAGGGACATGTGAGAAAGGAACAGCAGCACCATAGACTTCAGATGGGAGAGAGCAAGCAAGGATGAATATTTCCCTCAAATCCAAATACTTACAGTACCTCAAAGATGACAAGTGCGATATGATGTTCTGCAATTGTAAGGATTTGCCATGTGTGGTAGATAAATATGCATAGTTAGTGAGGTTTTTCCCAGAATGTGAGTATCGTTAGGCTGGCAAATGTCAGGCACTCCTTAGGGAGTATGAGGCCAAGAAAAAATTTGGGAAGTTTGCTACAGTCATCTGTAGGATCGAAAGACACTGGGGAATCGTTACAGAGGGAGCCAGGCTGCACAAAATGTGGTAACAGTTGGACAGAAATCTTTAGCATGGACTTTTGTCTACCCCCAATGTGGGACCAGGACCGCAGTACCTCTGTGTCTCTGAAACATATTTTGACCTCTGGACACCACCATCTCAATACCCCTCAAATGTTTCCCCCTGGTACCCCAGCTTTGGTAGTGCATCAACCAGGTTTCAATCATTTGAGTGACCACAAACACCCTTCCTATGTGCCTTCCATTTACATTCAGTCAGTAACCCAGCTGCTTCGTTCGCTGTTCAATCTCAAGTGACAGTTGGATGCACATTGCAGGGGTATACAGGCATTTACCGTACTGTACAGGCCCTCTCAGTACATCCAGACTACACTTCTTAAAATCATAAATACATGTTTTGCCCAACAGTAAGGCCAGGCCTTTCCTCTGTAGTTCAAGGAGGAAAACATCAACTGAAGAGCATGCCAAAATTCTCTACAGACACTGCCAATCCTCACACTTCTGCCTATTTGCATGCCGAGGTTATTCACTATGACCCACCAAACCAATTGCAACAGTAGCCTCTCCTTGCCTCATTCGTATGCTCCGATGCCACCTTTATTTAGCAAGTGTTAGTGCTCTCGGATTTTGTAGCGCGATTCGCTATAGCCTCTGTTTTCAACAGAAATGTCCTAAAGGTACCTATACCAATCTGCAGGGTGGCGAGGAAGGGGGCTGCTGCTGCTGGCAGTAACATTTTGGGGCACCCCACCTGCAAAAATACAGCCAAATGCTCCTTGTTTTACCTTTCAATACCATAACTGCAGCAGAATCGTATGGTGACCCCTGTTGTTAATAGAAACTGTCAAACAGCTTCTTGCCCCCCCCGTGGCCCCTAACCATTTGGGGTACACCCCATGAGGGAGGATCAGAGCAATAAAAACTAATGGTAGCCCCCCAAAAAGTACCTGGAAGCCAAGCCATTGTGTGCACCCCATCGCCTTCACGTTGCGCCTAAGCACCTTTTAATACTGCTCCCCCAAATTTTGACTGCCCCCTCCCAACAGAAATCAGAGAGTATAGGGGGGTGCAGTAAAAAAGTATTTGCAGTACCCCACAATAAGTCAGGATCCTCCTCCCCTTCCTCTGCTCTCTGAACCCACCCATTCTGCTCAGGCTCCGCCTATACTCCTCCTCTCTGACCCCTCCCACTCTGACAAGGCTCTACCTACACCCCTCCTCTCTGACCTGGCTCCTCCTATACTCCTCCTCTCTGACCCCTCCCACTCTGACTAGGCTCCTCCTATACCCCTCCTCTCTGACCCAGCTCCTCCTATACTCCTCCTCTCTAACCCCACCCACTCTGACTAGGCTTCACCTATACCCTTCCTCTCTGACCTGGCTCCTCCTCTCTGACCCCACCCACTCTGACTAGGCTCCTCCTCCTCCTGCACACAACACCTGTTACCTTTCTTTCACCTGTCTCTGTTCAGCCCACACCTATTTTACTTACCAACCAATCTGCAGTCCCTCATTCACTAGGCATGATTCCACTCGTACACAACACCCAGACACATTTTACTTACCAATTGGCCATTTAGGCCCACCTCCAACTTACCTCTGCTCTGCCACCATCAGTCACCTGGTGCCGAACCCGGGATTTGAACCCTGGTTGCCTGCATGGAAGGCAGGCACTTACCCACTGGACCACACTGGTTTCCATGTATGTAGCCTATCAAATTGTCCTTATGTCATGGTCATCCTTTTCATGTGCAATGGAAGCCGCCGGGAAGGACACCAAGGCCTGTATGTTGCTTATAGTTACTACTGCAATCCTCTAGACCACTAAGGAGCTATAGCTCAAAGGTAAGTCTTGTACCTTTGGTGCAGACAGCCCTCACAGGCCAGGGTTCGAATCCTGCCAATGCTGTAGAGGTATCCCAAGGTGGAAATTTTCAAAAAGTGAATGTTTTTTTTTTTGCTAAGATTTTTTTTTACTTGGTAACAGAGGAGAAAAGTGGACACTCTTTTTGGCATGTGTGTCCCAAAATTTCAAATGTTTTCCCTCATGACCTTCTACCAACCTCCCTATTTCTCAAGTAGGTGCAATAGGGACAAGGCCATGTCTTCCTTTATCAATGTCTTCATTCCTTTTCCTTTAAGTTTGGTGAATTGCAGAGTGCAATTGTGGTATTGGGGGTTATAACTGAGCACAAGAATGCGAGGAAGGTGCTACACTTATTGTAAAATAGGTTGGATGATGGTGATTTTTCATTTTGGTGTGAGTAACTCGCTCAAATCAGGGGTTTGGTGCCAGTGAGCTTGGATAGAAATAAAGGTCAAGTATGAGCTCTGGCTAATGAAATGATGGGTCAAGTTTGAGGCAAGCTAGAGTCCATTTATCAGGTGCAATAAGAAGCTAGAAAGATTGTTTTCTTTAAGAGACAGACAAGGGCAGAGTCAAGCCTTTGCTCTAGTAGGTCTGCATCATGCCTGCTGCAGGATGTGAAGGAATGGACCTCCACAGCAGTGCGCTGTGCCGGGCTGGGCTGCGCTGGGCTAGGCTGGGCTGGGCTGGGCTGGGCCTGCCCTGGCACTGTGAATTAATCACCCACCTCCTTCCTTTGAGGAACGCTCACGAACGCCCACGAACACCCTTGTTCTGTATACAGGCTGACAGCAGGCAATTTAGGACCCTGCTAAATGAGGGTGATGTCCCCATGTGCTTCCTTCGAGTTGCAAAATCCTTCGTCTAAGGCAGGTGGGCTTTTTTAAAATTTGGTTGAAGACCATTTGTTGGAGGCGGTATCACGGCATAAGCCGCCGACCGTCTCAGAAGAAAGTATGCATGGGAGGATATTATTTGCATAGGACAGCCCTCTTCTCAGTCCCATTCTTATGCTGCAGTTGCCATGAAGTGTTACTAGAGGGCAGCAGTATGAACAAAAGAGCACACTGAGGCTTTTCTTCTGCTTGCTGACATGATTCTTGTTCATGGTGGTCTTGCAGGGCCTAAGGAGCGAAGGACTGCTTTGACTGAGGGGATGAGGAATGGCAGGCCTTTATTTGTGGTTCAGGGGGAATATTTGGAAGGTAAACAGCAAGATGAAAACGTCAAAGCATATATGTTTGCTGAGTGATTGAGTCTGTGTGTCACTTGTCTCTTTGAAGGGACATGTGAGAAAGGAACAGCAGCACCATAGACTTCAGATGGGAGAGAGCAAGCAAGGATGAATATTTCCCTCAAATCCAAATACTTACAGTACCTCAAAGATGACAAGTGCGATATGATGTTCTGCAATTGTAAGGATTTGCCATGTGTGGTAGATAAATATGCATAGTTAGTGAGGTTTTTCCCAGAATGTGAGTATCGTTAGGCTGGCAAATGTCAGGCACTCCTTTGGGAGTATGAGGCCAAGAAAAAATTTGGGAAGTTTGCTACAGTCATCTGTAGGATCGAAAGACACTGGGGAATCGTTACAGAGGGAGCCAGGCTGCACAAAATGTGGTAACAGTTGGACAGAAATCTTTAGCATGGACTTTTGTCTACCCCCAATGTGGGACCAGGACCGCAGTACCTCTGTGTCTCTGAAACATATTTTGACCTCTGGACACCACCATCTCAATACCCCTCAAATGTTTCCCCCTGGTACCCCAGCTTTGGTAGTGCATCAACCAGGTTTCAATCATTTGAGTGACCACAAACACCCTTCCTATGTGCCTTCCATTTACATTCAGTCAGTAACCCAGCTGCTTCGTTCGCTGTTCAATCTCAAGTGACAGTTGGATGCACATTGCAGGGGTATACAGGCATTTACCGTACTGTACAGGCCCTCTCAGTACATCCAGACTACACTTCTTAAAATCATAAATACATGTTTTGCCCAACAGTAAGGCCAGGCCTTTCCTCTGTAGTTCAAGGAGGAAAACATCAACTGAAGAGCATGCCAAAATTCTCTACAGACACTGCCAATCCTCACACTTCTGCCTATTTGCATGCCGAGGTTATTCACTATGACCCACCAAACCAATTGCAACAGTAGCCTCTCCCTGCCTCATTCGTATGCTCCGATGCCACCTTTATTTAGCAAGTGTTAGTGCTCTCGGATTTTGTAGCGCGATTCGCTATAGCCTCTGTTTTCAACAGAAATGTCCTAAAGGTACCTATACCAATCTGCAGGGTGGCGAGGAAGGGGGCTGCTGCTGCTGCTGGCAGTAACATTTTGGGGCACCCCACCTGCAAAAATACAGCCAAATGCTCCTTGTTTTACCTTTCAATACCATAACTGCAGCAGAATCGTATGGTGACCCCTGTTGTTAATAGAAACTGTCAAACAGCTTCTTGCCCCCCCGTGGCCCCTAACCATTTGGGGTACACCCCATGAGGGAGGATCAGAGCAATAAAAACTAATGGTAGCCCCCCAAAAAGTACCTGGAAGCCAAGCCATTGTGTGCACCCCATCGCCTTCACGTTGCGCCTAAGCACCTTTTAATACTGCTCCCCCAAATTTTGACTGCCCCCTCCCAACAGAAATCAGAGAGTATAGGGGGGTGCAGTAAAAAAGTATTTGCAGTACCCCACAATAAGTCAGGATCCTCCTCCCCTTCCTCTGCTCTCTGAACCCACCCATTCTGCCCAGGCTCCGCCTATACTCCTCCTCTCTGACCCCTCCCACTCTGACAAGGCTCTACCTACACCCCTCCTCTCTGACCTGGCTCCTCCTATACTCCTCCTCTCTGACCCCTCCCACTCTGACTAGGCTCCTCCTATACCCCTCCTCTCTGACCCAGCTCCTCCCATACTCCTCCTCTCTAACCCCACCCACTCTGACTAGGCTTCACCTATACCCCTCCTCTCTGACCTGGCTCCTCCTCTCTGACCCCACCCACTCTGACTAGGCTCCTCCTATACTCCTCCTCTCTGACCCCTCCCACTCTGACTAGGCTCCTCCTATACCCCTCCTCTCTGACCCAGCTCCTCCTATACTCCTCCTCTCTAACCCCACCCACTCTGACTAGGCTTCACCTATACCCTTCCTCTCTGACCTGGCTCCTCCTTTCTGACCCCACCCACTCTGACTAGGCTCCTCCTCCTCCCGCACACAACACCTGTTACCTTTCTTTCACCTGTCTCTGTTCAGCCCACACCTATTTTACTTACCAACCAATCTGCAGTCCCTCATTCACTAGGCATGATTCCACTCGTACACAACACCCAGACACATTTTACTTACCAATTGGCCATTCAGGCCCACCTCCAACTTACCTCTGCTCTGCCACCATCAGTCACCTGGTGCCGAACCCGGGACTTGAACCCTGGTTGCCTGCATGGAAGGCAGGCACTTACCCACTGGACCACACTGGTTTCCATGTATGTAGCCTATCAAATTGTCCTTATGTCATGGTCATCCTTTTCATGTGCAATGGAAGCCGCCGGGAAGGACACCAAGGCCTGTATGTTGCTTATAGTTACTACTGCAATCCTCTAGACCACTAAGGAGCTATAGCTCAAAGGTAAGTCTTGTACCTTTGGTGCAGACAGCCCTCACAGGCCAGGGTTCGAATCCTGCCAATGCTGTAGAGGTATCCCAAGGTGGAAATTTTCAAAAAGTGAATGTTTTTTTTTTTGCTAAGATTTTTTTTTACTTGGTAACAGAGGAGAAAAGTGGACACTCTTTTTGGCATGTGTGTCCCAAAATTTCAAATGTTTTCCCTCCTGACCTTCTACCAACCTCCCTATTTCTCAAGTAGGTGCAATAGGGACAAGGCCATGTCTTCCTTTATCAATGTCTTCATTCCTTTTCCTTTAAGTTTGGTGAATTGCAGAGTGCAATTGTGGTATTGGGGGTTATAACTGAGCACAAGAATGCGAGGAAGGTGCTACACTTATTGTAAAATAGGTTGGATGATGGTGATTTTTCATTTTGGTGTGAGTAACTCGCTCAAATCAGGGGTTTGGTGCCAGTGAGCTTGGATAGAAATAAAGGTCAAGTATGAGCTCTGGCTAATGAAATGATGGGTCAAGTTTGAGGCAAGCTAGAGTCCATTTATCAGGTGCAATAAGAAGCTAGAAAGATTGTTTTCTTTAAGAGACAGACAAGGGCAGAGTCAAGCCTTTGCTCTAGTAGGTCTGCATCATGCCTGCTGCAGGATGTGAAGGAATGGACCTCCACAGCAGTGCGCTGTGCCGGGCTGGGCTGCGCTGGGCTAGGCTGGGCTGGGCTGGGCTGGGCCTGCCCTGGCACTGTGAATTAATCACCCACCTCCTTCCTTTGAGGAACGCTCACGAACGCCCACGAACGCCCTTGTTCTGTATACAGGCTGACAGCAGGCAATTTAGGACCCTGCTAAATGAGGGTGATGTCCCCATGTGCTTCCTTCGAGTTGCAAAATCCTTCGTCTAAGGCAGGTGGGCTTTTTTAAAATTTGGTTGAAGACCATTTGTTGGAAGCGGTATCACGGCATAAGCCGCCGACCGTCTCAGAAGAAAGTATGCATGGGAGGATATTATTTGCATAGGACAGCCCTCTTCTCAGTCCCATTCTTATGCTGCAGTTGCCATGAAGTGTTACTAGAGGGCAGCAGTATGAACAAAAGAGCACACTGAGGCTTTTCTTCTGCTTGCTGACATGATTTTTGTTCATGGTGGTCTTGCAGGGCCTAAGGAGCGAAGGACTGCTTTGACTGAGGGGATGAGGAATGGCAGGCCTTTATTTGTGGTTCAGGGGGAATATTTGGAAGGTAAACAGCAAGATGAAAACGTCAAAGCATATATGTTTGCTGAGTGATTGAGTCTGTGTGTCACTTGTCTCTTTGAAGGGACATGTGAGAAAGGAACAGCAGCACCATAGACTTCAGATGGGAGAGAGCAAGCAAGGATGAATATTTCCCTCAAATCCAAATACTTACAGTACCTCAAAGATGACAAGTGCGATATGATGTTCTGCAATTGTAAGGATTTGCCATGTGTGGTAGATAAATATGCATAGTTAGTGAGGTTTTTCCCAGAATGTGAGTATCGTTAGGCTGGCAAATGTCAGGCACTCCTTTGGGAGTATGAGGCCAAGAAAAAATTTGGGAAGTTTGCTACAGTCATCTGTAGGATCGAAAGACACTGGGGAATCGTTACAGAGGGAGCCAGGCTGCACAAAATGTGGTAACAGTTGGACAGAAATCTTTAGCATGGACTTTTGTCTACCCCCAATGTGGGACCAGGACCGCAGTACCTCTGTGTCTCTGAAACATATTTTGACCTCTGGACACCACCATCTCAATACCCCTCAAATGTTTCCCCCTGGTACCCCAGCTTTGGTAGTGCATCAACCAGGTTTCAATCATTTGAGTGACCACAAACACCCTTCCTATGTGCCTTCCATTTACATTCAGTCAGTAACCCAGCTGCTTCGTTCGCTGTTCAATCTCAAGTGACAGTTGGATGCACATTGCAGGGGTATACAGGCATTTACCGTACTGTACAGGCCCTCTCAGTACATCCAGACTACACTTCTTAAAATCATAAATACATGTTTTGCCCAACAGTAAGGCCAGGCCTTTCCTCTGTAGTTCAAGGAGGAAAACATCAACTGAAGAGCATGCCAAAATTCTCTACAGACACTGCCAATCCTCACACTTCTGCCTATTTGCATGCCGAGGTTATTCACTATGACCCACCAAACCAATTGCAACAGTAGCCTCTCCCTGCCTCATTCGTATGCTCCGATGCCACCTTTATTTAGCAAGTGTTAGTGCTCTCGGATTTTGTAGCGCGATTCGCTATAGCCTCTGTTTTCAACAGAAATGTCCTAAAGGTACCTATACCAATCTGCAGGGTGGCGAGGAAGGGGGCTGCTGCTGCTGCTGGCAGTAACATTTTGGGGCACCCCACCTGCAAAAATACAGCCAAATGCTCCTTGTTTTACCTTTCAATACCATAACTGCAGCAGAATCGTATGGTGACCCCTGTTGTTAATAGAAACTGTCAAACAGCTTCTTGCCCCCCCGTGGCCCCTAACCATTTGGGGTACACCCCATGAGGGAGGATCAGAGCAATAAAAACTAATGGTAGCCCCCCAAAAAGTACCTGGAAGCCAAGCCATTGTGTGCACCCCATCGCCTTCACGTTGCGCCTAAGCACCTTTTAATACTGCTCCCCCAAATTTTGACTGCCCCCTCCCAACAGAAATCAGAGAGTATAGGGGGGTGCAGTAAAAAAGTATTTGCAGTACCCCACAATAAGTCAGGATCCTCCTCCCCTTCCTCTGCTCTCTGAACCCACCCATTCTGCCCAGGCTCCGCCTATACTCCTCCTCTCTGACCCCTCCCACTCTGACAAGGCTCTACCTACACCCCTCCTCTCTGACCCCTCCCACTCTGACTAGGCTCCTCCTATACCCCTCCTCTCTGACCCAGCTCCTCCCATACTCCTCCTCTCTAACCCCACCCACTCTGACTAGGCTTCACCTATACCCCTCCTCTCTGACCTGGCTCCTCCTCTCTGACCCCACCCACTCTGACTAGGCTCCTCCTATACTCCTCCTCTCTGACCCCTCCCACTCTGACTAGGCTCCTCCTATACCCCTCCTCTCTGACCCAGCTCCTCCTATACTCCTCCTCTCTAACCCCACCCACTCTGACTAGGCTTCACCTATACCCTTCCTCTCTGACCTGGCTCCTCCTTTCTGACCCCACCCACTCTGACTAGGCTCCTCCTCCTCCCGCACACAACACCTGTTACCTTTCTTTCACCTGTCTCTGTTCAGGCCACACCTATTTTACTTACCAACCAATCTGCAATCGCTCATTCACTAGGCATGATTCCACTCGTACACAACACCCAGACACATTTTACTTACCAATTGGCCATTTAGGCCCACCTCCAACTTACCTCTGCTCTGCCACCATCAGTCACCTGGTGCCGAACCCGGGATTTGAACCCTGGTTGCCTGCATGGAAGGCAGGCACTTACCCACTGGACCACACTGGTTTCCATGTATGTAGCCTATCAAATTGTCCTTATGTCATGGTCATCCTTTTCATGTGCAATGGAAGCCGCCCGGAAGGACACCAAGGCCTGTATGTTGCTTATAGTTACTACTGCAATCCTCTAGACCACTAAGGAGCTATAGCTCAAAGGTAAGTCTTGTACCTTTGGTGCAGACAGCCCTCACAGGCCTGGGTTAGAATCCTGCCAATGCTGTAGAGGTATCCCAAGGTGGAACATTTCAAAAAGTGAATGTTTTTTTTTTTGCTAAGATTTTTTTTTACTTGGTAACAGAGGAGAAAAGTGGACACTCTTTTTGGCATGTGTGTCCCAAAATTTCAAATGTTTTCCCTCATGACCTTCTACCAACCTCCCTATTTCTCAAGTAGGTGCAATAGGGACAAGGCCATGTCTTCCTTTATCAATGTCTTCATTCCTTTTCCTTTAAGTTTGGTGAATTGCAGAGTGCAATTGTGGTATTGGGGGTTATAACTGAGCACAAGAATGCGAGGAAGGTGCTACACTTATTGTAAAATAGGTTGGATGATGGTGATTTTTCATTTTGGTGTGAGTAACTCGCTCAAATCAGGGGTTTGGTGCCAGTGAGCTTGGATAGAAATAAAGGTCAAGTATGAGCTCTGGCTAATGAAATGATGGGTCAAGTTTGAGGCAAGCTAGAGTCCATTTATCAGGTGCAATAAGAAGCTAGAAAGATTGTTTTCTTTAAGAGACAGACAAGGGCAGAGTCAAGCCTTTGCTCTAGTAGGTCTGCATCATGCCTGCTGCAGGATGTGAAGGAATGGACCTCCACAGCAGTGCGCTGTGCCGGGCTGGGCTGCGCTGGGCTGGGCTGGGCTGGGCTGGGCTGGGCTGGGCTGGGCTGGGCTGGGCTGGGCCTGCCCTGGCACTGTGAATTAATCACCCACCTCCTTCCTTTGAGGAACGCTCACGAACGCCCACGAACGCCCTTGTTCTGTATACAGGCTGACAGCAGGCAATTTAGGACCCTGCTAAATGAGGGTGATGTCCCCATGTGCTTCCTTCGAGTTGCAAAATCCTTCGTCTAAGGCAGGTGGGCTTTTTTAAAATTTGGTTGAAGACCATTTGTTGGAGGCGGTATCACGGCACAAGCCGCCGACCGTCTCAGAAGAAAGTATGCATGGGAGGATATTATTTGCATAGGACAGCCCTCTTCTCAGTCCCATTCTTATGCTGCAGTTGCCATGAAGTGTTACTAGAGGGCAGCAGTATGAACAAAAGAGCACACTGAGGCTTTTCTTCTGCTTGCTGACATGATTTTTGTTCATGGTGGTCTTGCAGGGCCTAAGGAGCGAAGGACTGCTTTGACTGAGGGGATGAGGAATGGCAGGCCTTTATTTGTGGTTCAGGGGGAATATTTGGAAGGTAAACAGCAAGATGAAAACGTCAAAGCATATATGTTTGCTGAGTGATTGAGTCTGTGTGTCACTTGTCTCTTTGAAGGGACATGTGAGAAAGGAACAGCAGCACCATAGACTTCAGATGGGAGAGAGCAAGCAAGGATGAATATTTCCCTCAAATCCAAATACTTACAGTACCTCAAAGATGACAAGTGCGATATGATGTTCTGCAATTGTAAGGATTTGCCATGTGTGGTAGATAAATATGCATAGTTAGTGAGGTTTTTCCCAGAATGTGAGTATCGTTAGGCTGGCAAATGTCAGGCACTCCTTTGGGAGTATGAGGCCAAGAAAAAATTTGGGAAGTTTGCTACAGTCATCTGTAGGATCGAAAGACACTGGGGAATCGTTACAGAGGGAGCCAGGCTGCACAAAATGTGGTAACAGTTGGACAGAAATCTTTAGCATGGACTTTTGTCTACCCCCAATGTGGGACCAGGACCGCAGTACCTCTGTGTCTCTGAAACATATTTTGACCTCTGGACACCACCATCTCAATACCCCTCAAATGTTTCCCCCTGGTACCCCAGCTTTGGTAGTGCATCAACCAGGTTTCAATCATTTGAGTGACCACAAACACCCTTCCTATGTGCCTTCCATTTACATTCAGTCAGTAACCCAGCTGCTTCGTTCGCTGTTCAATCTCAAGTGACAGTTGGATGCACATTGCAGGGGTATACAGGCATTTACCGTACTGTACAGGCCCTCTCAGTACATCCAGACTACACTTCTTAAAATCATAAATACATGTTTTGCCCAACAGTAAGGCCAGGCCTTTCCTCTGTAGTTCAAGGAGGAAAACATCAACTGAAGAGCATGCCAAAATTCTCTACAGACACTGCCAATCCTCACACTTCTGCCTATTTGCATGCCGAGGTTATTCACTATGACCCACCAAACCAATTGCAACAGTAGCCTCTCCCTGCCTCATTCGTATGCTCCGATGCCACCTTTATTTAGCAAGTGTTAGTGCTCTCGGATTTTGTAGCGCGATTCGCTATAGCCTCTGTTTTCAACAGAAATGTCCTAAAGGTACCTATACCAATCTGCAGGGTGGCGAGGAAGGGGGCTGCTGCTGCTGCTGGCAGTAACATTTTGGGGCACCCCACCTGCAAAAATACAGCCAAATGCTCCTTGTTTTACCTTTCAATACCATAACTGCAGCAGAATCATATGGTGACCCCTGTTGTTAATAGAAACTGTCAAACAGCTTCTTGCCCCCCCGTGGCCCCTAACCATTTGGGGTACACCCCATGAGGGAGGATCAGAGCAATAAAAACTAATGGTAGCCCCCCAAAAAGTACCTGGAAGCCAAGCCATTGTGTGCACCCCATCGCCTTCACGTTGCGCCTAAGCACCTTTTAATACTGCTCCCCCAAATTTTGACTGCCCCCTCCCAACAGAAATCAGAGAGTATAGGGGGGTGCAGTAAAAAAGTATTTGCAGTACCCCACAATAAGTCAGGATCCTCCTCCCCTTCCTCTGCTCTCTGAACCCACCCATTCTGCCCAGGCTCCGCCTATACTCCTCCTCTCTGACCCCTCCCACTCTGACAAGGCTCTACCTACACCCCTCCTCTCTGACCCCTCCCACTCTGACTAGGCTCCTCCTATACCCCTCCTCTCTGACCCAGCTCCTCCCATACTCCTCCTCTCTAACCCCACCCACTCTGACTAGGCTTCACCTATACCCCTCCTCTCTGACCTGGCTCCTCCTCTCTGACCCCACCCACTCTGACTAGGCTCCTCCTATACTCCTCCTCTCTGACCCCTCCCACTCTGACTAGGCTCCTCCTATACCCCTCCTCTCTGACCCAGCTCCTCCTATACTCCTCCTCTCTAACCCCACCCACTCTGACTAGGCTTCACCTATACCCTTCCTCTCTGACCTGGCTCCTCCTTTCTGACCCCACCCACTCTGACTAGGCTCCTCCTCCTCCCGCACACAACACCTGTTACCTTTCTTTCACCTGTCTCTGTTCAGCCCACACCTATTTTACTTACCAACCAATCTGCAGTCCCTCATTCACTAGGCATGATTCCACTCGTACACAACACCCAGACACATTTTACTTACCAATTGGCCATTCAGGCCCACCTCCAACTTACCTCTGCTCTGCCACCATCAGTCACCTGGTGCCGAACCCGGGATTTGAACCCTGGTTGCCTGCATGGAAGGCAGGCACTTACCCACTGGACCACACTGGTTTCCATGTATGTAGCCTATCAAATTGTCCTTATGTCATGGTCATCCTTTTCATGTGCAATGGAAGCCGCCGGGAAGGACACCAAGGCCTGTATGTTGCTTATAGTTACTACTGCAATCCTCTAGACCACTAAGGAGCTATAGCTCAAAGGTAAGTCTTGTACCTTTGGTGCAGACAGCCCTCACAGGCCAGGGTTCGAATCCTGCCAATGCTGTAGAGGTATCCCAAGGTGGAAATTTTCAAAAAGTGAATGTTTTTTTTTTTGCTAAGATTTTTTTTTACTTGGTAACAGAGGAGAAAAGTGGACACTCTTTTTGGCATGTGTGTCCCAAAATTTCAAATGTTTTCCCTCCTGACCTTCTACCAACCTCCCTATTTCTCAAGTAGGTGCAATAGGGACAAGGCCATGTCTTCCTTTATCAATGTCTTCATTCCTTTTCCTTTAAGTTTGGTGAATTGCAGAGTGCAATTGTGGTATTGGGGGTTATAACTGAGCACAAGAATGCGAGGAAGGTGCTACACTTATTGTAAAATAGGTTGGATGATGGTGATTTTTCATTTTGGTGTGAGTAACTCGCTCAAATCAGGGGTTTGGTGCCAGTGAGCTTGGATAGAAATAAAGGTCAAGTATGAGCTCTGGCTAATGAAATGATGGGTCAAGTTTGAGGCAAGCTAGAGTCCATTTATCAGGTGCAATAAGAAGCTAGAAAGATTGTTTTCTTTAAGAGACAGACAAGGGCAGAGTCAAGCCTTTGCTCTAGTAGGTCTGCATCATGCCTGCTGCAGGATGTGAAGGAATGGACCTCCACAGCAGTGCGCTGTGCCGGGCTGGGCTGCGCTGGGCTAGGCTGGGCTGGGCTGGGCTGGGCCTGCCCTGGCACTGTGAATTAATCACCCACCTCCTTCCTTTGAGGAACGCTCACGAACGCCCACGAACGCCCTTGTTCTGTATACAGGCTGACAGCAGGCAATTTAGGACCCTGCTAAATGAGGGTGATGTCCCCATGTGCTTCCTTCGAGTTGCAAAATCCTTCGTCTAAGGCAGGTGGGCTTTTTTAAAATTTGGTTGAAGACCATTTGTTGGAGGCGGTATCACGGCATAAGCCGCCGACCGTCTCAGAAGAAAGTATGCATGGGAGGATATTATTTGCATAGGACAGCCCTCTTCTCAGTCCCATTCTTATGCTGCAGTTGCCATGAAGTGTTACTAGAGGGCAGCAGTATGAACAAAAGAGCACACTGAGGCTTTTCTTCTGCTTGCTGACATGATTTTTGTTCATGGTGGTCTTGCAGGGCCTAAGGAGCGAAGGACTGCTTTGACTGAGGGGATGAGGAATGGCAGGCCTTTATTTGTGGTTCAGGGGGAATATTTGGAAGGTAAACAGCAAGATGAAAACGTCAAAGCATATATGTTTGCTGAGTGATTGAGTCTGTGTGTCACTTGTCTCTTTGAAGGGACATGTGAGAAAGGAACAGCAGCACCATAGACTTCAGATGGGAGAGAGCAAGCAAGGATGAATATTTCCCTCAAATCCAAATACTTACAGTACCTCAAAGATGACAAGTGCGATATGATGTTCTGCAATTGTAAGGATTTGCCATGTGTGGTAGATAAATATGCATAGTTAGTGAGGTTTTTCCCAGAATGTGAGTATCGTTAGGCTGGCAAATGTCAGGCACTCCTTTGGGAGTATGAGGCCAAGAAAAAATTTGGGAAGTTTGCTACAGTCATCTGTAGGATCGAAAGACACTGGGGAATCGTTACAGAGGGAGCCAGGCTGCACAAAATGTGGTAACAGTTGGACAGAAATCTTTAGCATGGACTTTTGTCTACCCCCAATGTGGGACCAGGACCGCAGTACCTCTGTGTCTCTGAAACATATTTTGACCTCTGTACACCACCATCTCAATACCCCATAAATGTTCCCCCCTGGTACCCCAGCTTTGGTAGTGCATCAACCAGGTTTCAATCATTTGAGTGACCACAAACACCCTTCCTATGTGCCTTCCATTTACATTCAGTCAGTAACCCAGCTGCTTCGTTCGCTGTTCAATCTCAAGTGACAGTTGGATGCACATTGCAGGGGTATACAGGCATTTACCGTACTGTACAGGCCCTCTCAGTACATCCAGACTACACTTCTTAAAATCATAAATACATTTTTGCCCAACAGTAAGGCCAGGCCTTTCCTCTGTAGTTCAAGGAGGAAAACATCAACTGAAGAGCATGCCAAAATTCTCTACAGACACTGCCAATCCTCACACTTCTGCCTATTTGCATGCCGAGGTTATTCACTATGACCCACCAAACCAATTGCAACAGTAGCCTCTCCCTGCCTCATTCGTATGCTCCGATGCCACCTTTATTTAGCAAGTGTTAGTGCTCTCGGATTTTGTAGCGCGATTCGCTATAGCCTCTGTTTTCAACAGAAATGTCCTAAAGGTACCTATACCAATCTGCAGGGTGGCGAGGAAGGGGGCTGCTGCTGCTGGCAGTAACATTTTGGGGCACCCCACCTGCAAAAATACAGCCAAATGCTCCTTGTTTTACCTTTCAATACCATAACTGCAGCAGAATCGTATGGTGACCCCTGTTGTTAATAGAAACTGTCAAACAGCTTCTTGCCCCCCCGTGGCCCCTAACCATTTGGGGTACACCCCATGAGGGAGGATCAGAGCAATAAAAACTAATGGTAGCCCCCCAAAAAGTACCTGGAAGCCAAGCCATTGTGTGCACCCCATCGCCTTCACGTTGCGCCTAAGCACCTTTTAAAACTGCTCCCCCAAATTTTGACTGCCCCCTCCCAACAGAAATCAGAGAGTATAGGGGGGTGCAGTAAAAAAGTATTTGCAGTACCCCACAATAAGTCAGGATCCTCCTCCCCTTCCTCTCTGAACCCACCCATTCTGCCCAGGCTCTGCCTATACTCCTCCTCTCTGACCCCTCCCACTCTGACTAGGCTTCACCTATACCCCTCCTCTCTGACCCAGCTCCTCCTATACTCCTCCTCTCTAACCCCACCCACTCTGACTAGGCTTCACCTATACCCCTCTGACCTGGCTCCTCCTCTCTGACCCCACCCACTCTGACTAGGCTCCTCCTATACTCCTCCTCTCTGACCCCTCCCACTCTGACTAGGCTCCTCCTATACCCCTCCTCTCTGACCCAGCTCCTCCTATACTCCTCCTCTCTGACCCCACCCACTCTGACTAGGCTTCACCTATACCCTTCCTCTCTGACCTGGCTCCTCCTCTCTGACCCCACCCACTCTGACTAGGCTCCTCCTTCTCACAACACCTGTTACCTTTCTTTCACCTGTCTCTGTTCAGGCCACACCTATTTTACTTACCAACCAATCTGCAATCGCTCATTCACTAGGCATGATTCCACTCGTACACAACACCCAGACACATTTTACTTACCAATTGGCCATTTAGGCCCACCTCCAACTTACCTCTGCTCTGCCACCATCAGTCACCTGGTGCCGAACCCGGGATTTGAACCCTGGTTGCCTGCATGGAAGGCAGGCACTTACCCACTGGACCACACTGGTTTCCATGTATGTAGCCTATCAAATTGTCCTTATGTCATGGTCATCCTTTTCATGTGCAATGGAAGCCGCCCGGAAGGACACCAAGGCCTGTATGTTGCTTATAGTTACTACTGCAATCCTCTAGACCACTAAGGAGCTATAGCTCAAAGGTAAGTCTTGTACCTTTGGTGCAGACAGCCCTCACAGGCCAGGGTTAGAATCCTGCCAATGCTGTAGAGGTATCCCAAGGTGGAAAATTTCAAAAAGTGAATGTTTTTTTTTTTGCTAAGATTTTTTTTTACTTGGTAACAGAGGAGAAAAGTGGACACTCTTTTTGGCATGTGTGTCCCAAAATTTCAAATGTTTTCCCTCATGACCTTCTACCAACCTCCCTATTTCTCAAGTAGGTGCAATAGGGACAAGGCCATGTCTTCCTTTATCAATGTCTTCATTCCTTTTCCTTTAAGTTTGGTGAATTGCAGAGTGCAATTGTGGTATTGGGGGTTATAACTGAGCACAAGAATGCGAGGAAGGTGCTACACTTATTGTAAAATAGGTTGGATGATGGTGATTTTTCATTTTGGTGTGAGTAACTCGCTCAAATCAGGGGTTTGGTGCCAGTGAGCTTGGATAGAAATAAAGGTCAAGTATGAGCTCTGGCTAATGAAATGATGGGTCAAGTTTGAGGCAAGCTAGAGTCCATTTATCAGGTGCAATAAGAAGCTAGAAAGATTGTTTTCTTTAAGAGACAGACAAGGGCAGAGTCAAGCCTTTGCTCTAGTAGGTCTGCATCATGCCTGCTGCAGGATGTGAAGGAATGGACCTCCACAGCAGTGCGCTGTGCCGGGCTGGGCTGCGCTGGGCTGGGCTGGGCTGGGCTGGGCTGGGCTGGGCTGGGCTGGGCTGGGCTGGGCTGGGCCTGCCCTGGCACTGTGAATTAATCACCCACCTCCTTCCTTTGAGGAACGCTCACGAACGCCCACGAACGCCCTTGTTCTGTATACAGGCTGACAGCAGGCAATTTAGGACCCTGCTAAATGAGGGTGATGTCCCCATGTGCTTCCTTCGAGTTGCAAAATCCTTCGTCTAAGGCAGGTGGGCTTTTTTAAAATTTGGTTGAAGACCATTTGTTGGAGGCGGTATCACGGCACAAGCCGCCGACCGTCTCAGAAGAAAGTATGCATGGGAGGATATTATTTGCATAGGACAGCCCTCTTCTCAGTCCCATTCTTATGCTGCAGTTGCCATGAAGTGTTACTAGAGGGCAGCAGTATGAACAAAAGAGCACACTGAGGCTTTTCTTCTGCTTGCTGACATGATTCTTGTTCATGGTGGTCTTGCAGGGCCTAAGGAGCGAAGGACTGCTTTGACTGAGGGGATGAGGAATGGCAGGCCTTTATTTGTGGTTCAGGGGGAATATTTGGAAGGTAAACAGCAAGATGAAAACGTCAAAGCATATATGTTTGCTGAGTGATTGAGTCTGTGTGTCACTTGTCTCTTTGAAGGGACATGTGAGAAAGGAACAGCAGCACCATAGACTTCAGATGGGAGAGAGCAAGCAAGGATGAATATTTCCCTCAAATCCAAATACTTACAGTACCTCAAAGATGACAAGTGCGATATGATGTTCTGCAATTGTAAGGATTTGCCATGTGTGGTAGATAAATATGCATAGTTAGTGAGGTTTTTCCCAGAATGTGAGTATCGTTAGGCTGGCAAATGTCAGGCACTCCTTTGGGAGTATGAGGCCAAGAAAAAATTTGGGAAGTTTGCTACAGTCATCTGTAGGATCGAAAGACACTGGGGAATCGTTACAGAGGGAGCCAGGCTGCACAAAATGTGGTAACAGTTGGACAGAAATCTTTAGCATGGACTTTTGTCTACCCCCAATGTGGGACCAGGACCGCAGTACCTCTGTGTCTCTGAAACATATTTTGACCTCTGGACACCACCATCTCAATACCCCTCAAATGTTTCCCCCTGGTACCCCAGCTTTGGTAGTGCATCAACCAGGTTTCAATCATTTGAGTGACCACAAACACCCTTCCTATGTGCCTTCCATTTACATTCAGTCAGTAACCCAGCTGCTTCGTTCGCTGTTCAATCTCAAGTGACAGTTGGATGCACATTGCAGGGGTATACAGGCATTTACCGTACTGTACAGGCCCTCTCAGTACATCCAGACTACACTTCTTAAAATCATAAATACATGTTTTGCCCAACAGTAAGGCCAGGCCTTTCCTCTGTAGTTCAAGGAGGAAAACATCAACTGAAGAGCATGCCAAAATTCTCTACAGACACTGCCAATCCTCACACTTCTGCCTATTTGCATGCCGAGGTTATTCACTATGACCCACCAAACCAATTGCAACAGTAGCCTCTCCCTGCCTCATTCGTATGCTCCGATGCCACCTTTATTTAGCAAGTGTTAGTGCTCTCGGATTTTGTAGCGCGATTCGCTATAGCCTCTGTTTTCAACAGAAATGTCCTAAAGGTACCTATACCAATCTGCAGGGTGGCGAGGAAGGGGGCTGCTGCTGCTGCTGGCAGTAACATTTTGGGGCACCCCACCTGCAAAAATACAGCCAAATGCTCCTTGTTTTACCTTTCAATACCATAACTGCAGCAGAATCGTATGGTGACCCCTGTTGTTAATAGAAACTGTCAAACAGCTTCTTGCCCCCCCGTGGCCCCTAACCATTTGGGGTACACCCCATGAGGGAGGATCAGAGCAATAAAAACTAATGGTAGCCCCCCAAAAAGTACCTGGAAGCCAAGCCATTGTGTGCACCCCATCGCCTTCACGTTGCGCCTAAGCACCTTTTAATACTGCTCCCCCAAATTTTGACTGCCCCCTCCCAACAGAAATCAGAGAGTATAGGGGGGTGCAGTAAAAAAGTATTTGCAGTACCCCACAATAAGTCAGGATCCTCCTCCCCTTCCTCTGCTCTCTGAACCCACCCATTCTGCCCAGGCTCCGCCTATACTCCTCCCCTCTGACCCCTCCCACTCTGACAAGGCTCTACCTACACCCCTCCTCTCTGACCTGGCTCCTCCTATACTCCTCCTCTCTGACCCCTCCCACTCTGACTAGGCTCCTCCTATACTCCTCCTCTCTGACCCCTCCCACTCTGACTAGGCTCCTCCTATACCCCTCCTCTCTGACCCAGCTCCTCCTATACTCCTCCTCTCTAACCCCACCCACTCTGACTAGGCTTCACCTATACCCTTCCTCTCTGACCTGGCTCCTCCTTTCTGACCCCACCCACTCTGACTAGGCTCCTCCTCCTCCTGCACACAACACCTGTTACCTTTCTTTCAGCTGTCTCTGTTCAGCCCACACCTATTTTACTTACCAACCAATCTGCAGTCCCTCATTCACTAGGCATGATTCCACTCGTACACAACACCCAGACACATTTTACTTACCAATTGGCCATTTAGGCCCACCTCCAACTTACCTCTGCTCTGCCACCATCAGTCACCTGGTGCCGAACCCGGGATTTGAACCCTGGTTGCCTGCATGGAAGGCAGGCACTTACCCACTGGACCACACTGGTTTCCATGTATGTAGCCTATCAAATTGTCCTTATGTCATGGTCATCCTTTTCATGTGCAATGGAAGCCGCTGGGAAGGACACCAAGGCCTGTATGTTGCTTATAGTTACTACTGCAATCCTCTAGACCACTAAGGAGCTATAGCTCAAAGGTAAGTCTTGTACCTTTGGTGCAGACAGCCCTCACAGGCCAGGGTTCGAATCCTGCCAATGCTGTAGAGGTATCCCAAGGTGGAAATTTTCAAAAAGTGAATGTTTTTTTTTTTGCTAAGATTTTTTTTTACTTGGTAACAGAGGAGAAAAGTGGACACTCTTTTTGGCATGTGTGTCCCAAAATTTCAAATGTTTTCCCTCATGACCTTCTACCAACCTCCCTATTTCTCAAGTAGGTGCAATAGGGACAAGGCCATGTCTTCCTTTATCAATGTCTTCATTCCTTTTCCTTTAAGTTTGGTGAATTGCAGAGTGCAATTGTGGTATTGGGGGTTATAACTGAGCACAAGAATGCGAGGAAGGTGCTACACTTATTGTAAAATAGGTTGGATGATGGTGATTTTTCATTTTGGTGTGAGTAACTCGCTCAAATCAGGGGTTTGGTGCCAGTGAGCTTGGATAGAAATAAAGGTCAAGTATGAGCTCTGGCTAATGAAATGATGGGTCAAGTTTGAGGCAAGCTAGAGTCCATTTATCAGGTGCAATAAGAAGCTAGAAAGATTGTTTTCTTTAAGAGACAGACAAGGGCAGAGTCAAGCCTTTGCTCTAGTAGGTCTGCATCATGCCTGCTGCAGGATGTGAAGGAATGGACCTCCACAGCAGTGCGCTGTGCCGGGCTGGGCTGCGCTGGGCTGGGCTGGGCTGGGCTGGGCTGGGCCTGCCCTGGCACTGTGAATTAATCACCCACCTCCTTCCTTTGAGGAACGCTCACGAACGCCCACGAACACCCTTGTTCTGTATACAGGCTGACAGCAGGCAATTTAGGACCCTGCTAAATGAGGGTGATGTCCCCATGTGCTTCCTTCGAGTTGCAAAATCCTTCGTCTAAGGCAGGTGGGCTTTTTTAAAATTTGGTTGAAGACCATTTGTTGGAGGCGGTATCACGGCATAAGCCGCCGACCGTCTCAGAAGAAAGTATGCATGGGAGGATATTATTTGCATAGGACAGCCCTCTTCTCAGTCCCATTCTTATGCTGCAGTTGCCATGAAGTGTTACTAGAGGGCAGCAGTATGAACAAAAGAGCACACTGAGGCTTTTCTTCTGCTTGCTGACATGATTCTTGTTCATGGTGGTCTTGCAGGGCCTAAGGAGCGAAGGACTGCTTTGACTGAGGGGATGAGGAATGGCAGGCCTTTATTTGTGGTTCAGGGGGAATATTTGGAAGGTAAACAGCAAGATGAAAACGTCAAAGCATATATGTTTGCTGAGTGATTGAGTCTGTGTGTCACTTGTCTCTTTGAAGGGACATGTGAGAAAGGAACAGCAGCACCATAGACTTCAGATGGGAGAGAGCAAGCAAGGATGAATATTTCCCTCAAATCGAAATACTTACAGTACCTCAAAGATGACAAGTGCGATATGATGTTCTGCAATTGTAAGGATTTGCCATGTGTGGTAGATAAATATGCATAGTTAGTGAGGTTTTTCCCAGAATGTGAGTATCGTTAGGCTGGCAAATGTCAGGCACTCCTTTGGGAGTATGAGGCCAAGAAAAAATTTGGGAAGTTTGCTACAGTCATCTGTAGGATCGAAAGACACTGGGGAATCGTTACAGAGGGAGCCAGGCTGCACAAAATGTGGTAACAGTTGGACAGAAATCTTTAGCATGGACTTTTGTCTACCCCCAATGTGGGACCAGGACCGCAGTACCTCTGTGTCTCTGAAACATATTTTGACCTCTGGACACCACCATCTCAATACCCCTCAAATGTTTCCCCCTGGTACCCCAGCTTTGGTAGTGCATCAACCAGGTTTCAATCATTTGAGTGACCACAAACACCCTTCCTATGTGCCTTCCATTTACATTCAGTCAGTAACCCAGCTGCTTCGTTCGCTGTTCAATCTCGAGTGACAGTTGGATGCACATTGCAGGGGTATACAGGCATTTACCGTACTGTACAGGCCCTCTCAGTACATCCAGACTACACTTCTTAAAATCATAAATACATGTTTTGCCCAACAGTAAGGCCAGGCCTTTCCTCTGTAGTTCAAGGAGGAAAACATCAACGGAAGAGCATGCCAAAATTCTCTACAGACACTGCCAATCCTCACACTTCTGCCTATTTGCATGCCGAGGTTATTCACTATGACCCACCAAACCAATTGCAACAGTAGCCTCTCCCTGCCTCATTCGTATGCTCCGATGCCACCTTTATTTAGCAAGTGTTAGTGCTCTCGGATTTTGTAGCGCGATTCGCTATAGCCTCTGTTTTCAACAGAAATGTCCTAAAGGTACCTATACCAATCTGCAGGGTGGCGAGGAAGGGGGCTGCTGCTGCTGCTGGCAGTAACATTTTGGGGCACCCCACCTGCAAAAATACAGCCAAATGCTCCTTGTTTTACCTTTCAATACCATAACTGCAGCAGAATCGTATGGTGACCCCTGTTGTTAATAGAAACTGTCAAACAGCTTCTTGCCCCCCCGTGGCCCCTAACCATTTGGGGTACACCCCATGAGGGAGGATCAGAGCAATAAAAACTAATGGTAGCCCCCCAAAAAGTACCTGGAAGCCAAGCCATTGTGTGCACCCCATCGCCTTCACGTTGCGCCTAAGCACCTTTTAATACTGCTCCCCCAAATTTTGACTGCCCCCTCCCAACAGAAATCAGAGAGTATAGGGGGGTGCAGTAAAAAAGTATTTGCAGTACCCCACAATAAGTCAGGATCCTCCTCCCCTTCCTCTGCTCTCTGAACCCACCCATTCTGCCCAGGCTCCGCCTATACTCCTCCTCTCTGACCCCTCCCACTCTGACAAGGCTCCACCTACACCCCTCCTCTCTGACCTGGCTCCTCCTATACTCCTCCTCTCTGACCCCTCCCACTCTGACTAGGCTCCTCCTATACCCCTCCTCTCTGACCCAGCTCCTCCTATACTCCTCCTCTCTAACCCCACCCACTCTGACTAGGCTTCACCTATACCCCTCCTCTCTGACCTGGCTCCTCCTATACTCCTCCTCTCTGACCCCTCCCACTCTGACTAGGTTCCTCCTATACCCCTCCTCTCTGACCCAGCTCCTCCTATACTCCTCCTCTCTAACCCCACCCACTTTGACTAGGCTTCACCTATACCCCTCTGACCTGGCTCCTCCTCTCTGACCCCACCCACTCTGACTAGGCTCCTCCTATACTCCTCCTCTCTGACCCCTCCCACTCTGACTAGGCTCCTCCTATACCCCTCCTCTCTGACCCAGCTCCTCCTATACTCCTCCTCTCTAACCCCACCCACTCTGACTAGGCTTCACCTATACCCCTCCTCTCTGACCTGGCTCCTCCTATACTCCTCCTCTCTGACCCCTCCCACTCTGACTAGGCTCCTCCTATACTCCTCCTCTCTGACCCCTCCCACTCTGACTAGGCTCCTCCTATACCCCTCCTCTCTGACCCAGCTCCTCCTATACTCCTCCTCTCTAACCCCACCCACTCTGACTAGGCTTCACCTATACCCTTCCTCTCTGACCTGGCTCCTCCTTTCTGACCCCACCCACTCTGACTAGGCTCCTCCTCCTCCTGCACACAACACCTGTTACCTTTCTTTCACCTGTCTCTGTTCAGCCCACACCTATTTTACTTACCAACCAATCTGCAGTCCCTCATTCACTAGGCATGATTCCACTCGTACACAACACCCAGACACATTTTACTTACCAATTGGCCATTTAGGCCCACCTCCAACTTACCTCTGCTCTGCCACCATCAGTCACCTGGTGCCGAACCCGGGATTTGAACCCTGGTTGCCTGCATGGAAGGCAGGCACTTACCCACTGGACCACACTGGTTTCCATGTATGTAGCCTATCAAATTGTCCTTATGTCATGGTCATCCTTTTCATGTGCAATGGAAGCCGCCGGGAAGGACACCAAGGCCTGTATGTTGCTTATAGTTACTACTGCAATCCTCTAGACCACTAAGGAGCTATAGCTCAAAGGTAAGTCTTGTACCTTTGGTGCAGACAGCCCTCACAGGCCAGGGTTCGAATCCTGCCAATGCTGTAGAGGTATCCCAAGGTGGAAATTTTCAAAAAGTGAATGTTTTTTTTTTTGCTAAGATTTTTTTTTACTTGGTAACAGAGGAGAAAAGTGGACACTCTTTTTGGCATGTGTGTCCCAAAATTTCAAATGTTTTCCCTCATGACCTTCTACCAACCTCCCTATTTCTCAAGTAGGTGCAATAGGGACAAGGCCATGTCTTCCTTTATCAATGTCTTCATTCCTTTTCCTTTAAGTTTGGTGAATTGCAGAGTGCAATTGTGGTATTGGGGGTTATAACTGAGCACAAGAATGCGAGGAAGGTGCTACACTTATTGTAAAATAGGTTGGATGATGGTGATTTTTCATTTTGGTGTGAGTAACTCGCTCAAATCAGGGGTTTGGTGCCAGTGAGCTTGGATAGAAATAAAGGTCAAGTATGAGCTCTGGCTAATGAAATGATGGGTCAAGTTTGAGGCAAGCTAGAGTCCATTTATCAGGTGCAATAAGAAGCTAGAAAGATTGTTTTCTTTAAGAGACAGACAAGGGCAGAGTCAAGCCTTTGCTCTAGTAGGTCTGCATCATGCCTGCTGCAGGATGTGAAGGAATGGACCTCCACAGCAGTGCGCTGTGCCGGGCTGGGCTGCGCTGGGCTGGGCTGGGCTGGGCTGGGCTGGGCCTGCCCTGGCACTGTGAATTAATCACCCACCTCCTTCCTTTGAGGAACGCTCACGAACGCCCACGAACGCCCTTGTTCTGTATACAGGCTGACAGCAGGCAATTTAGGACCCTGCTAAATGAGGGTGATGTCCCCATGTGCTTCCTTCGAGTTGCAAAATCCTTCGTCTAAGGCAGGTGGGCTTTTTTAAAATTTGGTTGAAGACCATTTGTTGGAGGCGGTATCACGGCACAAGCCGCCGACCGTCTCAGAAGAAAGTATGCATGGGAGGATATTATTTGCATAGGACAGCCCTCTTCTCAGTCCCATTCTTATGCTGCAGTTGCCATGAAGTGTTACTAGAGGGCAGCAGTATGAACAAAAGAGCACACTGAGGCTTTTCTTCTGCTTGCTGACATGATTTTTGTTCATGGTGGTCTTGCAGGGCCTAAGGAGCGAAGGACTGCTTTGACTGAGGGGATGAGGAATGGCAGGCCTTTATTTGTGGTTCAGGGGGAATATTTGGAAGGTAAACAGCAAGATGAAAACGTCAAAGCATATATGTTTGCTGAGTGATTGAGTCTGTGTGTCACTTGTCTCTTTGAAGGGACATGTGAGAAAGGAACAGCAGCACCATAGACTTCAGATGGGAGAGAGCAAGCAAGGATGAATATTTCCCTCAAATCCAAATACTTACAGTACCTCAAAGATGACAAGTGCGATATGATGTTCTGCAATTGTAAGGATTTGCCATGTGTGGTAGATAAATATGCATAGTTAGTGAGGTTTTTCCCAGAATGTGAGTATCGTTAGGCTGGCAAATGTCAGGCACTCCTTTGGGAGTATGAGGCCAAGAAAAAATTTGGGAAGTTTGCTACAGTCATCTGTAGGATCGAAAGACACTGGGGAATCGTTACAGAGGGAGCCAGGCTGCACAAAATGTGGTAACAGTTGGACAGAAATCTTTAGCATGGACTTTTGTCTACCCCCAATGTGGGACCAGGACCGCAGTACCTCTGTGTCTCTGAAACATATTTTGACCTCTGGACACCACCATCTCAATACCCCTCAAATGTTTCCCCCTGGTACCCCAGCTTTGGTAGTGCATCAACCAGGTTTCAATCATTTGAGTGACCACAAACACCCTTCCTATGTGCCTTCCATTTACATTCAGTCAGTAACCCAGCTGCTTCGTTCGCTGTTCAATCTCAAGTGACAGTTGGATGCACATTGCAGGGGTATACAGGCATTTACCGTACTGTACAGGCCCTCTCAGTACATCCAGACTACACTTCTTAAAATCATAAATACATGTTTTGCCCAACAGTAAGGCCAGGCCTTTCCTCTGTAGTTCAAGGAGGAAAACATCAACTGAAGAGCATGCCAAAATTCTCTACAGACACTGCCAATCCTCACACTTCTGCCTATTTGCATGCCGAGGTTATTCACTATGACCCACCAAACCAATTGCAACAGTAGCCTCTCCCTGCCTCATTCGTATGCTCCGATGCCACCTTTATTTAGCAAGTGTTAGTGCTCTCGGATTTTGTAGCGCGATTCGCTATAGCCTCTGTTTTCAACAGAAATGTCCTAAAGGTACCTATACCAATCTGCAGGGTGGCGAGGAAGGGGGCTGCTGCTGCTGCTGGCAGTAACATTTTGGGGCACCCCACCTGCAAAAATACAGCCAAATGCTCCTTGTTTTACCTTTCAATACCATAACTGCAGCAGAATCATATGGTGACCCCTGTTGTTAATAGAAACTGTCAAACAGCTTCTTGCCCCCCCGTGGCCCCTAACCATTTGGGGTACACCCCATGAGGGAGGATCAGAGCAATAAAAACTAATGGTAGCCCCCCAAAAAGTACCTGGAAGCCAAGCCATTGTGTGCACCCCATCGCCTTCACGTTGCGCCTAAGCACCTTTTAATACTGCTCCCCCAAATTTTGACTGCCCCCTCCCAACAGAAATCAGAGAGTATAGGGGGGTGCAGTAAAAAAGTATTTGCAGTACCCCACAATAAGTCAGGATCCTCCTCCCCTTCCTCTGCTCTCTGAACCCACCCATTCTGCCCAGGCTCCGCCTATACTCCTCCTCTCTGACCCCTCCCACTCTGACAAGGCTCTACCTACACCCCTCCTCTCTGACCCCTCCCACTCTGACTAGGCTCCTCCTATACCCCTCCTCTCTGACCCAGCTCCTCCCATACTCCTCCTCTCTAACCCCACCCACTCTGACTAGGCTTCACCTATACCCCTCCTCTCTGACCTGGCTCCTCCTCTCTGACCCCACCCACTCTGACTAGGCTCCTCCTATACTCCTCCTCTCTGACCCCTCCCACTCTGACTAGGCTCCTCCTATACCCCTCCTCTCTGACCCAGCTCCTCCTATACTCCTCCTCTCTAACCCCACCCACTCTGACTAGGCTTCACCTATACCCTTCCTCTCTGACCTGGCTCCTCCTTTCTGACCCCACCCACTCTGACTAGGCTCCTCCTCCTCCCGCACACAACACCTGTTACCTTTCTTTCACCTGTCTCTGTTCAGCCCACACCTATTTTACTTACCAACCAATCTGCAGTCCCTCATTCACTAGGCATGATTCCACTCGTACACAACACCCAGACACATTTTACTTACCAATTGGCCATTCAGGCCCACCTCCAACTTACCTCTGCTCTGCCACCATCAGTCACCTGGTGCCGAACCCGGGATTTGAACCCTGGTTGCCTGCATGGAAGGCAGGCACTTACCCACTGGACCACACTGGTTTCCATGTATGTAGCCTATCAAATTGTCCTTATGTCATGGTCATCCTTTTCATGTGCAATGGAAGCCGCCGGGAAGGACACCAAGGCCTGTATGTTGCTTATAGTTACTACTGCAATCCTCTAGACCACTAAGGAGCTATAGCTCAAAGGTAAGTCTTGTACCTTTGGTGCAGACAGCCCTCACAGGCCAGGGTTCGAATCCTGCCAATGCTGTAGAGGTATCCCAAGGTGGAAATTTTCAAAAAGTGAATGTTTTTTTTTTTGCTAAGATTTTTTTTTACTTGGTAACAGAGGAGAAAAGTGGACACTCTTTTTGGCATGTGTGTCCCAAAATTTCAAATGTTTTCCCTCCTGACCTTCTACCAACCTCCCTATTTCTCAAGTAGGTGCAATAGGGACAAGGCCATGTCTTCCTTTATCAATGTCTTCATTCCTTTTCCTTTAAGTTTGGTGAATTGCAGAGTGCAATTGTGGTATTGGGGGTTATAACTGAGCACAAGAATGCGAGGAAGGTGCTACACTTATTGTAAAATAGGTTGGATGATGGTGATTTTTCATTTTGGTGTGAGTAACTCGCTCAAATCAGGGGTTTGGTGCCAGTGAGCTTGGATAGAAATAAAGGTCAAGTATGAGCTCTGGCTAATGAAATGATGGGTCAAGTTTGAGGCAAGCTAGAGTCCATTTATCAGGTGCAATAAGAAGCTAGAAAGATTGTTTTCTTTAAGAGACAGACAAGGGCAGAGTCAAGCCTTTGCTCTAGTAGGTCTGCATCATGCCTGCTGCAGGATGTGAAGGAATGGACCTCCACAGCAGTGCGCTGTGCCGGGCTGGGCTGCGCTGGGCTAGGCTGGGCTGGGCTGGGCTGGGCCTGCCCTGGCACTGTGAATTAATCACCCACCTCCTTCCTTTGAGGAACGCTCACGAACGCCCACGAACGCCCTTGTTCTGTATACAGGCTGACAGCAGGCAATTTAGGACCCTGCTAAATGAGGGTGATGTCCCCATGTGCTTCCTTCGAGTTGCAAAATCCTTCGTCTAAGGCAGGTGGGCTTTTTTAAAATTTGGTTGAAGACCATTTGTTGGAGGCGGTATCACGGCATAAGCCGCCGACCGTCTCAGAAGAAAGTATGCATGGGAGGATATTATTTGCATAGGACAGCCCTCTTCTCAGTCCCATTCTTATGCTGCAGTTGCCATGAAGTGTTACTAGAGGGCAGCAGTATGAACAAAAGAGCACACTGAGGCTTTTCTTCTGCTTGCTGACATGATTTTTGTTCATGGTGGTCTTGCAGGGCCTAAGGAGCGAAGGACTGCTTTGACTGAGGGGATGAGGAATGGCAGGCCTTTATTTGTGGTTCAGGGGGAATATTTGGAAGGTAAACAGCAAGATGAAAACGTCAAAGCATATATGTTTGCTGAGTGATTGAGTCTGTGTGTCACTTGTCTCTTTGAAGGGACATGTGAGAAAGGAACAGCAGCACCATAGACTTCAGATGGGAGAGAGCAAGCAAGGATGAATATTTCCCTCAAATCCAAATACTTACAGTACCTCAAAGATGACAAGTGCGATATGATGTTCTGCAATTGTAAGGATTTGCCATGTGTGGTAGATAAATATGCATAGTTAGTGAGGTTTTTCCCAGAATGTGAGTATCGTTAGGCTGGCAAATGTCAGGCACTCCTTTGGGAGTATGAGGCCAAGAAAAAATTTGGGAAGTTTGCTACAGTCATCTGTAGGATCGAAAGACACTGGGGAATCGTTACAGAGGGAGCCAGGCTGCACAAAATGTGGTAACAGTTGGACAGAAATCTTTAGCATGGACTTTTGTCTACCCCCAATGTGGGACCAGGACCGCAGTACCTCTGTGTCTCTGAAACATATTTTGACCTCTGTACACCACCATCTCAATACCCCATAAATGTTCCCCCCTGGTACCCCAGCTTTGGTAGTGCATCAACCAGGTTTCAATCATTTGAGTGACCACAAACACCCTTCCTATGTGCCTTCCATTTACATTCAGTCAGTAACCCAGCTGCTTCGTTCGCTGTTCAATCTCAAGTGACAGTTGGATGCACATTGCAGGGGTATACAGGCATTTACCGTACTGTACAGGCCCTCTCAGTACATCCAGACTACACTTCTTAAAATCATAAATACATTTTTGCCCAACAGTAAGGCCAGGCCTTTCCTCTGTAGTTCAAGGAGGAAAACATCAACTGAAGAGCATGCCAAAATTCTCTACAGACACTGCCAATCCTCACACTTCTGCCTATTTGCATGCCGAGGTTATTCACTATGACCCACCAAACCAATTGCAACAGTAGCCTCTCCCTGCCTCATTCGTATGCTCCGATGCCACCTTTATTTAGCAAGTGTTAGTGCTCTCGGATTTTGTAGCGCGATTCGCTATAGCCTCTGTTTTCAACAGAAATGTCCTAAAGGTACCTATACCAATCTGCAGGGTGGCGAGGAAGGGGGCTGCTGCTGCTGGCAGTAACATTTTGGGGCACCCCACCTGCAAAAATACAGCCAAATGCTCCTTGTTTTACCTTTCAATACCATAACTGCAGCAGAATCGTATGGTGACCCCTGTTGTTAATAGAAACTGTCAAACAGCTTCTTGCCCCCCCGTGGCCCCTAACCATTTGGGGTACACCCCATGAGGGAGGATCAGAGCAATAAAAACTAATGGTAGCCCCCCAAAAAGTACCTGGAAGCCAAGCCATTGTGTGCACCCCATCGCCTTCACGTTGCGCCTAAGCACCTTTTAAAACTGCTCCCCCAAATTTTGACTGCCCCCTCCCAACAGAAATCAGAGAGTATAGGGGGGTGCAGTAAAAAAGTATTTGCAGTACCCCACAATAAGTCAGGATCCTCCTCCCCTTCCTCTCTGAACCCACCCATTCTGCCCAGGCTCTGCCTATACTCCTCCTCTCTGACCCCTCCCACTCTGACTAGGCTTCACCTATACCCCTCCTCTCTGACCCAGCTCCTCCTATACTCCTCCTCTCTAACCCCACCCACTCTGACTAGGCTTCACCTATACCCCTCTGACCTGGCTCCTCCTCTCTGACCCCACCCACTCTGACTAGGCTCCTCCTATACTCCTCCTCTCTGACCCCTCCCACTCTGACTAGGCTCCTCCTATACCCCTCCTCTCTGACCCAGCTCCTCCTATACTCCTCCTCTCTGACCCCACCCACTCTGACTAGGCTTCACCTATACCCTTCCTCTCTGACCTGGCTCCTCCTCTCTGACCCCACCCACTCTGACTAGGCTCCTCCTTCTCACAACACCTGTTACCTTTCTTTCACCTGTCTCTGTTCAGGCCACACCTATTTTACTTACCAACCAATCTGCAATCGCTCATTCACTAGGCATGATTCCACTCGTACACAACACCCAGACACATTTTACTTACCAATTGGCCATTTAGGCCCACCTCCAACTTACCTCTGCTCTGCCACCATCAGTCACCTGGTGCCGAACCCGGGATTTGAACCCTGGTTGCCTGCATGGAAGGCAGGCACTTACCCACTGGACCACACTGGTTTCCATGTATGTAGCCTATCAAATTGTCCTTATGTCATGGTCATCCTTTTCATGTGCAATGGAAGCCGCCCGGAAGGACACCAAGGCCTGTATGTTGCTTATAGTTACTACTGCAATCCTCTAGACCACTAAGGAGCTATAGCTCAAAGGTAAGTCTTGTACCTTTGGTGCAGACAGCCCTCACAGGCCAGGGTTAGAATCCTGCCAATGCTGTAGAGGTATCCCAAGGTGGAAAATTTCAAAAAGTGAATGTTTTTTTTTTTGCTAAGATTTTTTTTTACTTGGTAACAGAGGAGAAAAGTGGACACTCTTTTTGGCATGTGTGTCCCAAAATTTCAAATGTTTTCCCTCATGACCTTCTACCAACCTCCCTATTTCTCAAGTAGGTGCAATAGGGACAAGGCCATGTCTTCCTTTATCAATGTCTTCATTCCTTTTCCTTTAAGTTTGGTGAATTGCAGAGTGCAATTGTGGTATTGGGGGTTATAACTGAGCACAAGAATGCGAGGAAGGTGCTACACTTATTGTAAAATAGGTTGGATGATGGTGATTTTTCATTTTGGTGTGAGTAACTCGCTCAAATCAGGGGTTTGGTGCCAGTGAGCTTGGATAGAAATAAAGGTCAAGTATGAGCTCTGGCTAATGAAATGATGGGTCAAGTTTGAGGCAAGCTAGAGTCCATTTATCAGGTGCAATAAGAAGCTAGAAAGATTGTTTTCTTTAAGAGACAGACAAGGGCAGAGTCAAGCCTTTGCTCTAGTAGGTCTGCATCATGCCTGCTGCAGGATGTGAAGGAATGGACCTCCACAGCAGTGCGCTGTGCCGGGCTGGGCTGCGCTGGGCTGGGCTGGGCTGGGCTGGGCTGGGCTGGGCTGGGCTGGGCTGGGCTGGGCTGGGCCTGCCCTGGCACTGTGAATTAATCACCCACCTCCTTCCTTTGAGGAACGCTCACGAACGCCCACGAACGCCCTTGTTCTGTATACAGGCTGACAGCAGGCAATTTAGGACCCTGCTAAATGAGGGTGATGTCCCCATGTGCTTCCTTCGAGTTGCAAAATCCTTCGTCTAAGGCAGGTGGGCTTTTTTAAAATTTGGTTGAAGACCATTTGTTGGAGGCGGTATCACGGCACAAGCCGCCGACCGTCTCAGAAGAAAGTATGCATGGGAGGATATTATTTGCATAGGACAGCCCTCTTCTCAGTCCCATTCTTATGCTGCAGTTGCCATGAAGTGTTACTAGAGGGCAGCAGTATGAACAAAAGAGCACACTGAGGCTTTTCTTCTGCTTGCTGACATGATTCTTGTTCATGGTGGTCTTGCAGGGCCTAAGGAGCGAAGGACTGCTTTGACTGAGGGGATGAGGAATGGCAGGCCTTTATTTGTGGTTCAGGGGGAATATTTGGAAGGTAAACAGCAAGATGAAAACGTCAAAGCATATATGTTTGCTGAGTGATTGAGTCTGTGTGTCACTTGTCTCTTTGAAGGGACATGTGAGAAAGGAACAGCAGCACCATAGACTTCAGATGGGAGAGAGCAAGCAAGGATGAATATTTCCCTCAAATCCAAATACTTACAGTACCTCAAAGATGACAAGTGCGATATGATGTTCTGCAATTGTAAGGATTTGCCATGTGTGGTAGATAAATATGCATAGTTAGTGAGGTTTTTCCCAGAATGTGAGTATCGTTAGGCTGGCAAATGTCAGGCACTCCTTTGGGAGTATGAGGCCAAGAAAAAATTTGGGAAGTTTGCTACAGTCATCTGTAGGATCGAAAGACACTGGGGAATCGTTACAGAGGGAGCCAGGCTGCACAAAATGTGGTAACAGTTGGACAGAAATCTTTAGCATGGACTTTTGTCTACCCCCAATGTGGGACCAGGACCGCAGTACCTCTGTGTCTCTGAAACATATTTTGACCTCTGGACACCACCATCTCAATACCCCTCAAATGTTTCCCCCTGGTACCCCAGCTTTGGTAGTGCATCAACCAGGTTTCAATCATTTGAGTGACCACAAACACCCTTCCTATGTGCCTTCCATTTACATTCAGTCAGTAACCCAGCTGCTTCGTTCGCTGTTCAATCTCAAGTGACAGTTGGATGCACATTGCAGGGGTATACAGGCATTTACCGTACTGTACAGGCCCTCTCAGTACATCCAGACTACACTTCTTAAAATCATAAATACATGTTTTGCCCAACAGTAAGGCCAGGCCTTTCCTCTGTAGTTCAAGGAGGAAAACATCAACTGAAGAGCATGCCAAAATTCTCTACAGACACTGCCAATCCTCACACTTCTGCCTATTTGCATGCCGAGGTTATTCACTATGACCCACCAAACCAATTGCAACAGTAGCCTCTCCCTGCCTCATTCGTATGCTCCGATGCCACCTTTATTTAGCAAGTGTTAGTGCTCTCGGATTTTGTAGCGCGATTCGCTATAGCCTCTGTTTTCAACAGAAATGTCCTAAAGGTACCTATACCAATCTGCAGGGTGGCGAGGAAGGGGGCTGCTGCTGCTGCTGGCAGTAACATTTTGGGGCACCCCACCTGCAAAAATACAGCCAAATGCTCCTTGTTTTACCTTTCAATACCATAACTGCAGCAGAATCGTATGGTGACCCCTGTTGTTAATAGAAACTGTCAAACAGCTTCTTGCCCCCCCGTGGCCCCTAACCATTTGGGGTACACCCCATGAGGGAGGATCAGAGCAATAAAAACTAATGGTAGCCCCCCAAAAAGTACCTGGAAGCCAAGCCATTGTGTGCACCCCATCGCCTTCACGTTGCGCCTAAGCACCTTTTAATACTGCTCCCCCAAATTTTGACTGCCCCCTCCCAACAGAAATCAGAGAGTATAGGGGGGTGCAGTAAAAAAGTATTTGCAGTACCCCACAATAAGTCAGGATCCTCCTCCCCTTCCTCTGCTCTCTGAACCCACCCATTCTGCCCAGGCTCCGCCTATACTCCTCCCCTCTGACCCCTCCCACTCTGACAAGGCTCTACCTACACCCCTCCTCTCTGACCTGGCTCCTCCTATACTCCTCCTCTCTGACCCCTCCCACTCTGACTAGGCTCCTCCTATACTCCTCCTCTCTGACCCCTCCCACTCTGACTAGGCTCCTCCTATACCCCTCCTCTCTGACCCAGCTCCTCCTATACTCCTCCTCTCTAACCCCACCCACTCTGACTAGGCTTCACCTATACCCTTCCTCTCTGACCTGGCTCCTCCTTTCTGACCCCACCCACTCTGACTAGGCTCCTCCTCCTCCTGCACACAACACCTGTTACCTTTCTTTCAGCTGTCTCTGTTCAGCCCACACCTATTTTACTTACCAACCAATCTGCAGTCCCTCATTCACTAGGCATGATTCCACTCGTACACAACACCCAGACACATTTTACTTACCAATTGGCCATTTAGGCCCACCTCCAACTTACCTCTGCTCTGCCACCATCAGTCACCTGGTGCCGAACCCGGGATTTGAACCCTGGTTGCCTGCATGGAAGGCAGGCACTTACCCACTGGACCACACTGGTTTCCATGTATGTAGCCTATCAAATTGTCCTTATGTCATGGTCATCCTTTTCATGTGCAATGGAAGCCGCTGGGAAGGACACCAAGGCCTGTATGTTGCTTATAGTTACTACTGCAATCCTCTAGACCACTAAGGAGCTATAGCTCAAAGGTAAGTCTTGTACCTTTGGTGCAGACAGCCCTCACAGGCCAGGGTTCGAATCCTGCCAATGCTGTAGAGGTATCCCAAGGTGGAAATTTTCAAAAAGTGAATGTTTTTTTTTTTGCTAAGATTTTTTTTTACTTGGTAACAGAGGAGAAAAGTGGACACTCTTTTTGGCATGTGTGTCCCAAAATTTCAAATGTTTTCCCTCATGACCTTCTACCAACCTCCCTATTTCTCAAGTAGGTGCAATAGGGACAAGGCCATGTCTTCCTTTATCAATGTCTTCATTCCTTTTCCTTTAAGTTTGGTGAATTGCAGAGTGCAATTGTGGTATTGGGGGTTATAACTGAGCACAAGAATGCGAGGAAGGTGCTACACTTATTGTAAAATAGGTTGGATGATGGTGATTTTTCATTTTGGTGTGAGTAACTCGCTCAAATCAGGGGTTTGGTGCCAGTGAGCTTGGATAGAAATTAAGGTCAAGTATGAGCTCTGGCTAATGAAATGATGGGTCAAGTTTGAGGCAAGCTAGAGTCCATTTATCAGGTGCAATAAGAAGCTAGAAAGATTGTTTTCTTTAAGAGACAGACAAGGGCAGAGTCAAGCCTTTGCTCTAGTAGGTCTGCATCATGCCTGCTGCAGGATGTGAAGGAATGGACCTCCACAGCAGTGCGCTGTGCCGGGCTGGGCTGCGCTGGGCTGGGCTGGGCTGGGCTGGGCTGGGCCTGCCCTGGCACTGTGAATTAATCACCCACCTCCTTCCTTTGAGGAACGCTCACGAACGCCCACGAACACCCTTGTTCTGTATACAGGCTGACAGCAGGCAATTTAGGACCCTGCTAAATGAGGGTGATGTCCCCATGTGCTTCCTTCGAGTTGCAAAATCCTTCGTCTAAGGCAGGTGGGCTTTTTTAAAATTTGGTTGAAGACCATTTGTTGGAGGCGGTATCACGGCATAAGCCGCCGACCGTCTCAGAAGAAAGTATGCATGGGAGGATATTATTTGCATAGGACAGCCCTCTTCTCAGTCCCATTCTTATGCTGCAGTTGCCATGAAGTGTTACTAGAGGGCAGCAGTATGAACAAAAGAGCACACTGAGGCTTTTCTTCTGCTTGCTGACATGATTCTTGTTCATGGTGGTCTTGCAGGGCCTAAGGAGCGAAGGACTGCTTTGACTGAGGGGATGAGGAATGGCAGGCCTTTATTTGTGGTTCAGGGGGAATATTTGGAAGGTAAACAGCAAGATGAAAACGTCAAAGCATATATGTTTGCTGAGTGATTGAGTCTGTGTGTCACTTGTCTCTTTGAAGGGACATGTGAGAAAGGAACAGCAGCACCATAGACTTCAGATGGGAGAGAGCAAGCAAGGATGAATATTTCCCTCAAATCGAAATACTTACAGTACCTCAAAGATGACAAGTGCGATATGATGTTCTGCAATTGTAAGGATTTGCCATGTGTGGTAGATAAATATGCATAGTTAGTGAGGTTTTTCCCAGAATGTGAGTATCGTTAGGCTGGCAAATGTCAGGCACTCCTTTGGGAGTATGAGGCCAAGAAAAAATTTGGGAAGTTTGCTACAGTCATCTGTAGGATCGAAAGACACTGGGGAATCGTTACAGAGGGAGCCAGGCTGCACAAAATGTGGTAACAGTTGGACAGAAATCTTTAGCATGGACTTTTGTCTACCCCCAATGTGGGACCAGGACCGCAGTACCTCTGTGTCTCTGAAACATATTTTGACCTCTGGACACCACCATCTCAATACCCCTCAAATGTTTCCCCCTGGTACCCCAGCTTTGGTAGTGCATCAACCAGGTTTCAATCATTTGAGTGACCACAAACACCCTTCCTATGTGCCTTCCATTTACATTCAGTCAGTAACCCAGCTGCTTCGTTCGCTGTTCAATCTCGAGTGACAGTTGGATGCACATTGCAGGGGTATACAGGCATTTACCGTACTGTACAGGCCCTCTCAGTACATCCAGACTACACTTCTTAAAATCATAAATACATGTTTTGCCCAACAGTAAGGCCAGGCCTTTCCTCTGTAGTTCAAGGAGGAAAACATCAACGGAAGAGCATGCCAAAATTCTCTACAGACACTGCCAATCCTCACACTTCTGCCTATTTGCATGCCGAGGTTATTCACTATGACCCACCAAACCAATTGCAACAGTAGCCTCTCCCTGCCTCATTCGTATGCTCCGATGCCACCTTTATTTAGCAAGTGTTAGTGCTCTCGGATTTTGTAGCGCGATTCGCTATAGCCTCTGTTTTCAACAGAAATGTCCTAAAGGTACCTATACCAATCTGCAGGGTGGCGAGGAAGGGGGCTGCTGCTGCTGCTGGCAGTAACATTTTGGGGCACCCCACCTGCAAAAATACAGCCAAATGCTCCTTGTTTTACCTTTCAATACCATAACTGCAGCAGAATCGTATGGTGACCCCTGTTGTTAATAGAAACTGTCAAACAGCTTCTTGCCCCCCCGTGGCCCCTAACCATTTGGGGTACACCCCATGAGGGAGGATCAGAGCAATAAAAACTAATGGTAGCCCCCCAAAAAGTACCTGGAAGCCAAGCCATTGTGTGCACCCCATCGCCTTCACGTTGCGCCTAAGCACCTTTTAATACTGCTCCCCCAAATTTTGACTGCCCCCTCCCAACAGAAATCAGAGAGTATAGGGGGGTGCAGTAAAAAAGTATTTGCAGTACCCCACAATAAGTCAGGATCCTCCTCCCCTTCCTCTGCTCTCTGAACCCACCCATTCTGCCCAGGCTCCGCCTATACTCCTCCTCTCTGACCCCTCCCACTCTGACAAGGCTCCACCTACACCCCTCCTCTCTGACCTGGCTCCTCCTATACTCCTCCTCTCTGACCCCTCCCACTCTGACTAGGCTCCTCCTATACCCCTCCTCTCTGACCCAGCTCCTCCTATACTCCTCCTCTCTAACCCCACCCACTCTGACTAGGCTTCACCTATACCCCTCCTCTCTGACCTGGCTCCTCCTATACTCCTCCTCTCTGACCCCTCCCACTCTGACTAGGTTCCTCCTATACCCCTCCTCTCTGACCCAGCTCCTCCTATACTCCTCCTCTCTAACCCCACCCACTTTGACTAGGCTTCACCTATACCCCTCTGACCTGGCTCCTCCTCTCTGACCCCACCCACTCTGACTAGGCTCCTCCTATACTCCTCCTCTCTGACCCCTCCCACTCTGACTAGGCTCCTCCTATACCCCTCCTCTCTGACCCAGCTCCTCCTATACTCCTCCTCTCTAACCCCACCCACTCTGACTAGGCTTCACCTATACCCCTCCTCTCTGACCTGGCTCCTCCTATACTCCTCCTCTCTGACCCCTCCCACTCTGACTAGGCTCCTCCTATACTCCTCCTCTCTGACCCCTCCCACTCTGACTAGGCTCCTCCTATACCCCTCCTCTCTGACCCAGCTCCTCCTATACTCCTCCTCTCTAACCCCACCCACTCTGACTAGGCTTCACCTATACCCTTCCTCTCTGACCTGGCTCCTCCTTTCTGACCCCACCCACTCTGACTAGGCTCCTCCTCCTCCTGCACACAACACCTGTTACCTTTCTTTCACCTGTCTCTGTTCAGCCCACACCTATTTTACTTACCAACCAATCTGCAGTCCCTCATTCACTAGGCATGATTCCACTCGTACACAACACCCAGACACATTTTACTTACCAATTGGCCATTTAGGCCCACCTCCAACTTACCTCTGCTCTGCCACCATCAGTCACCTGGTGCCGAACCCGGGATTTGAACCCTGGTTGCCTGCATGGAAGGCAGGCACTTACCCACTGGACCACACTGGTTTCCATGTATGTAGCCTATCAAATTGTCCTTATGTCATGGTCATCCTTTTCATGTGCAATGGAAGCCGCCGGGAAGGACACCAAGGCCTGTATGTTGCTTATAGTTACTACTGCAATCCTCTAGACCACTAAGGAGCTATAGCTCAAAGGTAAGTCTTGTACCTTTGGTGCAGACAGCCCTCACAGGCCAGGGTTCGAATCCTGCCAATGCTGTAGAGGTATCCCAAGGTGGAAATTTTCAAAAAGTGAATGTTTTTTTTTTTGCTAAGATTTTTTTTTACTTGGTAACAGAGGAGAAAAGTGGACACTCTTTTTGGCATGTGTGTCCCAAAATTTCAAATGTTTTCCCTCATGACCTTCTACCAACCTCCCTATTTCTCAAGTAGGTGCAATAGGGACAAGGCCATGTCTTCCTTTATCAATGTCTTCATTCCTTTTCCTTTAAGTTTGGTGAATTGCAGAGTGCAATTGTGGTATTGGGGGTTATAACTGAGCACAAGAATGCGAGGAAGGTGCTACACTTATTGTAAAATAGGTTGGATGATGGTGATTTTTCATTTTGGTGTGAGTAACTCGCTCAAATCAGGGGTTTGGTGCCAGTGAGCTTGGATAGAAATAAAGGTCAAGTATGAGCTCTGGCTAATGAAATGATGGGTCAAGTTTGAGGCAAGCTAGAGTCCATTTATCAGGTGCAATAAGAAGCTAGAAAGATTGTTTTCTTTAAGAGACAGACAAGGGCAGAGTCAAGCCTTTGCTCTAGTAGGTCTGCATCATGCCTGCTGCAGGATGTGAAGGAATGGACCTCCACAGCAGTGCGCTGTGCCGGGCTGGGCTGCGCTGGGCTGGGCTGGGCTGGGCTGGGCTGGGCCTGCCCTGGCACTGTGAATTAATCACCCACCTCCTTCCTTTGAGGAACGCTCACGAACGCCCACGAACGCCCTTGTTCTGTATACAGGCTGACAGCAGGCAATTTAGGACCCTGCTAAATGAGGGTGATGTCCCCATGTGCTTCCTTCGAGTTGCAAAATCCTTCGTCTAAGGCAGGTGGGCTTTTTTAAAATTTGGTTGAAGACCATTTGTTGGAGGCGGTATCACGGCATAAGCCGCCGACCGTCTCAGAAGAAAGTATGCATGGGAGGATATTATTTGCATAGGACAGCCCTCTTCTCAGTCCCATTCTTATGCTGCAGTTGCCATGAAGTGTTACTAGAGGGCAGCAGTATGAACAAAAGAGCACACTGAGGCTTTTCTTCTGCTTGCTGACATGATTCTTGTTCATGGTGGTCTTGCAGGGCCTAAGGAGCGAAGGACTGCTTTGACTGAGGGGATGAGGAATGGCAGGCCTTTATTTGTGGTTCAGGGGGAATATTTGGAAGGTAAACAGCAAGATGAAAACGTCAAAGCATATATGTTTGCTGAGTGATTGAGTCTGTGTGTCACTTGTCTCTTTGAAGGGACATGTGAGAAAGGAACAGCAGCACCATAGACTTCAGATGGGAGAGAGCAAGCAAGGATGAATATTTCCCTCAAATCGAAATACTTACAGTACCTCAAAGATGACAAGTGCGATATGATGTTCTGCAATTGTAAGGATTTGCCATGTGTGGTAGATAAATATGCATAGTTAGTGAGGTTTTTCCCAGAATGTGAGTATCGTTAGGCTGGCAAATGTCAGGCACTCCTTTGGGAGTATGAGGCCAAGAAAAAATTTGGGAAGTTTGCTACAGTCATCTGTAGGATCGAAAGACACTGGGGAATCGTTACAGAGGGAGCCAGGCTGCACAAAATGTGGTAACAGTTGGACAGAAATCTTTAGCATGGACTTTTGTCTACCCCCAATGTGGGACCAGGACCGCAGTACCTCTGTGTCTCTGAAACATATTTTGACCTCTGGACACCACCATCTCAATACCCCTCAAATGTTTCCCCCTGGTACCCCAGCTTTGGTAGTGCATCAACCAGGTTTCAATCATTTGAGTGACCACAAACACCCTTCCTATGTGCCTTCCATTTACATTCAGTCAGTAACCCAGCTGCTTCGTTCGCTGTTCAATCTCAAGTGACAGTTGGATGCACATTGCAGGGGTATACAGGCATTTACCGTACTGTACAGGCCCTCTCAGTACATCCAGACTACACTTCTTAAAATCATAAATACATGTTTTGCCCAACAGTAAGGCCAGGCCTTTCCTCTGTAGTTCAAGGAGGAAAACATCAACTGAAGAGCATGCCAAAATTCTCTACAGACACTGCCAATCCTCACACTTCTGCCTATTTGCATGCCGAGGTTATTCACTATGACCCACCAAACCAATTGCAACAGTAGCCTCTCCCTGCCTCATTCGTATGCTCCGATGCCACCTTTATTTAGCAAGTGTTAGTGCTCTCGGATTTTGTAGCGCGATTCGCTATAGCCTCTGTTTTCAACAGAAATGTCCTAAAGGTACCTATACCAATCTGCAGGGTGGCGAGGAAGGGGGCTGCTGCTGCTGCTGGCAGTAACATTTTGGGGCACCCCACCTGCAAAAATACAGCCAAATGCTCCTTGTTTTACCTTTCAATACCATAACTGCAGCAGAATCGTATGGTGACCCCTGTTGTTAATAGAAACTGTCAAACAGCTTCTTGCCCCCCCGTGGCCCCTAACCATTTGGGGTACACCCCATGAGGGAGGATCAGAGCAATAAAAACTAATGGTAGCCCCCCAAAAAGTACCTGGAAGCCAAGCCATTGTGTGCACCCCATCGCCTTCACGTTGCGCCTAAGCACCTTTTAATACTGCTCCCCCAAATTTTGACTGCCCCCTCCCAACAGAAATCAGAGAGTATAGGGGGGTGCAGTAAAAAAGTGTTTGCAGTACCCCACAATAAGTCAGGATCCTCCTCCCCTTCCTCTGCTCTCTGAACCCACCCATTCTGCCCAGGCTCCGCCTATACTCCTCCTCTCTGACCCCTCCCACTCTGACAAGGCTCCACCTACACCCCTCCTCTCTGACCTGGCTCCTCCTATACTCCTCCTCTCTGACCCCTCCCACTCTGACTAGGCTCCTCCTATACCCCTCCTCTCTGACCCAGCTCCTCCTATACTCCTCCTCTCTAACCCCACCCACTTTGACTAGGCTTCACCTATACCCCTCTGACCTGGCTCCTCCTCTCTGACCCCACCCACTCTGACTAGGCTCCTCCTATACTCCTCCTCTCTGACCCCTCCCACTCTGACTAGGCTCCTCCTATACCCCTCCTCTCTGACCCAGCTACTCCTATACTCCTCCTCTCTAACCCCACCCACTCTGACTAGGCTTCACCTATACCCCTCCTCTCTGACCTGGCTCCTCCTATACTCCTCCTCTCTGACCCCTCCCACTCTGACTAGGCTCCTCCTATACTCCTCCTCTCTGACCCCTCCCACTCTGACTAGGCTCCTCCTATACCCCTCCTCTCTGACCCAGCTCCTCCTATACTCCTCCTCTCTAACCCCACCCACTCTGACTAGGCTTCACCTATACCCTTCCTCTCTGACCTGGCTCCTCCTTTCTGACCCCACCCACTCTGACTAGGCTCCTCCTCCTCCTGCACACAACACCTGTTACCTTTCTTTCACCTGTCTCTGTTCAGCCCACACCTATTTTACTTACCAACCAATCTGCAGTCCCTCATTCACTAGGCATGATTCCACTCGTACACAACACCCAGACACATTTTACTTACCAATTGGCCATTTAGGCCCACCTCCAACTTACCTCTGCTCTGCCACCATCAGTCACCTGGTGCCGAACCCGGGATTTGAACCCTGGTTGCCTGCATGGAAGGCAGGCACTTACCCACTGGACCACACTGGTTTCCATGTATGTAGCCTATCAAATTGTCCTTATGTCATGGTCATCCTTTTCATGTGCAATGGAAGCCGCCGGGAAGGACACCAAGGCCTGTATGTTGCTTATAGTTACTACTGCAATCCTCTAGACCACTAAGGAGCTATAGCTCAAAGGTAAGTCTTGTACCTTTGGTGCAGACAGCCCTCACAGGCCAGGGTTCGAATCCTGCCAATGCTGTAGAGGTATCCCAAGGTGGAAATTTTCAAAAAGTGAATGTTTTTTTTTTTGCTAAGATTTTTTTTTACTTGGTAACAGAGGAGAAAAGTGGACACTCTTTTTGGCATGTGTGTCCCAAAATTTCAAATGTTTTCCCTCATGACCTTCTACCAACCTCCCTATTTCTCAAGTAGGTGCAATAGGGACAAGGCCATGTCTTCCTTTATCAATGTCTTCATTCCTTTTCCTTTAAGTTTGGTGAATTGCAGAGTGCAATTGTGGTATTGGGGGTTATAACTGAGCACAAGAATGCGAGGAAGGTGCTACACTTATTGTAAAATAGGTTGGATGATGGTGATTTTTCATTTTGGTGTGAGTAACTCGCTCAAATCAGGGGTTTGGTGCCAGTGAGCTTGGATAGAAATAAAGGTCAAGTATGAGCTCTGGCTAATGAAATGATGGGTCAAGTTTGAGGCAAGCTAGAGTCCATTTATCAGGTGCAATAAGAAGCTAGAAAGATTGTTTTCTTTAAGAGACAGACAAGGGCAGAGTCAAGCCTTTGCTCTAGTAGGTCTGCATCATGCCTGCTGCAGGATGTGAAGGAATGGACCTCCACAGCAGTGCGCTGTGCCGGGCTGGGCTGCGCTGGGCTGGGCTGGGCTGGGCTGGGCTGGGCTGGGCTGGGCCTGCCCTGGCACTGTGAATTAATCACCCACCTCCTTCCTTTGAGGAACGCTCACGAACGCCCACGAACACCCTTGTTCTGTATACAGGCTGACAGCAGGCAATTTAGGACCCTGCTAAATGAGGGTGATGTCCCCATGTGCTTCCTTCGAGTTGCAAAATCCTTCGTCTAAGGCAGGTGGGCTTTTTTAAAATTTGGTTGAAGACCATTTGTTGGAGGCGGTATCACGGCATAAGCCGCCGACCGTCTCAGAAGAAAGTATGCATGGGAGGATATTATTTGCATAGGACAGCCCTCTTCTCAGTCCCATTCTTATGCTGCAGTTGCCATGAAGTGTTACTAGAGGGCAGCAGTATGAACAAAAGAGCACACTGAGGCTTTTCTTCTGCTTGCTGACATGATTCTTGTTCATGGTGGTCTTGCAGGGCCTAAGGAGCGAAGGACTGCTTTGACTGAGGGGATGAGGAATGGCAGGCCTTTATTTGTGGTTCAGGGGGAATATTTGGAAGGTAAACAGCAAGATGAAAACGTCAAAGCATATATGTTTGCTGAGTAGTTTCCTCTGTAGTTTCAGAGACACAGAGGTACTGCGGTCCTGGTCCCACATTGGGGGTAGACAAAAGTCCATGCTAAAGATTTCTGTCCAACTGTTACCACATTTTGTGCAGCCTGGCTCCCTCTGTAACGATTCCCCAGTGTCTTTCGATCCTACAGATGACTGTAGCAAACTTCCCAAATTTTTTCTTGGCCTCATACTCCCTAAGGAGTGCCTGACATTTGCCAGCCTAACGATACTCACATTCTGGGAAAAACATCACTAACTATGCATATTTATCTACCACACATGGCAAATCCTTACAATTGCAGAACATCATATCGCACTTGTCATCTTTGAGGTACTGTAAGTATTTGGATTTGAGGGAAATATTCATCCTTGCTTGCTCTCTCCCATCTGAAGTCTATGGTGCTGCTGTTCCTTTCTCACATGTCCCTTCAAAGAGACAAGTGACACACAGACTCAATCACTCAGAAAACATATATGCTTTGACGTTTTCATCTTGCTGTTTACCTTCCAAATATTCCCCCTGAACCACAAATAAAGGCCTGCCATTCCTCATCCCCTCAGTCAAAGCAGTCCTTCGCTCCTTAGGCCCTGCAAGACCACCATGAACAAGAATCATGTCAGCAAGCAGAAGAAAAGCCTCAGTGTGCTCTTTTGTTCATACTGCTGCCCTCTAGTAACACTTCATGGCAACTGCAGCATAAGAATGGGACTGAGAAGAGGGCTGTCCTATGCAAATAATATCCTCCCATGCATACTTTCTTCTGAGACGGTCGGCGGCTTGTGCCGTGATACCGCCTCCAACAAATGGTCTTCAACCAAATTTTAAAAAAGCCCACCTGCCTTAGACGAAGGATTTTGCAACTCGAAGGAAGCACATGGGGACATCACCCTCATTTAGCAGGGTCCTAAATTGCCTGCTGTCAGCCTGTATACAGAACAAGGGCGTTCGTGGGCGTTTGTGAGCGTTCCTCAAAGGAAGGAGGTGGGTGATTAATTCACAGTGCCAGGGCAGGCGCAGCCCAGCCCAGCCCAGCCCAGCCCAGCGCAGCCCAGCCCGGCCCGGCACAGCGCACTGCTGTGGAGGTCCATTCCTTCACATCCTGCAGCAGGCATGATGCAGACCTACTAGAGCAAAGGCTTGACTCTGCCCTTGTCTGTCTCTTAAAGAAAACAATCTTTCTAGCTTCTTATTGCACCTGATAAATGGACTCTAGCTTGCCTCAAACTTGACCCATCATTTCATTAGCCAGAGCTCATACTTGACCTTTATTTCTATCCAAGCTCACTGGCACCAAACCCCTGATTTGAGCGAGTTACTCACACCAAAATGAAAAATCACCATCATCCAACCTATTTTACAATAAGTGTAGCACTTTCCTCGCATTCTTGTGCTCAGTTATAACCCCCAATACCACAATTGCACTCTGCAATTCACCAAACTTAAAGGAAAAGGAATGAAGACATTGATAAAGGAAGACAAGGCCTTGTCCCTATTGCACCTACTTGAGAAATAGGGAGGTTGGTAGAAGGTCATGAGGGAAAACATTTGAAATTTTGGGACACACATGCCAAAAAGAGTGTCCACTTTTCTCCTCTGTTACCAAGTAAAAAAAAATCTTAGCAAAAAAAAAAACATTCACTTTTTGAAAATTTCCACCTTGGGATACCTCTACAGCATTGGCAGGATTCGAACCCTGGCCTGTGAGGGCTGTCTGCACCAAAGGTACAAGACTTACCTTTGAGCTATAGCTCCTTAGTGGTCTAGAGGATTGCAGTAGTAACTATAAGCAACATGAAGGCCTTGGTGTCCTTCCCGGCGGCTTCCATTGCACATGAAAAGGATGACCATGACATAAGGACAATTTGATAGGCTACATACATGGAAACCAGTGTGGTCCAGTGGGTAAGTGCCTGCCTTCCATGCAGGCAACCAGGGTTCAAATCCCGGGTTCGGCACCAGGTGACTGATGGTGGCAGAGCAGAGGTAAGTTGGAGGTGGGCCTAAATGGCCAATTGGTAAGTAAAATGTGTCTGGGTGTTGTGTACGAGTGGAATCATGCCTAGTGAATGAGGGATTGCAGATTGGTTGGTAAGTAAAATAGGTGTGGCCTGAACAGAGACAGGTGAAAGAAAGGTAACAGGTGTTGTGTGCAGGAGGAGGAGCCTAGTCAGAGTGGGAGGGGACAGAGAGGAGGAGTATAGGAGGAGCCAGGTCAGAGAGGAGGGGTGTAGGTGGAGCCTTGTCAGAGTGGGAGGGGTCAGAGAGGAGGAGTATAGGCGGAGCCTGGGCAGAATGGGTGGGTTCAGAGAGCAGAGGAAGGGGAGGAGGATCCTGACTTATTGTGGGGTACTGCAAATACTTTTTTACTGCACCCCCCTATACTCTCTGATTTCTGTTGGGAGGGGGCAGTCAAAATTTGGGGGAGCAGTATTAAAAGGTGCTTAGGCGCAACGTGAAGGCGATGGGGTGCACACAATGGCTTGGCTTCCAGGTACTTTTTGGGGGGCTACCATTAGTTTTTATTGCTCTGATCCTCCCTCATGGGGTGTACCCCAAATGGTTAGGGGCCACGGGGGGGGCAAGAAGCTGTTTGACAGTTTCTATTAACAACAGGGGTCACCATACGATTCTGCTGCAGTTATGGTATTGAAAGGTAAAACAAGGAGCATTTGGCTGTATTTTTGCAGGTGGGGTGCCCCAAAATGTTACTGCCAGCAGCAGCAGCCCCCTTCCTCGCCACCCTGCAGATTGGTATAGGTACCTTTAGGACATTTCTGTTGAAAACAGAGGCTATAGCGAATCGCGCTACAAAATCCGAGAGCACTAACACTTGCTAAATAAAGGTGGCATCGGAGCATACGAATGAGGCAGGGAGAGGCTACTGTTGCAATTGGTTTGGTGGGTCATAGTGAATAACCTCGGCATGCAAATAGGCAGAAGTGTGAGGATTGGCAGTGTCTGTAGAGAATTTTGGCATGCTCTTCAGTTGATGTTTTCCTCCTTGAACTACAGAGGAAAGGCCTGGCCTTACTGTTGGGCAAAACATGTATTTATGATTTTAAGAAGTGTAGTCTGGATGTAATGAGAGGGCCTGTACAGTACGGCAAATGCCTGTATACCCCTGCAATGTGCATCCAACTGTCACTTGAGATTGAACAGCGAACGAAGCAGCTGGGTTACTGACTGAATGTAAATGGAAGGCACATAGGAAGGGTGTTTGTGGTCACTCAAATGATTGAAACCTGGTTGATGCACTATCAAAGCTGGGGTACCAGGGGGGAACATTTATGGGGTATTGAGATGGTGGTGTCCAGAGGTCAAAATATGTTTCAGAGACACAGAGGTACTGCGGTCCTGGTCCCACATTGGGGGTAGACAAAAGTCCATACTAAAGATTTCTGTCCAACTGTTACCACATTTTGTGCAGCCTGGCTCCCTCTGTAACGATTCCCCAGTGTCTTTCGATCCTACAGATGACTGTAGCAAACTTCCCAAATTTTTTCTTGGCCTCATACTCCCAAAGGAGTGCCTGACATTTGCCAGCCTAACGATACTCACATTCTGGGAAAAACCTCACTAACTATGCATATTTATCTACCACACATGGCAAATCCTTACAATTGCAGAACATCATATCGCACTTGTCATCTTTGAGGTACTGTAAGTATTTGGATTTGAGGGAAATATTCATCCTTGCTTGCTCTCTCCCATCTGAAGTCTATGGTGCTGCTGTTCCTTTCTCACATGTCCCTTCAAAGAGACAAGTGACACACAGACTCAATCACTCAGCAAACATATATGCTTTGATGTTTTCATCTTGCTGTTTACCTTCCAAATATTCCCCCTGAACCACAAATAAAGGCCTGCCATTCCTCATCCCCTCAGTCAAAGCAGTCCTTCGCTCCTTAGGCCCTGCAAGACCACCATGAACAAAAATCATGTCAGCAAGCAGAAGAAAAGCCTCAGTGTGCTCTTTTGTTCATACTGCTGCCCTCTAGTAACACTTCATGGCAACTGCAGCATAAGAATGGGACTGAGAAGAGGGCTGTCCTATGCAAATAATATCCTCCCATGCATACTTTCTTCTGAGACGGTCGGCGGCTTATGCCGTGATACCGCCTCCAACAAATGGTCTTCAACCAAATTTAAAAAAAGCCCACCTGCCTTAGACGAAGGATTTTGCAACTCGAAGGAAGCACATGGGGACATCACCCTCATTTAGCAGGGTCCTAAATTGCCTGCTGTCAGCCTGTATACAGAACAAGGGTGTTCGTGGGCGTTCGTGAGCGTTCCTCAAAGGAAGGAGGTGGGTGATTAATTCACAGTGCCAGGGCAGGCCCAGCCCAGCCCAGCCCAGCCCAGCCCAGCCCAGCCCAGCCCAGCCCAGCGCAGCCCAGCCCGGCACAGCGCACTGCTGTGGAGGTCCATTCCTTCACATCCTGCAGCAGGCATGATGCAGACCTACTAGAGCAAAGGCTTGACTCTGCCCTTGTCTGTCTCTTAAAGAAAACAATCTTTCTAGCTTCTTATTGCACCTGATAAATGGACTCTAGCTTGCCTCAAACTTGACCCATCATTTCATTAGCCAGAGCTCATACTTGACCTTTATTTCTATCCAAGCTCACTGGCACCAAACCCCTGATTTGAGCGAGTTACTCACACCAAAATGAAAAATCACCATCATCCAACCTATTTTACAATAAGTGTAGCACCTTCCTCGCATTCTTGTGCTCAGTTATAACCCCCAATACCACAATTGCACTCTGCAATTCACCAAACTTAAAGGAAAAGGAATGAAGACATTGATAAAGGAAGACAAGGCATTGTCCCTATTGCACCTACTTGAGAAATAGGGAGGTTGGTAGAAGGTCATGAGGGAAAACATTTGAAATTTTGGGACACACATGCCAAAAAGAGTGTCCACTTTTCTCCTCTGTTACCAAGTAAAAAAAAATCTTAGCAAAAAAAAAAACATTCACTTTTTGAAAATTTCCACCTTGGGATACCTCTACAGCTTTGGCAGGATTCGAACCCTGGCCTGTGAGGGCTGTCTGCACCAAAGGTACAAGACTTACCTTTGAGCTATAGCTCCTTAGTGGTCTAGAGGATTGCAGTAGTAACTATAAGCAACATGAAGGCCTTGGTGTCCTTCCCGGCGGCTTCCATTGCACATGAAAAGGATGACCATGACATAAGGACAATTTGATAGGCTACATACATGGAAACCAGTGTGGTCCAGTGGGTAAGTGCCTGCCTTCCATGCAGGCAACCAGGGTTCAAATCCCGGGTTCGGCACCAGGTGACTGATGGTGGCAGAGCAGAGGTAAGTTGGAGGTGGGCCTAAATGGCCAATTGGTAAGTAAAATGTGTCTGGGTGTTGTGTACGAGTGGAATCATGCCTAGTGAATGAGGGATTGCAGATTGGTTGGTAAGTAAAATAGGTGTGGCCTGAACAGAGACAGGTGAAAGAAAGGTAACAGGTGTTGTGTGCAGGAGGAGGAGGAGCCTAGTCAGAGTGGGTGGGGTCAGAGAGGAGGAGTATAGGAGGAGCCGGGTCAGAGAGGAGGGGTATAGGAGGAGCCTAGTCAGAGTGGGAGGGGTCAGAGAGGAGGAGTATAGGAGGAGCCTTGTCAGAGTGGGAGGGGTCAGAGAGGAGGAGTATAGGCGGAGCCTGGGCAGAATGGGTGGGTTCAGAGAGCAGAGGAAGGGGAGGAGGATCCTGACTTATTGTGGGGTACTGCAAATACTTTTTTACTGCACCCCCCTATACTCTCTGATTTCTGTTGGGAGGGGGCAGTCAAAATTTGGGGGAGCAGTATTAAAAGGTGCTTAGGCGCAACGTGAAGGCGATGGGGTGCACACAATGGCTTGGCTTCCAGGTACTTTTTGGGGGGCTACCATTAGTTTTTATTGCTCTGATCCTCCCTCATGGGGTGTACCCCAAATGGTTAGGGGCCACGGGGGGGGGCAAGAAGCTGTTTGACAGTTTCTCTTAACAACAGGGGTCACCATACGATTCTGCTGCAGTTATGGTATTGAAAGGTAAAACAAGGAGCATTTGGCTGTATTTTTGCAGGTGGGGTGCCCCAAAATGTTACTGCCAGCAGCAGCAGCCCCCTTCCTCGCCACCCTGCAGATTGGTATAGGTACCTTTAGGACATTTCTGTTGAAAACAGAGGCTATAGCGAATCGCGCTACAAAATCCGAGAGCACTAACACTTGCTAAATAAAGGTGGCATCGGAGCATACGAATGAGGCAGGGAGAGGCTACTGTTGCAATTGGTTTGGTGGGTCATAGTGAATAACCTCGGCATGCAAATAGGCAGAAGTGTGAGGATTGGCAGTGTCTGTAGAGAATTTTGGCATGCTCTTCAGTTGATGTTTTCCTCCTTGAACTACAGAGGAAAGGCCTGGCCTTACTGTTGGGCAAAACATGTATTTATGATTTTAAGAAGTGTAGTCTGGATGTACTGAGAGGGCCTGTACAGTACGGTAAATGCCTGTATACCCCTGCAATGTGCATCCAACTGTCACTTGAGATTGAACAGCGAACGAAGCAGCTGGGTTACTGACTGAATGTAAATGGAAGGCACATAGGAAGGGTGTTTGTGGTCACTCAAATGATTGAAACCTGGTTGATGCACTACCAAAGCTGGGGTACCAGGCGGAAACATTTGAGGGGTATTGAGATGGTGGTGTCCAGAGGTCAAAATATGTTTCAGAGACACAGAGGTACTGCGGTCCTGGTCCCACATTGGGGGTAGACAAAAGTCCATGCTAAAGATTTCTGTCCAACTGTTACCACATTTTGTGCAGCCTGGCTCCCTCTGTAACGATTCCCCAGTGTCTTTCGATCCTACAGATGACTGTAGCAAACTCCCCAAATTTTTTCTTGGCCTCATACTCCCAAAGGAGTGCCTGACATTTGCCAGCCTAACGATACTCACATTCTGGGAAAAACCTCACTAACTATGCATATTTATCTACCACACATGGCAAATCCTTACAATTGCAGAACATCATATCGCACTTGTCATCTTTGAGGTACTGTAAGTATTTGGATTTGAGGGAAATATTCATCCTTGCTTGCTCTCTCCCATCTGAAGTCTATGGTGCTGCTGTTCCTTTCTCACATGTCCCTTCAAAGAGACAAGTGACACACAGACTCAATCACTCAGCAAACATATATGCTTTGACGTTTTCATCTTGCTGTTTACCTTCCAAATATTCCCCCTGAACCACAAATAAAGGCCTGCCATTCCTCATCCCCTCAGTCAAAGCAGTCCTTCGCTCCTTAGGCCCTGCAAGACCACCATGAACAAGAATCATGTCAGCAAGCAGAAGAAAAGCCTCAGTGTGCTCTTTTGTTCATACTGCTGCCCTCTAGTAACACTTCATGGCAACTGCAGCATAAGAATGGGACTGAGAAGAGGGCTGTCCTATGCAAATAATATCCTCCCATGCATACTTTCTTCTGAGACGGTCGGCGGCTTGTGCCGTGATACCGCTTCCAACAAATGGTCTTCAACCAAATTTTAAAAAAGCCCACCTGCCTTAGACGAAGGATTTTGCAACTCGAAGGAAGCACATGGGGACATCACCCTCATTTAGCAGGGTCCTAAATTGCCTGCTGTCAGCCTGTATACAGAACAAGGGCGTTCGTGGGCGTTCGTGAGCGTTCCTCAAAGGAAGGAGGTGGGTGATTAATTCACAGTGCCAGGGCAGGCCCAGCCCAGCCCAGCCCAGCCCAGCCCAGCCCAGCCCAGCCCAGCCCAGCCCAGCCCAGCGCAGCCCAGCCCGGCACAGCGCACTGCTGTGGAGGTCCATTCCTTCACATCCTGCAGCAGGCATGATGCAGACCTACTAGAGCAAAGGCTTGACTCTGCCCTTGTCTGTCTCTTAAAGAAAACAATCTTTCTAGCTTCTTATTGCACCTGATAAATGGACTCTAGCTTGCCTCAAACTTGACCCATCATTTCATTAGCCAGAGCTCATACTTGACCTTTATTTCTATCCAAGCTCACTGGCACCAAACCCCTGATTTGAGCGAGTTACTCACACCAAAATGAAAAATCACCATCATCCAACCTATTTTACAATAAGTGTAGCACCTTCCTCGCATTCTTGTGCTCAGTTATAACCCCCAATACCACAATTGCACTCTGCAATTCACCAAACTTAAAGGAAAAGGAATGAAGACATTGATAAAGGAAGACAAGGCCTTGTCCCTATTGCACCTACTTGAGAAATAGGGAGGTTGGTAGAAGGTCATGAGGGAAAACATTTGAAATTTTGGGACACACATGCCAAAAAGAGTGTCCACTTTTCTCCTCTGTTACCAAGTAAAAAAAAATCTTAGCAAAAAAAAAAACATTCACTTTTTGAAAATTTCCACCTTGGGATACCTCTACAGCTTTGGCAGGATTCGAACCCTGGCCTGTGAGGGCTGTCTGCACCAAAGGTACAAGACTTACCTTTGAGCTATAGCTCCTTAGTGGTCTAGAGGATTGCAGTAGTAACTATAAGCAACATGAAGGCCTTGGTGTCCTTCCCGGCGGCTTCCATTGCACATGAAAAGGATGACCATGACATAAGGACAATTTGATAGGCTACATACATGGAAACCAGTGTGGTCCAGTGGGTAAGTGCCTGCCTTCCATGCAGGCAACCAGGGTTCAAATCCCGGGTTCGGCACCAGGTGACTGATGGTGGCAGAGCAGAGGTAAGTTGGAGGTGGGCCTAAATGGCCAATTGGTAAGTAAAATGTGTCTGGGTGTTGTGTACGAGTGGAATCATGCCTAGTGAATGAGGGATTGCAGATTGGTTGGTAAGTAAAATAGGTGTGGCCTGAACAGAGACAGGTGAAAGAAAGGTAACAGGTGTTGTGTGCAGGAGGAGGAGGAGCCTAGTCAGAGTGTGTGGGGTCAGAGAGGAGGAGTATAGGAGGAGCTGGGTCAGAGAGGAGGGGTATAGGAGGAGCCTAGTCAGAGTGGGAGGGGTCAGAGAGGAGGAGTATAGGAGGAGCTGGGTCAGAGAGGAGGGGTATAGGAGGAGCCTAGTCAGAGTGGGAGGGGTCAGAGAGGAGGAGTATAGGAGGAGCCTTGTCAGAGTGGGAGGGGTCAGAGAGGAGGAGTATAGGCGGAGCCTGGGCAGAATGGGTGGGTTCAGAGAGCAGAGGAAGGGGAGGAGGATCCTGACTTATTGTGGGGTACTGCAAATACTTTTTTACTGCACCCCCCTATACTCTCTGATTTCTGTTGGGAGGGGGCAGTCAAAATTTGGGGGAGCAGTATTAAAAGGTGCTTAGGCGCAACGTGAAGGCGATGGGGTGCACACAATGGCTTGGCTTCCAGGTACTTTTTGGGGGGCTACCATTAGTTTTTATTGCTCTGATCCTCCCTCATGGGGTGTACCCCAAATGGTTAGGGGCCACGGGGGGGGCAAGAAGCTGTTTGACAGTTTCTCTTAACAACAGGGGTCACCATACGATTCTGCTGCAGTTATGGTATTGAAAGGTAAAACAAGGAGCATTTGGCTGTATTTTTGCAGGTGGGGTGCCCCAAAATGTTACTGCCAGCAGCAGCAGCCCCCTTCCTCGCCACCCTGCAGATTGGTATAGGTACCTTTAGGACATTTCTGTTGAAAACAGAGGCTATAGCGAATCGCGCTACAAAATCCGAGAGCACTAACACTTGCTAAATAAAGGTGGCATCGGAGTATACGAATGAGGCAGGGAGAGGCTACTGTTGCAATTGGTTTGGTGGGTCATAGTGAATAACCTCGGCATGCAAATAGGCAGAAGTGTGAGGATTGGCAGTGTCTGTAGAGAATTTTGGCATGCTCTTCAGTTGATGTTTTCCTCCTTGAACTACAGAGGAAAGGCCTGGCCTTACTGTTGGGCAAAACATGTATTTATGATTTTAAGAAGTGTAGTCTGGATGTACTGAGAGGGCCTGTACAGTACGGTAAATGCCTGTATACCCCTGCAATGTGCATCCAACTGTCACTTGAGATTGAACAGCGAACGAAGCAGCTGGGTTACTGACTGAATGTAAATGGAAGGCACATAGGAAGGGTGTTTGTGGTCACTCAAATGATTGAAACCTGGTTGATGCACTACCAAAGCTGGGGTACCAGGCGGAAACATTTGAGGGGTATTGAGATGGTGGTGTCCAGAGGTCAAAATATGTTTCAGAGACACAGAGGTACTGCGGTCCTGGTCCCACATTGGGGGTAGACAAAAGTCCATGCTAAAGATTTCTGTCCAACTGTTACCACATTTTGTGCAGCCTGGCTCCCTCTGTAACGATTCCCCAGTGTCTTTCGATCCTACAGATGACTGTAGCAAACTCCCCAAATTTTTTCTTGGCCTCATACTCCCAAAGGAGTGCCTGACATTTGCCAGCCTAACGATACTCACATTCTGGGAAAAACCTCACTAACTATGCATATTTATCTACCACACATGGCAAATCCTTACAATTGCAGAACATCATATCGCACTTGTCATCTTTGAGGTACTGTAAGTATTTGGATTTGAGGGAAATATTCATCCTTGCTTGCTCTCTCCCATCTGAAGTCTATGGTGCTGCTGTTCCTTTCTCACATGTCCCTTCAAAGAGACAAGTGACACACAGACTCAATCACTCAGCAAACATATATGCTTTGACGTTTTCATCTTGCTGTTTACCTTCCAAATATTCCCCCTGAACCACAAATAAAGGCCTGCCATTCCTCATCCCCTCAGTCAAAGCAGTCCTTCGCTCCTTAGGCCCTGCAAGACCACCATGAACAAGAATCATGTCAGCAAGCAGAAGAAAAGCCTCAGTGTGCTCTTTTGTTCATACTGCTGCCCTCTAGTAACACTTCATGGCAACTGCAGCATAAGAATGGGACTGAGAAGAGGGCTGTCCTATGCAAATAATATCCTCCCATGCATACTTTCTTCTGAGACGGTCGGCGGCTTGTGCCGTGATACCGCTTCCAACAAATGGTCTTCAACCAAATTTTAAAAAAGCCCACCTGCCTTAGACGAAGGATTTTGCAACTCGAAGGAAGCACATGGGGACATCACCCTCATTTAGCAGGGTCCTAAATTGCCTGCTGTCAGCCTGTATACAGAACAAGGGTGTTCGTGGGCGTTCGTGAGCGTTCCTCAAAGGAAGGAGGTGGGTGATTAATTCACAGTGCCAGGGCAGGCCCAGCCCAGCCCAGCCCAGCGCAGCCCAGCCCAGCCCGGCACAGCGCACTGCTGTGGAGGTCCATTCCTTCACATCCTGCAGCAGGCATGATGCAGACCTACTAGAGCAAAGGCTTGACTCTGCCCTTGTCTGTCTCTTAAAGAAAACAATCTTTCTAGCTTCTTATTGCACCTGATAAATGGACTCTAGCTTGCCTCAAACTTGACCCATCATTTCATTAGCCAGAGCTCATACTTGACCTTTATTTCTATCCAAGCTCACTGGCACCAAACCCCTGATTTGAGCGAGTTACTCACACTAAAATGAAAAATCACCATCATCCAACCTATTTTACAATAAGTGTAGCACCTTCCTCGCATTCTTGTGCTCAGTTATAACCCCCAATACCACAATTGCACTCTGCAATTCACCAAACTTAAAGGAAAAGGAATGAAGACATTGATAAAGGAAGACAAGGCCTTGTCCCTATTGCACCTACTTGAGAAATAGGGAGGTTGGTAGAAGGTCATGAGGGAAAACAATTGAAATTTTGGGACACACATGCCAAAAAGAGTGTCCACTTTTCTCCTCTGTTACCAAGTAAAAAAAAATCTTAGCAAAAAAAAAAACATTCACTTTTTGAAAATTTCCACCTTGGGATACCTCTACAGCATTGGCAGGATTCGAACCCTGGCCTGTGAGGGCTGTCTGCACCAAAGGTACAAGACTTACCTTTGAGCTATAGCTCCTTAGTGGTCTAGAGGATTGCAGTAGTAACTATAAGCAACATGAAGGCCTTGGTGTCCTTCCCGGCGGCTTCCATTGCACATGAAAAGGATGACCATGACATAAGGACAATTTGATAGGCTACATACATGGAAACCAGTGTGGTCCAGTGGGTAAGTGCCTGCCTTCCATGCAGGCAACCAGGGTTCAAATCCCGGGTTCGGCACCAGGTGACTGATGGTGGCAGAGCAGAGGTAAGTTGGAGGTGGGCCTAAATGGCCAATTGGTAAGTAAAATGTGTCTGGGTGTTGTGTACGAGTGAAATCATGCCTAGTGAATGAGGGATTGCAGATTTGTTGGTAAGTAAAATAGGTGTGGCCTGAACAGAGACAGGTGAAGGAAAGGTAACAGGTGTTGTGTGCAGGAGGAGGAGGAGCCTAGTCAGAGTGGGTGGGGTCAGAGAGGAGGAGTATAGGAGGAGCTCGGTCAGAGAGGAGGGGTATAGGAGGAGCCTAGTCAGAGTGGGAGGGGTCAGAGAGGAGGAGTATAGGCGGAGCCTGGGCAGAATGGGTGGGTTCAGAGAGCAGAGGAAGGGGAGGAGGATCCTGACTTATTGTGGGGTACTGCAAAAACTTTTTTACTGCACCCCCCTATACTCTCTGATTTCTGTTGGGAGGGGGCAGTCAAAATTTGGGGGAGCAGTATTAAAAGGTGCTTAGGCGCAACGTGAAGGCGATGGGGTGCACACAATGGCTTGGCTTCCAGGTACTTTTTGGGGGGCTACCATTAGTTTTTATTGCTCTGATCCTCCCTCATGGGGTGTACCCCAAATGGTTAGGGGCCACGGGGGGGGCAAGAAGCTGTTTGACAGTTTCTCTTAACAACAGGGGTCACCATACGATTCTGCTGCAGTTATGGTATTGAAAGGTAAAACAAGGAGCATTTGGCTGTATTTTTGCAGGTGGGGTGCCCCAAAATGTTACTGCCAGCAGCAGCAGCCCCCTTCCTCGCCACCCTGCAGATTGGTATAGGTACCTTTAGGACATTTCTGTTGAAAACAGAGGCTATAGCGAATCGCGCTACAAAATCCGAGAGCACTAACACTTGCTAAATAAAGGTGGCATCGGAGCATACGAATGAGGCAGGGAGAGGCTACTGTTGCAATTGGTTTGGTGGGTCATAGTGAATAACCTCGGCATGCAAATAGGCAGAAGTGTGAGGATTGGCAGTGTCTGTAGAGAATTTTGGCATGCTCTTCAGTTGATGTTTTCCTCCTTGAACTACAGAGGAAAGGCCTGGCCTTACTGTTGGGCAAAACATGTATTTATGATTTTAAGAAGTGTAGTCTGGATGTACTGAGAGGGCCTGTACAGTACGGTAAATGCCTGTATACCCCTGCAATGTGCATCCAACTGTCACTTGAGATTGAACAGCGAACGAAGCAGCTGGGTTACTGACTGAATGTAAATGGAAGGCACATAGGAAGGGTGTTTGTGGTCACTCAAATGATTGAAACCTGGTTGATGCACTACCAAAGCTGGGGTACCAGGCGGAAACATTTGAGGGGTATTGAGATGGTGGTGTCCAGAGGTCAAAATATGTTTCAGAGACACAGAGGTACTGCGGTCCTGGTCCCACATTGGGGGTAGACAAAAGTCCATGCTAAAGATTTCTGTCCAACTGTTACCACATTTTGTGCAGCCTGGCTCCCTCTGTAACGATTCCCCAGTGTCTTTCGATCCTACAGATGACTGTAGCAAACTCCCCAAATTTTTTCTTGGCCTCATACTCCCAAAGGAGTGCCTGACATTTGCCAGCCTAACGATACTCACATTCTGGGAAAAACCTCACTAACTATGCATATTTATCTACCACACATGGCAAATCCTTACAATTGCAGAACATCATATCGCACTTGTCATCTTTGAGGTACTGTAAGTATTTGGATTTGAGGGAAATATTCATCCTTGCTTGCTCTCTCCCATCTGAAGTCTATGGTGCTGCTGTTCCTTTCTCACATGTCCCTTCAAAGAGACAAGTGACACACAGACTCAATCACTCAGCAAACATATATGCTTTGACGTTTTCATCTTGCTGTTTACCTTCCAAATATTCCCCCTGAACCACAAATAAAGGCCTGCCATTCCTCATCCCCTCAGTCAAAGCAGTCCTTCGCTCCTTAGGCCCTGCAAGACCACCATGAACAAGAATCATGTCAGCAAGCAGAAGAAAAGCCTCAGTGTGCTCTTTTGTTCATACTGCTGCCCTCTAGTAACACTTCATGGCAACTGCAGCATAAGAATGGGACTGAGAAGAGGGCTGTCCTATGCAAATAATATCCTCCCATGCATACTTTCTTCTGAGACGGTCGGCGGCTTGTGCCGTGATACCGCTTCCAACAAATGGTCTTCAACCAAATTTTAAAAAAGCCCACCTGCCTTAGACGAAGGATTTTGCAACTCGAAGGAAGCACATGGGGACATCACCCTCATTTAGCAGGGTCCTAAATTGCCTGCTGTCAGCCTGTATACAGAACAAGGGCGTTCGTGGGCGTTCGTGAGCGTTCCTCAAAGGAAGGAGGTGGGTGATTAATTCACAGTGCCAGGGCAGGCCCAGCCCAGCCCAGCGCAGCCCAGCCCAGCCCGGCGCAGCGCACTGCTGTGGAGGTCCATTCCTTCACATCCTGCAGCAGGCATGATGCAGACCTACTAGAGCAAAGGCTTGACTCTGCCCTTGTCTGTCTCTTAAAGAAAACAATCTTTCTAGCTTCTTATTGCACCTGATAAATGGACTCTAGCTTGCCTCAAACTTGACCCATCATTTCATTAGCCAGAGCTCATACTTGACCTTTATTTCTATCCAAGCTCACTGGCACCAAACCCCTGATTTGAGCGAGTTACTCACACTAAAATGAAAAATCACCATCATCCAACCTATTTTACAATAAGTGTAGCACCTTCCTCGCATTCTTGTGCTCAGTTATAACCCCCAATACCACAATTGCACTCTGCAATTCACCAAACTTAAAGGAAAAGGAATGAAGACATTGATAAAGGAAGACAAGGCCTTGTCCCTATTGCACCTACTTGAGAAATAGGGAGGTTGGTAGAAGGTCATGAGGGAAAACATTTGAAATTTTGGGACACACATGCCAAAAAGAGTGTCCACTTTTCTCCTCTGTTACCAAGTAAAAAAAAATCTTAGCAAAAAAAAAAACATTCACTTTTTGAAAATTTCCACCTTGGGATACCTCTACAGCATTGGCAGGATTCGAACCCTGGCCTGTGAGGGCTGTCTGCACCAAAGGTACAAGACTTACCTTTGAGCTATAGCTCCTTAGTGGTCTAGAGGATTGCAGTAGTAACTATAAGCAACATGAAGGCCTTGGTGTCCTTCCCGGCGGCTTCCATTGCACATGAAAAGGATGACCATGACATAAGGACAATTTGATAGGCTACATACATGGAAACCAGTGTGGTCCAGTGGGTAAGTGCCTGCCTTCCATGCAGGCAACCAGGGTTCAAATCCTGGGTTCGGCACCAGGTGACTGATGGTGGCAGAGCAGAGGTAAGTTGGAGGTGGGCCTAAATGGCCAATTGGTAAGTAAAATGTGTCTGGGTGTTGTGTACGAGTGGAATCATGCCTAGTGAATGAGGGATTGCAGATTTGTTGGTAAGTAAAATAGGTGTGGCCTGAACAGAGACAGGTGAAGGAAAGGTAACAGGTGTTGTGTGCAGGAGGAGGAGGAGCCTAGTCAGAGTGGGTGGGGTCAGAGAGGAGGAGTATAGGAGGAGCTGGGTCAGAGAGGAGGGGTATAGGAGGAGCCTAGTCAGAGTGGGAGGGGTCAGAGAGGAGGAGTATAGGCGGAGCCTGGGCAGAATGGGTGGGTTCAGAGAGCAGAGGAAGGGGAGGAGGATCCTGACTTATTGTGGGGTACTGCAAATACTTTTTTACTGCACCCCCCTATACTCTCTGATTTCTGTTGGGAGGGGGCAGTCAAAATTTGGGGGAGCAGTATTAAAAGGTGCTTAGGCGCAACGTGAAGGCGATGGGGTGCACACAATGGCTTGGCTTCCAGGTACTTTTTGGGGGGCTACCATTAGTTTTTATTGCTCTGATCCTCCCTCATGGGGTGTACCCCAAATGGTTAGGGGCCACGGGGGGGGCAAGAAGCTGTTTGACAGTTTCTATTAACAACAGGGGTCACCATACGATTCTGCTGCAGTTATGGTATTGAAAGGTAAAACAAGGAGCATTTGGCTGTATTTTTGCAGGTGGGGTGCCCCAAAATGTTACTGCCAGCAGCAGCAGCCCCCTTCCTCGCCACCCTGCAGATTGGTATAGGTACCTTTAGGACATTTCTGTTGAAAACAGAGGCTATAGCGAATCGCGCTACAAAATCCGAGAGCACTAACACTTGCTAAATAAAGGTGGCATCGGAGCATACGAATGAGGCAGGGAGAGGCTACTGTTGCAATTGGTTTGGTGGGTCATAGTGAATAACCTCGGCATGCAAATAGGCAGAAGTGTGAGGATTGGCAGTGTCTGTAGAGAATTTTGGCATGCTCTTCAGTTGATGTTTTCCTCCTTGAACTACAGAGGAAAGGCCTGGCCTTACTGTTGGGCAAAACATGTATTTATGATTTTAAGAAGTGTAGTCTGGATGTACTGAGAGGGCCTGTACAGTACGGCAAATGCCTGTATACCCCTGCAATGTGCATCCAACTGTCACTTGAGATTGAACAGCGAACGAAGCAGCTGGGTTACTGACTGAATGTAAATGGAAGGCACATAGGAAGGGTGTTTGTGGTCACTCAAATGATTGAAACCTGGTTGATGCACTACCAAAGCTGGGGTACCAGGGGGGAACATTTATGGGGTATTGAGATGGTGGTGTCCAGAGGTCAAAATATGTTTCAGAGACACAGAGGTACTGCGGTCCTGGTCCCACATTGGGGGTAGACAAAAGTCCATGCTAAAGATTTCTGTCCAACTGTTACCACATTTTGTGCAGCCTGGCTCCCTCTGTAACGATTCCCCAGTGTCTTTCGATCCTACAGATGACTGTAGCAAACTTCCCAAATTTTTTCTTGGCCTCATACTCCCAAAGGAGTGCCTGACATTTGCCAGCCTAACGATACTCACATTCTGGGAAAAACCTCACTAACTATGCATATTTATCTACCACACATGGCAAATCCTTACAATTGCAGAACATCATATCGCACTTGTCATCTTTGAGGTACTGTAAGTATTTGGATTTGAGGGAAATATTCATCCTTGCTTGCTCTCTCCCATCTGAAGTCTATGGTGCTGCTGTTCCTTTCTCACATGTCCCTTCAAAGAGACAAGTGACACACAGACTCAATCACTCAGCAAACATATATGCTTTGACGTTTTCATCTTGCTGTTTACCTTCCAAATATTCCCCCTGAACCACAAATAAAGGCCTGCCATTCCTCATCCCCTCAGTCAAAGCAGTCCTTCGCTCCTTAGGCCCTGCAAGACCACCATGAACAAGAATCATGTCAGCAAGCAGAAGAAAAGCCTCAGTGTGCTCTTTTGTTCATACTGCTGCCCTCTAGTAACACTTCATGGCAACTGCAGCATAAGAATGGGACTGAGAAGAGGGCTGTCCTATGCAAATAATATCCTCCCATGCATACTTTCTTCTGAGACGGTCGTCGGCTTGTGCCGTGATACCGCCTCCAACAAATGGTCTTCAACCAAATTTTAAAAAAGCCCACCTGCCTTAGACGAAGGATTTTGCAACTCGAAGGAAGCACATGGGGACATCACCCTCATTTAGCAGGGTCCTAAATTGCCTGCTGTCAGCCTGTATACAGAACAAGGGCGTTCGTGGGCGTTCGTGAGCGTTCCTCAAAGGAAGGAGGTGGGTGATTAATTCACAGTGCCAGGGCAGGCCCAGCCCAGCCCAGCCCAGCGCAGCCCAGCCCAGCCCGGCGCAGCGCACTGCTGTGGAGGTCCATTCCTTCACATCCTGCAGCAGGCATGATGCAGACCTACTAGAGCAAAGGCTTGACTCTGCCCTTGTCTGTCTCTTAAAGAAAACAATCTTTCTAGCTTCTTATTGCACCTGATAAATGGACTCTAGCTTGCCTCAAACTTGACCCATCATTTCATTAGCCAGAGCTCATACTTGACCTTTATTTCTATCCAAGCTCACTGGCACCAAACCCCTGATTTGAGCGAGTTACTCACACTAAAATGAAAAATCACCATCATCCAACCTATTTTACAATAAGTGTAGCACCTTCCTCGCATTCTTGTGCTCAGTTATAACCCCCAATACCACAATTGCACTCTGCAATTCACCAAACTTAAAGGAAAAGGAATGAAGACATTGATAAAGGAAGACAAGGCCTTGTCCCTATTGCACCTACTTGAGAAATAGGGAGGTTGGTAGAAGGTCATGAGGGAAAACATTTGAAATTTTGGGACACACATGCCAAAAAGAGTGTCCACTTTTCTCCTCTGTTACCAAGTAAAAAAAAATCTTAGCAAAAAAAAAAACATTCACTTTTTGAAAATTTCCACCTTGGGATACCTCTACAGCATTGGCAGGATTCGAACCCTGGCCTGTGAGGGCTGTCTGCACCAAAGGTACAAGACTTACCTTTGAGCTATAGCTCCTTAGTGGTCTAGAGGATTGCAGTAGTAACTATAAGCAACATGAAGGCCTTGGTGTCCTTCCCGGCGGCTTCCATTGCACATGAAAAGGATGACCATGACATAAGGACAATTTGATAGGCTACATACATGGAAACCAGTGTGGTCCAGTGGGTAAGTGCCTGCCTTCCATGCAGGCAACCAGGGTTCAAATCCTGGGTTCGGCACCAGGTGACTGATGGTGGCAGAGCAGAGGTAAGTTGGAGGTGGGCCTAAATGGCCAATTGGTAAGTAAAATGTGTCTGGGTGTTGTGTACGAGTGGAATCATGCCTAGTGAATGAGGGATTGCAGATTTGTTGGTAAGTAAAATAGGTGTGGCCTGAACAGAGACAGGTGAAGGAAAGGTAACAGGTGTTGTGTGCAGGAGGAGGAGGAGCCTAGTCAGAGTGGGTGGGGTCAGAGAGGAGGAGTATAGGAGGAGCTGGGTCAGAGAGGAGGGGTATAGGAGGAGCCTAGTCAGAGTGGGAGGGGTCAGAGAGGAGGAGTATAGGCGGAGCCTGGGCAGAATGGGTGGGTTCAGAGAGCAGAGGAAGGGGAGGAGGATCCTGACTTATTGTGGGGTACTGCAAATACTTTTTTACTGCACCCCCCTATACTCTCTGATTTCTGTTGGGAGGGGGCAGTCAAAATTTGGGGGAGCAGTATTAAAAGGTGCTTAGGCGCAACGTGAAGGCGATGGGGTGCACACAATGGCTTGGCTTCCAGGTACTTTTTGGGGGGCTACCATTAGTTTTTATTGCTCTGATCCTCCCTCATGGGGTGTACCCCAAATGGTTAGGGGCCACGGGGGGGGCAAGAAGCTGTTTGACAGTTTCTATTAACAACAGGGGTCACCATACGATTCTGCTGCAGTTATGGTATTGAAAGGTAAAACAAGGAGCATTTGGCTGTATTTTTGCAGGTGGGGTGCCCCAAAATGTTACTGCCAGCAGCAGCAGCCCCCTTCCTCGCCACCCTGCAGATTGGTATAGGTACCTTTAGGACATTTCTGTTGAAAACAGAGGCTATAGCGAATCGCGCTACAAAATCCGAGAGCACTAACACTTGCTAAATAAAGGTGGCATCGGAGCATACGAATGAGGCAGGGAGAGGCTACTGTTGCAATTGGTTTGGTGGGTCATAGTGAATAACCTCGGCATGCAAATAGGCAGAAGTGTGAGGATTGGCAGTGTCTGTAGAGAATTTTGGCATGCTCTTCAGTTGATGTTTTCCTCCTTGAACTACAGAGGAAAGGCCTGGCCTTACTGTTGGGCAAAACATGTATTTATGATTTTAAGAAGTGTAGTCTGGATGTACTGAGAGGGCCTGTACAGTACGGCAAATGCCTGTATACCCCTGCAATGTGCATCCAACTGTCACTTGAGATTGAACAGCGAACGAAGCAGCTGGGTTACTGACTGAATGTAAATGGAAGGCACATAGGAAGGGTGTTTGTGGTCACTCAAATGATTGAAACCTGGTTGATGCACTACCAAAGCTGGGGTACCAGGGGGGAACATTTATGGGGTATTGAGATGGTGGTGTCCAGAGGTCAAAATATGTTTCAGAGACACAGAGGTACTGCGGTCCTGGTCCCACATTGGGGGTAGACAAAAGTCCATGCTAAAGATTTCTGTCCAACTGTTACCACATTTTGTGCAGCCTGGCTCCCTCTGTAACGATTCCCCAGTGTCTTTCGATCCTACAGATGACTGTAGCAAACTTCCCAAATTTTTTCTTGGCCTCATACTCCCAAAGGAGTGCCTGACATTTGCCAGCCTAACGATACTCACATTCTGGGAAAAACCTCACTAACTATGCATATTTATCTACCACACATGGCAAATCCTTACAATTGCAGAACATCATATCGCACTTGTCATCTTTGAGGTACTGTAAGTATTTGGATTTGAGGGAAATATTCATCCTTGCTTGCTCTCTCCCATCTGAAGTCTATGGTGCTGCTGTTCCTTTCTCACATGTCCCTTCAAAGAGACAAGTGACACACAGACTCAATCACTCAGCAAACATATATGCTTTGACGTTTTCATCTTGCTGTTTACCTTCCAAATATTCCCCCTGAACCACAAATAAAGGCCTGCCATTCCTCATCCCCTCAGTCAAAGCAGTCCTTCGCTCCTTAGGCCCTGCAAGACCACCATGAACAAGAATCATGTCAGCAAGCAGAAGAAAAGCCTCAGTGTGCTCTTTTGTTCATACTGCTGCCCTCTAGTAACACTTCATGGCAACTGCAGCATAAGAATGGGACTGAGAAGAGGGCTGTCCTATGCAAATAATATCCTCCCATGCATACTTTCTTCTGAGACGGTCGTCGGCTTGTGCCGTGATACCGCCTCCAACAAATGGTCTTCAACCAAATTTTAAAAAAGCCCACCTGCCTTAGACGAAGGATTTTGCAACTCGAAGGAAGCACATGGGGACATCACCCTCATTTAGCAGGGTCCTAAATTGCCTGCTGTCAGCCTGTATACAGAACAAGGGCGTTCGTGGGCGTTCGTGAGCGTTCCTCAAAGGAAGGAGGTGGGTGATTAATTCACAGTGCCAGGGCAGGCCCAGCCCAGCCCAGCCCAGCCCAGCGCAGCCCAGCCCGGCACAGCGCACTGCTGTGGAGGTCCATTCCTTCACATCCTGCAGCAGGCATGATGCAGACCTACTAGAGCAAAGGCTTGACTCTGCCCTTGTCTGTCTCTTAAAGAAAACAATCTTTCTAGCTTCTTATTGCACCTGATAAATGGACTCTAGCTTGCCTCAAACTTGACCCATCATTTCATTAGCCAGAGCTCATACTTGACCTTTATTTCTATCCAAGCTCACTGGCACCAAACCCCTGATTTGAGCGAGTTACTCACACCAAAATGAAAAATCACCATCATCCAACCTATTTTACAATAAGTGTAGCACCTTCCTCGCATTCTTGTGCTCAGTTATAACCCCCAATACCACAATTGCACTCTGCAATTCACCAAACTTAAAGGAAAAGGAATGAAGACATTGATAAAGGAAGACAAGGCCTTGTCCCTATTGCACCTACTTGAGAAATAGGGAGGTTGGTAGAAGGTCATGAGGGAAAACATTTGAAATTTTGGGACACACATGCCAAAAAGAGTGTCCACTTTTCTCCTCTGTTACCAAGTAAAAAAAAATCTTAGCAAAAAAAAAAACATTCACTTTTTGAAAATTTCCACCTTGGGATACCTCTACAGCATTGGCAGGATTCGAACCCTGGCCTGTGAGGGCTGTCTGCACCAAAGGTACAAGACTTACCTTTGAGCTATAGCTCCTTAGTGGTCTAGAGGATTGCAGTAGTAACTATAAGCAACATGAAGGCCTTGGTGTCCTTCCCGGCGGCTTCCATTGCACATGAAAAGGATGACCATGACATAAGGACAATTTGATAGGCTACATACATGGAAACCAGTGTGGTCCAGTGGGTAAGTGCCTGCCTTCCATGCAGGCAACCAGGGTTCAAATCCCGGGTTCGGCACCAGGTGACTGATGGTGGCAGAGCAGAGGTAAGTTGGAGGTGGGCCTAAATGGCCAATTGGTAAGTAAAATGTGTCTGGGTGTTGTGTACGAGTGGACTCATGCCTAGTGAATGAGGGATTGCAGATTGGTTGGTAAGTAAAATAGGTGTGGCCTGAACAGAGACAGGTGAAAGAAAGGTAACAGGTGTTGTGTGCAGGAGGAGGAGGAGCCTAGTCAGAGTGGGTGGGGTCAGAGAGGAGGAGTATAGGAGGAGCTGGGTCAGAGAGGAGGGGTATAGAAGGAGCCTAGTCAGAGTGGGTGGGGTCAGAGAGGAGGAGCCAGGTCAGAGAGGAGGGGTATAGGTGAAGCCTAGTCAGAGTGGGTGGGGTTAGAGAGGAGGAGTATAGGAGGAGCTGGGTCAGCGAGGAGGGGTATAGAAGGAGCCTAGTCAGAGTGGGTGGGGTCAGAGAGGAGGAGCCAGGTCAGAGAGGAGGGGTATAGGTGAAGCCTAGTCAGAGTGGGTGGGGTTAGAGAGGAGGAGTAAAGGAGGAGCTGGGTCAGAGAGGAGGGGTATAGAAGGAGCCTAGTCAGGGTGGGAGGGGTCAGAGAGGAGGAGTATAGTAGGAGCCTAGTCAGAGTGGGTGGGGTCAGAGAGGAGGAGCCAGGTCAGAGAGGAGGGGTATAGGTGAAGCCTAGTCTGGGTGGGGTTAGAGAGGTGGAGTATAGGAGGAGCCAGGTCAGAGAGGAGGGGTGTAGGTGGAGCCTTGTCAGAGTGGGAGGGGTCAGAGAGCAGAGGAAGGGGAGGAGGATCCTGACTTATTGTGGGGTACTGTAAATACTTTTTTACTGCACCTCCCTATACTCTCTGATTTCTGTTGGGAGGGGGCAGTCAAAATTTGGGGGAGCAGTATTAAAAGGTGCTTAGGCGCAACGTGAAGGCGATGGGGTGCACACAATGGCTTGGCTTCCAGGTACTTTTTGGGGGGCTACCATTAGTTTTTATTGCTCTGATCCTCCCTCATGGGGTGTACCCCAAATGGTTAGGGGCCACGGGGGGGGCAAGAAGCTGTTTGACAGTTTCTATTAACAACAGGGGTCACCATACGATTCTGCTGCAGTTATGGTATTGAAAGGTAAAACAAGGAGCATTTGGCTGTATTTTTGCAGGTGGGGTGCCCCAAAATGTTACTGCCAGCAGCAGCAGCAGCCCCCTTCCTCGCCACCCTGCAGATTGGTATAGGTACCTTTAGGACATTTCTGTTGAAAACAGAGGCTATAGCGAATCGCGCTACAAAATCCGAGAGCACTAACACTTGCTAAATAAAGGTGGCATCGGAGCATACGAATGAGGCAGGGAGAGGCTACTGTTGCAATTGGTTTGGTGGGTCATAGTGAATAACCTCGGCATGCAAATAGGCAGAAGTGTGAGGATTGGCAGTGTCTGTAGAGAATTTTGGCATGCTCTTCAGTTGATGTTTTCCTCCTTGAACTACAGAGGAAAGGCCTGGCCTTACTGTTGGGCAAAACATGTATTTATGATTTTAAGAAGTGTAGTCTGGATGTACTGAGAGGGCCTGTACAGTACGGCAAATGCCTGTATACCCCTGCAATGTGCATCCAACTGTCACTTGAGATTGAACAGCGAACGAAGCAGCTGGGTTACTGACTGAATGTAAATGGAAGGCACATAGGAAGGGTGTTTGTGGTCACTCAAATGATTGAAACCTGGTTGATGCACTACCAAAGCTGGGGTACCAGGGGGGAACATTTATGGGGTATTGAGATGGTGGTGTCCAGAGGTCAAAATATGTTTCAGAGACACAGAGGTACTGCGGTCCTGGTCCCACATTGGGGGTAGACAAAAGTCCATACTAAAGATTTCTGTCCAACTGTTACCACATTTTGTGCAGCCTGGCTCCCTCTGTAACGATTCCCCAGTGTCTTTCGATCCTACAGATGACTGTAGCAAACTTCCCAAATTTTTTCTTGGCCTCATACTCCCAAAGGAGTGCCTGACATTTGCCAGCCTAACGATACTCACATTCTGGGAAAAACCTCACTAACTATGCATATTTATCTACCACACATGGCAAATCCTTACAATTGCAGAACATCATATCGCACTTGTCATCTTTGAGGTACTGTAAGTATTTGGATTTGAGGGAAATATTCATCCTTGCTTGCTCTCTCCCATCTGAAGTCTATGGTGCTGCTGTTCCTTTCTCACATGTCCCTTCAAAGAGACAAGTGACACACAGACTCAATCACTCAGCAAACATATATGCTTTGATGTTTTCATCTTGCTGTTTACCTTCCAAATATTCCCCCTGAACCACAAATAAAGGCCTGCCATTCCTCATCCCCTCAGTCAAAGCAGTCCTTCGCTCCTTAGGCCCTGCAAGACCACCATGAACAAAAATCATGTCAGCAAGCAGAAGAAAAGCCTCAGTGTGCTCTTTTGTTCATACTGCTGCCCTCTAGTAACACTTCATGGCAACTGCAGCATAAGAATGGGACTGAGAAGAGGGCTGTCCTATGCAAATAATATCCTCCCATGCATACTTTCTTCTGAGACGGTCGGCGGCTTATGCCGTGATACCGCCTCCAACAAATGGTCTTCAACCAAATTTTAAAAAAGCCCACCTGCCTTAGACGAAGGATTTTGCAACTCGAAGGAAGCACATGGGGACATCACCCTCATTTAGCAGGGTCCTAAATTGCCTGCTGTCAGCCTGTATACAGAACAAGGGCGTTCGTGGGCGTTCGTGAGCGTTCCTCAAAGGAAGGAGGTGGGTGATTAATTCACAGTGCCAGGGCAGGCCCAGCCCAGCCCAGCCCAGCCCAGCCCAGCGCAGCCCAGCCCGGCACAGCGCACTGCTGTGGAGGTCCATTCCTTCACATCCTGCAGCAGGCATGATGCAGACCTACTAGAGCAAAGGCTTGACTCTGCCCTTGTCTGTCTCTTAAAGAAAACAATCTTTCTAGCTTCTTATTGCACCTGATAAATGGACTCTAGCTTGCCTCAAACTTGACCCATCATTTCATTAGCCAGAGCTCATACTTGACCTTTATTTCTATCCAAGCTCACTGGCACCAAACCCCTGATTTGAGCGAGTTACTCACACCAAAATGAAAAATCACCATCATCCAACCTATTTTACAATAAGTGTAGCACCTTCCTCGCATTCTTGTGCTCAGTTATAACCCCCAATACCACAATTGCACTCTGCAATTCACCAAACTTAAAGGAAAAGGAATGAAGACATTGATAAAGGAAGACAAGGCCTTGTCCCTATTGCACCTACTTGAGAAATAGGGAGGTTGGTAGAAGGTCATGAGGGAAAACATTTGAAATTTTGGGACACACATGCCAAAAAGAGTGTCCACTTTTCTCCTCTGTTACCAAGTAAAAAAAAATCTTAGCAAAAAAAAAAACATTCACTTTTTGAAAATTTCCACCTTGGGATACCTCTACAGCATTGGCAGGATTCGAACCCTGGCCTGTGAGGGCTGTCTGCACCAAAGGTACAAGACTTACCTTTGAGCTATAGCTCCTTAGTGGTCTAGAGGATTGCAGTAGTAACTATAAGCAACATGAAGGCCTTGGTGTCCTTCCCGGCGGCTTCCATTGCACATGAAAAGGATGACCATGACATAAGGACAATTTGATAGGCTACATACATGGAAACCAGTGTGGTCCAGTGGGTAAGTGCCTGCCTTCCATGCAGGCAACCAGGGTTCAAATCCCGGGTTCGGCACCAGGTGACTGATGGTGGCAGAGCAGAGGTAAGTTGGAGGTGGGCCTAAATGGCCAATTGGTAAGTAAAATGTGTCTGGGTGTTGTGTACGAGTGGAATCATGCCTAGTGAATGAGGGATTGCAGATTGGTTGGTAAGTAAAATAGGTGTGGCCTGAACAGAGACAGGTGAAAGAAAGGTAACAGGTGTTGTGTGCAGGAGGAGGAGGAGCCTAGTCAGAGTGGGTGGGGTCAGAGAGGAGGAGTATAGGAGGAGCTGGGTCAGAGAGGAGGGGTATAGGAGGAGCCTAGTCAGAGTGGGAGGGGTCAGAGAGGAGGAGTATAGGAGGAGCCAGGTCAGAGAGGAGGGGTGTAGGTGGAGCCTTGTCAGAGTGGGAGGGGTCAGAGAGGAGGAGTATAGGCGGAGCCTGGGCAGAATGGGTGGGTTCAGAGAGCAGAGGAAGGGGAGGAGGATCCTGACTTATTGTGGGGTACTGCAAATACTTTTTTACTGCACCCCCCTATACTCTCTGATTTCTGTTGGGAGGGGGCAGTCAAAATTTGGGGGAGCAGTATTAAAAGGTGCTTAGGCGCAACGTGAAGGCGATGGGGTGCACACAATGGCTTGGCTTCCAGGTACTTTTTGGGGGGCTACCATTAGTTTTTATTGCTCTGATCCTCCCTCATGGGGTGTACCCCAAATGGTTAGGGGCCACGGGGGGGGCAAGAAGCTGTTTGACAGTTTCTATTAACAACAGGGGTCACCATACGATTCTGCTGCAGTTATGGTATTGAAAGGTAAAACAAGGAGCATTTGGCTGTATTTTTGCAGGTGGGGTGCCCCAAAATGTTACTGCCAGCAGCAGCAGCAGCCCCCTTCCTCGCCACCCTGCAGATTGGTATAGGTACCTTTAGGACATTTCTGTTGAAAACAGAGGCTATAGCGAATCGCGCTACAAAATCCGAGAGCACTAACACTTGCTAAATAAAGGTGGCATCGGAGCATACGAATGAGGCAGGGAGAGGCTACTGTTGCAATTGGTTTGGTGGGTCATAGTGAATAACCTCGGCATGCAAATAGGCAGAAGTGTGAGGATTGGCAGTGTCTGTAGAGAATTTTGGCATGCTCTTCAGTTGATGTTTTCCTCCTTGAACTACAGAGGAAAGGCCTGGCCTTACTGTTGGGCAAAACATGTATTTATGATTTTAAGAAGTGTAGTCTGGATGTACTGAGAGGGCCTGTACAGTACGGTAAATGCCTGTATACCCCTGCAATGTGCATCCAACTGTCACTTGAGATTGAACAGCGAACGAAGCAGCTGGGTTACTGACTGAATGTAAATGGAAGGCACATAGGAAGGGTGTTTGTGGTCACTCAAATGATTGAAACCTGGTTGATGCACTACCAAAGCTGGGGTACCAGGGGGGAACATTTATGGGGTATTGAGATGGTGGTGTCCAGAGGTCAAAATATGTTTCAGAGACACAGAGGTACTGCGGTCCTGGTCCCACATTGGGGGTAGACAAAAGTCCATACTAAAGATTTCTGTCCAACTGTTACCACATTTTGTGCAGCCTGGCTCCCTCTGTAACGATTCCCCAGTGTCTTTCGATCCTACAGATGACTGTAGCAAACTTCCCAAATTTTTTCTTGGCCTCATACTCCCAAAGGAGTGCCTGACATTTGCCAGCCTAACGATACTCACATTCTGGGAAAAACCTCACTAACTATGCATATTTATCTACCACACATGGCAAATCCTTACAATTGCAGAACATCATATCGCACTTGTCATCTTTGAGGTACTGTAAGTATTTGGATTTGAGGGAAATATTCATCCTTGCTTGCTCTCTCCCATCTGAAGTCTATGGTGCTGCTGTTCCTTTCTCACATGTCCCTTCAAAGAGACAAGTGACACACAGACTCAATCACTCAGCAAACATATATGCTTTGATGTTTTCATCTTGCTGTTTACCTTCCAAATATTCCCCCTGAACCACAAATAAAGGCCTGCCATTCCTCATCCCCTCAGTCAAAGCAGTCCTTCGCTCCTTAGGCCCTGCAAGACCACCATGAACAAAAATCATGTCAGCAAGCAGAAGAAAAGCCTCAGTGTGCTCTTTTGTTCATACTGCTGCCCTCTAGTAACACTTCATGGCAACTGCAGCATAAGAATGGGACTGAGAATAGGGCTGTCCTATGCAAATAATATCCTCCCATGCATACTTTCTTCTGAGACGGTCGGTGGCTTATGCCGTGATACCGCCTCCAACAAATGGTCTTCAACCAAATTTTAAAAAAGCCCACCTGCCTTAGACGAAGGATTTTGCAACTCGAAGGAAGCACATGGGGACATCACCCTCATTTAGCAGGGTCCTAAATTGCCTGCTGTCAGCCTGTATACAGAACAAGGGCGTTTGTGGGCGTTCATGAGCGTTCCTCAAAGGAAGGAGGTGGGTGATTAATTCACAGTGCCAGGGCAGGCCCAGCCCAGCCCAGCCCAGCCCAGCCCAGCGCAGCCCAGCCCGGCACAGCGCACTGCTGTGGAATTCCATTCCTTCACATCCTGCAGCATGCATGATGCAGACCTACTAGAGCAAAGGCTTGACTCTGCCCTTGTCTGTCTCTTAAAGAAAACAATCTTTCTAGCTTCTTATTGCACCTGATAAATGGACTCTAGCTTGCCTCAAACTTGACCCATCATTTCATTAGCCAGAGCTCATACTTGACCTTTATTTCTATCCAAGCTCACTGGCACCAAACCCCTGATTTGAGCGAGTTACTCACACCAAAATGAAAAATCACCATCATCCAACCTATTTTACAATAAGTGTAGCACCTTCCTCGCATTCTTGTGCTCAGTTATAACCCCCAATACCACAATTGCACTCTGCAATTCACCAAACTTAAAGGAAAAGGAATGAAGACATTGATAAAGGAAGACAAGGCCTTGTCCCTATTGCACCTACTTGAGAAATAGGGAGGTTGGTAGAAGGTCATGAGGGAAAACATTTGAAATTTTGGGACACACATGCCAAAAAGAGTGTCCACTTTTCTCCTCTGTTACCAAGTAAAAAAAAATCTTAGCAAAAAAAAAAACATTCACTTTTTGAAAATTTCCACCTTGGGATACCTCTACAGCATTGGCAGGATTCGAACCCTGGCCTGTGAGGGCTGTCTGCACCAAAGGTACAAGACTTACCTTTGAGCTATAGCTCTTTAGTGGTCTAGAGGATTGCAGTAGTAACTATAAGCAACATGAAGGCCTTGGTGTCCTTCCCGGCGGCTTCCATTGCACATGACAAGGATGACCATGACATAAGGACAATTTGATAGGCTACATACATGGAAACCAGTGTGGTCCAGTGGGTAAGTGCCTGCCTTCCATGCAGGCAACCAGGGTTCAAATCCCGGGTTCGGCACCAGGTGACTGATGGTGGCAGAGCAGAGGTAAGTTGGAGGTGGGCCTAAATGGCCAATTGGTAAGTAAAATGTGTCTGGGTGTTGTGTACGAGTGGAATCATGCCTAGTGAATGAGGGATTGCAGATTGGTTGGTAAGTAAAATAGGTGTGGCCTGAACAGAGACAGGTGAAAGAAAGGTAACAGGTGTTGTGTGCAGGAGGAGGAGGAGCCTAGTCAGAGTGGGTGGGGTCAGAGAGGAGGAGTATAGGAGGAGCTGGGTCAGAGAGGAGGGGTATAGAAGGAGCCTAGTCAGAGTGGGTGGGGTCAGAGAGGAGGAGCCAGGTCAGAGAGAAGGGGTATAGGTGAAGCCTAGTCAGAGTGGGTGGGGTTAGAGAGGAGGAGTATAGGAGGAGCTGGGTCAGAGAGGAGGGGTATAGAAGGAGCCTAGTCAGAGTGGGTGGGGTCAGAGAGGAGGAGCCAGGTCAGAGAGGAGGGGTATAGAAGGAGCCTAGTCAGAGTGGGAGGGGTCAGAGAGGAGGAGTATAGTAGGAGCCTAGTCAGAGTGGGTGGGGTCAGAGAGGAGGAGCCAGGTCAGAGAGGAGGGGTATAGGAGGAGCCAGGTCAGAGAGGAGGGGTGTAGGTGGAGCCTTGTCAGAGTGGGAGGGGTCAGAGAGCAGAGGAAGGGGAGGAGGATCCTGACTTATTGTGGGGTACTGCAAATACTTTTTTACTGCACCTCCCTATACTCTCTGATTTCTGTTGGGAGGGGGCAGTCAAAATTTGGGGGAGCAGTATTAAAAGGTGCTTAGGCGCAACGTGAAGGCGATGGGGTGCACACAATGGCTTGGCTTCCAGGTACTTTTTGGGGGGCTACCATTAGTTTTTATTGCTCTGATCCTCCCTCATGGGGTGTACCCCAAATGGTTAGGGGCCACGGGGGGGGGCAAGAAGCTGTTTGACAGTTTCTATTAACAACAGGGGTCACCATACGATTCTGCTGCAGTTATGGTATTGAAAGGTAAAACAAGGAGCATTTGGCTGTATTTTTGCAGGTGGGGTGCCCCAAAATGTTACTGCCAGCAGCAGCAGCAGCCCCCTTCCTCGCCACCCTGCAGATTGGTATAGGTACCTTTAGGACATTTCTGTTGAAAACAGAGGCTATAGCGAATCGCGCTACAAAATCCGAGAGCACTAACACTTGCTAAATAAAGGTGGCATCGGAGCATACGAATGAGGCAGGGAGAGGCTACTGTTGCAATTGGTTTGGTGGGTCATAGTGAATAACCTCGGCATGCAAATAGGCAGAAGTGTGAGGATTGGCAGTGTCTGTAGAGAATTTTGGCATGCTCTTCAGTTGATGTTTTCCTCCTTGAACTACAGAGGAAAGGCCTGGCCTTACTGTTGGGCAAAACATGTATTTATGATTTTAAGAAGTGTAGTCTGGATGTACTGAGAGGGCCTGTACAGTACGGCAAATGCCTGTATACCCCTGCAATGTGCATCCAACTGTCACTTGAGATTGAACAGCGAACGAAGCAGCTGGGTTACTGACTGAATGTAAATGGAAGGCACATAGGAAGGGTGTTTGTGGTCACTCAAATGATTGAAACCTGGTTGATGCACTACCAAAGCTGGGGTACCAGGGGGGAACATTTATGGGGTATTGAGATGGTGGTGTCCAGAGGTCAAAATATGTTTCAGAGACACAGAGGTACTGCGGTCCTGGTCCCACATTGGGGGTAGACAAAAGTCCATACTAAAGATTTCTGTCCAACTGTTACCACATTTTGTGCAGCCTGGCTCCCTCTGTAACGATTCCCCAGTGTCTTTCGATCCTACAGATGACTGTAGCAAACTTCCCAAATTTTTTCTTGGCCTCATACTCCCAAAGGAGTGCCTGACATTTGCCAGCCTAACGATACTCACATTCTGGGAAAAACCTCACTAACTATGCATATTTATCTACCACACATGGCAAATCCTTACAATTGCAGAACATCATATCGCACTTGTCATCTTTGAGGTACTGTAAGTATTTGGATTTGAGGGAAATATTCATCCTTGCTTGCTCTCTCCCATCTGAAGTCTATGGTGCTGCTGTTCCTTTCTCACATGTCCCTTCAAAGAGACAAGTGACACACAGACTCAATCACTCAGCAAACATATATGCTTTGATGTTTTCATCTTGCTGTTTACCTTCCAAATATTCCCCCTGAACCACAAATAAAGGCCTGCCATTCCTCATCCCCTCAGTCAAAGCAGTCCTTCGCTCCTTAGGCCCTGCAAGACCACCATGAACAAAAATCATGTCAGCAAGCAGAAGAAAAGCCTCAGTGTGCTCTTTTGTTCATACTGCTGCCCTCTAGTAACACTTCATGGCAACTGCAGCATAAGAATGGGACTGAGAAGAGGGCTGTCCTATGCAAATAATATCCTCCCATGCATACTTTCTTCTGAGACGGTCGGCGGCTTATGCCGTGATACCGCCTCCAACAAATGGTCTTCAACCAAATTTTAAAAAAGCCCACCTGCCTTAGACGAAGGATTTCGCAACTCGAAGGAAGCACATGGGGACATCACCCTCATTTAGCAGGGTCCTAAATTGCCTGCTGTCAGCCTGTATACAGAACAAGGGCGTTCGTGGGTGTTCGTGAGCGTTCCTCAAAGGAAGGAGGTGGGTGATTAATTCACAGTGCCAGGGCAGGCCCAGCCCAGCCCAGCCCAGCCCAGCCCAGCCCAGCCCAGCCCAGCGCAGCCCAGCCCAGCCCGGCACAGCGCACTGCTGTGGAGGTCCATTCCTTCACATCCTGCAGCAGGCATGATGCAGACCTACTAGAGCAAAGGCTTGACTCTGCCCTTGTCTGTCTCTTAAAGAAAACAATCTTTCTAGCTTCTTATTGCACCTGATAAATGGACTCTAGCTTGCCTCAAACTTGACCCATCATTTCATTAGCCAGAGCTCATACTTGACCTTTATTTCTATCCAAGCTCACTGGCACCAAACCCCTGATTTGAGCGAGTTACTCACACCAAAATGAAAAATCACCATCATCCAACCTATTTTACAATAAGTGTAGCACCTTCCTCGCATTCTTGTGCTCAGTTATAACCCCCAATACCACAATTGCACTCTGCAATTCACCAAACTTAAAGGAAAAGGAATGAAGACATTGATAAAGGAAGACAAGGCCTTGTCCCTATTGCACCTACTTGAGAAATAGGGAGGTTGGTAGAAGGTCATGAGGGAAAACATTTGAAATTTTGGGACACACATGCCAAAAAGAGTGTCCACTTTTCTCCTCTGTTACCAAGTAAAAAAAAATCTTAGCAAAAAAAAAAACATTCACTTTTTGAAAATTTCCACCTTGGGATACCTCTACAGCATTGGCAGGATTCGAACCCTGGCCTGTGAGGGCTGTCTGCACCAAAGGTACAAGACTTACCTTTGAGCTATAGCTCCTTAGTGGTCTAGAGGATTGCAGTAGTAACTATAAGCAACATGAAGGCCTTGGTGTCCTTCCCGGCGGCTTCCATTGCACATGAAAAGGATGACCATGACATAAGGACAATTTGATAGGCTACATACATGGAAACCAGTGTGGTCCAGTGGGTAAGTGCCTGCCTTCCATGCAGGCAACCAGGGTTCAAATCCCGGGTTCGGCACCAGGTGACTGATGGTGGCAGAGCAGAGGTAAGTTGGAGGTGGGCCTAAATGGCCAATTGGTAAGTAAAATGTGTCTGGGTGTTGTGTACGAGTGGACTCATGCCTAGTGAATGAGGGATTGCAGATTGGTTGGTAAGTAAAATAGGTGTGGCCTGAACAGAGACAGGTGAAAGAAAGGTAACAGGTGTTGTGTGCAGGAGGAGGAGGAGCCTAGTCAGAGTGGGTGGGGTCAGAGAGGAGGAGTATAGGAGGAGCTGGGTCAGAGAGGAGGGGTATAGAAGGAGCCTAGTCAGAGTGGGTGGGGTCAGAGAGGAGGAGCCAGGTCAGAGAGGAGGGGTATAGGTGAAGCCTAGTCAGAGTGGGTGGGGTTAGAGAGGAGGAGTATAGGAGGAGCTGGGTCAGCGAGGAGGGGTATAGAAGGAGCCTAGTCAGAGTGGGTGGGGTCAGAGAGGAGGAGCCAGGTCAGAGAGGAGGGGTATAGGTGAAGCCTAGTCAGAGTGGGTGGGGTTAGAGAGGAGGAGTAAAGGAGGAGCTGGGTCAGAGAGGAGGGGTATAGAAGGAGCCTAGTCAGGGTGGGAGGGGTCAGAGAGGAGGAGTATAGTAGGAGCCTAGTCAGAGTGGGTGGGGTCAGAGAGGAGGAGCCAGGTCAGAGAGGAGGGGTATAGGTGAAGCCTAGTCTGGGTGGGGTTAGAGAGGTGGAGTATAGGAGGAGCCAGGTCAGAGAGGAGGGGTGTAGGTGGAGCCTTGTCAGAGTGGGAGGGGTCAGAGAGCAGAGGAAGGGGAGGAGGATCCTGACTTATTGTGGGGTACTGTAAATACTTTTTTACTGCACCTCCCTATACTCTCTGATTTCTGTTGGGAGGGGGCAGTCAAAATTTGGGGGAGCAGTATTAAAAGGTGCTTAGGCGCAACGTGAAGGCGATGGGGTGCACACAATGGCTTGGCTTCCAGGTACTTTTTGGGGGGCTACCATTAGTTTTTATTGCTCTGATCCTCCCTCATGGGGTGTACCCCAAATGGTTAGGGGCCACGGGGGGGGCAAGAAGCTGTTTGACAGTTTCTATTAACAACAGGGGTCACCATACGATTCTGCTGCAGTTATGGTATTGAAAGGTAAAACAAGGAGCATTTGGCTGTATTTTTGCAGGTGGGGTGCCCCAAAATGTTACTGCCAGCAGCAGCAGCAGCCCCCTTCCTCGCCACCCTGCAGATTGGTATAGGTACCTTTAGGACATTTCTGTTGAAAACAGAGGCTATAGCGAATCGCGCTACAAAATCCGAGAGCACTAACACTTGCTAAATAAAGGTGGCATCGGAGCATACGAATGAGGCAGGGAGAGGCTACTGTTGCAATTGGTTTGGTGGGTCATAGTGAATAACCTCGGCATGCAAATAGGCAGAAGTGTGAGGATTGGCAGTGTCTGTAGAGAATTTTGGCATGCTCTTCAGTTGATGTTTTCCTCCTTGAACTACAGAGGAAAGGCCTGGCCTTACTGTTGGGCAAAACATGTATTTATGATTTTAAGAAGTGTAGTCTGGATGTACTGAGAGGGCCTGTACAGTACGGCAAATGCCTGTATACCCCTGCAATGTGCATCCAACTGTCACTTGAGATTGAACAGCGAACGAAGCAGCTGGGTTACTGACTGAATGTAAATGGAAGGCACATAGGAAGGGTGTTTGTGGTCACTCAAATGATTGAAACCTGGTTGATGCACTACCAAAGCTGGGGTACCAGGGGGGAACATTTATGGGGTATTGAGATGGTGGTGTCCAGAGGTCAAAATATGTTTCAGAGACACAGAGGTACTGCGGTCCTGGTCCCACATTGGGGGTAGACAAAAGTCCATACTAAAGATTTCTGTCCAACTGTTACCACATTTTGTGCAGCCTGGCTCCCTCTGTAACGATTCCCCAGTGTCTTTCGATCCTACAGATGACTGTAGCAAACTTCCCAAATTTTTTCTTGGCCTCATACTCCCAAAGGAGTGCCTGACATTTGCCAGCCTAACGATACTCACATTCTGGGAAAAACCTCACTAACTATGCATATTTATCTACCACACATGGCAAATCCTTACAATTGCAGAACATCATATCGCACTTGTCATCTTTGAGGTACTGTAAGTATTTGGATTTGAGGGAAATATTCATCCTTGCTTGCTCTCTCCCATCTGAAGTCTATGGTGCTGCTGTTCCTTTCTCACATGTCCCTTCAAAGAGACAAGTGACACACAGACTCAATCACTCAGCAAACATATATGCTTTGATGTTTTCATCTTGCTGTTTACCTTCCAAATATTCCCCCTGAACCACAAATAAAGGCCTGCCATTCCTCATCCCCTCAGTCAAAGCAGTCCTTCGCTCCTTAGGCCCTGCAAGACCACCATGAACAAAAATCATGTCAGCAAGCAGAAGAAAAGCCTCAGTGTGCTCTTTTGTTCATACTGCTGCCCTCTAGTAACACTTCATGGCAACTGCAGCATAAGAATGGGACTGAGAAGAGGGCTGTCCTATGCAAATAATATCCTCCCATGCATACTTTCTTCTGAGACGGTCGGCGGCTTATGCCGTGATACCGCCTCCAACAAATGGTCTTCAACCAAATTTTAAAAAAGCCCACCTGCCTTAGACGAAGGATTTTGCAACTCGAAGGAAGCACATGGGGACATCACCCTCATTTAGCAGGGTCCTAAATTGCCTGCTGTCAGCCTGTATACAGAACAAGGGCGTTCGTGGGCGTTCGTGAGCGTTCCTCAAAGGAAGGAGGTGGGTGATTAATTCACAGTGCCAGGGCAGGCCCAGCCCAGCCCAGCCCAGCCCAGCCCAGCGCAGCCCAGCCCGGCACAGCGCACTGCTGTGGAGGTCCATTCCTTCACATCCTGCAGCAGGCATGATGCAGACCTACTAGAGCAAAGGCTTGACTCTGCCCTTGTCTGTCTCTTAAAGAAAACAATCTTTCTAGCTTCTTATTGCACCTGATAAATGGACTCTAGCTTGCCTCAAACTTGACCCATCATTTCATTAGCCAGAGCTCATACTTGACCTTTATTTCTATCCAAGCTCACTGGCACCAAACCCCTGATTTGAGCGAGTTACTCACACCAAAATGAAAAATCACCATCATCCAACCTATTTTACAATAAGTGTAGCACCTTCCTCGCATTCTTGTGCTCAGTTATAACCCCCAATACCACAATTGCACTCTGCAATTCACCAAACTTAAAGGAAAAGGAATGAAGACATTGATAAAGGAAGACAAGGCCTTGTCCCTATTGCACCTACTTGAGAAATAGGGAGGTTGGTAGAAGGTCATGAGGGAAAACATTTGAAATTTTGGGACACACATGCCAAAAAGAGTGTCCACTTTTCTCCTCTGTTACCAAGTAAAAAAAAATCTTAGCAAAAAAAAAAACATTCACTTTTTGAAAATTTCCACCTTGGGATACCTCTACAGCATTGGCAGGATTCGAACCCTGGCCTGTGAGGGCTGTCTGCACCAAAGGTACAAGACTTACCTTTGAGCTATAGCTCCTTAGTGGTCTAGAGGATTGCAGTAGTAACTATAAGCAACATGAAGGCCTTGGTGTCCTTCCCGGCGGCTTCCATTGCACATGAAAAGGATGACCATGACATAAGGACAATTTGATAGGCTACATACATGGAAACCAGTGTGGTCCAGTGGGTAAGTGCCTGCCTTCCATGCAGGCAACCAGGGTTCAAATCCCGGGTTCGGCACCAGGTGACTGATGGTGGCAGAGCAGAGGTAAGTTGGAGGTGGGCCTAAATGGCCAATTGGTAAGTAAAATGTGTCTGGGTGTTGTGTACGAGTGGAATCATGCCTAGTGAATGAGGGATTGCAGATTGGTTGGTAAGTAAAATAGGTGTGGCCTGAACAGAGACAGGTGAAAGAAAGGTAACAGGTGTTGTGTGCAGGAGGAGGAGGAGCCTAGTCAGAGTGGGTGGGGTCAGAGAGGAGGAGTATAGGAGGAGCTGGGTCAGAGAGGAGGGGTATAGGAGGAGCCTAGTCAGAGTGGGAGGGGTCAGAGAGGAGGAGTATAGGAGGAGCCAGGTCAGAGAGGAGGGGTGTAGGTGGAGCCTTGTCAGAGTGGGAGGGGTCAGAGAGGAGGAGTATAGGCGGAGCCTGGGCAGAATGGGTGGGTTCAGAGAGCAGAGGAAGGGGAGGAGGATCCTGACTTATTGTGGGGTACTGCAAATACTTTTTTACTGCACCCCCCTATACTCTCTGATTTCTGTTGGGAGGGGGCAGTCAAAATTTGGGGGAGCAGTATTAAAAGGTGCTTAGGCGCAACGTGAAGGCGATGGGGTGCACACAATGGCTTGGCTTCCAGGTACTTTTTGGGGGGCTACCATTAGTTTTTATTGCTCTGATCCTCCCTCATGGGGTGTACCCCAAATGGTTAGGGGCCACGGGGGGGGCAAGAAGCTGTTTGACAGTTTCTATTAACAACAGGGGTCACCATACGATTCTGCTGCAGTTATGGTATTGAAAGGTAAAACAAGGAGCATTTGGCTGTATTTTTGCAGGTGGGGTGCCCCAAAATGTTACTGCCAGCAGCAGCAGCAGCCCCCTTCCTCGCCACCCTGCAGATTGGTATAGGTACCTTTAGGACATTTCTGTTGAAAACAGAGGCTATAGCGAATCGCGCTACAAAATCCGAGAGCACTAACACTTGCTAAATAAAGGTGGCATCGGAGCATACGAATGAGGCAGGGAGAGGCTACTGTTGCAATTGGTTTGGTGGGTCATAGTGAATAACCTCGGCATGCAAATAGGCAGAAGTGTGAGGATTGGCAGTGTCTGTAGAGAATTTTGGCATGCTCTTCAGTTGATGTTTTCCTCCTTGAACTACAGAGGAAAGGCCTGGCCTTACTGTTGGGCAAAACATGTATTTATGATTTTAAGAAGTGTAGTCTGGATGTACTGAGAGGGCCTGTACAGTACGGTAAATGCCTGTATACCCCTGCAATGTGCATCCAACTGTCACTTGAGATTGAACAGCGAACGAAGCAGCTGGGTTACTGACTGAATGTAAATGGAAGGCACATAGGAAGGGTGTTTGTGGTCACTCAAATGATTGAAACCTGGTTGATGCACTACCAAAGCTGGGGTACCAGGGGGGAACATTTATGGGGTATTGAGATGGTGGTGTCCAGAGGTCAAAATATGTTTCAGAGACACAGAGGTACTGCGGTCCTGGTCCCACATTGGGGGTAGACAAAAGTCCATACTAAAGATTTCTGTCCAACTGTTACCACATTTTGTGCAGCCTGGCTCCCTCTGTAACGATTCCCCAGTGTCTTTCGATCCTACAGATGACTGTAGCAAACTTCCCAAATTTTTTCTTGGCCTCATACTCCCAAAGGAGTGCCTGACATTTGCCAGCCTAACGATACTCACATTCTGGGAAAAACCTCACTAACTATGCATATTTATCTACCACACATGGCAAATCCTTACAATTGCAGAACATCATATCGCACTTGTCATCTTTGAGGTACTGTAAGTATTTGGATTTGAGGGAAATATTCATCCTTGCTTGCTCTCTCCCATCTGAAGTCTATGGTGCTGCTGTTCCTTTCTCACATGTCCCTTCAAAGAGACAAGTGACACACAGACTCAATCACTCAGCAAACATATATGCTTTGATGTTTTCATCTTGCTGTTTACCTTCCAAATATTCCCCCTGAACCACAAATAAAGGCCTGCCATTCCTCATCCCCTCAGTCAAAGCAGTCCTTCGCTCCTTAGGCCCTGCAAGACCACCATGAACAAAAATCATGTCAGCAAGCAGAAGAAAAGCCTCAGTGTGCTCTTTTGTTCATACTGCTGCCCTCTAGTAACACTTCATGGCAACTGCAGCATAAGAATGGGACTGAGAATAGGGCTGTCCTATGCAAATAATATCCTCCCATGCATACTTTCTTCTGAGACGGTCGGTGGCTTATGCCGTGATACCGCCTCCAACAAATGGTCTTCAACCAAATTTTAAAAAAGCCCACCTGCCTTAGACGAAGGATTTTGCAACTCGAAGGAAGCACATGGGGACATCACCCTCATTTAGCAGGGTCCTAAATTGCCTGCTGTCAGCCTGTATACAGAACAAGGGCGTTTGTGGGCGTTCATGAGCGTTCCTCAAAGGAAGGAGGTGGGTGATTAATTCACAGTGCCAGGGCAGGCCCAGCCCAGCCCAGCCCAGCCCAGCCCAGCGCAGCCCAGCCCGGCACAGCGCACTGCTGTGGAATTCCATTCCTTCACATCCTGCAGCATGCATGATGCAGACCTACTAGAGCAAAGGCTTGACTCTGCCCTTGTCTGTCTCTTAAAGAAAACAATCTTTCTAGCTTCTTATTGCACCTGATAAATGGACTCTAGCTTGCCTCAAACTTGACCCATCATTTCATTAGCCAGAGCTCATACTTGACCTTTATTTCTATCCAAGCTCACTGGCACCAAACCCCTGATTTGAGCGAGTTACTCACACCAAAATGAAAAATCACCATCATCCAACCTATTTTACAATAAGTGTAGCACCTTCCTCGCATTCTTGTGCTCAGTTATAACCCCCAATACCACAATTGCACTCTGCAATTCACCAAACTTAAAGGAAAAGGAATGAAGACATTGATAAAGGAAGACAAGGCCTTGTCCCTATTGCACCTACTTGAGAAATAGGGAGGTTGGTAGAAGGTCATGAGGGAAAACATTTGAAATTTTGGGACACACATGCCAAAAAGAGTGTCCACTTTTCTCCTCTGTTACCAAGTAAAAAAAAATCTTAGCAAAAAAAAAAACATTCACTTTTTGAAAATTTCCACCTTGGGATACCTCTACAGCATTGGCAGGATTCGAACCCTGGCCTGTGAGGGCTGTCTGCACCAAAGGTACAAGACTTACCTTTGAGCTATAGCTCTTTAGTGGTCTAGAGGATTGCAGTAGTAACTATAAGCAACATGAAGGCCTTGGTGTCCTTCCCGGCGGCTTCCATTGCACATGACAAGGATGACCATGACATAAGGACAATTTGATAGGCTACATACATGGAAACCAGTGTGGTCCAGTGGGTAAGTGCCTGCCTTCCATGCAGGCAACCAGGGTTCAAATCCCGGGTTCGGCACCAGGTGACTGATGGTGGCAGAGCAGAGGTAAGTTGGAGGTGGGCCTAAATGGCCAATTGGTAAGTAAAATGTGTCTGGGTGTTGTGTACGAGTGGAATCATGCCTAGTGAATGAGGGATTGCAGATTGGTTGGTAAGTAAAATAGGTGTGGCCTGAACAGAGACAGGTGAAAGAAAGGTAACAGGTGTTGTGTGCAGGAGGAGGAGGAGCCTAGTCAGAGTGGGTGGGGTCAGAGAGGAGGAGTATAGGAGGAGCTGGGTCAGAGAGGAGGGGTATAGAAGGAGCCTAGTCAGAGTGGGTGGGGTCAGAGAGGAGGAGCCAGGTCAGAGAGAAGGGGTATAGGTGAAGCCTAGTCAGAGTGGGTGGGGTTAGAGAGGAGGAGTATAGGAGGAGCTGGGTCAGAGAGGAGGGGTATAGAAGGAGCCTAGTCAGAGTGGGTGGGGTCAGAGAGGAGGAGCCAGGTCAGAGAGGAGGGGTATAGAAGGAGCCTAGTCAGAGTGGGAGGGGTCAGAGAGGAGGAGTATAGTAGGAGCCTAGTCAGAGTGGGTGGGGTCAGAGAGGAGGAGCCAGGTCAGAGAGGAGGGGTATAGGAGGAGCCAGGTCAGAGAGGAGGGGTGTAGGTGGAGCCTTGTCAGAGTGGGAGGGGTCAGAGAGCAGAGGAAGGGGAGGAGGATCCTGACTTATTGTGGGGTACTGCAAATACTTTTTTACTGCACCTCCCTATACTCTCTGATTTCTGTTGGGAGGGGGCAGTCAAAATTTGGGGGAGCAGTATTAAAAGGTGCTTAGGCGCAACGTGAAGGCGATGGGGTGCACACAATGGCTTGGCTTCCAGGTACTTTTTGGGGGGCTACCATTAGTTTTTATTGCTCTGATCCTCCCTCATGGGGTGTACCCCAAATGGTTAGGGGCCACGGGGGGGGGCAAGAAGCTGTTTGACAGTTTCTATTAACAACAGGGGTCACCATACGATTCTGCTGCAGTTATGGTATTGAAAGGTAAAACAAGGAGCATTTGGCTGTATTTTTGCAGGTGGGGTGCCCCAAAATGTTACTGCCAGCAGCAGCAGCAGCCCCCTTCCTCGCCACCCTGCAGATTGGTATAGGTACCTTTAGGACATTTCTGTTGAAAACAGAGGCTATAGCGAATCGCGCTACAAAATCCGAGAGCACTAACACTTGCTAAATAAAGGTGGCATCGGAGCATACGAATGAGGCAGGGAGAGGCTACTGTTGCAATTGGTTTGGTGGGTCATAGTGAATAACCTCGGCATGCAAATAGGCAGAAGTGTGAGGATTGGCAATGTCTGTAGAGAATTTTGGCATGCTCTTCAGTTGATGTTTTCCTCCTTGAACTACAGAGGAAAGGCCTGGCCTTACTGTTGGGCAAAACATGTATTTATGATTTTAAGAAGTGTAGTCTGGATGTACTGAGAGGGCCTGTACAGTACGGCAAATGCCTGTATACCCCTGCAATGTGCATCCAACTGTCACTTGAGATTGAACAGCGAACGAAGCAGCTGGGTTACTGACTGAATGTAAATGGAAGGCACATAGGAAGGGTGTTTGTGGTCACTCAAATGATTGAAACCTGGTTGATGCACTACCAAAGCTGGGGTACCAGGGGGGAACATTTATGGGGTATTGAGATGGTGGTGTCCAGAGGTCAAAATATGTTTCAGAGACACAGAGGTACTGCGGTCCTGGTCCCACATTGGGGGTAGACAAAAGTCCATACTAAAGATTTCTGTCCAACTGTTACCACATTTTGTGCAGCCTGGCTCCCTCTGTAACGATTCCCCAGTGTCTTTCGATCCTACAGATGACTGTAGCAAACTTCCCAAATTTTTTCTTGGCCTCATACTCCCAAAGGAGTGCCTGACATTTGCCAGCCTAACGATACTCACATTCTGGGAAAAACCTCACTAACTATGCATATTTATCTACCACACATGGCAAATCCTTACAATTGCAGAACATCATATCGCACTTGTCATCTTTGAGGTACTGTAAGTATTTGGATTTGAGGGAAATATTCATCCTTGCTTGCTCTCTCCCATCTGAAGTCTATGGTGCTGCTGTTCCTTTCTCACATGTCCCTTCAAAGAGACAAGTGACACACAGACTCAATCACTCAGCAAACATATATGCTTTGATGTTTTCATCTTGCTGTTTACCTTCCAAATATTCCCCCTGAACCACAAATAAAGGCCTGCCATTCCTCATCCCCTCAGTCAAAGCAGTCCTTCGCTCCTTAGGCCCTGCAAGACCACCATGAACAAAAATCATGTCAGCAAGCAGAAGAAAAGCCTCAGTGTGCTCTTTTGTTCATACTGCTGCCCTCTAGTAACACTTCATGGCAACTGCAGCATAAGAATGGGACTGAGAAGAGGGCTGTCCTATGCAAATAATATCCTCCCATGCATACTTTCTTCTGAGACGGTCGGCGGCTTATGCCGTGATACCGCCTCCAACAAATGGTCTTCAACCAAATTTTAAAAAAGCCCACCTGCCTTAGACGAAGGATTTCGCAACTCGAAGGAAGCACATGGGGACATCACCCTCATTTAGCAGGGTCCTAAATTGCCTGCTGTCAGCCTGTATACAGAACAAGGGCGTTCGTGGGTGTTCGTGAGCGTTCCTCAAAGGAAGGAGGTGGGTGATTAATTCACAGTGCCAGGGCAGGCCCAGCCCAGCCCAGCCCAGCCCAGCCCAGCCCAGCCCAGCCCAGCCCAGCCCAGCGCAGCCCAGCCCAGCCCGGCACAGCGCACTGCTGTGGAGGTCCATTCCTTCACATCCTGCAGCAGGCATGATGCAGACCTACTAGAGCAAAGGCTTGACTCTGCCCTTGTCTGTCTCTTAAAGAAAACAATCTTTCTAGCTTCTTATTGCACCTGATAAATGGACTCTAGCTTGCCTCAAACTTGACCCATCATTTCATTAGCCAGAGCTCATACTTGACCTTTATTTCTATCCAAGCTCACTGGCACCAAACCCCTGATTTGAGCGAGTTACTCACACCAAAATGAAAAATCACCATCATCCAACCTATTTTACAATAAGTGTAGCACCTTCCTCGCATTCTTGTGCTCAGTTATAACCCCCAATACCACAATTGCACTCTGCAATTCACCAAACTTAAAGGAAAAGGAATGAAGACATTGATAAAGGAAGACAAGGCCTTGTCCCTATTGCACCTACTTGAGAAATAGGGAGGTTGGTAGAAGGTCATGAGGGAAAACATTTGAAATTTTGGGACACACATGCCAAAAAGAGTGTCCACTTTTCTCCTCTGTTACCAAGTAAAAAAAAATCTTAGCAAAAAAAAAAACATTCACTTTTTGAAAATTTCCACCTTGGGATACCTCTACAGCATTGGCAGGATTCGAACCCTGGCCTGTGAGGGCTGTCTGCACCAAAGGTACAAGACTTACCTTTGAGCTATAGCTCCTTAGTGGTCTAGAGGATTGCAGTAGTAACTATAAGCAACATGAAGGCCTTGGTGTCCTTCCCGGCGGCTTCCATTGCACATGAAAAGGATGACCATGACATAAGGACAATTTGATAGGCTACATACATGGAAACCAGTGTGGTCCAGTGGGTAAGTGCCTGCCTTCCATGCAGGCAACCAGGGTTCAAATCCCGCGTTCGGCACCAGGTGACTGATGGTGGCAGAGCAGAGGTAAGTTGGAGGTGGGCCTAAATGGCCAATTGGTAAGTAAAACGTGTCTGGGTGTTGTGTACGAGTGGAATCATGCCTAGTGAATGAGGGATTGCAGATTGGTTGGTAAGTAAAATAGGTGTGGCCTGAACAGAGACAGGTGAAAGAAAGGTAACAGGTGTTGTGTGCAGGAGGAGGAGGAGCCTAGTCAGAGTGGGTGGGGTCAGAGAGGAGGAGACAGGTCAGAGAGGAAGGGTATAGGTGAAGCCTAGTCAGAGTGGGTGGGGTTAGAGAGGAGGAGTATAGGAGGATCTGGGTCAGAGAGGAGGGGTATAGAAGGAGCCTAGTCAGAGTGGGTGGGGTCAGAGAGGAGGAGCCAGGTCAGAGAGGAGGGGTATAGGTGAAGCCTACTCAGAGTGGGTGGGGTTAGAGAGGAGGAGTATAGGAGGAGCTGGGTCAGAGAGGAGGGGTATAGAAGGAGCCTCGTCAGAGTGGGAGGGGTCAGAGAGGAGGAGTATAGTAGGAGCCTAGTCAGAATGGGTGGGGTCAGAGAGGAGGAGCCAGGTCAGAGAGGAGGGGTATAGGTGAAGCCTAGTCTGGGTGGGGTTAGAGAGGAGGAGTATAGGAGGAGCTGGGTCAGAGAGGAGGGGTATAGGAGGAGCCTAGTCAGAGTGGGAGGGGTCAGAGAGGAGGAGTATAGGAGGAGCCAGGTCAGAGAGGAGGGGTCAGAGAGCAGAGGAAGGGGAGGAGGATCCTGACTTATTGTGGGGTACTGCAAATACTTTTTTACTGCACCCCCCTATACTCTCTGATTTCTGTTGGGAGGGGGCAGTCAAAATTTGGGGGAGCAGTATTAAAAGGTGCTTAGGCGCAACGTGAAGGCGATGGGGTGCACACAATGGCTTGGCTTCCAGGTACTTTTTGGGGGGCTACCATTAGTTTTTATTGCTCTGATCCTCCCTCATGGGGTGTACTCCAAATGGTTAGGGGCCACGGGGGGGGCAAGAAGCTGTTTGACAGTTTCTATTAACAACAGGGGTCACCATACGATTCTGCTGCAGTTATGGTATTGAAAGGTAAAACAAGGAGCATTTGGCTGTATTTTTGCAGGTGGGGTGCCCCAAAATGTTACTGCCAGCAGCAGCAGCAGCCCCCTTCCTCGCCACCCTGCAGATTGGTATAGGTACCTTTAGGACATTTCTGTTGAAAACAGAGGCTATAGCGAATCGCGCTACAAAATCCGAGAGCACTAACACTTGCTAAATAAAGGTGGCATCGGAGCATACGAATGAGGCAGGGAGAGGCTACTGTTGCAATTGGTTTGGTGGGTCATAGTGAATAACCTCGGCATGCAAATAGGCAGAAGTGTGAGGATTGGCAGTGTCTGTAGAGAATTTTGGCATGCTCTTCAGTTGATGTTTTCCTCCTTGAACTACAGAGGAAAGGCCTGGCCTTACTGTTGGGCAAAACATGTATTTATGATTTTAAGAAGTGTAGTCTGGATGTACTGAGAGGGCCTGTACAGTACGGTAAATGCCTGTATACCCCTGCAATGTGCATCCAACTGTCACTTGAGATTGAACAGCGAACGAAGCAGCTGGGTTACTGACTGAATGTAAATGGAAGGCACATAGGAAGGGTGTTTGTGGTCACTCAAATGATTGAAACCTGGTTGATGCACTACCAAAGCTGGGGTACCAGGGGGGAACATTTATGGGGTATTGAGATGGTGGTGTCCAGAGGTCAAAATATGTTTCAGAGACACAGAGGTACTGCGGTCCTGGTCCCACATTGGGGGTAGACAAAAGTCCATACTAAAGATTTCTGTCCAACTGTTACCACATTTTGTGCAGCCTGGCTCCCTCTGTAACGATTCCCCAGTGTCTTTCGATCCTACAGATGACTGTAGCAAACTTCCCAAATTTTTTCTTGGCCTCATACTCCCAAAGGAGTGCCTGACATTTGCCAGCCTAACGATACTCACATTCTGGGAAAAACCTCACTAACTATGCATATTTATCTACCACACATGGCAAATCCTTACAATTGCAGAACATCATATCGCACTTGTCATCTTTGAGGTACTGTAAGTATTTGGATTTGAGGGAAATATTCATCCTTGCTTGCTCTCTCCCATCTGAAGTCTATGGTGCTGCTGTTCCTTTCTCACATGTCCCTTCAAAGAGACAAGTGACACACAGACTCAATCACTCAGCAAACATATATGCTTTGATGTTTTCATCTTGCTGTTTACCTTCCAAATATTCCCCCTGAACCACAAATAAAGGCCTGCCATTCCTCATCCCCTCAGTCAAAGCAGTCCTTCGCTCCTTAGGCCCTGCAAGACCACCATGAACAAAAATCATGTCAGCAAGCAGAAGAAAAGCCTCAGTGTGCTCTTTTGTTCATACTGCTGCCCTCTAGTAACACTTCATGGCAACTGCAGCATAAGAATGGGACTGAGAAGAGGGCTGTCCTATGCAAATAATATCCTCCCATGCATACTTTCTTCTGAGACGGTCGGCGGCTTATGCCGTGATACCGCCTCCAACAAATGGTCTTCAACCAAATTTTAAAAAAGCCCACCTGCCTTAGACGAAGGATTTTGCAACTCGAAGGAAGCACATGGGGACATCACCCTCATTTAGCAGGGTCCTAAATTGCCTGCTGTCAGCCTGTATACAGAACAAGGGCGTTCGTGGGCGTTCGTGAGCGTTCCTCAAAGGAAGGAGGTGGGTGATTAATTCACAGTGCCAGGGCAGGCCCAGCCCAGCCCAGCCCAGCCCAGCCCAGCCCAGCCCAGCGCAGCCCAGCCCGGCACAGCGCACTGCTGTGGAGGTCCATTCCTTCACATCCTGCAGCAGGCATGATGCAGACCTACTAGAGCAAAGGCTTGACTCTGCCCTTGTCTGTCTCTTAAAGAAAACAATCTTTCTAGCTTCTTATTGCACCTGATAAATGGACTCTAGCTTGCCTCAAACTTGACCCATCATTTCATTAGCCAGAGCTCATACTTGACCTTTATTTCTATCCAAGCTCACTGGCACCAAACCCCTGATTTGAGCGAGTTACTCACACCAAAATGAAAAATCACCATCATCCAACCTATTTTACAATAAGTGTAGCACCTTCCTCGCATTCTTGTGCTCAGTTATAACCCCCAATACCACAATTGCACTCTGCAATTCACCAAACTTAAAGGAAAAGGAATGAAGACATTGATAAAGGAAGACAAGGCCTTGTCCCTATTGCACCTACTTGAGAAATAGGGAGGTTGGTAGAAGGTCATGAGGGAAAACATTTGAAATTTTGGGACACACATGCCAAAAAGAGTGTCCACTTTTCTCCTCTGTTACCAAGTAAAAAAAAATCTTAGCAAAAAAAAAAACATTCACTTTTTGAAAATTTCCACCTTGGGATACCTCTACAGCATTGGCAGGATTCGAACCCTGGCCTGTGAGGGCTGTCTGCACCAAAGGTACAAGACTTACTTTTGAGCTATAGCTCCTTAGTGGTCTAGAGGATTGCAGTAGTAACTATAAGCAACATGAAGGTCTTGGTGTCCTTCCCGGCGGCTTCCATTGCACATGAAAAGGATGACCATGACATAAGGACAATTTGATAGGCTACATACATGGAAACCAGTGTGGTCCAGTGGGTAAGTGCCTGCCTTCCATGCAGGCAACCAGGGTTCAAATCCCGGGTTCGGCACCAGGTGACTGATGGTGGCAGAGCAGAGGTAAGTTGGAGGTGGGCCTAAATGGCCAATTGGTAAGTAAAACGTGTCTGGGTGTTGTGTACGAGTGGAATCATGCCTAGTGAATGAGGGATTGCAGATTGGTTGGTAAGTAAAATAGGTGTGGCCTGAACAGAGACAGGTGAAAGAAAGGTAACAGGTGTTGTGTGCATGAGGAGGAGGAGCCTAGTCAGAGTGGGTGGGGTCAGAGAGGAGGAGACAGGTCAGAGAGGAAGGGTATAGGTGAAGCCTAGTCAGAGTGGGTGGGGTTAGAGAGGAGGAGTATAGGAGGAGCTGGGTCAGAGAGGAGGGGTATAGAAGGAGCCTAGTCAGAGTGGGAGGGGTCAGAGAGGAGGAGTATAGTAGGAGCCTAGTCAGAGTGGGTGGGGTCAGAGAGGAGGAGCCAGGTCAGAGAGGAGGGGTATAGGTGAAGCCTAGTCTGGGTGGGGTTAGAGAGGAGGAGTATAGGAGGAGCTGGGTCAGAGAGGAGGGGTATAGGAGGAGCCTAGTCAGAGTGGGAGGGGTCAGAGAGGAGGAGTATAGGAGGAGCCAGGTCAGAGAGGAGGGGTGTAGGTGGAGCCTTGTCAGAGTGGGAGGGGTCAGAGAGCAGAGGAAGGGGAGGAGGATCCTGACTTATTGTGGGGTACTGCAAATACTTTTTTACTGCACCTCCCTATACTCTCTGATTTCTGTTGGGAGGGGGCAGTCAAAATTTGGGGGAGCAGTATTAAAAGGTGCTTAGGCGCAACGTGAAGGCGATGGGGTGCACACAATGGCTTGGCTTCCAGGTACTTTTTGGGGGGCTACCATTAGTTTTTATTGCTCTGATCCTCCCTCATGGGGTGTACCCCAAATGGTTAGGGGCCACGGGGGGGGCAAGAAGCTGTTTGACAGTTTCTATTAACAACAGGGGTCACCATACGATTCTGCTGCAGTTATGGTATTGAAAGGTAAAACAAGGAGCATTTGGCTGTATTTTTGCAGGTGGGGTGCCCCAAAATGTTACTGCCAGCAGCAGCAGCAGCCCCCTTCCTCGCCACCCTGCAGATTGGTATAGGTACCTTTAGGACATTTCTGTTGAAAACAGAGGCTATAGCGAATCGCGCTACAAAATCCGAGAGCACTAACACTTGCTAAATAAAGGTGGCATCGGAGCATACGAATGAGGCAGGGAGAGGCTACTGTTGCAATTGGTTTGGTGGGTCATAGTGAATAACCTCGGCATGCAAATAGGCAGAAGTGTGAGGATTGGCAGTGTCTGTAGAGAATTTTGGCATGCTCTTCAGTTGATGTTTTCCTCCTTGAACTACAGAGGAAAGGCCTGGCCTTACTGTTGGGCAAAACATGTATTTATGATTTTAAGAAGTGTAGTCTGGATGTACTGAGAGGGCCTGTACAGTACGGCAAATGCCTGTATACCCCTGCAATGTGCATCCAACTGTCACTTGAGATTGAACAGCGAACGAAGCAGCTGGGTTACTGACTGAATGTAAATGGAAGGCACATAGGAAGGGTGTTTGTGGTCACTCAAATGATTGAAACCTGGTTGATGCACTACCAAAGCTGGGGTACCAGGGGGGAACATTTATGGGGTATTGAGATGGTGGTGTCCAGAGGTCAAAATATGTTTCAGAGACACAGAGGTACTGCGGTCCTGGTCCCACATTGGGGGTAGACAAAAGTCCATACTAAAGATTTCTGTCCAACTGTTACCTCATTTTGTGCAGCCTGGCTCCCTCTGTAACGATTCCCCAGTGTCTTTCGATCCTACAGATGACTGTAGCAAACTTCCCAAATTTTTTCTTGGCCTCATACTCCCAAAGGAGTGCCTGACATTTGCCAGCCTAACGATACTCACATTCTGGGAAAAACCTCACTAACTATGCATATTTATCTACCACACATGGCAAATCCTTACAATTGCAGAACATCATATCGCACTTGTCATCTTTGAGGTACTGTAAGTATTTGGATTTGAGGGAAATATTCATCCTTGCTTGCTCTCTCCCATCTGAAGTCTATGGTGCTGCTGTTCCTTTCTCACATGTCCCTTCAAAGAGACAAGTGACACACAGACTCAATCACTCAGCAAACATATATGCTTTGATGTTTTCATCTTGCTGTTTACCTTCCAAATATTCCCCCTGAACCACAAATAAAGGCCTGCCATTCCTCATCCCCTCAGTCAAAGCAGTCCTTCGCTCCTTAGGCCCTGCAAGACCACCATGAACAAAAATCATGTCAGCAAGCAGAAGAAAAGCCTCAGTGTGCTCTTTTGTTCATACTGCTGCCCTCTAGTAACACTTCATGGCAACTGCAGCATAAGAATGGGACTGAGAAGAGGGCTGTCCTATGCAAATAATATCCTCCCATGCATACTTTCTTCTGAGACGGTCGGCGGCTTATGCCGTGATACCGCCTCCAACAAATGGTCTTCAACCAAATTTTAAAAAAGCCCACCTGCCTTAGACGAAGGATTTTGCAACTCGAAGGAAGCACATGGGGACATCACCCTCATTTAGCAGGGTCCTAAATTGCCTGCTGTCAGCCTGTATACAGAACAAGGGCGTTCGTGGGTGTTCGTGAGCGTTCCTCAAAGGAAGGAGGTGGGTGATTAATTCACAGTGCCAGGGCAGGCCCAGCCCAGCCCAGCCCAGCCCAGCCCAGCCCAGCCCAGCCCAGCCCAGCCCAGCGCAGCCCAGCCCGGCACAGCGCACTGCTGTGGAGGTCCATTCCTTCACATCCTGCAGCAGGCATGATGCAGACCTACTAGAGCAAAGGCTTGACTCTGCCCTTGTCTGTCTCTTAAAGAAAACAATCTTTCTAGCTTCTTATTGCACCTGATAAATGGACTCTAGCTTGCCTCAAACTTGACCCATCATTTCATTAGCCAGAGCTCATACTTGACCTTTATTTCTATCCAAGCTCACTGGCACCAAACCCCTGATTTGAGCGAGTTACTCACACCAAAATGAAAAATCACCATCATCCAACCTATTTTACAATAAGTGTAGCACCTTCCTCGCATTCTTGTGCTCAGTTATAACCCCCAATACCACAATTGCACTCTGCAATTCACCAAACTTAAAGGAAAAGGAATGAAGACATTGATAAAGGAAGACAAGGCCTTGTCCCTATTGCACCTACTTGAGAAATAGGGAGGTTGGTAGAAGGTCATGAGGGAAAACATTTGAAATTTTGGGACACACATGCCAAAAAGAGTGTCCACTTTTCTCCTCTGTTACCAAGTAAAAAAAAATCTTAGCAAAAAAAAAAACATTCACTTTTTGAAAATTTCCACCTTGGGATACCTCTACAGCATTGGCAGGATTCGAACCCTGGCCTGTGAGGGCTGTCTGCACCAAAGGTACAAGACTTACCTTTGAGCTATAGCTCCTTAGTGGTCTAGAGGATTGCAGTAGTAACTATAAGCAACATGAAGGCCTTGGTGTCCTTCCCGGCGGCTTCCATTGCACATGAAAAGGATGACCATGACATAAGGACAATTTGATAGGCTACATACATGGAAACCAGTGTGGTCCAGTGGGTAAGTGCCTGCCTTCCATGCAGGCAACCAGGGTTCAAATCCCGGGTTCGGCACCAGGTGACTGATGGTGGCAGAGCAGAGGTAAGTTGGAGGTGGGCCTAAATGGCCAATTGGTAAGTAAAACGTGTCTGGGTGTTGTGTACGAGTGGAATCATGCCTAGTGAATGAGGGATTGCAGATTGGTTGGTAAGTAAAATAGGTGTGGCCTGAACAGAGTCAGGTGAAAGAAAGGTAACAGGTTTTGTGTGCAGGAGGAGGAGGAGCCTAGTCAGAGTGGGTGGGGTCAGAGAGGAGGAGACAGGTCAGAGAGGAAGGGTATAGGTGAAGCCTAGTCAGAGTGGGTGGGGTTAGAGAGGAGGAGTATAGGAGGAGCTGGGTCAGAGAGGAGGGGTATAGAAGGAGCCTAGTCAGAGTGGGAGGGGTCAGAGAGGAGGAGTATAGTAGGAGCCTAGTCAGAGTGGGTGGGGTCAGAGAGGAGGAGCCAGGTCAGAGAGGAGGGGTATAGGTGAAGCCTAGTCTGGGTGGGGTTAGAGAGGAGGAGTATAGGAGGAGCTGGGTCAGAGAGGAGGGGTATAGGAGGAGCCTAGTCAGAGTGGGAGGGGTCAGAGAGGAGGAGTATAGGAGGAGCCAGGTCAGAGAGGAGGGGTGTAGGTGGAGCCTTGTCAGAGTGGGAGGGGTCAGAGAGGAGGAGTATAGGCGGAGCCTGGGCAGAATGGGTGGGTTCAGAGAGCAGAGGAAGGGGAGGAGGATCCTGACTTATTGTGGGGTACTGCAAATACTTTTTTACTGCACCCCCCTATACTCTCTGATTTCTGTTGGGAGGGGGCAGTCAAAATTTGGGGGAGCAGTATTAAAAGGTGCTTAGGCGCAACGTGAAGGCGATGGGGTGCACACAATGGCTTGGCTTCCAGGTACTTTTTGGGGGGCTACCATTAGTTTTTATTGCTCTGATCCTCCCTCATGGGGTGTACCCCAAATGGTTAGGGGCCACGGGGGGGGCAAGAAGCTGTTTGACAGTTTCTCTTAACAACAGGGGTCACCATACGATTCTGCTGCAGTTATGGTATTGAAAGGTAAAACAAGGAGCATTTGGCTGTATTTTTGCAGGTGGGGTGCCCCAAAATGTTACTGCCAGCAGCAGCAGCCCCCTTCCTCGCCACCCTGCAGATTGGTATAGGTACCTTTAGGACATTTCTGTTGAAAACAGAGGCTATAGCGAATCGCGCTACAAAATCCGAGAGCACTAACACTTGCTAAATAAAGGTGGCATCGGAGCATACGAATGAGGCAGGGAGAGGCTACTGTTGCAATTGGTTTGGTGGGTCATAGTGAATAACCTCGGCATGCAAATAGGCAGAAGTGTGAGGATTGGCAGTGTCTGTAGAGAATTTTGGCATGCTCTTCAGTTGATGTTTTCCTCCTTGAACTACAGAGGAAAGGCCTGGCCTTACTGTTGGGCAAAACATGTATTTATGATTTTAAGAAGTGTAGTCTGGATGTACTGAGAGGGCCTGTACAGTACGGTAAATGCCTGTATACCCCTGCAATGTGCATCCAACTGTCACTTGAGATTGAACAGCGAACGAAGCAGCTGGGTTACTGACTGAATGTAAATGGAAGGCACATAGGAAGGGTGTTTGTGGTCACTCAAATGATTGAAACCTGGTTGATGCACTACCAAAGCTGGGGTACCAGGCGGAAACATTTGAGGGGTATTGAGATGGTGGTGTCCAGAGGTCAAAATATGTTTCAGAGACACAGAGGTACTGCGGTCCTGGTCCCACATTGGGGGTAGACAAAAGTCCATGCTAAAGATTTCTGTCCAACTGTTACCACATTTTGTGCAGCCTGGCTCCCTCTGTAACGATTCCCCAGTGTCTTTCGATCCTACAGATGACTGTAGCAAACTCCCCAAATTTTTTCTTGGCCTCATACTCCCAAAGGAGTGCCTGACATTTGCCAGCCTAACGATACTCACATTCTGGGAAAAACCTCACTAACTATGCATATTTATCTACCACACATGGCAAATCCTTACAATTGCAGAACATCATATCGCACTTGTCATCTTTGAGGTACTGTAAGTATTTGGATTTGAGGGAAATATTCATCCTTGCTTGCTCTCTCCCATCTGAAGTCTATGGTGCTGCTGTTCCTTTCTCACATGTCCCTTCAAAGAGACAAGTGACACACAGACTCAATCACTCAGCAAACATATATGCTTTGACGTTTTCATCTTGCTGTTTACCTTCCAAATATTCCCCCTGAACCACAAATAAAGGCCTGCCATTCCTCATCCCCTCAGTCAAAGCAGTCCTTCGCTCCTTAGGCCCTGCAAGACCACCATGAACAAGAATCATGTCAGCAAGCAGAAGAAAAGCCTCAGTGTGCTCTTTTGTTCATACTGCTGCCCTCTAGTAACACTTCATGGCAACTGCAGCATAAGAATGGGACTGAGAAGAGGGCTGTCCTATGCAAATAATATCCTCCCATGCATACTTTCTTCTGAGACGGTCGGCGGCTTGTGCCGTGATACCGCTTCCAACCAATGGTCTTCAACCAAATTTTAAAAAAGCCCACCTGCCTTAGATGAAGGATTTTGCAACTCGAAGGAAGCACATGGGGACATCACCCTCATTTAGCAGGGTCCTAAATTGCCTGCTGTCAGCCTGTATACAGAACAAGGGCGTTCGTGGGCGTTCGTGAGCGTTCCTCAAAGGAAGGAGGTGGGTGAATAATTCACAGTGCCAGGGCAGGCCCAGCCCAGCCCAGCCCAGCGCAGCCCAGCCCAGCCCAGCCCGGCACAGCGCACTGCTGTGGAGGTCCATTCCTTCACATCCTGCAGCAGGCATGATGCAGACCTACTAGAGCAAAGGCTTGACTCTGCCCTTGTCTGTCTCTTAAAGAAAACAATCTTTCTAGCTTCTTATTGCACCTGATAAATGGACTCTAGCTTGCCTCAAACTTGACCCATCATTTCATTAGCCAGAGCTCATACTTGACCTTTATTTCTATCCAAGCTCACTGGCACCAAACCCCTGATTTGAGCGAGTTACTCACACCAAAATGAAAAATCACCATCATCCAACCTATTTTACAATAAGTGTAGCACCTTCCTCGCATTCTTGTGCTCAGTTATAACCCCCAATACCACAATTGCACTCTGCAATTCACCAAACTTAAAGGAAAAGGAATGAAGACATTGATAAAGGAAGACAAGGCCTTGTCCCTATTGCACCTACTTGAGAAATAGGGAGGTTGGTAGAAGGTCATGAGGGAAAACATTTGAAATTTTGGGACACACATGCCAAAAAGAGTGTCCACTTTTCTCCTCTGTTACCAAGTAAAAAAAAATCTTAGCAAAAAAAAATACATTCACTTTTTGAAAATTTCCACCTTGGGATACCTCTACAGCATTGGCAGGATTCGAACCCTGGCCTGTGAGGGCTGTCTGCACCAAAGGTACAAGACTTACCTTTGAGCTATAGCTCCTTAGTGGTCTAGAGGATTGCAGTAGTAACTATAAGCAACATGAAGGCCTTGGTGTCCTTCCCGGCGGCTTCCATTGCACATGAAAAGGATGACCATGACATAAGGACAATTTGATAGACTACATACATGGAAACCAGTGTGGTCCAGTGGGTAAGTGCCTGCCTTCCATGCAGGCAACCAGGGTTCAAATCCCGGGTTCGGCACCAGGTGACTGATGGTGGCAGAGCAGAGGTAAGTTGGAGGTGGGCCTAAATGGCCAATTGGTAAGTAAAATGTGTCTGGGTGTTGTGTACGAGTGGAATCATGCCTAGTGAATGAGGGATTGCAGATTTGTTGGTAAGTAAAATAGGTGTGGCCTGAACAGAGACAGGTGAAGGAAAGGTAACAGGTGTTGTGTGCAGGAGGAGGAGGAGCCTAGTCAGAGTGGGTGGGGTCAGAGAGGAGGAGTATAGGAGGAGCTGGGTCAGAGAGGAGGGGTATAGGAGGAGCCTAGTCAGAGTGGGAGGGGTCAGAGAGGAGGAGTATAGGCGGAGCCTGGGCAGAATGGGTGGGTTCAGAGAGCAGAGGAAGGGGAGGAGGATCCTGACTTATTGTGGGGTACTGCAAATACTTTTTTACTGCACCCCCCTATACTCTCTGATTTCTGTTGGGAGGGGGCAGTCAAAATTTGGGGGAGCAGTATTAAAAGGTGCTTAGGCGCAACGTGAAGGCGATGGGGTGCACACAATGGCTTGGCTTCCAGGTACTTTTTGGGGGGCTACCATTAGTTTTTATTGCTCTGATCCTCCCTCATGGGGTGTACCCCAAATGGTTAGGGGCCACGGGGGGGGCAAGAAGCTGTTTGACAGTTTCTCTTAACAACAGGGGTCACCATACGATTCTGCTGCAGTTATGGTATTGAAAGGTAAAACAAGGAGCATTTGGCTGTATTTTTGCAGGTGGGGTGCCCCAAAATGTTACTGCCAGCAGCAGCAGCCCCCTTCCTCGCCACCCTGCAGATTGGTATAGGTACCTTTAGGACATTTCTGTTGAAAACAGAGGCTATAGCGAATCGCGCTACAAAATCCGAGAGCACTAACACTTGCTAAATAAAGGTGGCATCGGAGCATACGAATGAGGCAGGGAGAGGCTACTGTTGCAATTGGTTTGGTGGGTCATAGTGAATAACCTCGGCATGCAAATAGGCAGAAGTGTGAGGATTGGCAGTGTCTGTAGAGAATTTTGGCATGCTCTTCAGTTGATGTTTTCCTCCTTGAACTACAGAGGAAAGGCCTGGCCTTACTGTTGGGCAAAACATGTATTTATGATTTTAAGAAGTGTAGTCTGGATGTACTGAGAGGGCCTGTACAGTACGGTAAATGCCTGTATACCCCTGCAATGTGCATCCAACTGTCACTTGAGATTGAACAGCGAACGAAGCAGCTGGGTTACTGACTGAATGTAAATGGAAGGCACATAGGAAGGGTGTTTGTGGTCACTCAAATGATTGAAACCTGGTTGATGCACTACCAAAGCTGGGGTACCAGGCGGAAACATTTGAGGGGTATTGAGATGGTGGTGTCCAGAGGTCAAAATATGTTTCAGAGACACAGAGGTACTGCGGTCCTGGTCCCACATTGGGGGTAGACAAAAGTCCATGCTAAAGATTTCTGTCCAACTGTTACCACATTTTCTGCAGCCTGGCTCCCTCTGTAACGATTCCCCAGTGTCTTTCGATCCTACAGATGACTGTAGCAAACTTCCCAAATTTTTTCTTGGCCTCATACTCCCAAAGGAGTGCCTGACATTTGCCAGCCTAACGATACTCACATTCTGGGAAAAACCTCACTAACTATGCATATTTATCTACCACACATGGCAAATCCTTACAATTGCAGAACATCATATCGCACTTGTCATCTTTGAGGTACTGTAAGTATTTGGATTTGAGGGAAATATTCATCCTTGCTTGCTCTCTCCCATCTGAAGTCTATGGTGCTGCTGTTCCTTTCTCACATGTCCCTTCAAAGAGACAAGTGACACACAGACTCAATCACTCAGCAAACATATATGCTTTGACATTTTCATCTTGCTGTTTACCTTCCAAATATTCCCCCTGAACTACAAATAAAGGCCTGCCATTCCTCATCCCCTCAGTCAAAGCAGTCCTTCGCTCCTTAGGCCCTGCAAGACCACCATGAACAAGAATCATGTCAGCAAGCAGAAGAAAAGCCTCAGTGTGCTCTTTTGTTCATACTGCTGCCCTCTAGTAACACTTCATGGCAACTGCAGCATAAGAATGGGACTGAGAAGAGGGCTGTCCTATGCAAATAATATCCTCCCATGCATACTTTCTTCTGAGACGGTCGGCGGCTTGTGCCGTGATACCGCTTCCAACAAATGGTCTTCAACCAAATTTTAAAAAAGCCCACCTGCCTTAGACGAAGGATTTTGCAACTCGAAGGAAGCACATGGGGACATCACCCTCATTTAGCAGGGTCCTAAATTGCCTGCTGTCAGCCTGTATACAGAACAAGGGCGTTCGTGGGCGTTCGTGAGCGTTCCTCAAAGGAAGGAGGTGGGTGATTAATTCACAGTGCCAGGGCAGGCCCAGCCCAGCCCAGCCCAGCCCAGCCCAGCCCAGCAGCGCAGCCCAGCCCGGCACAGCGCACTGCTGTGGAGGTCCATTCCTTCACATCCTGCAGCAGGCATGATGCAGACCTACTAGAGCAAAGGCTTGACTCTGCCCTTGTCTGTCTCTTAAAGAAAACAATCTTTCTAGCTTCTTATTGCACCTGATAAATGGACTCTAGCTTGCCTCAAACTTGACCCATCATTTCATTAGCCAGAGCTCATACTTGACCTTTATTTCTATCCAAGCTCACTGGCACCAAACCCCTGATTTGAGCGAGTTACTCACACCAAAATGAAAAATCACCATCATCCAACCTATTTTACAATAAGTGTAGCACCTTCCTCGCATTCTTGTGCTCAGTTATAACCCCCAATACCACAATTGCACTCTGCAATTCACCAAACTTAAAGGAAAAGGAATGAAGACATTGATAAAGGAAGACAAGGCCTTGTCCCTATTGCACCTACTTGAGAAATAGGGAGGTTGGTAGAAGGTCATGAGGGAAAACATTTGAAATTTTGGGACACACATGCCAAAAAGAGGTCCACTTTTCTCCTCTGTTACCAAGTAAAAAAAAATCTTAGCAAAAAAAAAACATTCACTTTTTGAAAATTTCCACCTTGGGATACCTCTACAGCATTGGCAGGATTCGAACCCTGGCCTGTGAGGGCTGTCTGCACCAAAGGTACAAGACTTACCTTTGAGCTATAGCTCCTTAGTGGTCTAGAGGATTGCAGTAGTAACTATAAGCAACATGAAGGCCTTGGTGTCCTTCCCGGCGGCTTCCATTGCACATGAAAAGGATGACCATGACATAAGGACAATTTGATAGGCTACATACATGGAAACCAGTGTGGTCCAGTGGGTAAGTGCCTGCCTTCCATGCAGGCAACCAGGGTTCAAATCCCGGGTTCGGCACCAGGTGACTGATGGTGGCAGAGCAGAGGTAAGTTGGAGGTGGGCCTAAATGGCCAATTGGTAAGTAAAATGTGTCTGGGTGTTGTGTACGAGTGGAATCATGCCTAGTGAATGAGGGATTGCAGATTGGTTGGTAAGTAAAATAGGTGTGGCCTGAACAGAGACAGGTGAAAGAAAGGTAACAGGTGTTGTGTGCAGGAGGAGGAGGAGCCTAGTCAGAGTGGGTGGGGTCAGAGAGGAGGAGTATAGGAGGAGCTGGGTCAGAGAGGAGGGGTATAGGAGGAGCCTAGTCAGAGTGGGAGGGGTCAGAGAGGAGGAGTATAGGAGGAGCCAGGTCAGAGAGGAGGGGTGTAGGTGGAGCCTTGTCAGAGTGGGAGGGGTCAGAGAGGAGGAGTATAGGCGGAGCCTGGGCAGAATGGGTGGGTTCAGAGAGCAGAGGAAGGGGAGGAGGATCCTGACTTATTGTGGGGTACTGCAAATACTTTTTTACTGCACCCCCCTATACTCTCTGATTTCTGTTGGGAGGGGGCAGTCAAAATTTGGGGGAGCAGTATTAAAAGGTGCTTAGGCGCAACGTGAAGGCGATGGGGTGCACACAATGGCTTGGCTTCCAGGTACTTTTTGGGGGGCTACCATTAGTTTTTATTGCTCTGATCCTCCCTCATGGGGTGTACCCCAAATGGTTAGGGGCCACGGGGGGGGGGGCAAGAAGCTGTTTGACAGTTTCTCTTAACAACAGGGGTCACCATACGATTCTGCTGCAGTTATGGTATTGAAAGGTAAAACAAGGAGCATTTGGCTGTATTTTTGCAGGTGGGGTGCCCCAAAATGTTACTGCCAGCAGCAGCAGCCCCCTTCCTCGCCACCCTGCAGATTGGTATAGGTACCTTTAGGACATTTCTGTTGAAAACAGAGGCTATAGCGAATCGCGCTACAAAATCCGAGAGCACTAACACTTGCTAAATAAAGGTGGCATCGGAGCATACGAATGAGGCAGGGAGAGGCTACTGTTGCAATTGGTTTGGTGGGTCATAGTGAATAACCTCGGCATGCAAATAGGCAGAAGTGTGAGGATTGGCAGTGTCTGTAGAGAATTTTGGCATGCTCTTCAGTTGATGTTTTCCTCCTTGAACTACAGAGGAAAGGCCTGGCCTTACTGTTGGGCAAAACATGTATTTATGATTTTAAGAAGTGTAGTCTGGATGTACTGAGAGGGCCTGTACAGTACGGTAAATGCCTGTATACCCCTGCAATGTGCATCCAACTGTCACTTGAGATTGAACAGCGAACGAAGCAGCTGGGTTACTGACTGAATGTAAATGGAAGGCACATAGGAAGGGTGTTTGTGGTCACTCAAATGATTGAAACCTGGTTGATGCACTACCAAAGCTGGGGTACCAGGCGGAAACATTTGAGGGGTATTGAGATGGTGGTGTCCAGAGGTCAAAATATGTTTCAGAGACACAGAGGTACTGCGGTCCTGGTCCCACATTGGGGGTAGACAAAAGTCCATGCTAAAGATTTCTGTCCAACTGTTACCACATTTTGTGCAGCCTGGCTCCCTCTGTAACGATTCCCCAGTGTCTTTCGATCCTACAGATGACTGTAGCAAACTCCCCAAATTTTTTCTTGGCCTCATACTCCCAAAGGAGTGCCTGACATTTGCCAGCCTAACGATACTCACATTCTGGGAAAAACCTCACTAACTATGCATATTTATCTACCACACATGGCAAATCCTTACAATTGCAGAACATCATATCGCACTTGTCATCTTTGAGGTACTGTAAGTATTTGGATTTGAGGGAAATATTCATCCTTGCTTGCTCTCTCCCATCTGAAGTCTATGGTGCTGCTGTTCCTTTCTCACATGTCCCTTCAAAGAGACAAGTGACACACAGACTCAATCACTCAGCAAACATATATGCTTTGACGTTTTCATCTTGCTGTTTACCTTCCAAATATTCCCCCTGAACCACAAATAAAGGCCTGCCATTCCTCATCCCCTCAGTCAAAGCAGTCCTTCGCTCCTTAGGCCCTGCAAGACCACCATGAACAAGAATCATGTCAGCAAGCAGAAGAAAAGCCTCAGTGTGCTCTTTTGTTCATACTGCTGCCCTCTAGTAACACTTCATGGCAACTGCAGCATAAGAATGGGACTGAGAAGAGGGCTGTCCTATGCAAATAATATCCTCCCATGCATACTTTCTTCTGAGACGGTCGGCGGCTTGTGCCGTGATACCGCTTCCAACAAATGGTCTTCAACCAAATTTTAAAAAAGCCCACCTGCCTTAGATGAAGGATTTTGCAACTCGAAGGAAGCACATGGGGACATCACCCTCATTTAGCAGGGTCCTAAATTGCCTGCTGTCAGCCTGTATACAGAACAAGGGCGTTCGTGGGCGTTCGTGAGCGTTCCTCAAAGGAAGGAGGTGGGTGATTAATTCACAGTGCCAGGGCAGGCCCAGCCCAGCCCAGCCCAGCGCAGCCCAGTCCAGCCCGGCACAGCGCACTGCTGTGGAGGTCCATTCCTTCACATCCTGCAGCAGGCATGATGCAGACCTACTAGAGCAAAGGCTTGACTCTGCCCTTGTCTGTCTCTTAAAGAAAACAATCTTTCTAGCTTCTTATTGCACCTGATAAATGGACTCTAGCTTGCCTCAAACTTGACCCATCATTTCATTAGCCAGAGCTCATACTTGACCTTTATTTCTATCCAAGCTCACTGGCACCAAACCCCTGATTTGAGCGAGTTACTCACACCAAAATGAAAAATCACCATCATCCAACCTATTTTACAATAAGTGTAGCACCTTCCTCGCATTCTTGTGCTCAGTTATAACCCCCAATACCACAATTGCACTCTGCAATTCACCAAACTTAAAGGAAAAGGAATGAAGACATTGATGAAGGAAGACAAGGCCTTGTCCCTATTGCACCTACTTGAGAAATAGGGAGGTTGGTAGAAGGTCATGAGGGAAAACATTTGAAATTTTGGGACACACATGCCAAAAAGAGTGTCCACTTTTCTCCTCTGTTACCAAGTAAAAAAAAATCTTAGCAAAAAAAAAAACATTCACTTTTTGAAAATTTCCACCTTGGGATACCTCTACAGCATTGGCAGGATTCGAACCCTGGCCTGTGAGGGCTGTCTGCACCAAAGGTACAAGACTTACCTTTGAGCTATAGCTCCTTAGTGGTCTAGAGGATTGCAGTAGTAACTATAAGCAACATGAAGGCCTTGGTGTCCTTCCCGGCGGCTTCCATTGCACATGAAAAGGATGACCATGACATAAGGACAATTTGATAGACTACATACATGGAAACCAGTGTGGTCCAGTGGGTAAGTGCCTGCCTTCCATGCAGGCAACCAGGGTTCAAATCCCGGGTTCGGCACCAGGTGACTGATGGTGGCAGAGCAGAGGTAAGTTGGAGGTGGGCCTAAATGGCCAATTGGTAAGTAAAATGTGTCTGGGTGTTGTGTACGAGTGGAATCATGCCTAGTGAATGAGGGATTACAGATTTGTTGGTAAGTAAAATAGGTGTGGCCTGAACAGAGACAGGTGAAAGAAAGGTAACAGGTGTTGTGTGCAGGAGGAGGAGGAGCCTAGTCAGAGTGGGTGGGGTCAGAGAGGAGGAGTATAGGAGGAGCTGGGTCAGAGAGGAGGGGTATAGGCGGAGCCTGGGCAGAATGGGTGGGTTCAGAGAGCAGAGGAAGGGGAGGAGGATCCTGACTTATTGTGGGGTACTGCAAATACTTTTTTACTGCACCCCCCTATACTCTCTGATTTCTGTTGGGAGGGGGCAGTCAAAATTTGGGGGAGCAGTATTAAAAGGTGCTTAGGCGCAACGTGAAGGCGATGGGGTGCACACAATGGCTTGGCTTCCAGGTACTTTTTGGGGGGCTACCATTAGTTTTTATTGCTCTGATCCTCCCTCATGGGGTGTACCCCAAATGGTTAGGGGCCACGGGGGGGGCAAGAAGCTGTTTGACAGTTTCTCTTAACAACAGGGGTCACCATACGATTCTGCTGCAGTTATGGTATTGAAAGGTAAAACAAGGAGCATTTGGCTGTATTTTTGCAGGTGGGGTGCCCCAAAATGTTACTGCCAGCAGCAGCAGCCCCCTTCCTCGCCACCCTGCAGATTGGTATAGGTACCTTTAGGACATTTCTGTTGAAAACAGAGGCTATAGCGAATCGCGCTACAAAATCCGAGAGCACTAACACTTGCTAAATAAAGGTGGCATCGGAGCATACGAATGAGGCAGGGAGAGGCTACTGTTGCAATTGGTTTGGTGGGTCATAGTGAATAACCTCGGCATGCAAATAGGCAGAAGTGTGAGGATTGGCAGTGTCTGTAGAGAATTTTGGCATGCTCTTCAGTTGATGTTTTCCTCCTTGAACTACAGAGGAAAGGCCTGGCCTTACTGTTGGGCAAAACATGTATTTATGATTTTAAGAAGTGTAGTCTGGATGTACTGAGAGGGCCTGTACAGTACGGTAAATGCCTGTATACCCCTGCAATGTGCATCCAACTGTCACTTGAGATTGAACAGCGAACGAAGCAGCTGGGTTACTGACTGAATGTAAATGGAAGGCACATAGGAAGGGTGTTTTTGGTCACTCAAATGATTGAAACCTGGTTGATGCACTACCAAAGCTGGGGTACCAGGCGGAAACATTTGAGGGGTATTGAGATGGTGGTGTCCAGAGGTCAAAATATGTTTCAGAGACACAGAGGTACTGCGGTCCTGGTCCCACATTGGGGGTAGACAAAAGTCCATACTAAAGATTTCTGTCCAACTGTTACCACATTTTGTGCAGCCTGGCTCCCTCTGTAACGATTCCCCAGTGTCTTTCGATCCTACAGATGACTGTAGCAAACTTCCCAAATTTTTTCTTGGCCTCATACTCCCAAAGGAGTGCCTGACATTTGCCAGCCTAACGATACTCACATTCTGGGAAAAACCTCACTAACTATGCATATTTATCTACCACACATGGCAAATCCTTACAATTGCAGAACATCATATCGCACTTGTCATCTTTGAGGTACTGTAAGTATTTGGATTTGAGGGAAATATTCATCCTTGCTTGCTCTCTCCCATCTGAAGTCTATGGTGCTGCTGTTCCTTTCTCACATGTCCCTTCAAAGAGACAAGTGACACACAGACTCAATCACTCAGCAAACATATATGCTTTGATGTTTTCATCTTGCTGTTTACCTTCCAAATATTCCCCCTGAACCACAAATAAAGGCCTGCCATTCCTCATCCCCTCAGTCAAAGCAGTCCTTCGCTCCTTAGGCCCTGCAAGACCACCATGAACAAAAATCATGTCAGCAAGCAGAAGAAAAGCCTCAGTGTGCTCTTTTGTTCATACTGCTGCCCTCTAGTAACACTTCATGGCAACTGCAGCATAAGAATGGGACTGAGAATAGGGCTGTCCTATGCAAATAATATCCTCCCATGCATACTTTCTTCTGAGACGGTCGGTGGCTTATGCCGTGATACCGCCTCCAACAAATGGTCTTCAACCAAATTTTAAAAAAGCCCACCTGCCTTAGACGAAGGATTTTGCAACTCGAAGGAAGCACATGGGGACATCACCCTCATTTAGCAGGGTCCTAAATTGCCTGCTGTCAGCCTGTATACAGAACAAGGGCGTTTGTGGGCGTTCATGAGCGTTCCTCAAAGGAAGGAGGTGGGTGATTAATTCACAGTGCCAGGGCAGGCCCAGCCCAGCCCAGCCCAGCCCAGCCCAGCGCAGCCCAGCCCGGCACAGCGCACTGCTGTGGAATTCCATTCCTTCACATCCTGCAGCATGCATGATGCAGACCTACTAGAGCAAAGGCTTGACTCTGCCCTTGTCTGTCTCTTAAAGAAAACAATCTTTCTAGCTTCTTATTGCACCTGATAAATGGACTCTAGCTTGCCTCAAACTTGACCCATCATTTCATTAGCCAGAGCTCATACTTGACCTTTATTTCTATCCAAGCTCACTGGCACCAAACCCCTGATTTGAGCGAGTTACTCACACCAAAATGAAAAATCACCATCATCCAACCTATTTTACAATAAGTGTAGCACCTTCCTCGCATTCTTGTGCTCAGTTATAACCCCCAATACCACAATTGCACTCTGCAATTCACCAAACTTAAAGGAAAAGGAATGAAGACATTGATAAAGGAAGACAAGGCCTTGTCCCTATTGCACCTACTTGAGAAATAGGGAGGTTGGTAGAAGGTCATGAGGGAAAACATTTGAAATTTTGGGACACACATGCCAAAAAGAGTGTCCACTTTTCTCCTCTGTTACCAAGTAAAAAAAAATCTTAGCAAAAAAAAAAACATTCACTTTTTGAAAATTTCCACCTTGGGATACCTCTACAGCATTGGCAGGATTCGAACCCTGGCCTGTGAGGGCTGTCTGCACCAAAGGTACAAGACTTACCTTTGAGCTATAGCTCTTTAGTGGTCTAGAGGATTGCAGTAGTAACTATAAGCAACATGAAGGCCTTGGTGTCCTTCCCGGCGGCTTCCATTGCACATGACAAGGATGACCATGACATAAGGACAATTTGATAGGCTACATACATGGAAACCAGTGTGGTCCAGTGGGTAAGTGCCTGCCTTCCATGCAGGCAACCAGGGTTCAAATCCCGGGTTCGGCACCAGGTGACTGATGGTGGCAGAGCAGAGGTAAGTTGGAGGTGGGCCTAAATGGCCAATTGGTAAGTAAAATGTGTCTGGGTGTTGTGTACGAGTGGAATCATGCCTAGTGAATGAGGGATTGCAGATTGGTTGGTAAGTAAAATAGGTGTGGCCTGAACAGAGACAGGTGAAAGAAAGGTAACAGGTGTTGTGTGCAGGAGGAGGAGGAGCCTAGTCAGAGTGGGTGGGGTCAGAGAGGAGGAGTATAGGAGGAGCTGGGTCAGAGAGGAGGGGTATAGAAGGAGCCTAGTCAGAGTGGGTGGGGTCAGAGAGGAGGAGCCAGGTCAGAGAGAAGGGGTATAGGTGAAGCCTAGTCAGAGTGGGTGGGGTTAGAGAGGAGGAGTATAGGAGGAGCTGGGTCAGAGAGGAGGGGTATAGAAGGAGCCTAGTCAGAGTGGGTGGGGTCAGAGAGGAGGAGCCAGGTCAGAGAGGAGGGGTATAGAAGGAGCCTAGTCAGAGTGGGAGGGGTCAGAGAGGAGGAGTATAGTAGGAGCCTAGTCAGAGTGGGTGGGGTCAGAGAGGAGGAGCCAGGTCAGAGAGGAGGGGTATAGGAGGAGCCAGGTCAGAGAGGAGGGGTGTAGGTGGAGCCTTGTCAGAGTGGGAGGGGTCAGAGAGCAGAGGAAGGGGAGGAGGATCCTGACTTATTGTGGGGTACTGCAAATACTTTTTTACTGCACCTCCCTATACTCTCTGATTTCTGTTGGGAGGGGGCAGTCAAAATTTGGGGGAGCAGTATTAAAAGGTGCTTAGGCGCAACGTGAAGGCGATGGGGTGCACACAATGGCTTGGCTTCCAGGTACTTTTTGGGGGGCTACCATTAGTTTTTATTGCTCTGATCCTCCCTCATGGGGTGTACCCCAAATGGTTAGGGGCCACGGGGGGGGGCAAGAAGCTGTTTGACAGTTTCTATTAACAACAGGGGTCACCATACGATTCTGCTGCAGTTATGGTATTGAAAGGTAAAACAAGGAGCATTTGGCTGTATTTTTGCAGGTGGGGTGCCCCAAAATGTTACTGCCAGCAGCAGCAGCAGCCCCCTTCCTCGCCACCCTGCAGATTGGTATAGGTACCTTTAGGACATTTCTGTTGAAAACAGAGGCTATAGCGAATCGCGCTACAAAATCCGAGAGCACTAACACTTGCTAAATAAAGGTGGCATCGGAGCATACGAATGAGGCAGGGAGAGGCTACTGTTGCAATTGGTTTGGTGGGTCATAGTGAATAACCTCGGCATGCAAATAGGCAGAAGTGTGAGGATTGGCAGTGTCTGTAGAGAATTTTGGCATGCTCTTCAGTTGATGTTTTCCTCCTTGAACTACAGAGGAAAGGCCTGGCCTTACTGTTGGGCAAAACATGTATTTATGATTTTAAGAAGTGTAGTCTGGATGTACTGAGAGGGCCTGTACAGTACGGCAAATGCCTGTATACCCCTGCAATGTGCATCCAACTGTCACTTGAGATTGAACAGCGAACGAAGCAGCTGGGTTACTGACTGAATGTAAATGGAAGGCACATAGGAAGGGTGTTTGTGGTCACTCAAATGATTGAAACCTGGTTGATGCACTACCAAAGCTGGGGTACCAGGGGGGAACATTTATGGGGTATTGAGATGGTGGTGTCCAGAGGTCAAAATATGTTTCAGAGACACAGAGGTACTGCGGTCCTGGTCCCACATTGGGGGTAGACAAAAGTCCATACTAAAGATTTCTGTCCAACTGTTACCACATTTTGTGCAGCCTGGCTCCCTCTGTAACGATTCCCCAGTGTCTTTCGATCCTACAGATGACTGTAGCAAACTTCCCAAATTTTTTCTTGGCCTCATACTCCCAAAGGAGTGCCTGACATTTGCCAGCCTAACGATACTCACATTCTGGGAAAAACCTCACTAACTATGCATATTTATCTACCACACATGGCAAATCCTTACAATTGCAGAACATCATATCGCACTTGTCATCTTTGAGGTACTGTAAGTATTTGGATTTGAGGGAAATATTCATCCTTGCTTGCTCTCTCCCATCTGAAGTCTATGGTGCTGCTGTTCCTTTCTCACATGTCCCTTCAAAGAGACAAGTGACACACAGACTCAATCACTCAGCAAACATATATGCTTTGATGTTTTCATCTTGCTGTTTACCTTCCAAATATTCCCCCTGAACCACAAATAAAGGCCTGCCATTCCTCATCCCCTCAGTCAAAGCAGTCCTTCGCTCCTTAGGCCCTGCAAGACCACCATGAACAAAAATCATGTCAGCAAGCAGAAGAAAAGCCTCAGTGTGCTCTTTTGTTCATACTGCTGCCCTCTAGTAACACTTCATGGCAACTGCAGCATAAGAATGGGACTGAGAAGAGGGCTGTCCTATGCAAATAATATCCTCCCATGCATACTTTCTTCTGAGACGGTCGGCGGCTTATGCCGTGATACCGCCTCCAACAAATGGTCTTCAACCAAATTTTAAAAAAGCCCACCTGCCTTAGACGAAGGATTTCGCAACTCGAAGGAAGCACATGGGGACATCACCCTCATTTAGCAGGGTCCTAAATTGCCTGCTGTCAGCCTGTATACAGAACAAGGGCGTTCGTGGGTGTTCGTGAGCGTTCCTCAAAGGAAGGAGGTGGGTGATTAATTCACAGTGCCAGGGCAGGCCCAGCCCAGCCCAGCCCAGCCCAGCCCAGCCCAGCCCAGCCCAGCCCAGCCCAGCGCAGCCCAGCCCAGCCCGGCACAGCGCACTGCTGTGGAGGTCCATTCCTTCACATCCTGCAGCAGGCATGATGCAGACCTACTAGAGCAAAGGCTTGACTCTGCCCTTGTCTGTCTCTTAAAGAAAACAATCTTTCTAGCTTCTTATTGCACCTGATAAATGGACTCTAGCTTGCCTCAAACTTGACCCATCATTTCATTAGCCAGAGCTCATACTTGACCTTTATTTCTATCCAAGCTCACTGGCACCAAACCCCTGATTTGAGCGAGTTACTCACACCAAAATGAAAAATCACCATCATCCAACCTATTTTACAATAAGTGTAGCACCTTCCTCGCATTCTTGTGCTCAGTTATAACCCCCAATACCACAATTGCACTCTGCAATTCACCAAACTTAAAGGAAAAGGAATGAAGACATTGATAAAGGAAGACAAGGCCTTGTCCCTATTGCACCTACTTGAGAAATAGGGAGGTTGGTAGAAGGTCATGAGGGAAAACATTTGAAATTTTGGGACACACATGCCAAAAAGAGTGTCCACTTTTCTCCTCTGTTACCAAGTAAAAAAAAATCTTAGCAAAAAAAAAAACATTCACTTTTTGAAAATTTCCACCTTGGGATACCTCTACAGCATTGGCAGGATTCGAACCCTGGCCTGTGAGGGCTGTCTGCACCAAAGGTACAAGACTTACCTTTGAGCTATAGCTCCTTAGTGGTCTAGAGGATTGCAGTAGTAACTATAAGCAACATGAAGGCCTTGGTGTCCTTCCCGGCGGCTTCCATTGCACATGAAAAGGATGACCATGACATAAGGACAATTTGATAGGCTACATACATGGAAACCAGTGTGGTCCAGTGGGTAAGTGCCTGCCTTCCATGCAGGCAACCAGGGTTCAAATCCCGCGTTCGGCACCAGGTGACTGATGGTGGCAGAGCAGAGGTAAGTTGGAGGTGGGCCTAAATGGCCAATTGGTAAGTAAAACGTGTCTGGGTGTTGTGTACGAGTGGAATCATGCCTAGTGAATGAGGGATTGCAGATTGGTTGGTAAGTAAAATAGGTGTGGCCTGAACAGAGACAGGTGAAAGAAAGGTAACAGGTGTTGTGTGCAGGAGGAGGAGGAGCCTAGTCAGAGTGGGTGGGGTCAGAGAGGAGGAGACAGGTCAGAGAGGAAGGGTATAGGTGAAGCCTAGTCAGAGTGGGTGGGGTTAGAGAGGAGGAGTATAGGAGGATCTGGGTCAGAGAGGAGGGGTATAGAAGGAGCCTAGTCAGAGTGGGTGGGGTCAGAGAGGAGGAGCCAGGTCAGAGAGGAGGGGTATAGGTGAAGCCTACTCAGAGTGGGTGGGGTTAGAGAGGAGGAGTATAGGAGGAGCTGGGTCAGAGAGGAGGGGTATAGAAGGAGCCTCGTCAGAGTGGGAGGGGTCAGAGAGGAGGAGTATAGTAGGAGCCTAGTCAGAATGGGTGGGGTCAGAGAGGAGGAGCCAGGTCAGAGAGGAGGGGTATAGGTGAAGCCTAGTCTGGGTGGGGTTAGAGAGGAGGAGTATAGGAGGAGCTGGGTCAGAGAGGAGGGGTATAGGAGGAGCCTAGTCAGAGTGGGAGGGGTCAGAGAGGAGGAGTATAGGAGGAGCCAGGTCAGAGAGGAGGGGTCAGAGAGCAGAGGAAGGGGAGGAGGATCCTGACTTATTGTGGGGTACTGCAAATACTTTTTTACTGCACCCCCCTATACTCTCTGATTTCTGTTGGGAGGGGGCAGTCAAAATTTGGGGGAGCAGTATTAAAAGGTGCTTAGGCGCAACGTGAAGGCGATGGGGTGCACACAATGGCTTGGCTTCCAGGTACTTTTTGGGGGGCTACCATTAGTTTTTATTGCTCTGATCCTCCCTCATGGGGTGTACTCCAAATGGTTAGGGGCCACGGGGGGGGCAAGAAGCTGTTTGACAGTTTCTATTAACAACAGGGGTCACCATACGATTCTGCTGCAGTTATGGTATTGAAAGGTAAAACAAGGAGCATTTGGCTGTATTTTTGCAGGTGGGGTGCCCCAAAATGTTACTGCCAGCAGCAGCAGCAGCCCCCTTCCTCGCCACCCTGCAGATTGGTATAGGTACCTTTAGGACATTTCTGTTGAAAACAGAGGCTATAGCGAATCGCGCTACAAAATCCGAGAGCACTAACACTTGCTAAATAAAGGTGGCATCGGAGCATACGAATGAGGCAGGGAGAGGCTACTGTTGCAATTGGTTTGGTGGGTCATAGTGAATAACCTCGGCATGCAAATAGGCAGAAGTGTGAGGATTGGCAGTGTCTGTAGAGAATTTTGGCATGCTCTTCAGTTGATGTTTTCCTCCTTGAACTACAGAGGAAAGGCCTGGCCTTACTGTTGGGCAAAACATGTATTTATGATTTTAAGAAGTGTAGTCTGGATGTACTGAGAGGGCCTGTACAGTACGGTAAATGCCTGTATACCCCTGCAATGTGCATCCAACTGTCACTTGAGATTGAACAGCGAACGAAGCAGCTGGGTTACTGACTGAATGTAAATGGAAGGCACATAGGAAGGGTGTTTGTGGTCACTCAAATGATTGAAACCTGGTTGATGCACTACCAAAGCTGGGGTACCAGGGGGGAACATTTATGGGGTATTGAGATGGTGGTGTCCAGAGGTCAAAATATGTTTCAGAGACACAGAGGTACTGCGGTCCTGGTCCCACATTGGGGGTAGACAAAAGTCCATACTAAAGATTTCTGTCCAACTGTTACCACATTTTGTGCAGCCTGGCTCCCTCTGTAACGATTCCCCAGTGTCTTTCGATCCTACAGATGACTGTAGCAAACTTCCCAAATTTTTTCTTGGCCTCATACTCCCAAAGGAGTGCCTGACATTTGCCAGCCTAACGATACTCACATTCTGGGAAAAACCTCACTAACTATGCATATTTATCTACCACACATGGCAAATCCTTACAATTGCAGAACATCATATCGCACTTGTCATCTTTGAGGTACTGTAAGTATTTGGATTTGAGGGAAATATTCATCCTTGCTTGCTCTCTCCCATCTGAAGTCTATGGTGCTGCTGTTCCTTTCTCACATGTCCCTTCAAAGAGACAAGTGACACACAGACTCAATCACTCAGCAAACATATATGCTTTGATGTTTTCATCTTGCTGTTTACCTTCCAAATATTCCCCCTGAACCACAAATAAAGGCCTGCCATTCCTCATCCCCTCAGTCAAAGCAGTCCTTCGCTCCTTAGGCCCTGCAAGACCACCATGAACAAAAATCATGTCAGCAAGCAGAAGAAAAGCCTCAGTGTGCTCTTTTGTTCATACTGCTGCCCTCTAGTAACACTTCATGGCAACTGCAGCATAAGAATGGGACTGAGAAGAGGGCTGTCCTATGCAAATAATATCCTCCCATGCATACTTTCTTCTGAGACGGTCGGCGGCTTATGCCGTGATACCGCCTCCAACAAATGGTCTTCAACCAAATTTTAAAAAAGCCCACCTGCCTTAGACGAAGGATTTTGCAACTCGAAGGAAGCACATGGGGACATCACCCTCATTTAGCAGGGTCCTAAATTGCCTGCTGTCAGCCTGTATACAGAACAAGGGCGTTCGTGGGCGTTCGTGAGCGTTCCTCAAAGGAAGGAGGTGGGTGATTAATTCACAGTGCCAGGGCAGGCCCAGCCCAGCCCAGCCCAGCCCAGCCCAGCCCAGCCCAGCGCAGCCCAGCCCGGCACAGCGCACTGCTGTGGAGGTCCATTCCTTCACATCCTGCAGCAGGCATGATGCAGACCTACTAGAGCAAAGGCTTGACTCTGCCCTTGTCTGTCTCTTAAAGAAAACAATCTTTCTAGCTTCTTATTGCACCTGATAAATGGACTCTAGCTTGCCTCAAACTTGACCCATCATTTCATTAGCCAGAGCTCATACTTGACCTTTATTTCTATCCAAGCTCACTGGCACCAAACCCCTGATTTGAGCGAGTTACTCACACCAAAATGAAAAATCACCATCATCCAACCTATTTTACAATAAGTGTAGCACCTTCCTCGCATTCTTGTGCTCAGTTATAACCCCCAATACCACAATTGCACTCTGCAATTCACCAAACTTAAAGGAAAAGGAATGAAGACATTGATAAAGGAAGACAAGGCCTTGTCCCTATTGCACCTACTTGAGAAATAGGGAGGTTGGTAGAAGGTCATGAGGGAAAACATTTGAAATTTTGGGACACACATGCCAAAAAGAGTGTCCACTTTTCTCCTCTGTTACCAAGTAAAAAAAAATCTTAGCAAAAAAAAAAACATTCACTTTTTGAAAATTTCCACCTTGGGATACCTCTACAGCATTGGCAGGATTCGAACCCTGGCCTGTGAGGGCTGTCTGCACCAAAGGTACAAGACTTACTTTTGAGCTATAGCTCCTTAGTGGTCTAGAGGATTGCAGTAGTAACTATAAGCAACATGAAGGTCTTGGTGTCCTTCCCGGCGGCTTCCATTGCACATGAAAAGGATGACCATGACATAAGGACAATTTGATAGGCTACATACATGGAAACCAGTGTGGTCCAGTGGGTAAGTGCCTGCCTTCCATGCAGGCAACCAGGGTTCAAATCCCGGGTTCGGCACCAGGTGACTGATGGTGGCAGAGCAGAGGTAAGTTGGAGGTGGGCCTAAATGGCCAATTGGTAAGTAAAACGTGTCTGGGTGTTGTGTACGAGTGGAATCATGCCTAGTGAATGAGGGATTGCAGATTGGTTGGTAAGTAAAATAGGTGTGGCCTGAACAGAGACAGGTGAAAGAAAGGTAACAGGTGTTGTGTGCATGAGGAGGAGGAGCCTAGTCAGAGTGGGTGGGGTCAGAGAGGAGGAGACAGGTCAGAGAGGAAGGGTATAGGTGAAGCCTAGTCAGAGTGGGTGGGGTTAGAGAGGAGGAGTATAGGAGGAGCTGGGTCAGAGAGGAGGGGTATAGAAGGAGCCTAGTCAGAGTGGGAGGGGTCAGAGAGGAGGAGTATAGTAGGAGCCTAGTCAGAGTGGGTGGGGTCAGAGAGGAGGAGCCAGGTCAGAGAGGAGGGGTATAGGTGAAGCCTAGTCTGGGTGGGGTTAGAGAGGAGGAGTATAGGAGGAGCTGGGTCAGAGAGGAGGGGTATAGGAGGAGCCTAGTCAGAGTGGGAGGGGTCAGAGAGGAGGAGTATAGGAGGAGCCAGGTCAGAGAGGAGGGGTGTAGGTGGAGCCTTGTCAGAGTGGGAGGGGTCAGAGAGCAGAGGAAGGGGAGGAGGATCCTGACTTATTGTGGGGTACTGCAAATACTTTTTTACTGCACCTCCCTATACTCTCTGATTTCTGTTGGGAGGGGGCAGTCAAAATTTGGGGGAGCAGTATTAAAAGGTGCTTAGGCGCAACGTGAAGGCGATGGGGTGCACACAATGGCTTGGCTTCCAGGTACTTTTTGGGGGGCTACCATTAGTTTTTATTGCTCTGATCCTCCCTCATGGGGTGTACCCCAAATGGTTAGGGGCCACGGGGGGGGCAAGAAGCTGTTTGACAGTTTCTATTAACAACAGGGGTCACCATACGATTCTGCTGCAGTTATGGTATTGAAAGGTAAAACAAGGAGCATTTGGCTGTATTTTTGCAGGTGGGGTGCCCCAAAATGTTACTGCCAGCAGCAGCAGCAGCCCCCTTCCTCGCCACCCTGCAGATTGGTATAGGTACCTTTAGGACATTTCTGTTGAAAACAGAGGCTATAGCGAATCGCGCTACAAAATCCGAGAGCACTAACACTTGCTAAATAAAGGTGGCATCGGAGCATACGAATGAGGCAGGGAGAGGCTACTGTTGCAATTGGTTTGGTGGGTCATAGTGAATAACCTCGGCATGCAAATAGGCAGAAGTGTGAGGATTGGCAGTGTCTGTAGAGAATTTTGGCATGCTCTTCAGTTGATGTTTTCCTCCTTGAACTACAGAGGAAAGGCCTGGCCTTACTGTTGGGCAAAACATGTATTTATGATTTTAAGAAGTGTAGTCTGGATGTACTGAGAGGGCCTGTACAGTACGGCAAATGCCTGTATACCCCTGCAATGTGCATCCAACTGTCACTTGAGATTGAACAGCGAACGAAGCAGCTGGGTTACTGACTGAATGTAAATGGAAGGCACATAGGAAGGGTGTTTGTGGTCACTCAAATGATTGAAACCTGGTTGATGCACTACCAAAGCTGGGGTACCAGGGGGGAACATTTATGGGGTATTGAGATGGTGGTGTCCAGAGGTCAAAATATGTTTCAGAGACACAGAGGTACTGCGGTCCTGGTCCCACATTGGGGGTAGACAAAAGTCCATACTAAAGATTTCTGTCCAACTGTTACCTCATTTTGTGCAGCCTGGCTCCCTCTGTAACGATTCCCCAGTGTCTTTCGATCCTACAGATGACTGTAGCAAACTTCCCAAATTTTTTCTTGGCCTCATACTCCCAAAGGAGTGCCTGACATTTGCCAGCCTAACGATACTCACATTCTGGGAAAAACCTCACTAACTATGCATATTTATCTACCACACATGGCAAATCCTTACAATTGCAGAACATCATATCGCACTTGTCATCTTTGAGGTACTGTAAGTATTTGGATTTGAGGGAAATATTCATCCTTGCTTGCTCTCTCCCATCTGAAGTCTATGGTGCTGCTGTTCCTTTCTCACATGTCCCTTCAAAGAGACAAGTGACACACAGACTCAATCACTCAGCAAACATATATGCTTTGATGTTTTCATCTTGCTGTTTACCTTCCAAATATTCCCCCTGAACCACAAATAAAGGCCTGCCATTCCTCATCCCCTCAGTCAAAGCAGTCCTTCGCTCCTTAGGCCCTGCAAGACCACCATGAACAAAAATCATGTCAGCAAGCAGAAGAAAAGCCTCAGTGTGCTCTTTTGTTCATACTGCTGCCCTCTAGTAACACTTCATGGCAACTGCAGCATAAGAATGGGACTGAGAAGAGGGCTGTCCTATGCAAATAATATCCTCCCATGCATACTTTCTTCTGAGACGGTCGGCGGCTTATGCCGTGATACCGCCTCCAACAAATGGTCTTCAACCAAATTTTAAAAAAGCCCACCTGCCTTAGACGAAGGATTTTGCAACTCGAAGGAAGCACATGGGGACATCACCCTCATTTAGCAGGGTCCTAAATTGCCTGCTGTCAGCCTGTATACAGAACAAGGGCGTTCGTGGGTGTTCGTGAGCGTTCCTCAAAGGAAGGAGGTGGGTGATTAATTCACAGTGCCAGGGCAGGCCCAGCCCAGCCCAGCCCAGCCCAGCCCAGCCCAGCCCAGCCCAGCCCAGCCCAGCGCAGCCCAGCCCGGCACAGCGCACTGCTGTGGAGGTCCATTCCTTCACATCCTGCAGCAGGCATGATGCAGACCTACTAGAGCAAAGGCTTGACTCTGCCCTTGTCTGTCTCTTAAAGAAAACAATCTTTCTAGCTTCTTATTGCACCTGATAAATGGACTCTAGCTTGCCTCAAACTTGACCCATCATTTCATTAGCCAGAGCTCATACTTGACCTTTATTTCTATCCAAGCTCACTGGCACCAAACCCCTGATTTGAGCGAGTTACTCACACCAAAATGAAAAATCACCATCATCCAACCTATTTTACAATAAGTGTAGCACCTTCCTCGCATTCTTGTGCTCAGTTATAACCCCCAATACCACAATTGCACTCTGCAATTCACCAAACTTAAAGGAAAAGGAATGAAGACATTGATAAAGGAAGACAAGGCCTTGTCCCTATTGCACCTACTTGAGAAATAGGGAGGTTGGTAGAAGGTCATGAGGGAAAACATTTGAAATTTTGGGACACACATGCCAAAAAGAGTGTCCACTTTTCTCCTCTGTTACCAAGTAAAAAAAAATCTTAGCAAAAAAAAAAACATTCACTTTTTGAAAATTTCCACCTTGGGATACCTCTACAGCATTGGCAGGATTCGAACCCTGGCCTGTGAGGGCTGTCTGCACCAAAGGTACAAGACTTACCTTTGAGCTATAGCTCCTTAGTGGTCTAGAGGATTGCAGTAGTAACTATAAGCAACATGAAGGCCTTGGTGTCCTTCCCGGCGGCTTCCATTGCACATGAAAAGGATGACCATGACATAAGGACAATTTGATAGGCTACATACATGGAAACCAGTGTGGTCCAGTGGGTAAGTGCCTGCCTTCCATGCAGGCAACCAGGGTTCAAATCCCGGGTTCGGCACCAGGTGACTGATGGTGGCAGAGCAGAGGTAAGTTGGAGGTGGGCCTAAATGGCCAATTGGTAAGTAAAACGTGTCTGGGTGTTGTGTACGAGTGGAATCATGCCTAGTGAATGAGGGATTGCAGATTGGTTGGTAAGTAAAATAGGTGTGGCCTGAACAGAGTCAGGTGAAAGAAAGGTAACAGGTTTTGTGTGCAGGAGGAGGAGGAGCCTAGTCAGAGTGGGTGGGGTCAGAGAGGAGGAGACAGGTCAGAGAGGAAGGGTATAGGTGAAGCCTAGTCAGAGTGGGTGGGGTTAGAGAGGAGGAGTATAGGAGGAGCTGGGTCAGAGAGGAGGGGTATAGAAGGAGCCTAGTCAGAGTGGGAGGGGTCAGAGAGGAGGAGTATAGTAGGAGCCTAGTCAGAGTGGGTGGGGTCAGAGAGGAGGAGCCAGGTCAGAGAGGAGGGGTATAGGTGAAGCCTAGTCTGGGTGGGGTTAGAGAGGAGGAGTATAGGAGGAGCTGGGTCAGAGAGGAGGGGTATAGGAGGAGCCTAGTCAGAGTGGGAGGGGTCAGAGAGGAGGAGTATAGGAGGAGCCAGGTCAGAGAGGAGGGGTGTAGGTGGAGCCTTGTCAGAGTGGGAGGGGTCAGAGAGGAGGAGTATAGGCGGAGCCTGGGCAGAATGGGTGGGTTCAGAGAGCAGAGGAAGGGGAGGAGGATCCTGACTTATTGTGGGGTACTGCAAATACTTTTTTACTGCACCCCCCTATACTCTCTGATTTCTGTTGGGAGGGGGCAGTCAAAATTTGGGGGAGCAGTATTAAAAGGTGCTTAGGCGCAACGTGAAGGCGATGGGGTGCACACAATGGCTTGGCTTCCAGGTACTTTTTGGGGGGCTACCATTAGTTTTTATTGCTCTGATCCTCCCTCATGGGGTGTACCCCAAATGGTTAGGGGCCACGGGGGGGGCAAGAAGCTGTTTGACAGTTTCTCTTAACAACAGGGGTCACCATACGATTCTGCTGCAGTTATGGTATTGAAAGGTAAAACAAGGAGCATTTGGCTGTATTTTTGCAGGTGGGGTGCCCCAAAATGTTACTGCCAGCAGCAGCAGCCCCCTTCCTCGCCACCCTGCAGATTGGTATAGGTACCTTTAGGACATTTCTGTTGAAAACAGAGGCTATAGCGAATCGCGCTACAAAATCCGAGAGCACTAACACTTGCTAAATAAAGGTGGCATCGGAGCATACGAATGAGGCAGGGAGAGGCTACTGTTGCAATTGGTTTGGTGGGTCATAGTGAATAACCTCGGCATGCAAATAGGCAGAAGTGTGAGGATTGGCAGTGTCTGTAGAGAATTTTGGCATGCTCTTCAGTTGATGTTTTCCTCCTTGAACTACAGAGGAAAGGCCTGGCCTTACTGTTGGGCAAAACATGTATTTATGATTTTAAGAAGTGTAGTCTGGATGTACTGAGAGGGCCTGTACAGTACGGTAAATGCCTGTATACCCCTGCAATGTGCATCCAACTGTCACTTGAGATTGAACAGCGAACGAAGCAGCTGGGTTACTGACTGAATGTAAATGGAAGGCACATAGGAAGGGTGTTTGTGGTCACTCAAATGATTGAAACCTGGTTGATGCACTACCAAAGCTGGGGTACCAGGCGGAAACATTTGAGGGGTATTGAGATGGTGGTGTCCAGAGGTCAAAATATGTTTCAGAGACACAGAGGTACTGCGGTCCTGGTCCCACATTGGGGGTAGACAAAAGTCCATGCTAAAGATTTCTGTCCAACTGTTACCACATTTTGTGCAGCCTGGCTCCCTCTGTAACGATTCCCCAGTGTCTTTCGATCCTACAGATGACTGTAGCAAACTCCCCAAATTTTTTCTTGGCCTCATACTCCCAAAGGAGTGCCTGACATTTGCCAGCCTAACGATACTCACATTCTGGGAAAAACCTCACTAACTATGCATATTTATCTACCACACATGGCAAATCCTTACAATTGCAGAACATCATATCGCACTTGTCATCTTTGAGGTACTGTAAGTATTTGGATTTGAGGGAAATATTCATCCTTGCTTGCTCTCTCCCATCTGAAGTCTATGGTGCTGCTGTTCCTTTCTCACATGTCCCTTCAAAGAGACAAGTGACACACAGACTCAATCACTCAGCAAACATATATGCTTTGACGTTTTCATCTTGCTGTTTACCTTCCAAATATTCCCCCTGAACCACAAATAAAGGCCTGCCATTCCTCATCCCCTCAGTCAAAGCAGTCCTTCGCTCCTTAGGCCCTGCAAGACCACCATGAACAAGAATCATGTCAGCAAGCAGAAGAAAAGCCTCAGTGTGCTCTTTTGTTCATACTGCTGCCCTCTAGTAACACTTCATGGCAACTGCAGCATAAGAATGGGACTGAGAAGAGGGCTGTCCTATGCAAATAATATCCTCCCATGCATACTTTCTTCTGAGACGGTCGGCGGCTTGTGCCGTGATACCGCTTCCAACCAATGGTCTTCAACCAAATTTTAAAAAAGCCCACCTGCCTTAGATGAAGGATTTTGCAACTCGAAGGAAGCACATGGGGACATCACCCTCATTTAGCAGGGTCCTAAATTGCCTGCTGTCAGCCTGTATACAGAACAAGGGCGTTCGTGGGCGTTCGTGAGCGTTCCTCAAAGGAAGGAGGTGGGTGAATAATTCACAGTGCCAGGGCAGGCCCAGCCCAGCCCAGCCCAGCGCAGCCCAGCCCAGCCCAGCCCGGCACAGCGCACTGCTGTGGAGGTCCATTCCTTCACATCCTGCAGCAGGCATGATGCAGACCTACTAGAGCAAAGGCTTGACTCTGCCCTTGTCTGTCTCTTAAAGAAAACAATCTTTCTAGCTTCTTATTGCACCTGATAAATGGACTCTAGCTTGCCTCAAACTTGACCCATCATTTCATTAGCCAGAGCTCATACTTGACCTTTATTTCTATCCAAGCTCACTGGCACCAAACCCCTGATTTGAGCGAGTTACTCACACCAAAATGAAAAATCACCATCATCCAACCTATTTTACAATAAGTGTAGCACCTTCCTCGCATTCTTGTGCTCAGTTATAACCCCCAATACCACAATTGCACTCTGCAATTCACCAAACTTAAAGGAAAAGGAATGAAGACATTGATAAAGGAAGACAAGGCCTTGTCCCTATTGCACCTACTTGAGAAATAGGGAGGTTGGTAGAAGGTCATGAGGGAAAACATTTGAAATTTTGGGACACACATGCCAAAAAGAGTGTCCACTTTTCTCCTCTGTTACCAAGTAAAAAAAAATCTTAGCAAAAAAAAATACATTCACTTTTTGAAAATTTCCACCTTGGGATACCTCTACAGCATTGGCAGGATTCGAACCCTGGCCTGTGAGGGCTGTCTGCACCAAAGGTACAAGACTTACCTTTGAGCTATAGCTCCTTAGTGGTCTAGAGGATTGCAGTAGTAACTATAAGCAACATGAAGGCCTTGGTGTCCTTCCCGGCGGCTTCCATTGCACATGAAAAGGATGACCATGACATAAGGACAATTTGATAGACTACATACATGGAAACCAGTGTGGTCCAGTGGGTAAGTGCCTGCCTTCCATGCAGGCAACCAGGGTTCAAATCCCGGGTTCGGCACCAGGTGACTGATGGTGGCAGAGCAGAGGTAAGTTGGAGGTGGGCCTAAATGGCCAATTGGTAAGTAAAATGTGTCTGGGTGTTGTGTACGAGTGGAATCATGCCTAGTGAATGAGGGATTGCAGATTTGTTGGTAAGTAAAATAGGTGTGGCCTGAACAGAGACAGGTGAAGGAAAGGTAACAGGTGTTGTGTGCAGGAGGAGGAGGAGCCTAGTCAGAGTGGGTGGGGTCAGAGAGGAGGAGTATAGGAGGAGCTGGGTCAGAGAGGAGGGGTATAGGAGGAGCCTAGTCAGAGTGGGAGGGGTCAGAGAGGAGGAGTATAGGCGGAGCCTGGGCAGAATGGGTGGGTTCAGAGAGCAGAGGAAGGGGAGGAGGATCCTGACTTATTGTGGGGTACTGCAAATACTTTTTTACTGCACCCCCCTATACTCTCTGATTTCTGTTGGGAGGGGGCAGTCAAAATTTGGGGGAGCAGTATTAAAAGGTGCTTAGGCGCAACGTGAAGGCGATGGGGTGCACACAATGGCTTGGCTTCCAGGTACTTTTTGGGGGGCTACCATTAGTTTTTATTGCTCTGATCCTCCCTCATGGGGTGTACCCCAAATGGTTAGGGGCCACGGGGGGGGCAAGAAGCTGTTTGACAGTTTCTCTTAACAACAGGGGTCACCATACGATTCTGCTGCAGTTATGGTATTGAAAGGTAAAACAAGGAGCATTTGGCTGTATTTTTGCAGGTGGGGTGCCCCAAAATGTTACTGCCAGCAGCAGCAGCCCCCTTCCTCGCCACCCTGCAGATTGGTATAGGTACCTTTAGGACATTTCTGTTGAAAACAGAGGCTATAGCGAATCGCGCTACAAAATCCGAGAGCACTAACACTTGCTAAATAAAGGTGGCATCGGAGCATACGAATGAGGCAGGGAGAGGCTACTGTTGCAATTGGTTTGGTGGGTCATAGTGAATAACCTCGGCATGCAAATAGGCAGAAGTGTGAGGATTGGCAGTGTCTGTAGAGAATTTTGGCATGCTCTTCAGTTGATGTTTTCCTCCTTGAACTACAGAGGAAAGGCCTGGCCTTACTGTTGGGCAAAACATGTATTTATGATTTTAAGAAGTGTAGTCTGGATGTACTGAGAGGGCCTGTACAGTACGGTAAATGCCTGTATACCCCTGCAATGTGCATCCAACTGTCACTTGAGATTGAACAGCGAACGAAGCAGCTGGGTTACTGACTGAATGTAAATGGAAGGCACATAGGAAGGGTGTTTGTGGTCACTCAAATGATTGAAACCTGGTTGATGCACTACCAAAGCTGGGGTACCAGGCGGAAACATTTGAGGGGTATTGAGATGGTGGTGTCCAGAGGTCAAAATATGTTTCAGAGACACAGAGGTACTGCGGTCCTGGTCCCACATTGGGGGTAGACAAAAGTCCATGCTAAAGATTTCTGTCCAACTGTTACCACATTTTCTGCAGCCTGGCTCCCTCTGTAACGATTCCCCAGTGTCTTTCGATCCTACAGATGACTGTAGCAAACTTCCCAAATTTTTTCTTGGCCTCATACTCCCAAAGGAGTGCCTGACATTTGCCAGCCTAACGATACTCACATTCTGGGAAAAACCTCACTAACTATGCATATTTATCTACCACACATGGCAAATCCTTACAATTGCAGAACATCATATCGCACTTGTCATCTTTGAGGTACTGTAAGTATTTGGATTTGAGGGAAATATTCATCCTTGCTTGCTCTCTCCCATCTGAAGTCTATGGTGCTGCTGTTCCTTTCTCAAATGTCCCTTCAAAGAGACAAGTGACACACAGACTCAATCACTCAGCAAACATATATGCTTTGACATTTTCATCTTGCTGTTTACCTTCCAAATATTCCCCCTGAACTACAAATAAAGGCCTGCCATTCCTCATCCCCTCAGTCAAAGCAGTCCTTCGCTCCTTAGGCCCTGCAAGACCACCATGAACAAGAATCATGTCAGCAAGCAGAAGAAAAGCCTCAGTGTGCTCTTTTGTTCATACTGCTGCCCTCTAGTAACACTTCATGGCAACTGCAGCATAAGAATGGGACTGAGAAGAGGGCTGTCCTATGCAAATAATATCCTCCCATGCATACTTTCTTCTGAGACGGTCGGCGGCTTGTGCCGTGATACCGCTTCCAACAAATGGTCTTCAACCAAATTTTAAAAAAGCCCACCTGCCTTAGACGAAGGATTTTGCAACTCGAAGGAAGCACATGGGGACATCACCCTCATTTAGCAGGGTCCTAAATTGCCTGCTGTCAGCCTGTATACAGAACAAGGGCGTTCGTGGGCGTTCGTGAGCGTTCCTCAAAGGAAGGAGGTGGGTGATTAATTCACAGTGCCAGGGCAGGCCCAGCCCAGCCCAGCCCAGCCCAGCCCAGCCCAGCCCAGCGCAGCCCAGCCCGGCACAGCGCACTGCTGTGGAGGTCCATTCCTTCACATCCTGCAGCAGGCATGATGCAGACCTACTAGAGCAAAGGCTTGACTCTGCCCTTGTCTGTCTCTTAAAGAAAACAATCTTTCTAGCTTCTTATTGCACCTGATAAATGGACTCTAGCTTGCCTCAAACTTGACCCATCATTTCATTAGCCAGAGCTCATACTTGACCTTTATTTCTATCCAAGCTCACTGGCACCAAACCCCTGATTTGAGCGAGTTACTCACACCAAAATGAAAAATCACCATCATCCAACCTATTTTACAATAAGTGTAGCACCTTCCTCGCATTCTTGTGCTCAGTTATAACCCCCAATACCACAATTGCACTCTGCAATTCACCAAACTTAAAGGAAAAGGAATGAAGACATTGATAAAGGAAGACAAGGCCTTGTCCCTATTGCACCTACTTGAGAAATAGGGAGGTTGGTAGAAGGTCATGAGGGAAAACATTTGAAATTTTGGGACACACATGCCAAAAAGAGGTCCACTTTTCTCCTCTGTTACCAAGTAAAAAAAAATCTTAGCAAAAAAAAAACATTCACTTTTTGAAAATTTCCACCTTGGGATACCTCTACAGCATTGGCAGGATTCGAACCCTGGCCTGTGAGGGCTGTCTGCACCAAAGGTACAAGACTTACCTTTGAGCTATAGCTCCTTAGTGGTCTAGAGGATTGCAGTAGTAACTATAAGCAACATGAAGGCCTTGGTGTCCTTCCCGGCGGCTTCCATTGCACATGAAAAGGATGACCATGACATAAGGACAATTTGATAGGCTACATACATGGAAACCAGTGTGGTCCAGTGGGTAAGTGCCTGCCTTCCATGCAGGCAACCAGGGTTCAAATCCCGGGTTCGGCACCAGGTGACTGATGGTGGCAGAGCAGAGGTAAGTTGGAGGTGGGCCTAAATGGCCAATTGGTAAGTAAAATGTGTCTGGGTGTTGTGTACGAGTGGAATCATGCCTAGTGAATGAGGGATTGCAGATTGGTTGGTAAGTAAAATAGGTGTGGCCTGAACAGAGACAGGTGAAAGAAAGGTAACAGGTGTTGTGTGCAGGAGGAGGAGGAGCCTAGTCAGAGTGGGTGGGGTCAGAGAGGAGGAGTATAGGAGGAGCTGGGTCAGAGAGGAGGGGTATAGGAGGAGCCTAGTCAGAGTGGGAGGGGTCAGAGAGGAGGAGTATAGGAGGAGCCAGGTCAGAGAGGAGGGGTGTAGGTGGAGCCTTGTCAGAGTGGGAGGGGTCAGAGAGGAGGAGTATAGGCGGAGCCTGGGCAGAATGGGTGGGTTCAGAGAGCAGAGGAAGGGGAGGAGGATCCTGACTTATTGTGGGGTACTGCAAATACTTTTTTACTGCACCCCCCTATACTCTCTGATTTCTGTTGGGAGGGGGCAGTCAAAATTTGGGGGAGCAGTATTAAAAGGTGCTTAGGCGCAACGTGAAGGCGATGGGGTGCACACAATGGCTTGGCTTCCAGGTACTTTTTGGGGGGCTACCATTAGTTTTTATTGCTCTGATCCTCCCTCATGGGGTGTACCCCAAATGGTTAGGGGCCACGGGGGGGGGGGCAAGAAGCTGTTTGACAGTTTCTCTTAACAACAGGGGTCACCATACGATTCTGCTGCAGTTATGGTATTGAAAGGTAAAACAAGGAGCATTTGGCTGTATTTTTGCAGGTGGGGTGCCCCAAAATGTTACTGCCAGCAGCAGCAGCCCCCTTCCTCGCCACCCTGCAGATTGGTATAGGTACCTTTAGGACATTTCTGTTGAAAACAGAGGCTATAGCGAATCGCGCTACAAAATCCGAGAGCACTAACACTTGCTAAATAAAGGTGGCATCGGAGCATACGAATGAGGCAGGGAGAGGCTACTGTTGCAATTGGTTTGGTGGGTCATAGTGAATAACCTCGGCATGCAAATAGGCAGAAGTGTGAGGATTGGCAGTGTCTGTAGAGAATTTTGGCATGCTCTTCAGTTGATGTTTTCCTCCTTGAACTACAGAGGAAAGGCCTGGCCTTACTGTTGGGCAAAACATGTATTTATGATTTTAAGAAGTGTAGTCTGGATGTACTGAGAGGGCCTGTACAGTACGGTAAATGCCTGTATACCCCTGCAATGTGCATCCAACTGTCACTTGAGATTGAACAGCGAACGAAGCAGCTGGGTTACTGACTGAATGTAAATGGAAGGCACATAGGAAGGGTGTTTGTGGTCACTCAAATGATTGAAACCTGGTTGATGCACTACCAAAGCTGGGGTACCAGGCGGAAACATTTGAGGGGTATTGAGATGGTGGTGTCCAGAGGTCAAAATATGTTTCAGAGACACAGAGGTACTGCGGTCCTGGTCCCACATTGGGGGTAGACAAAAGTCCATGCTAAAGATTTCTGTCCAACTGTTACCACATTTTGTGCAGCCTGGCTCCCTCTGTAACGATTCCCCAGTGTCTTTCGATCCTACAGATGACTGTAGCAAACTCCCCAAATTTTTTCTTGGCCTCATACTCCCAAAGGAGTGCCTGACATTTGCCAGCCTAACGATACTCACATTCTGGGAAAAACCTCACTAACTATGCATATTTATCTACCACACATGGCAAATCCTTACAATTGCAGAACATCATATCGCACTTGTCATCTTTGAGGTACTGTAAGTATTTGGATTTGAGGGAAATATTCATCCTTGCTTGCTCTCTCCCATCTGAAGTCTATGGTGCTGCTGTTCCTTTCTCACATGTCCCTTCAAAGAGACAAGTGACACACAGACTCAATCACTCAGCAAACATATATGCTTTGACGTTTTCATCTTGCTGTTTACCTTCCAAATATTCCCCCTGAACCACAAATAAAGGCCTGCCATTCCTCATCCCCTCAGTCAAAGCAGTCCTTCGCTCCTTAGGCCCTGCAAGACCACCATGAACAAGAATCATGTCAGCAAGCAGAAGAAAAGCCTCAGTGTGCTCTTTTGTTCATACTGCTGCCCTCTAGTAACACTTCATGGCAACTGCAGCATAAGAATGGGACTGAGAAGAGGGCTGTCCTATGCAAATAATATCCTCCCATGCATACTTTCTTCTGAGACGGTCGGCGGCTTGTGCCGTGATACCGCTTCCAACAAATGGTCTTCAACCAAATTTTAAAAAAGCCCACCTGCCTTAGATGAAGGATTTTGCAACTCGAAGGAAGCACATGGGGACATCACCCTCATTTAGCAGGGTCCTAAATTGCCTGCTGTCAGCCTGTATACAGAACAAGGGCGTTCGTGGGCGTTCGTGAGCGTTCCTCAAAGGAAGGAGGTGGGTGATTAATTCACAGTGCCAGGGCAGGCCCAGCCCAGCCCAGCCCAGCGCAGCCCAGTCCAGCCCGGCACAGCGCACTGCTGTGGAGGTCCATTCCTTCACATCCTGCAGCAGGCATGATGCAGACCTACTAGAGCAAAGGCTTGACTCTGCCCTTGTCTGTCTCTTAAAGAAAACAATCTTTCTAGCTTCTTATTGCACCTGATAAATGGACTCTAGCTTGCCTCAAACTTGACCCATCATTTCATTAGCCAGAGCTCATACTTGACCTTTATTTCTATCCAAGCTCACTGGCACCAAACCCCTGATTTGAGCGAGTTACTCACACCAAAATGAAAAATCACCATCATCCAACCTATTTTACAATAAGTGTAGCACCTTCCTCGCATTCTTGTGCTCAGTTATAACCCCCAATACCACAATTGCACTCTGCAATTCACCAAACTTAAAGGAAAAGGAATGAAGACATTGATAAAGGAAGACAAGGCCTTGTCCCTATTGCACCTACTTGAGAAATAGGGAGGTTGGTAGAAGGTCATGAGGGAAAACATTTGAAATTTTGGGACACACATGCCAAAAAGAGTGTCCACTTTTCTCCTCTGTTACCAAGTAAAAAAAAATCTTAGCAAAAAAAAAAACATTCACTTTTTGAAAATTTCCACCTTGGGATACCTCTACAGCATTGGCAGGATTCGAACCCTGGCCTGTGAGGGCTGTCTGCACCAAAGGTACAAGACTTACCTTTGAGCTATAGCTCCTTAGTGGTCTAGAGGATTGCAGTAGTAACTATAAGCAACATGAAGGCCTTGGTGTCCTTCCCGGCGGCTTCCATTGCACATGAAAAGGATGACCATGACATAAGGACAATTTGATAGACTACATACATGGAAACCAGTGTGGTCCAGTGGGTAAGTGCCTGCCTTCCATGCAGGCAACCAGGGTTCAAATCCCGGGTTCGGCACCAGGTGACTGATGGTGGCAGAGCAGAGGTAAGTTGGAGGTGGGCCTAAATGGCCAATTGGTAAGTAAAATGTGTCTGGGTGTTGTGTACGAGTGGAATCATGCCTAGTGAATGAGGGATTACAGATTTGTTGGTAAGTAAAATAGGTGTGGCCTGAACAGAGACAGGTGAAAGAAAGGTAACAGGTGTTGTGTGCAGGAGGAGGAGGAGCCTAGTCAGAGTGGGTGGGGTCAGAGAGGAGGAGTATAGGAGGAGCTGGGTCAGAGAGGAGGGGTATAGGCGGAGCCTGGGCAGAATGGGTGGGTTCAGAGAGCAGAGGAAGGGGAGGAGGATCCTGACTTATTGTGGGGTACTGCAAATACTTTTTTACTGCACCCCCCTATACTCTCTGATTTCTGTTGGGAGGGGGCAGTCAAAATTTGGGGGAGCAGTATTAAAAGGTGCTTAGGCGCAACGTGAAGGCGATGGGGTGCACACAATGGCTTGGCTTCCAGGTACTTTTTGGGGGGCTACCATTAGTTTTTATTGCTCTGATCCTCCCTCATGGGGTGTACCCCAAATGGTTAGGGGCCACGGGGGGGGCAAGAAGCTGTTTGACAGTTTCTCTTAACAACAGGGGTCACCATACGATTCTGCTGCAGTTATGGTATTGAAAGGTAAAACAAGGAGCATTTGGCTGTATTTTTGCAGGTGGGGTGCCCCAAAATGTTACTGCCAGCAGCAGCAGCCCCCTTCCTCGCCACCCTGCAGATTGGTATAGGTACCTTTAGGACATTTCTGTTGAAAACAGAGGCTATAGCGAATCGCGCTACAAAATCCGAGAGCACTAACACTTGCTAAATAAAGGTGGCATCGGAGCATACGAATGAGGCAGGGAGAGGCTACTGTTGCAATTGGTTTGGTGGGTCATAGTGAATAACCTCGGCATGCAAATAGGCAGAAGTGTGAGGATTGGCAGTGTCTGTAGAGAATTTTGGCATGCTCTTCAGTTGATGTTTTCCTCCTTGAACTACAGAGGAAAGGCCTGGCCTTACTGTTGGGCAAAACATGTATTTATGATTTTAAGAAGTGTAGTCTGGATGTACTGAGAGGGCCTGTACAGTACGGTAAATGCCTGTATACCCCTGCAATGTGCATCCAACTGTCACTTGAGATTGAACAGCGAACGAAGCAGCTGGGTTACTGACTGAATGTAAATGGAAGGCACATAGGAAGGGTGTTTTTGGTCACTCAAATGATTGAAACCTGGTTGATGCACTACCAAAGCTGGGGTACCAGGCGGAAACATTTGAGGGGTATTGAGATGGTGGTGTCCAGAGGTCAAAATATGTTTCAGAGACACAGAGGTACTGCGGTCCTGGTCCCACATTGGGGGTAGACAAAAGTCCATGCTAAAGATTTCTGTCCAACTGTTACCACATTTTGTGCAGCCTGGCTCCCTCTGTAACGATTCCCCAGTGTCTTTCGATCCTACAGATGACTGTAGCAAACTCCCCAAATTTTTTCTTGGCCTCATACTCCCAAAGGAGTGCCTGACATTTGCCAGCCTAACGATACTCACATTCTGGGAAAAACCTCACTAACTATGCATATTTATCTACCACACATGGCAAATCCTTACAATTGCAGAACATCATATCGCACTTGTCATCTTTGAGGTACTGTAAGTATTTGGATTTGAGGGAAATATTCATCCTTGCTTGCTCTCTCCCATCTGAAGTCTATGGTGCTGCTGTTCCTTTCTCACATGTCCCTTCAAAGAGACAAGTGACACACAGACTCAATCACTCAGCAAACATATATGCTTTGACGTTTTCATCTTGCTGTTTACCTTCCAAATATTCCCCCTGAACCACAAATAAAGGCCTGCCATTCCTCATCCCCTCAGTCAAAGCAGTCCTTCGCTCCTTAGGCCCTGCAAGACCACCATGAACAAGAATCATGTCAGCAAGCAGAAGAAAAGCCTCAGTGTGCTCTTTTGTTCATACTGCTGCCCTCTAGTAACACTTCATGGCAACTGCAGCATAAGAATGGGACTGAGAAGAGGGCTGTCCTATGCAAATAATATCCTCCCATGCATACTTTCTTCTGAGACGGTCGGCGGCTTGTGCCGTGATACCGCTTCCAACAAATGGTCTTCAACCAAATTTTAAAAAAGCCCACCTGCCTTAGATGAAGGATTTTGCAACTCGAAGGAAGCACATGGGGACATCACCCTCATTTAGCAGGGTCCTAAATTGCCTGCTGTCAGCCTGTATACAGAACAAGGGCGTTCGTGGGCGTTCGTGAGCGTTCCTCAAAGGAAGGAGGTGGGTGATTAATTCACAGTGCCAGGGCAGGCCCAGCCCAGCCCAGCCCAGCGCAGCCCAGCCCGGCACAGCGCACTGCTGTGGAGGTCCATTCCTTCACATCCTGCAGCAGGCATGATGCAGACCTACTAGAGCAAAGGCTTGACTCTGCCCTTGTCTGTCTCTTAAAGAAAACAATCTTTCTAGCTTCTTATTGCACCTGATAAATGGACTCTAGCTTGCCTCAAACTTGACCCATCATTTCATTAGCCAGAGCTCATACTTGACCTTTATTTCTATCCAAGCTCACTGGCACCAAACCCCTGATTTGAGCGAGTTACTCACACCAAAATGAAAAATCACCATCATCCAACCTATTTTACAATAAGTGTAGCACCTTCCTCGCATTCTTGTGCTCAGTTATAACCCCCAATACCACAATTGCACTCTGCAATTCACCAAACTTAAAGGAAAAGGAATGAAGACATTGATAAAGGAAGACAAGGCCTTGTCCCTATTGCACCTACTTGAGAAATAGGGAGGTTGGTAGAAGGTCATGAGGGAAAACATTTGAAATTTTGGGACACACATGCCAAAAAGAGTGTCCACTTTTCTCCTCTGTTACCAAGTAAAAAAAAATCTTAGCAAAAAAAAATACATTCACTTTTTGAAAATTTCCACCTTGGGATACCTCTACAGCATTGGCAGGATTCGAACCCTGGCCTGTGAGGGCTGTCTGCACCAAAGGTACAAGACTTACCTTTGAGCTATAGCTCCTTAGTGGTCTAGAGGATTGCAGTAGTAACTATAAGCAACATGAAGGCCTTGGTGTCCTTCCCGGCGGCTTCCATTGCACATGAAAAGGATGACCATGACATAAGGACAATTTGATAGACTACATACATGGAAACCAGTGTGGTCCAGTGGGTAAGTGCCTGCCTTCCATGCAGGCAACCAGGGTTCAAATCCCGGGTTCGGCACCAGGTGACTGATGGTGGCAGAGCAGAGGTAAGTTGGAGGTGGGCCTAAATGGCCAATTGGTAAGTAAAATGTGTCTGGGTGTTGTGTACGAGTGGAATCATGCCTAGTGAATGAGGGATTGCAGATTTGTTGGTAAGTAAAATAGGTGTGGCCTGAACAGAGACAGGTGAAGGAAAGGTAACAGGTGTTGTGTGCAGGAGGAGGAGGAGCCTAGTCAGAGTGGGTGGGGTCAGAGAGGAGGAGTATAGGAGGAGCTGGGTCAGAGAGGAGGGGTATAGGAGGAGCCTAGTCAGAGTGGGAGGGGTCAGAGAGGAGGAGTATAGGCGGAGCCTGGGCAGAATGGGTGGGTTCAGAGAGCAGAGGAAGGGGAGGAGGATCCTGACTTATTGTGGGGTACTGCAAATACTTTTTTACTGCACCCCCCTATACTCTCTGATTTCTGTTGGGAGGGGGCAGTCAAAATTTGGGGGAGCAGTATTAAAAGGTGCTTAGGCGCAACGTGAAGGCGATGGGGTGCACACAATGGCTTGGCTTCCAGGTACTTTTTGGGGGGCTACCATTAGTTTTTATTGCTCTGATCCTCCCTCATGGGGTGTACCCCAAATGGTTAGGGGCCACGGGGGGGGCAAGAAGCTGTTTGACAGTTTCTCTTAACAACAGGGGTCACCATACGATTCTGCTGCAGTTATGGTATTGAAAGGTAAAACAAGGAGCATTTGGCTGTATTTTTGCAGGTGGGGTGCCCCAAAATGTTACTGCCAGCAGCAGCAGCCCCCTTCCTCGCCACCCTGCAGATTGGTATAGGTACCTTTAGGACATTTCTGTTGAAAACAGAGGCTATAGCGAATCGCGCTACAAAATCCGAGAGCACTAACACTTGCTAAATAAAGGTGGCATCGGAGCATACGAATGAGGCAGGGAGAGGCTACTGTTGCAATTGGTTTGGTGGGTCATAGTGAATAACCTCGGCATGCAAATAGGCAGAAGTGTGAGGATTGGCAGTGTCTGTAGAGAATTTTGGCATGCTCTTCAGTTGATGTTTTCCTCCTTGAACTACAGAGGAAAGGCCTGGCCTTACTGTTGGGCAAAACATGTATTTATGATTTTAAGAAGTGTAGTCTGGATGTTCTGAGAGGGCCTGTACAGTACGGTAAATGCCTGTATACCCCTGCAATGTGCATCCAACTGTCACTTGAGATTGAACAGCGAACGAAGCAGCTGGGTTACTGACTGAATGTAAATGGAAGGCACATAGGAAGGGTGTTTGTGGTCACTCAAATGATTGAAACCTGGTTGATGCACTACCAAAGCTGGGGTACCAGGCGGAAACATTTGAGGGGTATTGAGATGGTGGTGTCCAGAGGTCAAAATATGTTTCAGAGACACAGAGGTACTGCGGTCCTGGTCCCACATTGGGGGTAGACAAAAGTCCATGCTAAAGATTTCTGTCCAACTGTTACCACATTTTCTGCAGCCTGGCTCCCTCTGTAACGATTCCCCAGTGTCTTTCGATCCTACAGATGACTGTAGCAAACTTCCCAAATTTTTTCTTGGCCTCATACTCCCAAAGGAGTGCCTGACATTTGCCAGCCTAACGATACTCACATTCTGGGAAAAACCTCACTAACTATGCATATTTATCTACCACACATGGCAAATCCTTACAATTGCAGAACATCATATCGCACTTGTCATCTTTGAGGTACTGTAAGTATTTGGATTTGAGGGAAATATTCATCCTTGCTTGCTCTCTCCCATCTGAAGTCTATGGTGCTGCTGTTCCTTTCTCACATGTCCCTTCAAAGAGACAAGTGACACACAGACTCAATCACTCAGCAAACATATATGCTTTGACATTTTCATCTTGCTGTTTACCTTCCAAATATTCCCCCTGAACTACAAATAAAGGCCTGCCATTCCTCATCCCCTCAGTCAAAGCAGTCCTTCGCTCCTTAGGCCCTGCAAGACCACCATGAACAAGAATCATGTCAGCAAGCAGAAGAAAAGCCTCAGTGTGCTCTTTTGTTCATACTGCTGCCCTCTAGTAACACTTCATGGCAACTGCAGCATAAGAATGGGACTGAGAAGAGGGCTGTCCTATGCAAATAATATCCTCCCATGCATACTTTCTTCTGAGACGGTCGGCGGCTTGTGCCGTGATACCGCTTCCAACAAATGGTCTTCAACCAAATTTTAAAAAAGCCCACCTGCCTTAGACGAAGGATTTTGCAACTCGAAGGAAGCACATGGGGACATCACCCTCATTTAGCAGGGTCCTAAATTGCCTGCTGTCAGCCTGTATACAGAACAAGGGCGTTCGTGGGCGTTCGTGAGCGTTCCTCAAAGGAAGGAGGTGGGTGATTAATTCACAGTGCCAGGGCAGGCCCAGCCCAGCCCAGCCCAGCCCAGCCCAGCCCAGCCCAGCGCAGCCCAGCCCGGCACAGCGCACTGCTGTGGAGGTCCATTCCTTCACATCCTGCAGCAGGCATGATGCAGACCTACTAGAGCAAAGGCTTGACTCTGCCCTTGTCTGTCTCTTAAAGAAAACAATCTTTCTAGCTTCTTATTGCACCTGATAAATGGACTCTAGCTTGCCTCAAACTTGACCCATCATTTCATTAGCCAGAGCTCATACTTGACCTTTATTTCTATCCAAGCTCACTGGCACCAAACCCCTGATTTGAGCGAGTTACTCACACCAAAATGAAAAATCACCATCATCCAACCTATTTTACAATAAGTGTAGCACCTTCCTCGCATTCTTGTGCTCAGTTATAACCCCCAATACCACAATTGCACTCTGCAATTCACCAAACTTAAAGGAAAAGGAATGAAGACATTGATAAAGGAAGACAAGGCCTTGTCCCTATTGCACCTACTTGAGAAATAGGGAGGTTGGTAGAAGGTCATGAGGGAAAACATTTGAAATTTTGGGACACACATGCCAAAAAGAGGTCCACTTTTCTCCTCTGTTACCAAGTAAAAAAAAATCTTAGCAAAAAAAAAACATTCACTTTTTGAAAATTTCCACCTTGGGATACCTCTACAGCATTGGCAGGATTCGAACCCTGGCCTGTGAGGGCTGTCTGCACCAAAGGTACAAGACTTACCTTTGAGCTATAGCTCCTTAGTGGTCTAGAGGATTGCAGTAGTAACTATAAGCAACATGAAGGCCTTGGTGTCCTTCCCGGCGGCTTCCATTGCACATGAAAAGGATGACCATGACATAAGGACAATTTGATAGGCTACATACATGGAAACCAGTGTGGTCCAGTGGGTAAGTGCCTGCCTTCCATGCAGGCAACCAGGGTTCAAATCCCGGGTTCGGCACCAGGTGACTGATGGTGGCAGAGCAGAGGTAAGTTGGAGGTGGGCCTAAATGGCCAATTGGTAAGTAAAATGTGTCTGGGTGTTGTGTACGAGTGGAATCATGCCTAGTGAATGAGGGATTGCAGATTGGTTGGTAAGTAAAATAGGTGTGGCCTGAACAGAGACAGGTGAAAGAAAGGTAACAGGTGTTGTGTGCAGGAGGAGGAGGAGCCTAGTCAGAGTGGGTGGGGTCAGAGAGGAGGAGTATAGGAGGAGCTGGGTCAGAGAGGAGGGGTATAGGAGGAGCCTAGTCAGAGTGGGAGGGGTCAGAGAGGAGGAGTATAGGAGGAGCCAGGTCAGAGAGGAGGGGTGTAGGTGGAGCCTTGTCAGAGTGGGAGGGGTCAGAGAGGAGGAGTATAGGCGGAGCCTGGGCAGAATGGGTGGGTTCAGAGAGCAGAGGAAGGGGAGGAGGATCCTGACTTATTGTGGGGTACTGCAAATACTTTTTTACTGCACCCCCCTATACTCTCTGATTTCTGTTGGGAGGGGGCAGTCAAAATTTGGGGGAGCAGTATTAAAAGGTGCTTAGGCGCAACGTGAAGGCGATGGGGTGCACACAATGGCTTGGCTTCCAGGTACTTTTTGGGGGGCTACCATTAGTTTTTATTGCTCTGATCCTCCCTCATGGGGTGTACCCCAAATGGTTAGGGGCCACGGGGGGGGGGCAAGAAGCTGTTTGACAGTTTCTCTTAACAACAGGGGTCACCATACGATTCTGCTGCAGTTATGGTATTGAAAGGTAAAACAAGGAGCATTTGGCTGTATTTTTGCAGGTGGGGTGCCCCAAAATGTTACTGCCAGCAGCAGCAGCCCCCTTCCTCGCCACCCTGCAGATTGGTATAGGTACCTTTAGGACATTTCTGTTGAAAACAGAGGCTATAGCGAATCGCGCTACAAAATCCGAGAGCACTAACACTTGCTAAATAAAGGTGGCATCGGAGCATACGAATGAGGCAGGGAGAGGCTACTGTTGCAATTGGTTTGGTGGGTCATAGTGAATAACCTCGGCATGCAAATAGGCAGAAGTGTGAGGATTGGCAGTGTCTGTAGAGAATTTTGGCATGCTCTTCAGTTGATGTTTTCCTCCTTGAACTACAGAGGAAAGGCCTGGCCTTACTGTTGGGCAAAACATGTATTTATGATTTTAAGAAGTGTAGTCTGGATGTACTGAGAGGGCCTGTACAGTACGGTAAATGCCTGTATACCCCTGCAATGTGCATCCAACTGTCACTTGAGATTGAACAGCGAACGAAGCAGCTGGGTTACTGACTGAATGTAAATGGAAGGCACATAGGAAGGGTGTTTGTGGTCACTCAAATGATTGAAACCTGGTTGATGCACTACCAAAGCTGGGGTACCAGGCGGAAACATTTGAGGGGTATTGAGATGGTGGTGTCCAGAGGTCAAAATATGTTTCAGAGACACAGAGGTACTGCGGTCCTGGTCCCACATTGGGGGTAGACAAAAGTCCATGCTAAAGATTTCTGTCCAACTGTTACCACATTTTGTGCAGCCTGGCTCCCTCTGTAACGATTCCCCAGTGTCTTTCGATCCTACAGATGACTGTAGCAAACTCCCCAAATTTTTTCTTGGCCTCATACTCCCAAAGGAGTGCCTGACATTTGCCAGCCTAACGATACTCACATTCTGGGAAAAACCTCACTAACTATGCATATTTATCTACCACACATGGCAAATCCTTACAATTGCAGAACATCATATCGCACTTGTCATCTTTGAGGTACTGTAAGTATTTGGATTTGAGGGAAATATTCATCCTTGCTTGCTCTCTCCCATCTGAAGTCTATGGTGCTGCTGTTCCTTTCTCACATGTCCCTTCAAAGAGACAAGTGACACACAGACTCAATCACTCAGCAAACATATATGCTTTGACGTTTTCATCTTGCTGTTTACCTTCCAAATATTCCCCCTGAACCACAAATAAAGGCCTGCCATTCCTCATCCCCTCAGTCAAAGCAGTCCTTCGCTCCTTAGGCCCTGCAAGACCACCATGAACAAGAATCATGTCAGCAAGCAGAAGAAAAGCCTCAGTGTGCTCTTTTGTTCATACTGCTGCCCTCTAGTAACACTTCATGGCAACTGCAGCATAAGAATGGGACTGAGAAGAGGGCTGTCCTATGCAAATAATATCCTCCCATGCATACTTTCTTCTGAGACGGTCGGCGGCTTGTGCCGTGATACCGCTTCCAACAAATGGTCTTCAACCAAATTTTAAAAAAGCCCACCTGCCTTAGATGAAGGATTTTGCAACTCGAAGGAAGCACATGGGGACATCACCCTCATTTAGCAGGGTCCTAAATTGCCTGCTGTCAGCCTGTATACAGAACAAGGGCGTTCGTGGGCGTTCGTGAGCGTTCCTCAAAGGAAGGAGGTGGGTGATTAATTCACAGTGCCAGGGCAGGCCCAGCCCAGCCCAGCCCAGCGCAGCCCAGTCCAGCCCGGCACAGCGCACTGCTGTGGAGGTCCATTCCTTCACATCCTGCAGCAGGCATGATGCAGACCTACTAGAGCAAAGGCTTGACTCTGCCCTTGTCTGTCTCTTAAAGAAAACAATCTTTCTAGCTTCTTATTGCACCTGATAAATGGACTCTAGCTTGCCTCAAACTTGACCCATCATTTCATTAGCCAGAGCTCATACTTGACCTTTATTTCTATCCAAGCTCACTGGCACCAAACCCCTGATTTGAGCGAGTTACTCACACCAAAATGAAAAATCACCATCATCCAACCTATTTTACAATAAGTGTAGCACCTTCCTCGCATTCTTGTGCTCAGTTATAACCCCCAATACCACAATTGCACTCTGCAATTCACCAAACTTAAAGGAAAAGGAATGAAGACATTGATAAAGGAAGACAAGGCCTTGTCCCTATTGCACCTACTTGAGAAATAGGGAGGTTGGTAGAAGGTCATGAGGGAAAACATTTGAAATTTTGGGACACACATGCCAAAAAGAGTGTCCACTTTTCTCCTCTGTTACCAAGTAAAAAAAAATCTTAGCAAAAAAAAAAACATTCACTTTTTGAAAATTTCCACCTTGGGATACCTCTACAGCATTGGCAGGATTCGAACCCTGGCCTGTGAGGGCTGTCTGCACCAAAGGTACAAGACTTACCTTTGAGCTATAGCTCCTTAGTGGTCTAGAGGATTGCAGTAGTAACTATAAGCAACATGAAGGCCTTGGTGTCCATCCCGGCGGCTTCCATTGCACATGAAAAGGATGACCATGACATAAGGACAATTTGATAGACTACATACATGGAAACCAGTGTGGTCCAGTGGGTAAGTGCCTGCCTTCCATGCAGGCAACCAGGGTTCAAATCCCGGGTTCGGCACCAGGTGACTGATGGTGGCAGAGCAGAGGTAAGTTGGAGGTGGGCCTAAATGGCCAATTGGTAAGTAAAATGTGTCTGGGTGTTGTGTACGAGTGGAATCATGCCTAGTGAATGAGGGATTACAGATTTGTTGGTAAGTAAAATAGGTGTGGCCTGAACAGAGACAGGTGAAAGAAAGGTAACAGGTGTTGTGTGCAGGAGGAGGAGGAGCCTAGTCAGAGTGGGTGGGGTCAGAGAGGAGGAGTATAGGAGGAGCTGGGTCAGAGAGGAGGGGTATAGGCGGAGCCTGGGCAGAATGGGTGGGTTCAGAGAGCAGAGGAAGGGGAGGAGGATCCTGACTTATTGTGGGGTACTGCAAATACTTTTTTACTGCACCCCCCTATACTCTCTGATTTCTGTTGGGAGGGGGCAGTCAAAATTTGGGGGAGCAGTATTAAAAGGTGCTTAGGCGCAACGTGAAGGCGATGGGGTGCACACAATGGCTTGGCTTCCAGGTACTTTTTGGGGGGCTACCATTAGTTTTTATTGCTCTGATCCTCCCTCATGGGGTGTACCCCAAATGGTTAGGGGCCACGGGGGGGGGGCAAGAAGCTGTTTGACAGTTTCTCTTAACAACAGGGGTCACCATACGATTCTGCTGCAGTTATGGTATTGAAAGGTAAAACAAGGAGCATTTGGCTGTATTTTTGCAGGTGGGGTGCCCCAAAATGTTACTGCCAGCAGCAGCAGCCCCCTTCCTCGCCACCCTGCAGATTGGTATAGGTACCTTTAGGACATTTCTGTTGAAAACAGAGGCTATAGCGAATCGCGCTACAAAATCCGAGAGCACTAACACTTGCTAAATAAAGGTGGCATCGGAGCATACGAATGAGGCAGGGAGAGGCTACTGTTGCAATTGGTTTGGTGGGTCATAGTGAATAACCTCGGCATGCAAATAGGCAGAAGTGTGAGGATTGGCAGTGTCTGTAGAGAATTTTGGCATGCTCTTCAGTTGATGTTTTCCTCCTTGAACTACAGAGGAAAGGCCTGGCCTTACTGTTGGGCAAAACATGTATTTATGATTTTAAGAAGTGTAGTCTGGATGTACTGAGAGGGCCTGTACAGTACGGTAAATGCCTGTATACCCCTGCAATGTGCATCCAACTGTCACTTGAGATTGAACAGCGAACGAAGCAGCTGGGTTACTGACTGAATGTAAATGGAAGGCACATAGGAAGGGTGTTTTTGGTCACTCAAATGATTGAAACCTGGTTGATGCACTACCAAAGCTGGGGTACCAGGCGGAAACATTTGAGGGGTATTGAGATGGTGGTGTCCAGAGGTCAAAATATGTTTCAGAGACACAGAGGTACTGCGGTCCTGGTCCCACATTGGGGGTAGACAAAAGTCCATGCTAAAGATTTCTGTCCAACTGTTACCACATTTCGTGCAGCCTGGCTCCCTCTGTAACGATTCCCCAGTGTCTTTCGATCCTACAGATGACTGTAGCAAACTCCCCAAATTTTTTCTTGGCCTCATACTCCCAAAGGAGTGCCTGACATTTGCCAGCCTAACGATACTCACATTCTGGGAAAAACCTCACTAACTATGCATATTTATCTACCACACATGGCAAATCCTTACAATTGCAGAACATCATATCGCACTTGTCATCTTTGAGGTACTGTAAGTATTTGGATTTGAGGGAAATATTCATCCTTGCTTGCTCTCTCCCATCTGAAGTCTATGGTGCTGCTGTTCCTTTCTCACATGTCCCTTCAAAGAGACAAGTGACACACAGACTCAATCACTCAGCAAACATATATGCTTTGACGTTTTCATCTTGCTGTTTACCTTCCAAATATTCCCCCTGAACCACAAATAAAGGCCTGCCATTCCTCATCCCCTCAGTCAAAGCAGTCCTTCGCTCCTTAGGCCCTGCAAGACCACCATGAACAAGAATCATGTCAGCAAGCAGAAGAAAAGCCTCAGTGTGCTCTTTTGTTCATACTGCTGCCCTCTAGTAACACTTCATGGCAACTGCAGCATAAGAATGGGACTGAGAAGAGGGCTGTCCTATGCAAATAATATCCTCCCATGCATACTTTCTTCTGAGACGGTCGGCGGCTTGTGCCGTGATACCGCTTCCAACAAATGGTCTTCAACCAAATTTTAAAAAAGCCCACCTGCCTTAGATGAAGGATTTTGCAACTCGAAGGAAGCACATGGGGACATCACCCTCATTTAGCAGGGTCCTAAATTGCCTGCTGTCAGCCTGTATACAGAACAAGGGCGTTCGTGGGCGTTCGTGAGCGTTCCTCAAAGGAAGGAGGTGGGTGATTAATTCACAGTGCCAGGGCAGGCCCAGCCCAGCCCAGCCCAGCCCAGCCCAGCCCAGCCCAGCCCAGCGCAGCCCAGCCCGGCACAGCGCACTGCTGTGGAGTGTGGAGGTCCATTTCTTCACATCCTGCAGCAGGCATGATGCAGACCTACTAGAGCAAAGGCTTGACTCTGCCCTTGTCTGTCTCTTAAAGAAAACAATCTTTCTAGCTTCTTATTGCACCTGATAAATGGACTCTAGCTTGCCTCAAACTTGACCCATCATTTCATTAGCCAGAGCTCATACTTGACCTTTATTTCTATCCAAGCTCACTGGCACCAAACCCCTGATTTGAGCGAGTTACTCACACCAAAATGAAAAATCACCATCATCCAACCTATTTTACAATAAGTGTAGCACCTTCCTCGCATTCTTGTGCTCAGTTATAACCCCCAATACCACAATTGCACTCTGCAATTCACCAAACTTAAAGGAAAAGGAATGAAGACATTGATAAAGGAAGACAAGGCCTTGTCCCTATTGCACCTACTTGAGAAATAGGGAGGTTGGTAGAAGGTCATGAGGGAAAACATTTGAAATTTTGGGACACACATGCCAAAAAGAGGTCCACTTTTCTCCTCTGTTACCAAGTAAAAAAAAATCTTAGCAAAAAAAAAACATTCACTTTTTGAAAATTTCCACCTTGGGATACCTCTACAGCATTGGCAGGATTCGAACCCTGGCCTGTGAGGGCTGTCTGCACCAAAGGTACAAGACTTACCTTTGAGCTATAGCTTCTTAGTGGTCTAGAGGATTGCAGTAGTAACTATAAGCAACATGAAGGCCTTGGTGTCCTTCCCGGCGGCTTCCATTGCACATGAAAAGGATGACCATGACATAAGGACAATTTGATAGGCTACATACATGGAAACCAGTGTGGTCCAGTGGGTAAGTGCCTGCCTTCCATGCAGGCAACCAGGGTTCAAATCCCGGGTTCGGCACCAGGTGACTGATGGTGGCAGAGCAGAGGTAAGTTGGAGGTGGGCCTAAATGGCCAATTGGTAAGTAAAATGTGTCTGGGTGTTGTGTACGAGTGGAATCATGCCTAGTGAATGAGGGATTGCAGATTGGTTGGTAAGTAAAATAGGTGTGGCCTGAACAGAGACAGGTGAAAGAAAGGTAACAGGTGTTGTGTGCAGGAGGAGGAGGAGCCTAGTCAGAGTGGGTGGGGTCAGAGAGGAGGAGTATAGGACGAGCTGGGTCAGAGAGGAGGGGTATAGGAGGAGCCTAGTCAGAGTGGGAGGGGTCAGAGAGGAGGAGTATAGGAGGAGCCAGGTCAGAGAGGAGGGGTGTAGGTGGAGCCTTGTCAGAGTGGGAGGGGTCAGAGAGGAGGAGTATAGGCGGAGCCTGGGCAGAATGGGTGGGTTCAGAGAGCAGAGGAAGGGGAGGAGGATCCTGACTTATTGTGGGGTACTGCAAATACTTTTTTACTGCACCCCCCTATACTCTCTGATTTCTGTTGGGAGGGGGCAGTCAAAATTTGGGGGAGCAGTATTAAAAGGTGCTTAGGCGCAACGTGAAGGCGATGGGGTGCACACAATGGCTTGGCTTCCAGGTACTTTTTGGGGGGCTACCATTAGTTTTTATTGCTCTGATCCTCCCTCATGGGGTGTACCCCAAATGGTTAGGGGCCACGGGGGGGGCAAGAAGCTGTTTGACAGTTTCTCTTAACAACAGGGGTCACCATACGATTCTGCTGCAGTTATGGTATTGAAAGGTAAAACAAGGAGCATTTGGCTGTATTTTTGCAGGTGGGGTGCCCCAAAATGTTACTGCCAGCAGCAGCAGCCCCCTTCCTCGCCACCCTGCAGATTGGTATAGGTACCTTTAGGACATTTCTGTTGAAAACAGAGGCTATAGCGAATCGCGCTACAAAATCCGAGAGCACTAACACTTGCTAAATAAAGGTGGCATCGGAGCATACGAATGAGGCAGGGAGAGGCTACTGTTGCAATTGGTTTGGTGGGTCATAGTGAATAACCTCGGCATGCAAATAGGCAGAAGTGTGAGGATTGGCAGTGTCTGTAGAGAATTTTGGCATGCTCTTCAGTTGATGTTTTCCTCCTTGAACTACAGAGGAAAGGCCTGGCCTTACTGTTGGGCAAAACATGTATTTATGATTTTAAGAAGTGTAGTCTGGATGTACTGAGAGGGCCTGTACAGTACGGTAAATGCCTGTATACCCCTGCAATGTGCATCCAACTGTCACTTGAGATTGAACAGCGAACGAAGCAGCTGGGTTACTGACTGAATGTAAATGGAAGGCACATAGGAAGGGTGTTTGTGGTCACTCAAATGATTGAAACCTGGTTGATGCACTACCAAAGCTGGGGTACCAGGCGGAAACATTTGAGGGGTATTGAGATGGTGGTGTCCAGAGGTCAAAATATGTTTCAGAGACACAGAGGTACTGCGGTCCTGGTCCCACATTGGGGGTAGACAAAAGTCCATGCTAAAGATTTCTGTCCAACTGTTACCACATTTTGTGCAGCCTGGCTCCCTCTGTAACGATTCCCCAGTGTCTTTCGATCCTACAGATGACTGTAGCAAACTCCCCAAATTTTTTCTTGGCCTCATACTCCCAAAGGAGTGCCTGACATTTGCCAGCCTAACGATACTCACATTCTGGGAAAAACCTCACTAACTATGCATATTTATCTACCACACATGGCAAATCCTTACAATTGCAGAACATCATATCGCACTTGTCATCTTTGAGGTACTGTAAGTATTTGGATTTGAGGGAAATATTCATCCTTGCTTGCTCTCTCCCATCTGAAGTCTATGGTGCTGCTGTTCCTTTCTCACATGTCCCTTCAAAGAGACAAGTGACACACAGACTCAATCACTCAGCAAACATATATGCTTTGACGTTTTCATCTTGCTGTTTACCTTCCAAATATTCCCCCTGAACCACAAATAAAGGCCTGCCATTCCTCATCCCCTCAGTCAAAGCAGTCCTTCGCTCCTTAGGCCCTGCAAGACCACCATGAACAAGAATCATGTCAGCAAGCAGAAGAAAAGCCTCAGTGTGCTCTTTTGTTCATACTGCTGCCCTCTAGTAACACTTCATGGCAACTGCAGCATAAGAATGGGACTGAGAAGAGGGCTGTCCTATGCAAATAATATCCTCCCATGCATACTTTCTTCTGAGACGGTCGGCGGCTTGTGCCGTGATACCGCTTCCAACAAATGGTCTTCAACCAAATTTTAAAAAAGCCCACCTGCCTTAGACGAAGGATTTTGCAACTCGAAGGAAGCACATGGGGACATCACCCTCATTTAGCAGGGTCCTAAATTGCCTGCTGTCAGCCTGTATACAGAACAAGGGCGTTCGTGGGCGTTCGTGAGCGTTCCTCAAAGGAAGGAGGTGGGTGATTAATTCACAGTGCCAGGGCAGGCCCAGCCCAGCCCAGCCCAGCCCAGCCCAGCCCAGCGCAGCCCAGCCCGGCACAGCGCACTGCTGTGGAGGTCCATTCCTTCACATCCTGCAGCAGGCATGATGCAGACCTACTAGAGCAAAGGCTTGACTCTGCCCTTGTCTGTCTCTTAAAGAAAACAATCTTTCTAGCTTCTTATTGCACCTGATAAATGGACTCTAGCTTGCCTCAAACTTGACCCATCATTTCATTAGCCAGAGCTCATACTTGACCTTTATTTCTATCCAAGCTCACTGGCACCAAACCCCTGATTTGAGCGAGTTACTCACACCAAAATGAAAAATCACCATCATCCAACCTATTTTACAATAAGTGTAGCACCTTCCTCGCATTCTTGTGCTCAGTTATAACCCCCAATACCACAATTGCACTCTGCAATTCACCAAACTTAAAGGAAAAGGAATGAAGACATTGATAAAGGAAGACAAGGCCTTGTCACTATTGCACCTACTTGAGAAATAGGGAGGTTGGTAGAAGGTCATGAGGGAAAACATTTGAAATTTTGGGACACACATGCCAAAAAGAGGTCCACTTTTCTCCTCTGTTACCAAGTAAAAAAAAATCTTAGCAAAAAAAAAACATTCACTTTTTGAAAATTTCCACCTTGGGATACCTCTACAGCATTGGCAGGATTCGAACCCTGGCCTGTGAGGGCTGTCTGCACCAAAGGTACAAGACTTACCTTTGAGCTATAGCTCCTTAGTGGTCTAGAGGATTGCAGTAGTAACTATAAGCAACATGAAGGCCTTGGTGTCCTTCCCGGCGGCTTCCATTGCACATGAAAAGGATGACCATGACATAAGGACAATTTGATAGGCTACATACATGGAAACCAGTGTGGTCCAGTGGGTAAGTGCCTGCCTTCCATGCAGGCAACCAGGGTTCAAATCCCGGGTTCGGCACCAGGTGACTGATGGTGGCAGAGCAGAGGTAAGTTGGAGGTGGGCCTAAATGGCCAATTGGTAAGTAAAATGTGTCTGGGTGTTGTGTACGAGTGGAATCATGCCTAGTGAATGAGGGATTGCAGATTGGTTGGTAAGTAAAATAGGTGTGGCCTGAACAGAGACAGGTGAAAGAAAGGTAACAGGTGTTGTGTGCAGGAGGAGGAGGAGCCTAGTCAGAGTGGGTGGGGTCAGAGAGGAGGAGTATAGGAGGAGCTGGGTCAGAGAGGAGGGGTATAGGAGGAGCCTAGTCAGAGTGGGAGGGGTCAGAGAGGAGGAGTATAGGAGGAGCCAGGTCAGAGAGGAGGGGTGTAGGTGGAGCCTTGTCAGAGTGGGAGGGGTCAGAGAGGAGGAGTATAGGCGGAGCCTGGGCAGAATGGGTGGGTTCAGAGAGCAGAGGAAGGGGAGGAGGATCCTGACTTATTGTGGGGTACTGCAAATACTTTTTTACTGCACCCCCCTATACTCTCTGATTTCTGTTGGGAGGGGGCAGTCAAAATTTGGGGGAGCAGTATTAAAAGGTGCTTAGGCGCAACGTGAAGGCGATGGGGTGCACACAATGGCTTGGCTTCCAGGTACTTTTTGGGGGGCTACCATTAGTTTTTATTGCTCTGATCCTCCCTCATGGGGTGTACCCCAAATGGTTAGGGGCCACGGGGGGGGGGCAAGAAGCTGTTTGACAGTTTCTCTTAACAACAGGGGTCACCATACGATTCTGCTGCAGTTATGGTATTGAAAGGTAAAACAAGGAGCATTTGGCTGTATTTTTGCAGGTGGGGTGCCCCAAAATGTTACTGCCAGCAGCAGCAGCCCCCTTCCTCGCCACCCTGCAGATTGGTATAGGTACCTTTAGGACATTTCTGTTGAAAACAGAGGCTATAGCGAATCGCGCTACAAAATCCGAGAGCACTAACACTTGCTAAATAAAGGTGGCATCGGAGCATACGAATGAGGCAGGGAGAGGCTACTGTTGCAATTGGTTTGGTGGGTCATAGTGAATAACCTCGGCATGCAAATAGGCAGAAGTGTGAGGATTGGCAGTGTCTGTAGAGAATTTTGGCATGCTCTTCAGTTGATGTTTTCCTCCTTGAACTACAGAGGAAAGGCCTGGCCTTACTGTTGGGCAAAACATGTATTTATGATTTTAAGAAGTGTAGTCTGGATGTACTGAGAGGGCCTGTACAGTACGGTAAATGCCTGTATACCCCTGCAATGTGCATCCAACTGTCACTTGAGATTGAACAGCGAACGAAGCAGCTGGGTTACTGACTGAATGTAAATGGAAGGCACATAGGAAGGGTGTTTGTGGTCACTCAAATGATTGAAACCTGGTTGATGCACTACCAAAGCTGGGGTACCAGGCGGAAACATTTGAGGGGTATTGAGATGGTGGTGTCCAGAGGTCAAAATATGTTTCAGAGACACAGAGGTACTGCGGTCCTGGTCCCACATTGGGGGTAGACAAAAGTCCATGCTAAAGATTTCTGTCCAACTGTTACCACATTTTGTGCAGCCTGGCTCCCTCTGTAACGATTCCCCAGTGTCTTTCGATCCTACAGATGACTGTAGCAAACTCCCCAAATTTTTTCTTGGCCTCATACTCCCAAAGGAGTGCCTGACATTTGCCAGCCTAACGATACTCACATTCTGGGAAAAACCTCACTAACTATGCATATTTATCTACCACACATGGCAAATCCTTACAATTGCAGAACATCATATCGCACTTGTCATCTTTGAGGTACTGTAAGTATTTGGATTTGAGGGAAATATTCATCCTTGCTTGCTCTCTCCCATCTGAAGTCTATGGTGCTGCTGTTCCTTTCTCACATGTCCCTTCAAAGAGACAAGTGACACACAGACTCAATCACTCAGCAAACATATATGCTTTGACGTTTTCATCTTGCTGTTTACCTTCCAAATATTCCCCCTGAACCACAAATAAAGGCCTGCCATTCCTCATCCCCTCAGTCAAAGCAGTCCTTCGCTCCTTAGGCCCTGCAAGACCACCATGAACAAGAATCATGTCAGCAAGCAGAAGAAAAGCCTCAGTGTGCTCTTTTGTTCATACTGCTGCCCTCTAGTAACACTTCATGGCAACTGCAGCATAAGAATGGGACTGAGAAGAGGGCTGTCCTATGCAAATAATATCCTCCCATGCATACTTTCTTCTGAGACGGTCGGCGGCTTGTGCCGTGATACCGCTTCCAACAAATGGTCTTCAACCAAATTTTAAAAAAGCCCACCTGCCTTAGATGAAGGATTTTGCAACTCGAAGGAAGCACATGGGGACATCACCCTCATTTAGCAGGGTCCTAAATTGCCTGCTGTCAGCCTGTATACAGAACAAGGGCGTTCGTGGGCGTTCGTGAGCGTTCCTCAAAGGAAGGAGGTGGGTGATTAATTCACAGTGCCAGGGCAGGCCCAGCCCAGCCCAGCCCAGCGCAGCCCAGTCCAGCCCGGCACAGCGCACTGCTGTGGAGGTCCATTCCTTCACATCCTGCAGCAGGCATGATGCAGACCTACTAGAGCAAAGGCTTGACTCTGCCCTTGTCTGTCTCTTAAAGAAAACAATCTTTCTAGCTTCTTATTGCACCTGATAAATGGACTCTAGCTTGCCTCAAACTTGACCCATCATTTCATTAGCCAGAGCTCATACTTGACCTTTATTTCTATCCAAGCTCACTGGCACCAAACCCCTGATTTGAGCGAGTTACTCACACCAAAATGAAAAATCACCATCATCCAACCTATTTTACAATAAGTGTAGCACCTTCCTCGCATTCTTGTGCTCAGTTATAACCCCCAATACCACAATTGCACTCTGCAATTCACCAAACTTAAAGGAAAAGGAATGAAGACATTGATAAAGGAAGACAAGGCCTTGTCCCTATTGCACCTACTTGAGAAATAGGGAGGTTGGTAGAAGGTCATGAGGGAAAACATTTGAAATTTTGGGACACACATGCCAAAAAGAGTGTCCACTTTTCTCCTCTGTTACCAAGTAAAAAAAAATCTTAGCAAAAAAAAAAACATTCACTTTTTGAAAATTTCCACCTTGGGATACCTCTACAGCATTGGCAGGATTCGAACCCTGGCCTGTGAGGGCTGTCTGCACCAAAGGTACAAGACTTACCTTTGAGCTATAGCTCCTTAGTGGTCTAGAGGATTGCAGTAGTAACTATAAGCAACATGAAGGCCTTGGTGTCCATCCCGGCGGCTTCCATTGCACATGAAAAGGATGACCATGACATAAGGACAATTTGATAGACTACATACATGGAAACCAGTGTGGTCCAGTGGGTAAGTGCCTGCCTTCCATGCAGGCAACCAGGGTTCAAATCCCGGGTTCGGCACCAGGTGACTGATGGTGGCAGAGCAGAGGTAAGTTGGAGGTGGGCCTAAATGGCCAATTGGTAAGTAAAATGTGTCTGGGTGTTGTGTACGAGTGGAATCATGCCTAGTGAATGAGGGATTACAGATTTGTTGGTAAGTAAAATAGGTGTGGCCTGAACAGAGACAGGTGAAAGAAAGGTAACAGGTGTTGTGTGCAGGAGGAGGAGGAGCCTAGTCAGAGTGGGTGGGGTCAGAGAGGAGGAGTATAGGAGGAGCTGGGTCAGAGAGGAGGGGTATAGGCGGAGCCTGGGCAGAATGGGTGGGTTCAGAGAGCAGAGGAAGGGGAGGAGGATCCTGACTTATTGTGGGGTACTGCAAATACTTTTTTACTGCACCCCCCTATACTCTCTGATTTCTGTTGGGAGGGGGCAGTCAAAATTTGGGGGAGCAGTATTAAAAGGTGCTTAGGCGCAACGTGAAGGCGATGGGGTGCACACAATGGCTTGGCTTCCAGGTACTTTTTGGGGGGCTACCATTAGTTTTTATTGCTCTGATCCTCCCTCATGGGGTGTACCCCAAATGGTTAGGGGCCACGGGGGGGGGGCAAGAAGCTGTTTGACAGTTTCTCTTAACAACAGGGGTCACCATACGATTCTGCTGCAGTTATGGTATTGAAAGGTAAAACAAGGAGCATTTGGCTGTATTTTTGCAGGTGGGGTGCCCCAAAATGTTACTGCCAGCAGCAGCAGCCCCCTTCCTCGCCACCCTGCAGATTGGTATAGGTACCTTTAGGACATTTCTGTTGAAAACAGAGGCTATAGCGAATCGCGCTACAAAATCCGAGAGCACTAACACTTGCTAAATAAAGGTGGCATCGGAGCATACGAATGAGGCAGGGAGAGGCTACTGTTGCAATTGGTTTGGTGGGTCATAGTGAATAACCTCGGCATGCAAATAGGCAGAAGTGTGAGGATTGGCAGTGTCTGTAGAGAATTTTGGCATGCTCTTCAGTTGATGTTTTCCTCCTTGAACTACAGAGGAAAGGCCTGGCCTTACTGTTGGGCAAAACATGTATTTATGATTTTAAGAAGTGTAGTCTGGATGTACTGAGAGGGCCTGTACAGTACGGTAAATGCCTGTATACCCCTGCAATGTGCATCCAACTGTCACTTGAGATTGAACAGCGAACGAAGCAGCTGGGTTACTGACTGAATGTAAATGGAAGGCACATAGGAAGGGTGTTTTTGGTCACTCAAATGATTGAAACCTGGTTGATGCACTACCAAAGCTGGGGTACCAGGCGGAAACATTTGAGGGGTATTGAGATGGTGGTGTCCAGAGGTCAAAATATGTTTCAGAGACACAGAGGTACTGCGGTCCTGGTCCCACATTGGGGGTAGACAAAAGTCCATGCTAAAGATTTCTGTCCAACTGTTACCACATTTCGTGCAGCCTGGCTCCCTCTGTAACGATTCCCCAGTGTCTTTCGATCCTACAGATGACTGTAGCAAACTCCCCAAATTTTTTCTTGGCCTCATACTCCCAAAGGAGTGCCTGACATTTGCCAGCCTAACGATACTCACATTCTGGGAAAAACCTCACTAACTATGCATATTTATCTACCACACATGGCAAATCCTTACAATTGCAGAACATCATATCGCACTTGTCATCTTTGAGGTACTGTAAGTATTTGGATTTGAGGGAAATATTCATCCTTGCTTGCTCTCTCCCATCTGAAGTCTATGGTGCTGCTGTTCCTTTCTCACATGTCCCTTCAAAGAGACAAGTGACACACAGACTCAATCACTCAGCAAACATATATGCTTTGACGTTTTCATCTTGCTGTTTACCTTCCAAATATTCCCCCTGAACCACAAATAAAGGCCTGCCATTCCTCATCCCCTCAGTCAAAGCAGTCCTTCGCTCCTTAGGCCCTGCAAGACCACCATGAACAAGAATCATGTCAGCAAGCAGAAGAAAAGCCTCAGTGTGCTCTTTTGTTCATACTGCTGCCCTCTAGTAACACTTCATGGCAACTGCAGCATAAGAATGGGACTGAGAAGAGGGCTGTCCTATGCAAATAATATCCTCCCATGCATACTTTCTTCTGAGACGGTCGGCGGCTTGTGCCGTGATACCGCTTCCAACAAATGGTCTTCAACCAAATTTTAAAAAAGCCCACCTGCCTTAGATGAAGGATTTTGCAACTCGAAGGAAGCACATGGGGACATCACCCTCATTTAGCAGGGTCCTAAATTGCCTGCTGTCAGCCTGTATACAGAACAAGGGCGTTCGTGGGCGTTCGTGAGCGTTCCTCAAAGGAAGGAGGTGGGTGATTAATTCACAGTGCCAGGGCAGGCCCAGCCCAGCCCAGCCCAGCCCAGCCCAGCCCAGCCCAGCCCAGCGCAGCCCAGCCCGGCACAGCGCACTGCTGTGGAGTGTGGAGGTCCATTTCTTCACATCCTGCAGCAGGCATGATGCAGACCTACTAGAGCAAAGGCTTGACTCTGCCCTTGTCTGTCTCTTAAAGAAAACAATCTTTCTAGCTTCTTATTGCACCTGATAAATGGACTCTAGCTTGCCTCAAACTTGACCCATCATTTCATTAGCCAGAGCTCATACTTGACCTTTATTTCTATCCAAGCTCACTGGCACCAAACCCCTGATTTGAGCGAGTTACTCACACCAAAATGAAAAATCACCATCATCCAACCTATTTTACAATAAGTGTAGCACCTTCCTCGCATTCTTGTGCTCAGTTATAACCCCCAATACCACAATTGCACTCTGCAATTCACCAAACTTAAAGGAAAAGGAATGAAGACATTGATAAAGGAAGACAAGGCCTTGTCCCTATTGCACCTACTTGAGAAATAGGGAGGTTGGTAGAAGGTCATGAGGGAAAACATTTGAAATTTTGGGACACACATGCCAAAAAGAGGTCCACTTTTCTCCTCTGTTACCAAGTAAAAAAAAATCTTAGCAAAAAAAAAACATTCACTTTTTGAAAATTTCCACCTTGGGATACCTCTACAGCATTGGCAGGATTCGAACCCTGGCCTGTGAGGGCTGTCTGCACCAAAGGTACAAGACTTACCTTTGAGCTATAGCTTCTTAGTGGTCTAGAGGATTGCAGTAGTAACTATAAGCAACATGAAGGCCTTGGTGTCCTTCCCGGCGGCTTCCATTGCACATGAAAAGGATGACCATGACATAAGGACAATTTGATAGGCTACATACATGGAAACCAGTGTGGTCCAGTGGGTAAGTGCCTGCCTTCCATGCAGGCAACCAGGGTTCAAATCCCGGGTTCGGCACCAGGTGACTGATGGTGGCAGAGCAGAGGTAAGTTGGAGGTGGGCCTAAATGGCCAATTGGTAAGTAAAATGTGTCTGGGTGTTGTGTACGAGTGGAATCATGCCTAGTGAATGAGGGATTGCAGATTGGTTGGTAAGTAAAATAGGTGTGGCCTGAACAGAGACAGGTGAAAGAAAGGTAACAGGTGTTGTGTGCAGGAGGAGGAGGAGCCTAGTCAGAGTGGGTGGGGTCAGAGAGGAGGAGTATAGGACGAGCTGGGTCAGAGAGGAGGGGTATAGGAGGAGCCTAGTCAGAGTGGGAGGGGTCAGAGAGGAGGAGTATAGGAGGAGCCAGGTCAGAGAGGAGGGGTGTAGGTGGAGCCTTGTCAGAGTGGGAGGGGTCAGAGAGGAGGAGTATAGGCGGAGCCTGGGCAGAATGGGTGGGTTCAGAGAGCAGAGGAAGGGGAGGAGGATCCTGACTTATTGTGGGGTACTGCAAATACTTTTTTACTGCACCCCCCTATACTCTCTGATTTCTGTTGGGAGGGGGCAGTCAAAATTTGGGGGAGCAGTATTAAAAGGTGCTTAGGCGCAACGTGAAGGCGATGGGGTGCACACAATGGCTTGGCTTCCAGGTACTTTTTGGGGGGCTACCATTAGTTTTTATTGCTCTGATCCTCCCTCATGGGGTGTACCCCAAATGGTTAGGGGCCACGGGGGGGGCAAGAAGCTGTTTGACAGTTTCTCTTAACAACAGGGGTCACCATACGATTCTGCTGCAGTTATGGTATTGAAAGGTAAAACAAGGAGCATTTGGCTGTATTTTTGCAGGTGGGGTGCCCCAAAATGTTACTGCCAGCAGCAGCAGCCCCCTTCCTCGCCACCCTGCAGATTGGTATAGGTACCTTTAGGACATTTCTGTTGAAAACAGAGGCTATAGCGAATCGCGCTACAAAATCCGAGAGCACTAACACTTGCTAAATAAAGGTGGCATCGGAGCATACGAATGAGGCAGGGAGAGGCTACTGTTGCAATTGGTTTGGTGGGTCATAGTGAATAACCTCGGCATGCAAATAGGCAGAAGTGTGAGGATTGGCAGTGTCTGTAGAGAATTTTGGCATGCTCTTCAGTTGATGTTTTCCTCCTTGAACTACAGAGGAAAGGCCTGGCCTTACTGTTGGGCAAAACATGTATTTATGATTTTAAGAAGTGTAGTCTGGATGTACTGAGAGGGCCTGTACAGTACGGTAAATGCCTGTATACCCCTGCAATGTGCATCCAACTGTCACTTGAGATTGAACAGCGAACGAAGCAGCTGGGTTACTGACTGAATGTAAATGGAAGGCACATAGGAAGGGTGTTTGTGGTCACTCAAATGATTGAAACCTGGTTGATGCACTACCAAAGCTGGGGTACCAGGCGGAAACATTTGAGGGGTATTGAGATGGTGGTGTCCAGAGGTCAAAATATGTTTCAGAGACACAGAGGTACTGCGGTCCTGGTCCCACATTGGGGGTAGACAAAAGTCCATGCTAAAGATTTCTGTCCAACTGTTACCACATTTTGTGCAGCCTGGCTCCCTCTGTAACGATTCCCCAGTGTCTTTCGATCCTACAGATGACTGTAGCAAACTCCCCAAATTTTTTCTTGGCCTCATACTCCCAAAGGAGTGCCTGACATTTGCCAGCCTAACGATACTCACATTCTGGGAAAAACCTCACTAACTATGCATATTTATCTACCACACATGGCAAATCCTTACAATTGCAGAACATCATATCGCACTTGTCATCTTTGAGGTACTGTAAGTATTTGGATTTGAGGGAAATATTCATCCTTGCTTGCTCTCTCCCATCTGAAGTCTATGGTGCTGCTGTTCCTTTCTCACATGTCCCTTCAAAGAGACAAGTGACACACAGACTCAATCACTCAGCAAACATATATGCTTTGACGTTTTCATCTTGCTGTTTACCTTCCAAATATTCCCCCTGAACCACAAATAAAGGCCTGCCATTCCTCATCCCCTCAGTCAAAGCAGTCCTTCGCTCCTTAGGCCCTGCAAGACCACCATGAACAAGAATCATGTCAGCAAGCAGAAGAAAAGCCTCAGTGTGCTCTTTTGTTCATACTGCTGCCCTCTAGTAACACTTCATGGCAACTGCAGCATAAGAATGGGACTGAGAAGAGGGCTGTCCTATGCAAATAATATCCTCCCATGCATACTTTCTTCTGAGACGGTCGGCGGCTTGTGCCGTGATACCGCTTCCAACAAATGGTCTTCAACCAAATTTTAAAAAAGCCCACCTGCCTTAGACGAAGGATTTTGCAACTCGAAGGAAGCACATGGGGACATCACCCTCATTTAGCAGGGTCCTAAATTGCCTGCTGTCAGCCTGTATACAGAACAAGGGCGTTCGTGGGCGTTCGTGAGCGTTCCTCAAAGGAAGGAGGTGGGTGATTAATTCACAGTGCCAGGGCAGGCCCAGCCCAGCCCAGCCCAGCCCAGCCCAGCCCAGCGCAGCCCAGCCCGGCACAGCGCACTGCTGTGGAGGTCCATTCCTTCACATCCTGCAGCAGGCATGATGCAGACCTACTAGAGCAAAGGCTTGACTCTGCCCTTGTCTGTCTCTTAAAGAAAACAATCTTTCTAGCTTCTTATTGCACCTGATAAATGGACTCTAGCTTGCCTCAAACTTGACCCATCATTTCATTAGCCAGAGCTCATACTTGACCTTTATTTCTATCCAAGCTCACTGGCACCAAACCCCTGATTTGAGCGAGTTACTCACACCAAAATGAAAAATCACCATCATCCAACCTATTTTACAATAAGTGTAGCACCTTCCTCGCATTCTTGTGCTCAGTTATAACCCCCAATACCACAATTGCACTCTGCAATTCACCAAACTTAAAGGAAAAGGAATGAAGACATTGATAAAGGAAGACAAGGCCTTGTCACTATTGCACCTACTTGAGAAATAGGGAGGTTGGTAGAAGGTCATGAGGGAAAACATTTGAAATTTTGGGACACACATGCCAAAAAGAGGTCCACTTTTCTCCTCTGTTACCAAGTAAAAAAAAATCTTAGCAAAAAAAAAACATTCACTTTTTGAAAATTTCCACCTTGGGATACCTCTACAGCATTGGCAGGATTCGAACCCTGGCCTGTGAGGGCTGTCTGCACCAAAGGTACAAGACTTACCTTTGAGCTATAGCTCCTTAGTGGTCTAGAGGATTGCAGTAGTAACTATAAGCAACATGAAGGCCTTGGTGTCCTTCCCGGCGGCTTCCATTGCACATGAAAAGGATGACCATGACATAAGGACAATTTGATAGGCTACATACATGGAAACCAGTGTGGTCCAGTGGGTAAGTGCCTGCCTTCCATGCAGGCAACCAGGGTTCAAATCCCGGGTTCGGCACCAGGTGACTGATGGTGGCAGAGCAGAGGTAAGTTGGAGGTGGGCCTAAATGGCCAATTGGTAAGTAAAATGTGTCTGGGTGTTGTGTACGAGTGGAATCATGCCTAGTGAATGAGGGATTGCAGATTGGTTGGTAAGTAAAATAGGTGTGGCCTGAACAGAGACAGGTGAAAGAAAGGTAACAGGTGTTGTGTGCAGGAGGAGGAGGAGCCTAGTCAGAGTGGGTGGGGTCAGAGAGGAGGAGTATAGGAGGAGCTGGGTCAGAGAGGAGGGGTATAGGAGGAGCCTAGTCAGAGTGGGAGGGGTCAGAGAGGAGGAGTATAGGAGGAGCCAGGTCAGAGAGGAGGGGTGTAGGTGGAGCCTTGTCAGAGTGGGAGGGGTCAGAGAGGAGGAGTATAGGCGGAGCCTGGGCAGAATGGGTGGGTTCAGAGAGCAGAGGAAGGGGAGGAGGATCCTGACTTATTGTGGGGTACTGCAAATACTTTTTTACTGCACCCCCCTATACTCTCTGATTTCTGTTGGGAGGGGGCAGTCAAAATTTGGGGGAGCAGTATTAAAAGGTGCTTAGGCGCAACGTGAAGGCGATGGGGTGCACACAATGGCTTGGCTTCCAGGTACTTTTTGGGGGGCTACCATTAGTTTTTATTGCTCTGATCCTCCCTCATGGGGTGTACCCCAAATGGTTAGGGGCCACGGGGGGGGGGGCAAGAAGCTGTTTGACAGTTTCTCTTAACAACAGGGGTCACCATACGATTCTGCTGCAGTTATGGTATTGAAAGGTAAAACAAGGAGCATTTGGCTGTATTTTTGCAGGTGGGGTGCCCCAAAATGTTACTGCCAGCAGCAGCAGCCCCCTTCCTCGCCACCCTGCAGATTGGTATAGGTACCTTTAGGACATTTCTGTTGAAAACAGAGGCTATAGCGAATCGCGCTACAAAATCCGAGAGCACTAACACTTGCTAAATAAAGGTGGCATCGGAGCATACGAATGAGGCAGGGAGAGGCTACTGTTGCAATTGGTTTGGTGGGTCATAGTGAATAACCTCGGCATGCAAATAGGCAGAAGTGTGAGGATTGGCAGTGTCTGTAGAGAATTTTGGCATGCTCTTCAGTTGATGTTTTCCTCCTTGAACTACAGAGGAAAGGCCTGGCCTTACTGTTGGGCAAAACATGTATTTATGATTTTAAGAAGTGTAGTCTGGATGTACTGAGAGGGCCTGTACAGTACGGTAAATGCCTGTATACCCCTGCAATGTGCATCCAACTGTCACTTGAGATTGAACAGCGAACGAAGCAGCTGGGTTACTGACTGAATGTAAATGGAAGGCACATAGGAAGGGTGTTTGTGGTCACTCAAATGATTGAAACCTGGTTGATGCACTACCAAAGCTGGGGTACCAGGCGGAAACATTTGAGGGGTATTGAGATGGTGGTGTCCAGAGGTCAAAATATGTTTCAGAGACACAGAGGTACTGCGGTCCTGGTCCCACATTGGGGGTAGACAAAAGTCCATGCTAAAGATTTCTGTCCAACTGTTACCACATTTTGTGCAGCCTGGCTCCCTCTGTAACGATTCCCCAGTGTCTTTCGATCCTACAGATGACTGTAGCAAACTCCCCAAATTTTTTCTTGGCCTCATACTCCCAAAGGAGTGCCTGACATTTGCCAGCCTAACGATACTCACATTCTGGGAAAAACCTCACTAACTATGCATATTTATCTACCACACATGGCAAATCCTTACAATTGCAGAACATCATATCGCACTTGTCATCTTTGAGGTACTGTAAGTATTTGGATTTGAGGGAAATATTCATCCTTGCTTGCTCTCTCCCATCTGAAGTCTATGGTGCTGCTGTTCCTTTCTCACATGTCCCTTCAAAGAGACAAGTGACACACAGACTCAATCACTCAGCAAACATATATGCTTTGACGTTTTCATCTTGCTGTTTACCTTCCAAATATTCCCCCTGAACCACAAATAAAGGCCTGCCATTCCTCATCCCCTCAGTCAAAGCAGTCCTTCGCTCCTTAGGCCCTGCAAGACCACCATGAACAAGAATCATGTCAGCAAGCAGAAGAAAAGCCTCAGTGTGCTCTTTTGTTCATACTGCTGCCCTCTAGTAACACTTCATGGCAACTGCAGCATAAGAATGGGACTGAGAAGAGGGCTGTCCTATGCAAATAATATCCTCCCATGCATACTTTCTTCTGAGACGGTCGGCGGCTTGTGCCGTGATACCGCTTCCAACAAATGGTCTTCAACCAAATTTTAAAAAAGCCCACCTGCCTTAGATGAAGGATTTTGCAACTCGAAGGAAGCACATGGGGACATCACCCTCATTTAGCAGGGTCCTAAATTGCCTGCTGTCAGCCTGTATACAGAACAAGGGCGTTCGTGGGCGTTCGTGAGCGTTCCTCAAAGGAAGGAGGTGGGTGATTAATTCACAGTGCCAGGGCAGGCCCAGCCCAGCCCAGCCCAGCGCAGCCCAGCCCGGCACAGCGCACTGCTGTGGAGGTCCATTCCTTCACATCCTGCAGCAGGCATGATGCAGACCTACTAGAGCAAAGGCTTGACTCTGCCCTTGTCTGTCTCTTAAAGAAAACAATCTTTCTAGCTTCTTATTGCACCTGATAAATGGACTCTAGCTTGCCTCAAACTTGACCCATCATTTCATTAGCCAGAGCTCATACTTGACCTTTATTTCTATCCAAGCTCACTGGCACCAAACCCCTGATTTGAGCGAGTTACTCACACCAAAATGAAAAATCACCATCATCCAACCTATTTTACAATAAGTGTAGCACCTTCCTCGCATTCTTGTGCTCAGTTATAACCCCCAATACCACAATTGCACTCTGCAATTCACCAAACTTAAAGGAAAAGGAATGAAGACATTGATAAAGGAAGACAAGGCCTTGTCCCTATTGCACCTACTTGAGAAATAGGGAGGTTGGTAGAAGGTCATGAGGGAAAACATTTGAAATTTTGGGACACACATGCCAAAAAGAGTGTCCACTTTTCTCCTCTGTTACCAAGTAAAAAAAAATCTTAGCAAAAAAAAAAACATTCACTTTTTGAAAATTTCCACCTTGGGATACCTCTACAGCATTGGCAGGATTCGAACCCTGGCCTGTGAGGGCTGTCTGCACCAAAGGTACAAGACTTACCTTTGAGCTATAGCTCCTTAGTGGTTCTGAGGATTGCAGTAGTAACTATAAGCAACATGAAGGCCTTGGTGTCCTTCCCGGCGGCTTCCATTGCACATGAAAAGGATGACCATGACATAAGGACAATTTGATAGGCTACATACATGGAAACCAGTGTGGTCCAGTGGGTAAGTGCCTGCCTTCCATGCAGGCAACCAGGGTTCAAATCCCGGGTTCGGCACCAGGTGACTGATGGTGGCAGAGCAGAGGTAAGTTGGAGGTGGGCCTAAATGGCCAATTGGTAAGTAAAATGTGTCTGGGTGTTGTGTACGAGTGGAATCATGCCTAGTGAATGAGGGATTGCAGATTTGTTGGTAAGTAAAATAGGTGTGGCCTGAACAGAGACAGTTGAAAGAAAGGTAACAGGTGTTGTGTGCAGGAGGAGGAGGAGCCTAGTCAGAGTGGGTGGGGTCAGAGAGGAGGAGTATAGGAGGAGCTGGGTCAGAGAGGAGGGGTATAGGAGGAGCCTAGTCAGAGTGGGAGGGGTCAGAGAGGAGGAGTATAGGCGGAGCCTGGGCAGAATGGGTGGGTTCAGAGAGCAGAGGAAGGGGAGGAGGATCCTGACTTATTGTGGGCTACTGCAAATACTTTTTTACTGCACCCCCCTATACTCTCTGATTTCTGTTGGGAGGGGGCAGTCAAAATTTGGGGGAGCAGTATTAAAAGGTGCTTAGGCGCAACGTGAAGGCGATGGGGTGCTCACAATGGCTTGGCTTCCAGGTACTTTTTGGGGGGCTACCATTAGTTTTTATTGCTCTGATCCTCCCTCATGGGGTGTACCCCAAATGGTTAGGGGCCACGGGGGGGGGCAAGAAGCTGTTTGACAGTTTCTCTTAACAACAGGGGTCACCATACGATTCTGCTGCAGTTATGGTATTGAAAGGTAAAACAAGGAGCATTTGGCTGTATTTTTGCAGGTGGGGTGCCCCAAAATGTTACTGCCAGCAGCAGCAGCCCCCTTCCTCGCCACCCTGCAGATTGGTATAGGTACCTTTAGGACATTTCTGTTGAAAACAGAGGCTATAGCGAATCGCGCTACAAAATCCGAGAGCACTAACACTTGCTAAATAAAGGTGGCATCGGAGCATACGAATGAGGCAGGGAGAGGCTACTGTTGCAATTGGTTTGGTGGGTCATAGTGAATAACCTCGGCATGCAAATAGGCAGAAGTGTGAGGATTGGCAGTGTCTGTAGAGAATTTTGGCATGCTCTTCAGTTGATGTTTTCCTCCTTGAACTACAGAGGAAAGGCCTGGCCTTACTGTTGGGCAAAACATGTATTTATGATTTTAAGAAGTGTAGTCTGGATGTACTTAGAGGGCCTGTACAGTACGGTAAATGCCTGTATACCCCTGCAATGTGCATCCAACTGTCACTTGAGATTGAACAGCGAACGAAGCAGCTGGGTTACTGACTGAATGTAAATGAAAGGCACATAGGAAGGGTGTTTGTGGTCACTCAAATGATTGAAACCTGGTTGATGCACTACCAAAGCTGGGGTACCAGGCGGAAACATTTGAGGGGTATTGAGATGGTGGTGTCCAGAGGTCAAAATATGTTTCAGAGACACAGAGGTACTGCGGTCCTGGTCCCACATTGGGGGTAGACAAAAGTCCATGCTAAAGATTTCTGTCCAACTGTTACCACATTTTGTGCAGCCTGGCTCCCTCTGTAACGATTCCCCAGTGTCTTTCGATCCTACAGATGACTGTAGCAAACTTCCCAAATTTTTTCTTGGCCTCATACTCCCAAAGGAGTGCCTGACATTTGCCAGCCTAACAATACTCACATTCTGGGAAAAACCTCACTAACTATGCATATTTATCTACCACACATGGCAAATCCTTACAATTGCAGAACATCATATCGCACTTGTCATCTTTGAGGTACTGTAAGTATTTGGATTTGAGGGAAATATTCATCCTTGCTTGCTCTCTCCCATCTGAAGTCTATGGTGCTGCTGTTCCTTTCTCACATGTCCCTTCAAAGAGACAAGTGACACACAGACTCAATCACTCAGCAAACATATATGCTTTGACGTTTTCATCTTGCTGTTTACCTTCCAAATATTCCCCCTGAACTACAAATAAAGGCCTGCCATTCCTCATCCCCTCAGTCAAAGCAGTCCTTCGCTCCTTAGGCCCTGCAAGACCACCATGAACAAGAATCATGTCAGCAAGCAGAAGAAAAGCCTCAGTGTGCTCTTTTGTTCATACTGCTGCCCTCTAGTAACACTTCATGGCAACTGCAGCATAAGAATGGGACTGAGAAGAGGGCTGTCCTATGCAAATAATATCCTCCCATGCATACTTTCTTCTGAGACGGTCGGCGGCTTGTGCCGTGATACCGCCTCCAACAAATGGTCTTCAACCAAATTTTAAAAAAGCCCACCTGCCTTAGACGAAGGATTTTGCAACTCGAAGGAAGCACATGGGGACATCACCCTCATTTAGCAGGGTCCTAAATTGCCTGCTGTCAGCCTGTATACAGAACAAGGGCGTTCGTGGGCGTTCGTGAGCGTTCCTCAAAGGAAGGAGGTGGGTGATTAATTCACAGTGCCAGGGCAGGCCCAGCCCAGCCCAGCCCAGCCCAGCCCAGCGCAGCCCATCCCGGCACAGCGCACTGCTGTGGAGGTCCATATCTTCACATCCTGCAGCAGGCATGATGCAGACCTACTAGAGCAAAGGCTTGACTCTGCCCTTGTCTGTCTCTTAAAGAAAACAATCTTTCTAGCTTCTTATTGCACCTGATAAATGGACTCTAGCTTGCCTCAAACTTGACCCATCATTTCATTAGCCAGAGCTCATACTTGACCTTTATTTCTATCCAAGCTCACTGGCACCAAACCCCTGATTTGAGCGAGTTACTCACACCAAAATGAAAAATCACCATCATCCAACCTATTTTACAATAAGTGTAGCACCTTCCTCGCATTCTTGTGCTCAGTTATAACCCCCAATACCACAATTGCACTCTGCAATTCACCAAACTTAAAGGAAAAGGAATGAAGACATTGATAAAGGAAGACAAGGCCTTGTCCCTATTGCACCTACTTGAGAAATAGGGAGGTTGGTAGAAGGTCATGAGGGAAAACATTTGAAATTTTGGGACACACATGCCAAAAAGAGGTCCACTTTTCTCCTCTGTTACCAAGTAAAAAAAAATCTTAGCAAAAAAAAAACATTCACTTTTTGAAAATTTCCACCTTGGGATACCTCTACAGCATTGGCAGGATTCGAACCCTGGCCTGTGAGGGCTGTCTGCACCAAAGGTACAAGACTTACCTTTGAGCTATAGCTCCTTAGTGGTCTAGAGGATTGCAGTAGTAACTATAAGCAACATGAAGGCCTTGGTGTCCTTCCCGGCGGCTTCCATTGCACATGAAAAGGATGACCATGACATAAGGACAATTTGATAGGCTACATACATGGAAACCAGTGTGGTCCAGTGGGTAAGTGCCTGCCTTCCATGCAGGCAACCAGGGTTCAAATCCCGGGTTCGGCACCAGGTGACTGATGGTGGCAGAGCAGAGGTAAGTTGGAGGTGGGCCTAAATGGCCAATTGGTAAGTAAAATGTGTCTGGGTGTTGTGTACGAGTGGAATCATGCCTAGTGAATGAGGGATTGCAGATTAGTTGGTAAGTAAAATAGGTGTGGCCTGAACAGAGACAGGTGAAAGAAAGGTAACAGGTGTTGTGTGCAGGAAGAGGAGGAGCCTAGTCAGAGTGGGTGGGGTCAGAGAGGAGGAGTATAGGCGGAGCCTGGGCAGAATGGGTGGGTTCAGAGAGCAGAGGAAGGGGAGGAGGATCCTGACTTATTGTGGGGTACTGCAAATACTTTTTTACTGCACCCCCCTATACTCTCTGATTTCTGTTGGGAGGGGGCAGTCAAAATTTGGGGGAGCAGTATTAAAAGGTGCTTAGGCGCAACGTGAAGGCGATGGGGTGCACACAATGGCTTGGCTTCCAGGTACTTTTTGGGGGGCTACCATTAGTTTTTATTGCTCTGATCCTCCCTCATGGGGTGTACCCCAAATGGTTAGGGGCCACGGGGGGGGGGGGGCAAGAAGCTGTTTGACAGTTTCTCTTAACAACAGGGGTCACCATACGATTCTGCTGCAGTTATGGTATTGAAAGGTAAAACAAGGAGCATTTGGCTGTATTTTTGCAGGTGGGGTGCCCCAAAATGTTACTGCCAGCAGCAGCAGCCCCCTTCCTCGCCACCCTGCAGATTGGTATAGGTACCTTTAGGACATTTCTGTTGAAAACAGAGGCTATAGCGAATCGCGCTACAAAATCCGAGAGCACTAACACTTGCTAAATAAAGGTGGCATCGGAGCATACGAATGAGGCAGGGAGAGGCTACTGTAGCAATTGGTTTGGTGGGTCATAGTGAATAACCTCGGCATGCAAATAGGCAGAAGTGTGAGGATTGGCAGTGTCTGTAGAGAATTTTGGCATGCTCTTCAGTTGATGTTTTCCTCCTTGAACTACAGAGGAAAGGCCTGGCCTTACTGTTGGGCAAAACATGTATTTATGATTTTAAGAAGTGTAGTCTGGATGTACTGAGAGGGCCTGTACAGTACGGTAAATGCCTGTATACCCCTGCAATGTGCATCCAACTGTCACTTGAGATTGAACAGCGAACGAAGCAGCTGGGTTACTGACTGAATGTAAATGGAAGGCACATAGGAAGGGTGTTTGTGGTCACTCAAATGATTGAAACCTGGTTGATGCACTACCAAAGCTGGGGTACCAGGCGGAAACATTTGAGGGGTATTGAGATGGTGGTGTCCAGAGGTCAAAATATGTTTCAGAGACACAGAGGTACTGCGGTCCTGGTCCCACATTGGGGGTAGACAAAAGTCCATGCTAAAGATTTCTGTCCAACTGTTACCACATTTTGTGCAGCCTGGCTCCCTCTGTAACGATTCCCCAGTGTCTTTCGATCCTACAGATGACTGTAGCAAACTCCCCAAATTTTTTCTTGGCCTCATACTCCCAAAGGAGTGCCTGACATTTGCCAGCCTAACGATACTCACATTCTGGGAAAAACCTCACTAACTATGCATATTTATCTACCACACATGGCAAATCCTTACAATTGCAGAACATCATATCGCACTTGTCATCTTTGAGGTACTGTAAGTATTTGGATTTGAGGGAAATATTCATCCTTGCTTGCTCTCTCCCATCTGAAGTCTATGGTGCTGCTGTTCCTTTCTCACATGTCCCTTCAAAGAGACAAGTGACACACAGACTCAATCACTCAGCAAACATATATGCTTTGACGTTTTCATCTTGCTGTTTACCTTCCAAATATTCCCCCTGAACCACAAATAAAGGCCTGCCATTCCTCATCCCCTCAGTCAAAGCAGTCCTTCGCTCCTTAGGCCCTGCAAGACCACCATGAACAAGAATCATGTCAGCAAGCAGAAGAAAAGCCTCAGTGTGCTCTTTTGTTCATACTGCTGCCCTCTAGTAACACTTCATGGCAACTGCAGCATAAGAATGGGACTGAGAAGAGGGCTGTCCTATGCAAATAATATCCTCCCATGCATACTTTCTTCTGAGACGGTCGGCGGCTTGTGCCGTGATACCGCTTCCAACAAATGGTCTTCAACCAAATTTTAAAAAAGCCCACCTGCCTTAGATGAAGGATTTTGCAACTCGAAGGAAGCACATGGGGACATCACCCTCATTTAGCAGGGTCCTAAATTGCCTGCTGTCAGCCTGTATACAGAACAAGGGCGTTCGTGGGCGTTCGTGAGCGTTCCTCAAAGGAAGGAGGTGGGTGATTAATTCACAGTGCCAGGGCAGGCCCAGCCCAGCCCAGCCCAGCGCAGCCCAGTCCAGCCCGGCACAGCGCACTGCTGTGGAGGTCCATTCCTTCACATCCTGCAGCAGGCATGATGCAGACCTACTAGAGCAAAGGCTTGACTCTGCCCTTGTCTGTCTCTTAAAGAAAACAATCTTTCTAGCTTCTTATTGCACCTGATAAATGGACTCTAGCTTGCCTCAAACTTGACCCATCATTTCATTAGCCAGAGCTCATACTTGACCTTTATTTCTATCCAAGCTCACTGGCACCAAACCCCTGATTTGAGCGAGTTACTCACACCAAAATGAAAAATCACCATCATCCAACCTATTTTACAATAAGTGTAGCACCTTCCTCGCATTCTTGTGCTCAGTTATAACCCCCAATACCACAATTGCACTCTGCAATTCACCAAACTTAAAGGAAAAGGAATGAAGACATTGATAAAGGAAGACAAGGCCTTGTCCCTATTGCACCTACTTGAGAAATAGGGAGGTTGGTAGAAGGTCATGAGGGAAAACATTTGAAATTTTGGGACACACATGCCAAAAAGAGTGTCCACTTTTCTCCTCTGTTACCAAGTAAAAAAAAATCTTAGCAAAAAAAAAAACATTCACTTTTTGAAAATTTCCACCTTGGGATACCTCTACAGCATTGGCAGGATTCGAACCCTGGCCTGTGAGGGCTGTCTGCACCAAAGGTACAAGACTTACCTTTGAGCTATAGCTCCTTAGTGGTCTAGAGGATTGCAGTAGTAACTATAAGCAACATGAAGGCCTTGGTGTCCATCCCGGCGGCTTCCATTGCACATGAAAAGGATGACCATGACATAAGGACAATTTGATAGACTACATACATGGAAACCAGTGTGGTCCAGTGGGTAAGTGCCTGCCTTCCATGCAGGCAACCAGGGTTCAAATCCCGGGTTCGGCACCAGGTGACTGATGGTGGCAGAGCAGAGGTAAGTTGGAGGTGGGCCTAAATGGCCAATTGGTAAGTAAAATGTGTCTGGGTGTTGTGTACGAGTGGAATCATGCCTAGTGAATGAGGGATTACAGATTTGTTGGTAAGTAAAATAGGTGTGGCCTGAACAGAGACAGGTGAAAGAAAGGTAACAGGTGTTGTGTGCAGGAGGAGGAGGAGCCTAGTCAGAGTGGGTGGGGTCAGAGAGGAGGAGTATAGGAGGAGCTGGGTCAGAGAGGAGGGGTATAGGCGGAGCCTGGGCAGAATGGGTGGGTTCAGAGAGCAGAGGAAGGGGAGGAGGATCCTGACTTATTGTGGGGTACTGCAAATACTTTTTTACTGCACCCCCCTATACTCTCTGATTTCTGTTGGGAGGGGGCAGTCAAAATTTGGGGGAGCAGTATTAAAAGGTGCTTAGGCGCAACGTGAAGGCGATGGGGTGCACACAATGGCTTGGCTTCCAGGTACTTTTTGGGGGGCTACCATTAGTTTTTATTGCTCTGATCCTCCCTCATGGGGTGTACCCCAAATGGTTAGGGGCCACGGGGGGGGGCAAGAAGCTGTTTGACAGTTTCTCTTAACAACAGGGGTCACCATACGATTCTGCTGCAGTTATGGTATTGAAAGGTAAAACAAGGAGCATTTGGCTGTATTTTTGCAGGTGGGGTGCCCCAAAATGTTACTGCCAGCAGCAGCAGCCCCCTTCCTCGCCACCCTGCAGATTGGTATAGGTACCTTTAGGACATTTCTGTTGAAAACAGAGGCTATAGCGAATCGCGCTACAAAATCCGAGAGCACTAACACTTGCTAAATAAAGGTGGCATCGGAGCATACGAATGAGGCAGGGAGAGGCTACTGTTGCAATTGGTTTGGTGGGTCATAGTGAATAACCTCGGCATGCAAATAGGCAGAAGTGTGAGGATTGGCAGTGTCTGTAGAGAATTTTGGCATGCTCTTCAGTTGATGTTTTCCTCCTTGAACTACAGAGGAAAGGCCTGGCCTTACTGTTGGGCAAAACATGTATTTATGATTTTAAGAAGTGTAGTCTGGATGTACTGAGAGGGCCTGTACAGTACGGTAAATGCCTGTATACCCCTGCAATGTGCATCCAACTGTCACTTGAGATTGAACAGCGAACGAAGCAGCTGGGTTACTGACTGAATGTAAATGGAAGGCACATAGGAAGGGTGTTTTTGGTCACTCAAATGATTGAAACCTGGTTGATGCACTACCAAAGCTGGGGTACCAGGCGGAAACATTTGAGGGGTATTGAGATGGTGGTGTCCAGAGGTCAAAATATGTTTCAGAGACACAGAGGTACTGCGGTCCTGGTCCCACATTGGGGGTAGACAAAAGTCCATGCTAAAGATTTCTGTCCAACTGTTACCACATTTTGTGCAGCCTGGCTCCCTCTGTAACGATTCCCCAGTGTCTTTCGATCCTACAGATGACTGTAGCAAACTCCCCAAATTTTTTCTTGGCCTCATACTCCCAAAGGAGTGCCTGACATTTGCCAGCCTAACGATACTCACATTCTGGGAAAAACCTCACTAACTATGCATATTTATCTACCACACATGGCAAATCCTTACAATTGCAGAACATCATATCGCACTTGTCATCTTTGAGGTACTGTAAGTATTTGGATTTGAGGGAAATATTCATCCTTGCTTGCTCTCTCCCATCTGAAGTCTATGGTGCTGCTGTTCCTTTCTCACATGTCCCTTCAAAGAGACAAGTGACACACAGACTCAATCACTCAGCAAACATATATGCTTTGACGTTTTCATCTTGCTGTTTACCTTCCAAATATTCCCCCTGAACCACAAATAAAGGCCTGCCATTCCTCATCCCCTCAGTCAAAGCAGTCCTTCGCTCCTTAGGCCCTGCAAGACCACCATGAACAAGAATCATGTCAGCAAGCAGAAGAAAAGCCTCAGTGTGCTCTTTTGTTCATACTGCTGCCCTCTAGTAACACTTCATGGCAACTGCAGCATAAGAATGGGACTGAGAAGAGGGCTGTCCTATGCAAATAATATCCTCCCATGCATACTTTCTTCTGAGACGGTCGGCGGCTTGTGCCGTGATACCGCTTCCAACAAATGGTCTTCAACCAAATTTTAAAAAAGCCCACCTGCCTTAGATGAAGGATTTTGCAACTCGAAGGAAGCACATGGGGACATCACCCTCATTTAGCAGGGTCCTAAATTGCCTGCTGTCAGCCTGTATACAGAACAAGGGCGTTCGTGGGCGTTCGTGAGCGTTCCTCAAAGGAAGGAGGTGGGTGATTAATTCACAGTGCCAGGGCAGGCCCAGCCCAGCCCAGCCCAGCCCAGCCCAGCCCAGCCCAGCCCAGCCCAGCCCAGCGCAGCCCAGCCCGGCACAGCGCACTGCTGTGGAGTGTGGAGGTCCATTTCTTCACATCCTGCAGCAGGCATGATGCAGACCTACTAGAGCAAAGGCTTGACTCTGCCCTTGTCTGTCTCTTAAAGAAAACAATCTTTCTAGCTTCTTATTGCACCTGATAAATGGACTCTAGCTTGCCTCAAACTTGACCCATCATTTCATTAGCCAGAGCTCATACTTGACCTTTATTTCTATCCAAGCTCACTGGCACCAAACCCCTGATTTGAGCGAGTTACTCACACCAAAATGAAAAATCACCATCATCCAACCTATTTTACAATAAGTGTAGCACCTTCCTCGCATTCTTGTGCTCAGTTATAACCCCCAATACCACAATTGCACTCTGCAATTCACCAAACTTAAAGGAAAAGGAATGAAGACATTGATAAAGGAAGACAAGGCCTTGTCCCTATTGCACCTACTTGAGAAATAGGGAGGTTGGTAGAAGGTCATGAGGGAAAACATTTGAAATTTTGGGACACACATGCCAAAAAGAGGTCCACTTTTCTCCTCTGTTACCAAGTAAAAAAAAATCTTAGCAAAAAAAAAACAGTCACTTTTTGAAAATTTCCACCTTGGGATACCTCTACAGCATTGGCAGGATTCGAACCCTGGCCTGTGAGGGCTGTCTGCACCAAAGGTACAAGACTTACCTTTGAGCTATAGCTTCTTAGTGGTCTAGAGGATTGCAGTAGTAACTATAAGCAACATGAAGGCCTTGGTGTCCTTCCCGGCGGCTTCCATTGCACATGAAAAGGATGACCATGACATAAGGACAATTTGATAGGCTACATACATGGAAACCAGTGTGGTCCAGTGGGTAAGTGCCTGCCTTCCATGCAGGCAACCAGGGTTCAAATCCCGGGTTCGGCACCAGGTGACTGATGGTGGCAGAGCAGAGGTAAGTTGGAGGTGGGCCTAAATGGCCAATTGGTAAGTAAAATGTGTCTGGGTGTTGTGTACGAGTGGAATCATGCCTAGTGAATGAGGGATTGCAGATTGGTTGGTAAGTAAAATAGGTGTGGCCTGAACAGAGACAGGTGAAAGAAAGGTAACAGGTGTTGTGTGCAGGAGGAGGAGGAGCCTAGTCAGAGTGGGTGGGGTCAGAGAGGAGGAGTATAGGACGAGCTGGGTCAGAGAGGAGGGGTATAGGAGGAGCCTAGTCAGAGTGGGAGGGGTCAGAGAGGAGGAGTATAGGAGGAGCCAGGTCAGAGAGGAGGGGTGTAGGTGGAGCCTTGTCAGAGTGGGAGGGGTCAGAGAGGAGGAGTATAGGCGGAGCCTGGGCAGAATGGGTGGGTTCAGAGAGCAGAGGAAGGGGAGGAGGATCCTGACTTATTGTGGGGTACTGCAAATACTTTTTTACTGCACCCCCCTATACTCTCTGATTTCTGTTGGGAGGGGGCAGTCAAAATTTGGGGGAGCAGTATTAAAAGGTGCTTAGGCGCAACGTGAAGGCGATGGGGTGCACACAATGGCTTGGCTTCCAGGTACTTTTTGGGGGGCTACCATTAGTTTTTATTGCTCTGATCCTCCCTCATGGGGTGTACCCCAAATGGTTAGGGGCCACGGGGGGGGCAAGAAGCTGTTTGACAGTTTCTCTTAACAACAGGGGTCACCATACGATTCTGCTGCAGTTATGGTATTGAAAGGTAAAACAAGGAGCATTTGGCTGTATTTTTGCAGGTGGGGTGCCCCAAAATGTTACTGCCAGCAGCAGCAGCCCCCTTCCTCGCCACCCTGCAGATTGGTATAGGTACCTTTAGGACATTTCTGTTGAAAACAGAGGCTATAGCGAATCGCGCTACAAAATCCGAGAGCACTAACACTTGCTAAATAAAGGTGGCATCGGAGCATACGAATGAGGCAGGGAGAGGCTACTGTTGCAATTGGTTTGGTGGGTCATAGTGAATAACCTCGGCATGCAAATAGGCAGAAGTGTGAGGATTGGCAGTGTCTGTAGAGAATTTTGGCATGCTCTTCAGTTGATGTTTTCCTCCTTGAACTACAGAGGAAAGGCCTGGCCTTACTGTTGGGCAAAACATGTATTTATGATTTTAAGAAGTGTAGTCTGGATGTACTGAGAGGGCCTGTACAGTACGGTAAATGCCTGTATACCCCTGCAATGTGCATCCAACTGTCACTTGAGATTGAACAGCGAACGAAGCAGCTGGGTTACTGACTGAATGTAAATGGAAGGCACATAGGAAGGGTGTTTGTGGTCACTCAAATGATTGAAACCTGGTTGATGCACTACCAAAGCTGGGGTACCAGGCGGAAACATTTGAGGGGTATTGAGATGGTGGTGTCCAGAGGTCAAAATATGTTTCAGAGACACAGAGGTACTGCGGTCCTGGTCCCACATTGGGGGTAGACAAAAGTCCATGCTAAAGATTTCTGTCCAACTGTTACCACATTTTGTGCAGCCTGGCTCCCTCTGTAACGATTCCCCAGTGTCTTTCGATCCTACAGATGACTGTAGCAAACTCCCCAAATTTTTTCTTGGCCTCATACTCCCAAAGGAGTGCCTGACATTTGCCAGCCTAACGATACTCACATTCTGGGAAAAACCTCACTAACTATGCATATTTATCTACCACACATGGCAAATCCTTACAATTGCAGAACATCATATCGCACTTGTCATCTTTGAGGTACTGTAAGTATTTGGATTTGAGGGAAATATTCATCCTTGCTTGCTCTCTCCCATCTGAAGTCTATGGTGCTGCTGTTCCTTTCTCACATGTCCCTTCAAAGAGACAAGTGACACACAGACTCAATCACTCAGCAAACATATATGCTTTGACGTTTTCATCTTGCTGTTTACCTTCCAAATATTCCCCCTGAACCACAAATAAAGGCCTGCCATTCCTCATCCCCTCAGTCAAAGCAGTCCTTCGCTCCTTAGGCCCTGCAAGACCACCATGAACAAGAATCATGTCAGCAAGCAGAAGAAAAGCCTCAGTGTGCTCTTTTGTTCATACTGCTGCCCTCTAGTAACACTTCATGGCAACTGCAGCATAAGAATGGGACTGAGAAGAGGGCTGTCCTATGCAAATAATATCCTCCCATGCATACTTTCTTCTGAGACGGTCGGCGGCTTGTGCCGTGATACCGCTTCCAACCAATGGTCTTCAACCAAATTTTAAAAAAGCCCACCTGCCTTAGATGAAGGATTTTGCAACTCGAAGGAAGCACATGGGGACATCACCCTCATTTAGCAGGGTCCTAAATTGCCTGCTGTCAGCCTGTATACAGAACAAGGGCGTTCGTGGGCGTTCGTGAGCGTTCCTCAAAGGAAGGAGGTGGGTGAATAATTCACAGTGCCAGGGCAGGCCCAGCCCAGCCCAGCCCAGCGCAGCCCAGCCCAGCCCAGCCCGGCACAGCGCACTGCTGTGGAGGTCCATTCCTTCACATCCTGCAGCAGGCATGATGCAGACCTACTAGAGCAAAGGCTTGACTCTGCCCTTGTCTGTCTCTTAAAGAAAACAATCTTTCTAGCTTCTTATTGCACCTGATAAATGGACTCTAGCTTGCCTCAAACTTGACCCATCATTTCATTAGCCAGAGCTCATACTTGACCTTTATTTCTATCCAAGCTCACTGGCACCAAACCCCTGATTTGAGCGAGTTACTCACACCAAAATGAAAAATCACCATCATCCAACCTATTTTACAATAAGTGTAGCACCTTCCTCGCATTCTTGTGCTCAGTTATAACCCCCAATACCACAATTGCACTCTGCAATTCACCAAACTTAAAGGAAAAGGAATGAAGACATTGATAAAGGAAGACAAGGCCTTGTCCCTATTGCACCTACTTGAGAAATAGGGAGGTTGGTAGAAGGTCATGAGGGAAAACATTTGAAATTTTGGGACACACATGCCAAAAAGAGGTCCACTTTTCTCCTCTGTTACCAAGTAAAAAAAAAATCTTAGCAAAAAAAAAACATTCACTTTTTGAAAATTTCCACCTTGGGATACCTCTACAGCATTGGCAGGATTCGAACCCTGGCCTGTGAGGGCTGTCTGCACCAAAGGTACAAGACTTACCTTTGAGCTATAGCTCCTTAGTGGTCTAGAGGATTGCAGTAGTAACTATAAGCAACATGAAGGCCTTGGTGTCCTTCCCGGCGGCTTCCATTGCACATGAAAAGGATGACCATGACATAAGGACAATTTGATAGGCTACATACATGGAAACCAGTGTGGTCCAGTGGGTAAGTGCCTGCCTTCCATGCAGGCAACCAGGGTTCAAATCCCGGGTTCGGCACCAGGTGACTGATGGTGGCAGAGCAGAGGTAAGTTGGAGGTGGGCCTAAATGGCCAATTGGTAAGTAAAATGTGTCTGGGTGTTGTGTACGAGTGGAATCATGCCTAGTGAATGAGGGATTGCAGATTGGTTGGTAAGTAAAATAGGTGTGGCCTGAACAGAGACAGGTGAAAGAAAGGTAACAGGTGTTGTGTGCAGGAGGAGGAGGAGCCTAGTCAGAGTGGGTGGGGTCAGAGAGGAGGAGTATAGGAGGAGCTGGGTCAGAGAGGAGGGGTATAGGAGGAGCCTAGTCAGAGTGGGAGGGGTCAGAGAGGAGGAGTATAGGAGGAGCCAGGTCAGAGAGGAGGGGTGTAGGTGGAGCCTTGTCAGAGTGGGAGGGGTCAGAGAGGAGGAGTATAGGCGGAGCCTGGGCAGAATGGGTGGGTTCAGAGAGCAGAGGAAGGGGAGGAGGATCCTGACTTATTGTGGGGTACTGCAAATACTTTTTTACTGCACCCCCCTATACTCTCTGATTTCTGTTGGGAGGGGGCAGTCAAAATTTGGGGGAGCAGTATTAAAAGGTGCTTAGGCGCAACGTGAAGGCGATGGGGTGCACACAATGGCTTGGCTTCCAGGTACTTTTTGGGGGGCTACCATTAGTTTTTATTGCTCTGATCCTCCCTCATGGGGTGTACCCCAAATGGTTAGGGGCCACGGGGGGGGGGCAAGAAGCTGTTTGACAGTTTCTCTTAACAACAGGGGTCACCATACGATTCTGCTGCAGTTATGGTATTGAAAGGTAAAACAAGGAGCATTTGGCTGTATTTTTGCAGGTGGGGTGCCCCAAAATGTTACTGCCAGCAGCAGCAGCCCCCTTCCTCGCCACCCTGCAGATTGGTATAGGTACCTTTAGGACATTTCTGTTGAAAACAGAGGCTATAGCGAATCGCGCTACAAAATCCGAGAGCACTAACACTTGCTAAATAAAGGTGGCATCGGAGCATACGAATGAGGCAGGGAGAGGCTACTGTTGCAATTGGTTTGGTGGGTCATAGTGAATAACCTCGGCATGCAAATAGGCAGAAGTGTGAGGATTGGCAGTGTCTGTAGAGAATTTTGGCATGCTCTTCAGTTGATGTTTTCCTCCTTGAACTACAGAGGAAAGGCCTGGCCTTACTGTTGGGCAAAACATGTATTTATGATTTTAAGAAGTGTAGTCTGGATGTACTGAGAGGGCCTGTACAGTACGGTAAATGCCTGTATACCCCTGCAATGTGCATCCAACTGTCACTTGAGATTGAACAGCGAACGAAGCAGCTGGGTTACTGACTGAATGTAAATGGAAGGCACATAGGAAGGGTGTTTGTGGTCACTCAAATGATTGAAACCTGGTTGATGCACTACCAAAGCTGGGGTACCAGGCGGAAACATTTGAGGGGTATTGAGATGGTGGTGTCCAGAGGTCAAAATATGTTTCAGAGACACAGAGGTACTGCGGTCCTGGTCCCACATTGGGGGTAGACAAAAGTCCATGCTAAAGATTTCTGTCCAACTGTTACCACATTTTGTGCAGCCTGGCTCCCTCTGTAACGATTCCCCAGTGTCTTTCGATCCTACAGATGACTGTAGCAAACTCCCCAAATTTTTTCTTGGCCTCATACTCCCAAAGGAGTGCCTGACATTTGCCAGCCTAACGATACTCACATTCTGGGAAAAACCTCACTAACTATGCATATTTATCTACCACACATGGCAAATCCTTACAATTGCAGAACATCATATCGCACTTGTCATCTTTGAGGTACTGTAAGTATTTGGATTTGAGGGAAATATTCATCCTTGCTTGCTCTCTCCCATCTGAAGTCTATGGTGCTGCTGTTCCTTTCTCACATGTCCCTTCAAAGAGACAAGTGACACACAGACTCAATCACTCAGCAAACATATATGCTTTGACGTTTTCATCTTGCTGTTTACCTTCCAAATATTCCCCCTGAACCACAAATAAAGGCCTGCCATTCCTCATCCCCTCAGTCAAAGCAGTCCTTCGCTCCTTAGGCCCTGCAAGACCACCATGAACAAGAATCATGTCAGCAAGCAGAAGAAAAGCCTCAGTGTGCTCTTTTGTTCATACTGCTGCCCTCTAGTAACACTTCATGGCAACTGCAGCATAAGAATGGGACTGAGAAGAGGGCTGTCCTATGCAAATAATATCCTCCCATGCATACTTTCTTCTGAGACGGTCGGCGGCTTGTGCCGTGATACCGCTTCCAACAAATGGTCTTCAACCAAATTTTAAAAAAGCCCACCTGCCTTAGATGAAGGATTTTGCAACTCGAAGGAAGCACATGGGGACATCACCCTCATTTAGCAGGGTCCTAAATTGCCTGCTGTCAGCCTGTATACAGAACAAGGGCGTTCGTGGGCGTTCGTGAGCGTTCCTCAAAGGAAGGAGGTGGGTGATTAATTCACAGTGCCAGGGCAGGCCCAGCCCAGCCCAGCCCAGCGCAGCCCAGCCCGGCACAGCGCACTGCTGTGGAGGTCCATTCCTTCACATCCTGCAGCAGGCATGATGCAGACCTACTAGAGCAAAGGCTTGACTCTGCCCTTGTCTGTCTCTTAAAGAAAACAATCTTTCTAGCTTCTTATTGCACCTGATAAATGGACTCTAGCTTGCCTCAAACTTGACCCATCATTTCATTAGCCAGAGCTCATACTTGACCTTTATTTCTATCCAAGCTCACTGGCACCAAACCCCTGATTTGAGCGAGTTACTCACACCAAAATGAAAAATCACCATCATCCAACCTATTTTACAATAAGTGTAGCACCTTCCTCGCATTCTTGTGCTCAGTTATAACCCCCAATACCACAATTGCACTCTGCAATTCACCAAACTTAAAGGAAAAGGAATGAAGACATTGATAAAGGAAGACAAGGCCTTGTCCCTATTGCACCTACTTGAGAAATAGGGAGGTTGGTAGAAGGTCATGAGGGAAAACATTTGAAATTTTGGGACACACATGCCAAAAAGAGTGTCCACTTTTCTCCTCTGTTACCAAGTAAAAAAAAATCTTAGCAAAAAAAAAAACATTCACTTTTTGAAAATTTCCACCTTGGGATACCTCTACAGCATTGGCAGGATTCGAACCCTGGCCTGTGAGGGCTGTCTGCACCAAAGGTACAAGACTTACCTTTGAGCTATAGCTCCTTAGTGGTTCTGAGGATTGCAGTAGTAACTATAAGCAACATGAAGGCCTTGGTGTCCTTCCCGGCGGCTTCCATTGCACATGAAAAGGATGACCATGACATAAGGACAATTTGATAGGCTACATACATGGAAACCAGTGTGGTCCAGTGGGTAAGTGCCTGCCTTCCATGCAGGCAACCAGGGTTCAAATCCCGGGTTCGGCACCAGGTGACTGATGGTGGCAGAGCAGAGGTAAGTTGGAGGTGGGCCTAAATGGCCAATTGGTAAGTAAAATGTGTCTGGGTGTTGTGTACGAGTGGAATCATGCCTAGTGAATGAGGGATTGCAGATTTGTTGGTAAGTAAAATAGGTGTGGCCTGAACAGAGACAGTTGAAAGAAAGGTAACAGGTGTTGTGTGCAGGAGGAGGAGGAGCCTAGTCAGAGTGGGTGGGGTCAGAGAGGAGGAGTATAGGAGGAGCTGGGTCAGAGAGGAGGGGTATAGGAGGAGCCTAGTCAGAGTGGGAGGGGTCAGAGAGGAGGAGTATAGGCGGAGCCTGGGCAGAATGGGTGGGTTCAGAGAGCAGAGGAAGGGGAGGAGGATCCTGACTTATTGTGGGCTACTGCAAATACTTTTTTACTGCACCCCCCTATACTCTCTGATTTCTGTTGGGAGGGGGCAGTCAAAATTTGGGGGAGCAGTATTAAAAGGTGCTTAGGCGCAACGTGAAGGCGATGGGGTGCTCACAATGGCTTGGCTTCCAGGTACTTTTTGGGGGGCTACCATTAGTTTTTATTGCTCTGATCCTCCCTCATGGGGTGTACCCCAAATGGTTAGGGGCCACGGGGGGGGGCAAGAAGCTGTTTGACAGTTTCTCTTAACAACAGGGGTCACCATACGATTCTGCTGCAGTTATGGTATTGAAAGGTAAAACAAGGAGCATTTGGCTGTATTTTTGCAGGTGGGGTGCCCCAAAATGTTACTGCCAGCAGCAGCAGCCCCCTTCCTCGCCACCCTGCAGATTGGTATAGGTACCTTTAGGACATTTCTGTTGAAAACAGAGGCTATAGCGAATCGCGCTACAAAATCCGAGAGCACTAACACTTGCTAAATAAAGGTGGCATCGGAGCATACGAATGAGGCAGGGAGAGGCTACTGTTGCAATTGGTTTGGTGGGTCATAGTGAATAACCTCGGCATGCAAATAGGCAGAAGTGTGAGGATTGGCAGTGTCTGTAGAGAATTTTGGCATGCTCTTCAGTTGATGTTTTCCTCCTTGAACTACAGAGGAAAGGCCTGGCCTTACTGTTGGGCAAAACATGTATTTATGATTTTAAGAAGTGTAGTCTGGATGTACTTAGAGGGCCTGTACAGTACGGTAAATGCCTGTATACCCCTGCAATGTGCATCCAACTGTCACTTGAGATTGAACAGCGAACGAAGCAGCTGGGTTACTGACTGAATGTAAATGAAAGGCACATAGGAAGGGTGTTTGTGGTCACTCAAATGATTGAAACCTGGTTGATGCACTACCAAAGCTGGGGTACCAGGCGGAAACATTTGAGGGGTATTGAGATGGTGGTGTCCAGAGGTCAAAATATGTTTCAGAGACACAGAGGTACTGCGGTCCTGGTCCCACATTGGGGGTAGACAAAAGTCCATGCTAAAGATTTCTGTCCAACTGTTACCACATTTTGTGCAGCCTGGCTCCCTCTGTAACGATTCCCCAGTGTCTTTCGATCCTACAGATGACTGTAGCAAACTTCCCAAATTTTTTCTTGGCCTCATACTCCCAAAGGAGTGCCTGACATTTGCCAGCCTAACAATACTCACATTCTGGGAAAAACCTCACTAACTATGCATATTTATCTACCACACATGGCAAATCCTTACAATTGCAGAACATCATATCGCACTTGTCATCTTTGAGGTACTGTAAGTATTTGGATTTGAGGGAAATATTCATCCTTGCTTGCTCTCTCCCATCTGAAGTCTATGGTGCTGCTGTTCCTTTCTCACATGTCCCTTCAAAGAGACAAGTGACACACAGACTCAATCACTCAGCAAACATATATGCTTTGACGTTTTCATCTTGCTGTTTACCTTCCAAATATTCCCCCTGAACTACAAATAAAGGCCTGCCATTCCTCATCCCCTCAGTCAAAGCAGTCCTTCGCTCCTTAGGCCCTGCAAGACCACCATGAACAAGAATCATGTCAGCAAGCAGAAGAAAAGCCTCAGTGTGCTCTTTTGTTCATACTGCTGCCCTCTAGTAACACTTCATGGCAACTGCAGCATAAGAATGGGACTGAGAAGAGGGCTGTCCTATGCAAATAATATCCTCCCATGCATACTTTCTTCTGAGACGGTCGGCGGCTTGTGCCGTGATACCGCCTCCAACAAATGGTCTTCAACCAAATTTTAAAAAAGCCCACCTGCCTTAGACGAAGGATTTTGCAACTCGAAGGAAGCACATGGGGACATCACCCTCATTTAGCAGGGTCCTAAATTGCCTGCTGTCAGCCTGTATACAGAACAAGGGCGTTCGTGGGCGTTCGTGAGCGTTCCTCAAAGGAAGGAGGTGGGTGATTAATTCACAGTGCCAGGGCAGGCCCAGCCCAGCCCAGCCCAGCCCAGCCCAGCGCAGCCCATCCCGGCACAGCGCACTGCTGTGGAGGTCCATATCTTCACATCCTGCAGCAGGCATGATGCAGACCTACTAGAGCAAAGGCTTGACTCTGCCCTTGTCTGTCTCTTAAAGAAAACAATCTTTCTAGCTTCTTATTGCACCTGATAAATGGACTCTAGCTTGCCTCAAACTTGACCCATCATTTCATTAGCCAGAGCTCATACTTGACCTTTATTTCTATCCAAGCTCACTGGCACCAAACCCCTGATTTGAGCGAGTTACTCACACCAAAATGAAAAATCACCATCATCCAACCTATTTTACAATAAGTGTAGCACCTTCCTCGCATTCTTGTGCTCAGTTATAACCCCCAATACCACAATTGCACTCTGCAATTCACCAAACTTAAAGGAAAAGGAATGAAGACATTGATAAAGGAAGACAAGGCCTTGTCCCTATTGCACCTACTTGAGAAATAGGGAGGTTGGTAGAAGGTCATGAGGGAAAACATTTGAAATTTTGGGACACACATGCCAAAAAGAGGTCCACTTTTCTCCTCTGTTACCAAGTAAAAAAAAATCTTAGCAAAAAAAAAACATTCACTTTTTGAAAATTTCCACCTTGGGATACCTCTACAGCATTGGCAGGATTCGAACCCTGGCCTGTGAGGGCTGTCTGCACCAAAGGTACAAGACTTACCTTTGAGCTATAGCTCCTTAGTGGTCTAGAGGATTGCAGTAGTAACTATAAGCAACATGAAGGCCTTGGTGTCCTTCCCGGCGGCTTCCATTGCACATGAAAAGGATGACCATGACATAAGGACAATTTGATAGGCTACATACATGGAAACCAGTGTGGTCCAGTGGGTAAGTGCCTGCCTTCCATGCAGGCAACCAGGGTTCAAATCCCGGGTTCGGCACCAGGTGACTGATGGTGGCAGAGCAGAGGTAAGTTGGAGGTGGGCCTAAATGGCCAATTGGTAAGTAAAATGTGTCTGGGTGTTGTGTACGAGTGGAATCATGCCTAGTGAATGAGGGATTGCAGATTAGTTGGTAAGTAAAATAGGTGTGGCCTGAACAGAGACAGGTGAAAGAAAGGTAACAGGTGTTGTGTGCAGGAAGAGGAGGAGCCTAGTCAGAGTGGGTGGGGTCAGAGAGGAGGAGTATAGGCGGAGCCTGGGCAGAATGGGTGGGTTCAGAGAGCAGAGGAAGGGGAGGAGGATCCTGACTTATTGTGGGGTACTGCAAATACTTTTTTACTGCACCCCCCTATACTCTCTGATTTCTGTTGGGAGGGGGCAGTCAAAATTTGGGGGAGCAGTATTAAAAGGTGCTTAGGCGCAACGTGAAGGCGATGGGGTGCACACAATGGCTTGGCTTCCAGGTACTTTTTGGGGGGCTACCATTAGTTTTTATTGCTCTGATCCTCCCTCATGGGGTGTACCCCAAATGGTTAGGGGCCACGGGGGGGGGGGGGCAAGAAGCTGTTTGACAGTTTCTCTTAACAACAGGGGTCACCATACGATTCTGCTGCAGTTATGGTATTGAAAGGTAAAACAAGGAGCATTTGGCTGTATTTTTGCAGGTGGGGTGCCCCAAAATGTTACTGCCAGCAGCAGCAGCCCCCTTCCTCGCCACCCTGCAGATTGGTATAGGTACCTTTAGGACATTTCTGTTGAAAACAGAGGCTATAGCGAATCGCGCTACAAAATCCGAGAGCACTAACACTTGCTAAATAAAGGTGGCATCGGAGCATACGAATGAGGCAGGGAGAGGCTACTGTAGCAATTGGTTTGGTGGGTCATAGTGAATAACCTCGGCATGCAAATAGGCAGAAGTGTGAGGATTGGCAGTGTCTGTAGAGAATTTTGGCATGCTCTTCAGTTGATGTTTTCCTCCTTGAACTACAGAGGAAAGGCCTGGCCTTACTGTTGGGCAAAACATGTATTTATGATTTTAAGAAGTGTAGTCTGGATGTACTGAGAGGGCCTGTACAGTACGGTAAATGCCTGTATACCCCTGCAATGTGCATCCAACTGTCACTTGAGATTGAACAGCGAACGAAGCAGCTGGGTTACTGACTGAATGTAAATGGAAGGCACATAGGAAGGGTGTTTGTGGTCACTCAAATGATTGAAACCTGGTTGATGCACTACCAAAGCTGGGGTACCAGGCGGAAACATTTGAGGGGTATTGAGATGGTGGTGTCCAGAGGTCAAAATATGTTTCAGAGACACAGAGGTACTGCGGTCCTGGTCCCACATTGGGGGTAGACAAAAGTCCATGCTAAAGATTTCTGTCCAACTGTTACCACATTTTGTGCAGCCTGGCTCCCTCTGTAACGATTCCCCAGTGTCTTTCGATCCTACAGATGACTGTAGCAAACTCCCCAAATTTTTTCTTGGCCTCATACTCCCAAAGGAGTGCCTGACATTTGCCAGCCTAACGATACTCACATTCTGGGAAAAACCTCACTAACTATGCATATTTATCTACCACACATGGCAAATCCTTACAATTGCAGAACATCATATCGCACTTGTCATCTTTGAGGTACTGTAAGTATTTGGATTTGAGGGAAATATTCATCCTTGCTTGCTCTCTCCCATCTGAAGTCTATGGTGCTGCTGTTCCTTTCTCACATGTCCCTTCAAAGAGACAAGTGACACACAGACTCAATCACTCAGCAAACATATATGCTTTGACGTTTTCATCTTGCTGTTTACCTTCCAAATATTCCCCCTGAACCACAAATAAAGGCCTGCCATTCCTCATCCCCTCAGTCAAAGCAGTCCTTCGCTCCTTAGGCCCTGCAAGACCACCATGAACAAGAATCATGTCAGCAAGCAGAAGAAAAGCCTCAGTGTGCTCTTTTGTTCATACTGCTGCCCTCTAGTAACACTTCATGGCAACTGCAGCATAAGAATGGGACTGAGAAGAGGGCTGTCCTATGCAAATAATATCCTCCCATGCATACTTTCTTCTGAGACGGTCGGCGGCTTGTGCCGTGATACCGCTTCCAACAAATGGTCTTCAACCAAATTTTAAAAAAGCCCACCTGCCTTAGATGAAGGATTTTGCAACTCGAAGGAAGCACATGGGGACATCACCCTCATTTAGCAGGGTCCTAAATTGCCTGCTGTCAGCCTGTATACAGAACAAGGGCGTTCGTGGGCGTTCGTGAGCGTTCCTCAAAGGAAGGAGGTGGGTGATTAATTCACAGTGCCAGGGCAGGCCCAGCCCAGCCCAGCCCAGCGCAGCCCAGTCCAGCCCGGCACAGCGCACTGCTGTGGAGGTCCATTCCTTCACATCCTGCAGCAGGCATGATGCAGACCTACTAGAGCAAAGGCTTGACTCTGCCCTTGTCTGTCTCTTAAAGAAAACAATCTTTCTAGCTTCTTATTGCACCTGATAAATGGACTCTAGCTTGCCTCAAACTTGACCCATCATTTCATTAGCCAGAGCTCATACTTGACCTTTATTTCTATCCAAGCTCACTGGCACCAAACCCCTGATTTGAGCGAGTTACTCACACCAAAATGAAAAATCACCATCATCCAACCTATTTTACAATAAGTGTAGCACCTTCCTCGCATTCTTGTGCTCAGTTATAACCCCCAATACCACAATTGCACTCTGCAATTCACCAAACTTAAAGGAAAAGGAATGAAGACATTGATAAAGGAAGACAAGGCCTTGTCCCTATTGCACCTACTTGAGAAATAGGGAGGTTGGTAGAAGGTCATGAGGGAAAACATTTGAAATTTTGGGACACACATGCCAAAAAGAGTGTCCACTTTTCTCCTCTGTTACCAAGTAAAAAAAAATCTTAGCAAAAAAAAAAACATTCACTTTTTGAAAATTTCCACCTTGGGATACCTCTACAGCATTGGCAGGATTCGAACCCTGGCCTGTGAGGGCTGTCTGCACCAAAGGTACAAGACTTACCTTTGAGCTATAGCTCCTTAGTGGTCTAGAGGATTGCAGTAGTAACTATAAGCAACATGAAGGCCTTGGTGTCCATCCCGGCGGCTTCCATTGCACATGAAAAGGATGACCATGACATAAGGACAATTTGATAGACTACATACATGGAAACCAGTGTGGTCCAGTGGGTAAGTGCCTGCCTTCCATGCAGGCAACCAGGGTTCAAATCCCGGGTTCGGCACCAGGTGACTGATGGTGGCAGAGCAGAGGTAAGTTGGAGGTGGGCCTAAATGGCCAATTGGTAAGTAAAATGTGTCTGGGTGTTGTGTACGAGTGGAATCATGCCTAGTGAATGAGGGATTACAGATTTGTTGGTAAGTAAAATAGGTGTGGCCTGAACAGAGACAGGTGAAAGAAAGGTAACAGGTGTTGTGTGCAGGAGGAGGAGGAGCCTAGTCAGAGTGGGTGGGGTCAGAGAGGAGGAGTATAGGAGGAGCTGGGTCAGAGAGGAGGGGTATAGGCGGAGCCTGGGCAGAATGGGTGGGTTCAGAGAGCAGAGGAAGGGGAGGAGGATCCTGACTTATTGTGGGGTACTGCAAATACTTTTTTACTGCACCCCCCTATACTCTCTGATTTCTGTTGGGAGGGGGCAGTCAAAATTTGGGGGAGCAGTATTAAAAGGTGCTTAGGCGCAACGTGAAGGCGATGGGGTGCACACAATGGCTTGGCTTCCAGGTACTTTTTGGGGGGCTACCATTAGTTTTTATTGCTCTGATCCTCCCTCATGGGGTGTACCCCAAATGGTTAGGGGCCACGGGGGGGGGCAAGAAGCTGTTTGACAGTTTCTCTTAACAACAGGGGTCACCATACGATTCTGCTGCAGTTATGGTATTGAAAGGTAAAACAAGGAGCATTTGGCTGTATTTTTGCAGGTGGGGTGCCCCAAAATGTTACTGCCAGCAGCAGCAGCCCCCTTCCTCGCCACCCTGCAGATTGGTATAGGTACCTTTAGGACATTTCTGTTGAAAACAGAGGCTATAGCGAATCGCGCTACAAAATCCGAGAGCACTAACACTTGCTAAATAAAGGTGGCATCGGAGCATACGAATGAGGCAGGGAGAGGCTACTGTTGCAATTGGTTTGGTGGGTCATAGTGAATAACCTCGGCATGCAAATAGGCAGAAGTGTGAGGATTGGCAGTGTCTGTAGAGAATTTTGGCATGCTCTTCAGTTGATGTTTTCCTCCTTGAACTACAGAGGAAAGGCCTGGCCTTACTGTTGGGCAAAACATGTATTTATGATTTTAAGAAGTGTAGTCTGGATGTACTGAGAGGGCCTGTACAGTACGGTAAATGCCTGTATACCCCTGCAATGTGCATCCAACTGTCACTTGAGATTGAACAGCGAACGAAGCAGCTGGGTTACTGACTGAATGTAAATGGAAGGCACATAGGAAGGGTGTTTTTGGTCACTCAAATGATTGAAACCTGGTTGATGCACTACCAAAGCTGGGGTACCAGGCGGAAACATTTGAGGGGTATTGAGATGGTGGTGTCCAGAGGTCAAAATATGTTTCAGAGACACAGAGGTACTGCGGTCCTGGTCCCACATTGGGGGTAGACAAAAGTCCATGCTAAAGATTTCTGTCCAACTGTTACCACATTTTGTGCAGCCTGGCTCCCTCTGTAACGATTCCCCAGTGTCTTTCGATCCTACAGATGACTGTAGCAAACTCCCCAAATTTTTTCTTGGCCTCATACTCCCAAAGGAGTGCCTGACATTTGCCAGCCTAACGATACTCACATTCTGGGAAAAACCTCACTAACTATGCATATTTATCTACCACACATGGCAAATCCTTACAATTGCAGAACATCATATCGCACTTGTCATCTTTGAGGTACTGTAAGTATTTGGATTTGAGGGAAATATTCATCCTTGCTTGCTCTCTCCCATCTGAAGTCTATGGTGCTGCTGTTCCTTTCTCACATGTCCCTTCAAAGAGACAAGTGACACACAGACTCAATCACTCAGCAAACATATATGCTTTGACGTTTTCATCTTGCTGTTTACCTTCCAAATATTCCCCCTGAACCACAAATAAAGGCCTGCCATTCCTCATCCCCTCAGTCAAAGCAGTCCTTCGCTCCTTAGGCCCTGCAAGACCACCATGAACAAGAATCATGTCAGCAAGCAGAAGAAAAGCCTCAGTGTGCTCTTTTGTTCATACTGCTGCCCTCTAGTAACACTTCATGGCAACTGCAGCATAAGAATGGGACTGAGAAGAGGGCTGTCCTATGCAAATAATATCCTCCCATGCATACTTTCTTCTGAGACGGTCGGCGGCTTGTGCCGTGATACCGCTTCCAACAAATGGTCTTCAACCAAATTTTAAAAAAGCCCACCTGCCTTAGATGAAGGATTTTGCAACTCGAAGGAAGCACATGGGGACATCACCCTCATTTAGCAGGGTCCTAAATTGCCTGCTGTCAGCCTGTATACAGAACAAGGGCGTTCGTGGGCGTTCGTGAGCGTTCCTCAAAGGAAGGAGGTGGGTGATTAATTCACAGTGCCAGGGCAGGCCCAGCCCAGCCCAGCCCAGCCCAGCCCAGCCCAGCCCAGCCCAGCCCAGCCCAGCGCAGCCCAGCCCGGCACAGCGCACTGCTGTGGAGTGTGGAGGTCCATTTCTTCACATCCTGCAGCAGGCATGATGCAGACCTACTAGAGCAAAGGCTTGACTCTGCCCTTGTCTGTCTCTTAAAGAAAACAATCTTTCTAGCTTCTTATTGCACCTGATAAATGGACTCTAGCTTGCCTCAAACTTGACCCATCATTTCATTAGCCAGAGCTCATACTTGACCTTTATTTCTATCCAAGCTCACTGGCACCAAACCCCTGATTTGAGCGAGTTACTCACACCAAAATGAAAAATCACCATCATCCAACCTATTTTACAATAAGTGTAGCACCTTCCTCGCATTCTTGTGCTCAGTTATAACCCCCAATACCACAATTGCACTCTGCAATTCACCAAACTTAAAGGAAAAGGAATGAAGACATTGATAAAGGAAGACAAGGCCTTGTCCCTATTGCACCTACTTGAGAAATAGGGAGGTTGGTAGAAGGTCATGAGGGAAAACATTTGAAATTTTGGGACACACATGCCAAAAAGAGGTCCACTTTTCTCCTCTGTTACCAAGTAAAAAAAAATCTTAGCAAAAAAAAAACAGTCACTTTTTGAAAATTTCCACCTTGGGATACCTCTACAGCATTGGCAGGATTCGAACCCTGGCCTGTGAGGGCTGTCTGCACCAAAGGTACAAGACTTACCTTTGAGCTATAGCTTCTTAGTGGTCTAGAGGATTGCAGTAGTAACTATAAGCAACATGAAGGCCTTGGTGTCCTTCCCGGCGGCTTCCATTGCACATGAAAAGGATGACCATGACATAAGGACAATTTGATAGGCTACATACATGGAAACCAGTGTGGTCCAGTGGGTAAGTGCCTGCCTTCCATGCAGGCAACCAGGGTTCAAATCCCGGGTTCGGCACCAGGTGACTGATGGTGGCAGAGCAGAGGTAAGTTGGAGGTGGGCCTAAATGGCCAATTGGTAAGTAAAATGTGTCTGGGTGTTGTGTACGAGTGGAATCATGCCTAGTGAATGAGGGATTGCAGATTGGTTGGTAAGTAAAATAGGTGTGGCCTGAACAGAGACAGGTGAAAGAAAGGTAACAGGTGTTGTGTGCAGGAGGAGGAGGAGCCTAGTCAGAGTGGGTGGGGTCAGAGAGGAGGAGTATAGGACGAGCTGGGTCAGAGAGGAGGGGTATAGGAGGAGCCTAGTCAGAGTGGGAGGGGTCAGAGAGGAGGAGTATAGGAGGAGCCAGGTCAGAGAGGAGGGGTGTAGGTGGAGCCTTGTCAGAGTGGGAGGGGTCAGAGAGGAGGAGTATAGGCGGAGCCTGGGCAGAATGGGTGGGTTCAGAGAGCAGAGGAAGGGGAGGAGGATCCTGACTTATTGTGGGGTACTGCAAATACTTTTTTACTGCACCCCCCTATACTCTCTGATTTCTGTTGGGAGGGGGCAGTCAAAATTTGGGGGAGCAGTATTAAAAGGTGCTTAGGCGCAACGTGAAGGCGATGGGGTGCACACAATGGCTTGGCTTCCAGGTACTTTTTGGGGGGCTACCATTAGTTTTTATTGCTCTGATCCTCCCTCATGGGGTGTACCCCAAATGGTTAGGGGCCACGGGGGGGGCAAGAAGCTGTTTGACAGTTTCTCTTAACAACAGGGGTCACCATACGATTCTGCTGCAGTTATGGTATTGAAAGGTAAAACAAGGAGCATTTGGCTGTATTTTTGCAGGTGGGGTGCCCCAAAATGTTACTGCCAGCAGCAGCAGCCCCCTTCCTCGCCACCCTGCAGATTGGTATAGGTACCTTTAGGACATTTCTGTTGAAAACAGAGGCTATAGCGAATCGCGCTACAAAATCCGAGAGCACTAACACTTGCTAAATAAAGGTGGCATCGGAGCATACGAATGAGGCAGGGAGAGGCTACTGTTGCAATTGGTTTGGTGGGTCATAGTGAATAACCTCGGCATGCAAATAGGCAGAAGTGTGAGGATTGGCAGTGTCTGTAGAGAATTTTGGCATGCTCTTCAGTTGATGTTTTCCTCCTTGAACTACAGAGGAAAGGCCTGGCCTTACTGTTGGGCAAAACATGTATTTATGATTTTAAGAAGTGTAGTCTGGATGTACTGAGAGGGCCTGTACAGTACGGTAAATGCCTGTATACCCCTGCAATGTGCATCCAACTGTCACTTGAGATTGAACAGCGAACGAAGCAGCTGGGTTACTGACTGAATGTAAATGGAAGGCACATAGGAAGGGTGTTTGTGGTCACTCAAATGATTGAAACCTGGTTGATGCACTACCAAAGCTGGGGTACCAGGCGGAAACATTTGAGGGGTATTGAGATGGTGGTGTCCAGAGGTCAAAATATGTTTCAGAGACACAGAGGTACTGCGGTCCTGGTCCCACATTGGGGGTAGACAAAAGTCCATGCTAAAGATTTCTGTCCAACTGTTACCACATTTTGTGCAGCCTGGCTCCCTCTGTAACGATTCCCCAGTGTCTTTCGATCCTACAGATGACTGTAGCAAACTCCCCAAATTTTTTCTTGGCCTCATACTCCCAAAGGAGTGCCTGACATTTGCCAGCCTAACGATACTCACATTCTGGGAAAAACCTCACTAACTATGCATATTTATCTACCACACATGGCAAATCCTTACAATTGCAGAACATCATATCGCACTTGTCATCTTTGAGGTACTGTAAGTATTTGGATTTGAGGGAAATATTCATCCTTGCTTGCTCTCTCCCATCTGAAGTCTATGGTGCTGCTGTTCCTTTCTCACATGTCCCTTCAAAGAGACAAGTGACACACAGACTCAATCACTCAGCAAACATATATGCTTTGACGTTTTCATCTTGCTGTTTACCTTCCAAATATTCCCCCTGAACCACAAATAAAGGCCTGCCATTCCTCATCCCCTCAGTCAAAGCAGTCCTTCGCTCCTTAGGCCCTGCAAGACCACCATGAACAAGAATCATGTCAGCAAGCAGAAGAAAAGCCTCAGTGTGCTCTTTTGTTCATACTGCTGCCCTCTAGTAACACTTCATGGCAACTGCAGCATAAGAATGGGACTGAGAAGAGGGCTGTCCTATGCAAATAATATCCTCCCATGCATACTTTCTTCTGAGACGGTCGGCGGCTTGTGCCGTGATACCGCTTCCAACCAATGGTCTTCAACCAAATTTTAAAAAAGCCCACCTGCCTTAGATGAAGGATTTTGCAACTCGAAGGAAGCACATGGGGACATCACCCTCATTTAGCAGGGTCCTAAATTGCCTGCTGTCAGCCTGTATACAGAACAAGGGCGTTCGTGGGCGTTCGTGAGCGTTCCTCAAAGGAAGGAGGTGGGTGAATAATTCACAGTGCCAGGGCAGGCCCAGCCCAGCCCAGCCCAGCGCAGCCCAGCCCAGCCCAGCCCGGCACAGCGCACTGCTGTGGAGGTCCATTCCTTCACATCCTGCAGCAGGCATGATGCAGACCTACTAGAGCAAAGGCTTGACTCTGCCCTTGTCTGTCTCTTAAAGAAAACAATCTTTCTAGCTTCTTATTGCACCTGATAAATGGACTCTAGCTTGCCTCAAACTTGACCCATCATTTCATTAGCCAGAGCTCATACTTGACCTTTATTTCTATCCAAGCTCACTGGCACCAAACCCCTGATTTGAGCGAGTTACTCACACCAAAATGAAAAATCACCATCATCCAACCTATTTTACAATAAGTGTAGCACCTTCCTCGCATTCTTGTGCTCAGTTATAACCCCCAATACCACAATTGCACTCTGCAATTCACCAAACTTAAAGGAAAAGGAATGAAGACATTGATAAAGGAAGACAAGGCCTTGTCCCTATTGCACCTACTTGAGAAATAGGGAGGTTGGTAGAAGGTCATGAGGGAAAACATTTGAAATTTTGGGACACACATGCCAAAAAGAGGTCCACTTTTCTCCTCTGTTACCAAGTAAAAAAAAAATCTTAGCAAAAAAAAAACATTCACTTTTTGAAAATTTCCACCTTGGGATACCTCTACAGCATTGGCAGGATTCGAACCCTGGCCTGTGAGGGCTGTCTGCACCAAAGGTACAAGACTTACCTTTGAGCTATAGCTCCTTAGTGGTCTAGAGGATTGCAGTAGTAACTATAAGCAACATGAAGGCCTTGGTGTCCTTCCCGGCGGCTTCCATTGCACATGAAAAGGATGACCATGACATAAGGACAATTTGATAGGCTACATACATGGAAACCAGTGTGGTCCAGTGGGTAAGTGCCTGCCTTCCATGCAGGCAACCAGGGTTCAAATCCCGGGTTCGGCACCAGGTGACTGATGGTGGCAGAGCAGAGGTAAGTTGGAGGTGGGCCTAAATGGCCAATTGGTAAGTAAAATGTGTCTGGGTGTTGTGTACGAGTGGAATCATGCCTAGTGAATGAGGGATTGCAGATTGGTTGGTAAGTAAAATAGGTGTGGCCTGAACAGAGACAGGTGAAAGAAAGGTAACAGGTGTTGTGTGCAGGAGGAGGAGGAGCCTAGTCAGAGTGGGTGGGGTCAGAGAGGAGGAGTATAGGAGGAGCTGGGTCAGAGAGGAGGGGTATAGGAGGAGCCTAGTCAGAGTGGGAGGGGTCAGAGAGGAGGAGTATAGGAGGAGCCAGGTCAGAGAGGAGGGGTGTAGGTGGAGCCTTGTCAGAGTGGGAGGGGTCAGAGAGGAGGAGTATAGGCGGAGCCTGGGCAGAATGGGTGGGTTCAGAGAGCAGAGGAAGGGGAGGAGGATCCTGACTTATTGTGGGGTACTGCAAATACTTTTTTACTGCACCCCCCTATACTCTCTGATTTCTGTTGGGAGGGGGCAGTCAAAATTTGGGGGAGCAGTATTAAAAGGTGCTTAGGCGCAACGTGAAGGCGATGGGGTGCACACAATGGCTTGGCTTCCAGGTACTTTTTGGGGGGCTACCATTAGTTTTTATTGCTCTGATCCTCCCTCATGGGGTGTACCCCAAATGGTTAGGGGCCACGGGGGGGGGGCAAGAAGCTGTTTGACAGTTTCTCTTAACAACAGGGGTCACCATACGATTCTGCTGCAGTTATGGTATTGAAAGGTAAAACAAGGAGCATTTGGCTGTATTTTTGCAGGTGGGGTGCCCCAAAATGTTACTGCCAGCAGCAGCAGCCCCCTTCCTCGCCACCCTGCAGATTGGTATAGGTACCTTTAGGACATTTCTGTTGAAAACAGAGGCTATAGCGAATCGCGCTACAAAATCCGAGAGCACTAACACTTGCTAAATAAAGGTGGCATCGGAGCATACGAATGAGGCAGGGAGAGGCTACTGTTGCAATTGGTTTGGTGGGTCATAGTGAATAACCTCGGCATGCAAATAGGCAGAAGTGTGAGGATTGGCAGTGTCTGTAGAGAATTTTGGCATGCTCTTCAGTTGATGTTTTCCTCCTTGAACTACAGAGGAAAGGCCTGGCCTTACTGTTGGGCAAAACATGTATTTATGATTTTAAGAAGTGTAGTCTGGATGTACTGAGAGGGCCTGTACAGTACGGTAAATGCCTGTATACCCCTGCAATGTGCATCCAACTGTCACTTGAGATTGAACAGCGAACGAAGCAGCTGGGTTACTGACTGAATGTAAATGGAAGGCACATAGGAAGGGTGTTTGTGGTCACTCAAATGATTGAAACCTGGTTGATGCACTACCAAAGCTGGGGTACCAGGCGGAAACATTTGAGGGGTATTGAGATGGTGGTGTCCAGAGGTCAAAATATGTTTCAGAGACACAGAGGTACTGCGGTCCTGGTCCCACATTGGGGGTAGACAAAAGTCCATGCTAAAGATTTCTGTCCAACTGTTACCACATTTTGTGCAGCCTGGCTCCCTCTGTAACGATTCCCCAGTGTCTTTCGATCCTACAGATGACTGTAGCAAACTCCCCAAATTTTTTCTTGGCCTCATACTCCCAAAGGAGTGCCTGACATTTGCCAGCCTAACGATACTCACATTCTGGGAAAAACCTCACTAACTATGCATATTTATCTACCACACATGGCAAATCCTTACAATTGCAGAACATCATATCGCACTTGTCATCTTTGAGGTACTGTAAGTATTTGGATTTGAGGGAAATATTCATCCTTGCTTGCTCTCTCCCATCTGAAGTCTATGGTGCTGCTGTTCCTTTCTCACATGTCCCTTCAAAGAGACAAGTGACACACAGACTCAATCACTCAGCAAACATATATGCTTTGACGTTTTCATCTTGCTGTTTACCTTCCAAATATTCCCCCTGAACCACAAATAAAGGCCTGCCATTCCTCATCCCCTCAGTCAAAGCAGTCCTTCGCTCCTTAGGCCCTGCAAGACCACCATGAACAAGAATCATGTCAGCAAGCAGAAGAAAAGCCTCAGTGTGCTCTTTTGTTCATACTGCTGCCCTCTAGTAACACTTCATGGCAACTGCAGCATAAGAATGGGACTGAGAAGAGGGCTGTCCTATGCAAATAATATCCTCCCATGCATACTTTCTTCTGAGACGGTCGGCGGCTTGTGCCGTGATACCGCTTCCAACAAATGGTCTTCAACCAAATTTTAAAAAAGCCCACCTGCCTTAGATGAAGGATTTTGCAACTCGAAGGAAGCACATGGGGACATCACCCTCATTTAGCAGGGTCCTAAATTGCCTGCTGTCAGCCTGTATACAGAACAAGGGCGTTCGTGGGCGTTCGTGAGCGTTCCTCAAAGGAAGGAGGTGGGTGATTAATTCACAGTGCCAGGGCAGGCCCAGCCCAGCCCAGCCCAGCGCAGCCCAGCCCGGCACAGCGCACTGCTGTGGAGGTCCATTCCTTCACATCCTGCAGCAGGCATGATGCAGACCTACTAGAGCAAAGGCTTGACTCTGCCCTTGTCTGTCTCTTAAAGAAAACAATCTTTCTAGCTTCTTATTGCACCTGATAAATGGACTCTAGCTTGCCTCAAACTTGACCCATCATTTCATTAGCCAGAGCTCATACTTGACCTTTATTTCTATCCAAGCTCACTGGCACCAAACCCCTGATTTGAGCGAGTTACTCACACCAAAATGAAAAATCACCATCATCCAACCTATTTTACAATAAGTGTAGCACCTTCCTCGCATTCTTGTGCTCAGTTATAACCCCCAATACCACAATTGCACTCTGCAATTCACCAAACTTAAAGGAAAAGGAATGAAGACATTGATAAAGGAAGACAAGGCCTTGTCCCTATTGCACCTACTTGAGAAATAGGGAGGTTGGTAGAAGGTCATGAGGGAAAACATTTGAAATTTTGGGACACACATGCCAAAAAGAGTGTCCACTTTTCTCCTCTGTTACCAAGTAAAAAAAAATCTTAGCAAAAAAAAAAACATTCACTTTTTGAAAATTTCCACCTTGGGATACCTCTACAGCATTGGCAGGATTCGAACCCTGGCCTGTGAGGGCTGTCTGCACCAAAGGTACAAGACTTACCTTTGAGCTATAGCTCCTTAGTGGTTCTGAGGATTGCAGTAGTAACTATAAGCAACATGAAGGCCTTGGTGTCCTTCCCGGCGGCTTCCATTGCACATGAAAAGGATGACCATGACATAAGGACAATTTGATAGGCTACATACATGGAAACCAGTGTGGTCCAGTGGGTAAGTGCCTGCCTTCCATGCAGGCAACCAGGGTTCAAATCCCGGGTTCGGCACCAGGTGACTGATGGTGGCAGAGCAGAGGTAAGTTGGAGGTGGGCCTAAATGGCCAATTGGTAAGTAAAATGTGTCTGGGTGTTGTGTACGAGTGGAATCATGCCTAGTGAATGAGGGATTGCAGATTTGTTGGTAAGTAAAATAGGTGTGGCCTGAACAGAGACAGTTGAAAGAAAGGTAACAGGTGTTGTGTGCAGGAGGAGGAGGAGCCTAGTCAGAGTGGGTGGGGTCAGAGAGGAGGAGTATAGGAGGAGCTGGGTCAGAGAGGAGGGGTATAGGAGGAGCCTAGTCAGAGTGGGAGGGGTCAGAGAGGAGGAGTATAGGCGGAGCCTGGGCAGAATGGGTGGGTTCAGAGAGCAGAGGAAGGGGAGGAGGATCCTGACTTATTGTGGGCTACTGCAAATACTTTTTTACTGCACCCCCCTATACTCTCTGATTTCTGTTGGGAGGGGGCAGTCAAAATTTGGGGGAGCAGTATTAAAAGGTGCTTAGGCGCAACGTGAAGGCGATGGGGTGCTCACAATGGCTTGGCTTCCAGGTACTTTTTGGGGGGCTACCATTAGTTTTTATTGCTCTGATCCTCCCTCATGGGGTGTACCCCAAATGGTTAGGGGCCACGGGGGGGGGCAAGAAGCTGTTTGACAGTTTCTCTTAACAACAGGGGTCACCATACGATTCTGCTGCAGTTATGGTATTGAAAGGTAAAACAAGGAGCATTTGGCTGTATTTTTGCAGGTGGGGTGCCCCAAAATGTTACTGCCAGCAGCAGCAGCCCCCTTCCTCGCCACCCTGCAGATTGGTATAGGTACCTTTAGGACATTTCTGTTGAAAACAGAGGCTATAGCGAATCGCGCTACAAAATCCGAGAGCACTAACACTTGCTAAATAAAGGTGGCATCGGAGCATACGAATGAGGCAGGGAGAGGCTACTGTTGCAATTGGTTTGGTGGGTCATAGTGAATAACCTCGGCATGCAAATAGGCAGAAGTGTGAGGATTGGCAGTGTCTGTAGAGAATTTTGGCATGCTCTTCAGTTGATGTTTTCCTCCTTGAACTACAGAGGAAAGGCCTGGCCTTACTGTTGGGCAAAACATGTATTTATGATTTTAAGAAGTGTAGTCTGGATGTACTTAGAGGGCCTGTACAGTACGGTAAATGCCTGTATACCCCTGCAATGTGCATCCAACTGTCACTTGAGATTGAACAGCGAACGAAGCAGCTGGGTTACTGACTGAATGTAAATGAAAGGCACATAGGAAGGGTGTTTGTGGTCACTCAAATGATTGAAACCTGGTTGATGCACTACCAAAGCTGGGGTACCAGGCGGAAACATTTGAGGGGTATTGAGATGGTGGTGTCCAGAGGTCAAAATATGTTTCAGAGACACAGAGGTACTGCGGTCCTGGTCCCACATTGGGGGTAGACAAAAGTCCATGCTAAAGATTTCTGTCCAACTGTTACCACATTTTGTGCAGCCTGGCTCCCTCTGTAACGATTCCCCAGTGTCTTTCGATCCTACAGATGACTGTAGCAAACTTCCCAAATTTTTTCTTGGCCTCATACTCCCAAAGGAGTGCCTGACATTTGCCAGCCTAACAATACTCACATTCTGGGAAAAACCTCACTAACTATGCATATTTATCTACCACACATGGCAAATCCTTACAATTGCAGAACATCATATCGCACTTGTCATCTTTGAGGTACTGTAAGTATTTGGATTTGAGGGAAATATTCATCCTTGCTTGCTCTCTCCCATCTGAAGTCTATGGTGCTGCTGTTCCTTTCTCACATGTCCCTTCAAAGAGACAAGTGACACACAGACTCAATCACTCAGCAAACATATATGCTTTGACGTTTTCATCTTGCTGTTTACCTTCCAAATATTCCCCCTGAACTACAAATAAAGGCCTGCCATTCCTCATCCCCTCAGTCAAAGCAGTCCTTCGCTCCTTAGGCCCTGCAAGACCACCATGAACAAGAATCATGTCAGCAAGCAGAAGAAAAGCCTCAGTGTGCTCTTTTGTTCATACTGCTGCCCTCTAGTAACACTTCATGGCAACTGCAGCATAAGAATGGGACTGAGAAGAGGGCTGTCCTATGCAAATAATATCCTCCCATGCATACTTTCTTCTGAGACGGTCGGCGGCTTGTGCCGTGATACCGCCTCCAACAAATGGTCTTCAACCAAATTTTAAAAAAGCCCACCTGCCTTAGACGAAGGATTTTGCAACTCGAAGGAAGCACATGGGGACATCACCCTCATTTAGCAGGGTCCTAAATTGCCTGCTGTCAGCCTGTATACAGAACAAGGGCGTTCGTGGGCGTTCGTGAGCGTTCCTCAAAGGAAGGAGGTGGGTGATTAATTCACAGTGCCAGGGCAGGCCCAGCCCAGCCCAGCCCAGCCCAGCCCAGCGCAGCCCATCCCGGCACAGCGCACTGCTGTGGAGGTCCATATCTTCACATCCTGCAGCAGGCATGATGCAGACCTACTAGAGCAAAGGCTTGACTCTGCCCTTGTCTGTCTCTTAAAGAAAACAATCTTTCTAGCTTCTTATTGCACCTGATAAATGGACTCTAGCTTGCCTCAAACTTGACCCATCATTTCATTAGCCAGAGCTCATACTTGACCTTTATTTCTATCCAAGCTCACTGGCACCAAACCCCTGATTTGAGCGAGTTACTCACACCAAAATGAAAAATCACCATCATCCAACCTATTTTACAATAAGTGTAGCACCTTCCTCGCATTCTTGTGCTCAGTTATAACCCCCAATACCACAATTGCACTCTGCAATTCACCAAACTTAAAGGAAAAGGAATGAAGACATTGATAAAGGAAGACAAGGCCTTGTCCCTATTGCACCTACTTGAGAAATAGGGAGGTTGGTAGAAGGTCATGAGGGAAAACATTTGAAATTTTGGGACACACATGCCAAAAAGAGGTCCACTTTTCTCCTCTGTTACCAAGTAAAAAAAAATCTTAGCAAAAAAAAAACATTCACTTTTTGAAAATTTCCACCTTGGGATACCTCTACAGCATTGGCAGGATTCGAACCCTGGCCTGTGAGGGCTGTCTGCACCAAAGGTACAAGACTTACCTTTGAGCTATAGCTCCTTAGTGGTCTAGAGGATTGCAGTAGTAACTATAAGCAACATGAAGGCCTTGGTGTCCTTCCCGGCGGCTTCCATTGCACATGAAAAGGATGACCATGACATAAGGACAATTTGATAGGCTACATACATGGAAACCAGTGTGGTCCAGTGGGTAAGTGCCTGCCTTCCATGCAGGCAACCAGGGTTCAAATCCCGGGTTCGGCACCAGGTGACTGATGGTGGCAGAGCAGAGGTAAGTTGGAGGTGGGCCTAAATGGCCAATTGGTAAGTAAAATGTGTCTGGGTGTTGTGTACGAGTGGAATCATGCCTAGTGAATGAGGGATTGCAGATTAGTTGGTAAGTAAAATAGGTGTGGCCTGAACAGAGACAGGTGAAAGAAAGGTAACAGGTGTTGTGTGCAGGAAGAGGAGGAGCCTAGTCAGAGTGGGTGGGGTCAGAGAGGAGGAGTATAGGCGGAGCCTGGGCAGAATGGGTGGGTTCAGAGAGCAGAGGAAGGGGAGGAGGATCCTGACTTATTGTGGGGTACTGCAAATACTTTTTTACTGCACCCCCCTATACTCTCTGATTTCTGTTGGGAGGGGGCAGTCAAAATTTGGGGGAGCAGTATTAAAAGGTGCTTAGGCGCAACGTGAAGGCGATGTGGTGCACACAATGGCTTGGCTTCCAGGTACTTTTTGGGGGGCTACCATTAGTTTTTATTGCTCTGATCCTCCCTCATGGGGTGTACCCCAAATGGTTAGGGGCCACGGGGGGGGGGGGCAAGAAGCTGTTTGACAGTTTCTCTTAACAACAGGGGTCACCATACGATTCTGCTGCAGTTATGGTATTGAAAGGTAAAACAAGGAGCATTTGGCTGTATTTTTGCAGGTGGGGTGCCCCAAAATGTTACTGCCAGCAGCAGCAGCCCCCTTCCTCGCCACCCTGCAGATTGGTATAGGTACCTTTAGGACATTTCTGTTGAAAACAGAGGCTATAGCGAATCGCGCTACAAAATCCGAGAGCACTAACACTTGCTAAATAAAGGTGGCATCGGAGCATACGAATGAGGCAGGGAGAGGCTACTGTAGCAATTGGTTTGGTGGGTCATAGTGAATAACCTCGGCATGCAAATAGGCAGAAGTGTGAGGATTGGCAGTGTCTGTAGAGAATTTTGGCATGCTCTTCAGTTGATGTTTTCCTCCTTGAACTACAGAGGAAAGGCCTGGCCTTACTGTTGGGCAAAACATGTATTTATGATTTTAAGAAGTGTAGTCTGGATGTACTGAGAGGGCCTGTACAGTACGGTAAATGCCTGTATACCCCTGCAATGTGCATCCAACTGTCACTTGAGATTGAACAGCGAACGAAGCAGCTGGGTTACTGACTGAATGTAAATGGAAGGCACATAGGAAGGGTGTTTGTGGTCACTCAAATGATTGAAACCTGGTTGATGCACTACCAAAGCTGGGGTACCAGGCGGAAACATTTGAGGGGTATTGAGATGGTGGTGTCCAGAGGTCAAAATATGTTTCAGAGACACAGAGGTACTGCGGTCCTGGTCCCACATTGGGGGTAGACAAAAGTCCATGCTAAAGATTTCTGTCCAACTGTTACCACATTTTGTGCAGCCTGGCTCCCTCTGTAACGATTCCCCAGTGTCTTTCGATCCTACAGATGACTGTAGCAAACTCCCCAAATTTTTTCTTGGCCTCATACTCCCAAAGGAGTGCCTGACATTTGCCAGCCTAACGATACTCACATTCTGGGAAAAACCTCACTAACTATGCATATTTATCTACCACACATGGCAAATCCTTACAATTGCAGAACATCATATCGCACTTGTCATCTTTGAGGTACTGTAAGTATTTGGATTTGAGGGAAATATTCATCCTTGCTTGCTCTCTCCCATCTGAAGTCTATGGTGCTGCTGTTCCTTTCTCACATGTCCCTTCAAAGAGACAAGTGACACACAGACTCAATCACTCAGCAAACATATATGCTTTGACGTTTTCATCTTGCTGTTTACCTTCCAAATATTCCCCCTGAACCACAAATAAAGGCCTGCCATTCCTCATCCCCTCAGTCAAAGCAGTCCTTCGCTCCTTAGGCCCTGCAAGACCACCATGAACAAGAATCATGTCAGCAAGCAGAAGAAAAGCCTCAGTGTGCTCTTTTGTTCATACTGCTGCCCTCTAGTAACACTTCATGGCAACTGCAGCATAAGAATGGGACTGAGAAGAGGGCTGTCCTATGCAAATAATATCCTCCCATGCATACTTTCTTCTGAGACGGTCGGCGGCTTGTGCCGTGATACCGCTTCCAACAAATGGTCTTCAACCAAATTTTAAAAAAGCCCACCTGCCTTAGATGAAGGATTTTGCAACTCGAAGGAAGCACATGGGGACATCACCCTCATTTAGCAGGGTCCTAAATTGCCTGCTGTCAGCCTGTATACAGAACAAGGGCGTTCGTGGGCGTTCGTGAGCGTTCCTCAAAGGAAGGAGGTGGGTGATTAATTCACAGTGCCAGGGCAGGCCCAGCCCAGCCCAGCCCAGCGCAGCCCAGTCCAGCCCGGCACAGCGCACTGCTGTGGAGGTCCATTCCTTCACATCCTGCAGCAGGCATGATGCAGACCTACTAGAGCAAAGGCTTGACTCTGCCCTTGTCTGTCTCTTAAAGAAAACAATCTTTCTAGCTTCTTATTGCACCTGATAAATGGACTCTAGCTTGCCTCAAACTTGACCCATCATTTCATTAGCCAGAGCTCATACTTGACCTTTATTTCTATCCAAGCTCACTGGCACCAAACCCCTGATTTGAGCGAGTTACTCACACCAAAATGAAAAATCACCATCATCCAACCTATTTTACAATAAGTGTAGCACCTTCCTCGCATTCTTGTGCTCAGTTATAACCCCCAATACCACAATTGCACTCTGCAATTCACCAAACTTAAAGGAAAAGGAATGAAGACATTGATAAAGGAAGACAAGGCCTTGTCCCTATTGCACCTACTTGAGAAATAGGGAGGTTGGTAGAAGGTCATGAGGGAAAACATTTGAAATTTTGGGACACACATGCCAAAAAGAGTGTCCACTTTTCTCCTCTGTTACCAAGTAAAAAAAAATCTTAGCAAAAAAAAAAACATTCACTTTTTGAAAATTTCCACCTTGGGATACCTCTACAGCATTGGCAGGATTCGAACCCTGGCCTGTGAGGGCTGTCTGCACCAAAGGTACAAGACTTACCTTTGAGCTATAGCTCCTTAGTGGTCTAGAGGATTGCAGTAGTAACTATAAGCAACATGAAGGCCTTGGTGTCCATCCCGGCGGCTTCCATTGCACATGAAAAGGATGACCATGACATAAGGACAATTTGATAGACTACATACATGGAAACCAGTGTGGTCCAGTGGGTAAGTGCCTGCCTTCCATGCAGGCAACCAGGGTTCAAATCCCGGGTTCGGCACCAGGTGACTGATGGTGGCAGAGCAGAGGTAAGTTGGAGGTGGGCCTAAATGGCCAATTGGTAAGTAAAATGTGTCTGGGTGTTGTGTACGAGTGGAATCATGCCTAGTGAATGAGGGATTACAGATTTGTTGGTAAGTAAAATAGGTGTGGCCTGAACAGAGACAGGTGAAAGAAAGGTAACAGGTGTTGTGTGCAGGAGGAGGAGGAGCCTAGTCAGAGTGGGTGGGGTCAGAGAGGAGGAGTATAGGAGGAGCTGGGTCAGAGAGGAGGGGTATAGGCGGAGCCTGGGCAGAATGGGTGGGTTCAGAGAGCAGAGGAAGGGGAGGAGGATCCTGACTTATTGTGGGGTACTGCAAATACTTTTTTACTGCACCCCCCTATACTCTCTGATTTCTGTTGGGAGGGGGCAGTCAAAATTTGGGGGAGCAGTATTAAAAGGTGCTTAGGCGCAACGTGAAGGCGATGGGGTGCACACAATGGCTTGGCTTCCAGGTACTTTTTGGGGGGCTACCATTAGTTTTTATTGCTCTGATCCTCCCTCATGGGGTGTACCCCAAATGGTTAGGGGCCACGGGGGGGGGCAAGAAGCTGTTTGACAGTTTCTCTTAACAACAGGGGTCACCATACGATTCTGCTGCAGTTATGGTATTGAAAGGTAAAACAAGGAGCATTTGGCTGTATTTTTGCAGGTGGGGTGCCCCAAAATGTTACTGCCAGCAGCAGCAGCCCCCTTCCTCGCCACCCTGCAGATTGGTATAGGTACCTTTAGGACATTTCTGTTGAAAACAGAGGCTATAGCGAATCGCGCTACAAAATCCGAGAGCACTAACACTTGCTAAATAAAGGTGGCATCGGAGCATACGAATGAGGCAGGGAGAGGCTACTGTTGCAATTGGTTTGGTGGGTCATAGTGAATAACCTCGGCATGCAAATAGGCAGAAGTGTGAGGATTGGCAGTGTCTGTAGAGAATTTTGGCATGCTCTTCAGTTGATGTTTTCCTCCTTGAACTACAGAGGAAAGGCCTGGCCTTACTGTTGGGCAAAACATGTATTTATGATTTTAAGAAGTGTAGTCTGGATGTACTGAGAGGGCCTGTACAGTACGGTAAATGCCTGTATACCCCTGCAATGTGCATCCAACTGTCACTTGAGATTGAACAGCGAACGAAGCAGCTGGGTTACTGACTGAATGTAAATGGAAGGCACATAGGAAGGGTGTTTTTGGTCACTCAAATGATTGAAACCTGGTTGATGCACTACCAAAGCTGGGGTACCAGGCGGAAACATTTGAGGGGTATTGAGATGGTGGTGTCCAGAGGTCAAAATATGTTTCAGAGACACAGAGGTACTGCGGTCCTGGTCCCACATTGGGGGTAGACAAAAGTCCATGCTAAAGATTTCTGTCCAACTGTTACCACATTTTGTGCAGCCTGGCTCCCTCTGTAACGATTCCCCAGTGTCTTTCGATCCTACAGATGACTGTAGCAAACTCCCCAAATTTTTTCTTGGCCTCATACTCCCAAAGGAGTGCCTGACATTTGCCAGCCTAACGATACTCACATTCTGGGAAAAACCTCACTAACTATGCATATTTATCTACCACACATGGCAAATCCTTACAATTGCAGAACATCATATCGCACTTGTCATCTTTGAGGTACTGTAAGTATTTGGATTTGAGGGAAATATTCATCCTTGCTTGCTCTCTCCCATCTGAAGTCTATGGTGCTGCTGTTCCTTTCTCACATGTCCCTTCAAAGAGACAAGTGACACACAGACTCAATCACTCAGCAAACATATATGCTTTGACGTTTTCATCTTGCTGTTTACCTTCCAAATATTCCCCCTGAACCACAAATAAAGGCCTGCCATTCCTCATCCCCTCAGTCAAAGCAGTCCTTCGCTCCTTAGGCCCTGCAAGACCACCATGAACAAGAATCATGTCAGCAAGCAGAAGAAAAGCCTCAGTGTGCTCTTTTGTTCATACTGCTGCCCTCTAGTAACACTTCATGGCAACTGCAGCATAAGAATGGGACTGAGAAGAGGGCTGTCCTATGCAAATAATATCCTCCCATGCATACTTTCTTCTGAGACGGTCGGCGGCTTGTGCCGTGATACCGCTTCCAACAAATGGTCTTCAACCAAATTTTAAAAAAGCCCACCTGCCTTAGATGAAGGATTTTGCAACTCGAAGGAAGCACATGGGGACATCACCCTCATTTAGCAGGGTCCTAAATTGCCTGCTGTCAGCCTGTATACAGAACAAGGGCGTTCGTGGGCGTTCGTGAGCGTTCCTCAAAGGAAGGAGGTGGGTGATTAATTCACAGTGCCAGGGCAGGCCCAGCCCAGCCCAGCCCAGCCCAGCCCAGCCCAGCCCAGCCCAGCCCAGCCCAGCGCAGCCCAGCCCGGCACAGCGCACTGCTGTGGAGTGTGGAGGTCCATTTCTTCACATCCTGCAGCAGGCATGATGCAGACCTACTAGAGCAAAGGCTTGACTCTGCCCTTGTCTGTCTCTTAAAGAAAACAATCTTTCTAGCTTCTTATTGCACCTGATAAATGGACTCTAGCTTGCCTCAAACTTGACCCATCATTTCATTAGCCAGAGCTCATACTTGACCTTTATTTCTATCCAAGCTCACTGGCACCAAACCCCTGATTTGAGCGAGTTACTCACACCAAAATGAAAAATCACCATCATCCAACCTATTTTACAATAAGTGTAGCACCTTCCTCGCATTCTTGTGCTCAGTTATAACCCCCAATACCACAATTGCACTCTGCAATTCACCAAACTTAAAGGAAAAGGAATGAAGACATTGATAAAGGAAGACAAGGCCTTGTCCCTATTGCACCTACTTGAGAAATAGGGAGGTTGGTAGAAGGTCATGAGGGAAAACATTTGAAATTTTGGGACACACATGCCAAAAAGAGGTCCACTTTTCTCCTCTGTTACCAAGTAAAAAAAAATCTTAGCAAAAAAAAAACAGTCACTTTTTGAAAATTTCCACCTTGGGATACCTCTACAGCATTGGCAGGATTCGAACCCTGGCCTGTGAGGGCTGTCTGCACCAAAGGTACAAGACTTACCTTTGAGCTATAGCTTCTTAGTGGTCTAGAGGATTGCAGTAGTAACTATAAGCAACATGAAGGCCTTGGTGTCCTTCCCGGCGGCTTCCATTGCACATGAAAAGGATGACCATGACATAAGGACAATTTGATAGGCTACATACATGGAAACCAGTGTGGTCCAGTGGGTAAGTGCCTGCCTTCCATGCAGGCAACCAGGGTTCAAATCCCGGGTTCGGCACCAGGTGACTGATGGTGGCAGAGCAGAGGTAAGTTGGAGGTGGGCCTAAATGGCCAATTGGTAAGTAAAATGTGTCTGGGTGTTGTGTACGAGTGGAATCATGCCTAGTGAATGAGGGATTGCAGATTGGTTGGTAAGTAAAATAGGTGTGGCCTGAACAGAGACAGGTGAAAGAAAGGTAACAGGTGTTGTGTGCAGGAGGAGGAGGAGCCTAGTCAGAGTGGGTGGGGTCAGAGAGGAGGAGTATAGGACGAGCTGGGTCAGAGAGGAGGGGTATAGGAGGAGCCTAGTCAGAGTGGGAGGGGTCAGAGAGGAGGAGTATAGGAGGAGCCAGGTCAGAGAGGAGGGGTGTAGGTGGAGCCTTGTCAGAGTGGGAGGGGTCAGAGAGGAGGAGTATAGGCGGAGCCTGGGCAGAATGGGTGGGTTCAGAGAGCAGAGGAAGGGGAGGAGGATCCTGACTTATTGTGGGGTACTGCAAATACTTTTTTACTGCACCCCCCTATACTCTCTGATTTCTGTTGGGAGGGGGCAGTCAAAATTTGGGGGAGCAGTATTAAAAGGTGCTTAGGCGCAACGTGAAGGCGATGGGGTGCACACAATGGCTTGGCTTCCAGGTACTTTTTGGGGGGCTACCATTAGTTTTTATTGCTCTGATCCTCCCTCATGGGGTGTACCCCAAATGGTTAGGGGCCACGGGGGGGGCAAGAAGCTGTTTGACAGTTTCTCTTAACAACAGGGGTCACCATACGATTCTGCTGCAGTTATGGTATTGAAAGGTAAAACAAGGAGCATTTGGCTGTATTTTTGCAGGTGGGGTGCCCCAAAATGTTACTGCCAGCAGCAGCAGCCCCCTTCCTCGCCACCCTGCAGATTGGTATAGGTACCTTTAGGACATTTCTGTTGAAAACAGAGGCTATAGCGAATCGCGCTACAAAATCCGAGAGCACTAACACTTGCTAAATAAAGGTGGCATCGGAGCATACGAATGAGGCAGGGAGAGGCTACTGTTGCAATTGGTTTGGTGGGTCATAGTGAATAACCTCGGCATGCAAATAGGCAGAAGTGTGAGGATTGGCAGTGTCTGTAGAGAATTTTGGCATGCTCTTCAGTTGATGTTTTCCTCCTTGAACTACAGAGGAAAGGCCTGGCCTTACTGTTGGGCAAAACATGTATTTATGATTTTAAGAAGTGTAGTCTGGATGTACTGAGAGGGCCTGTACAGTACGGTAAATGCCTGTATACCCCTGCAATGTGCATCCAACTGTCACTTGAGATTGAACAGCGAACGAAGCAGCTGGGTTACTGACTGAATGTAAATGGAAGGCACATAGGAAGGGTGTTTGTGGTCACTCAAATGATTGAAACCTGGTTGATGCACTACCAAAGCTGGGGTACCAGGCGGAAACATTTGAGGGGTATTGAGATGGTGGTGTCCAGAGGTCAAAATATGTTTCAGAGACACAGAGGTACTGCGGTCCTGGTCCCACATTGGGGGTAGACAAAAGTCCATGCTAAAGATTTCTGTCCAACTGTTACCACATTTTGTGCAGCCTGGCTCCCTCTGTAACGATTCCCCAGTGTCTTTCGATCCTACAGATGACTGTAGCAAACTCCCCAAATTTTTTCTTGGCCTCATACTCCCAAAGGAGTGCCTGACATTTGCCAGCCTAACGATACTCACATTCTGGGAAAAACCTCACTAACTATGCATATTTATCTACCACACATGGCAAATCCTTACAATTGCAGAACATCATATCGCACTTGTCATCTTTGAGGTACTGTAAGTATTTGGATTTGAGGGAAATATTCATCCTTGCTTGCTCTCTCCCATCTGAAGTCTATGGTGCTGCTGTTCCTTTCTCACATGTCCCTTCAAAGAGACAAGTGACACACAGACTCAATCACTCAGCAAACATATATGCTTTGACGTTTTCATCTTGCTGTTTACCTTCCAAATATTCCCCCTGAACCACAAATAAAGGCCTGCCATTCCTCATCCCCTCAGTCAAAGCAGTCCTTCGCTCCTTAGGCCCTGCAAGACCACCATGAACAAGAATCATGTCAGCAAGCAGAAGAAAAGCCTCAGTGTGCTCTTTTGTTCATACTGCTGCCCTCTAGTAACACTTCATGGCAACTGCAGCATAAGAATGGGACTGAGAAGAGGGCTGTCCTATGCAAATAATATCCTCCCATGCATACTTTCTTCTGAGACGGTCGGCGGCTTGTGCCGTGATACCGCTTCCAACCAATGGTCTTCAACCAAATTTTAAAAAAGCCCACCTGCCTTAGATGAAGGATTTTGCAACTCGAAGGAAGCACATGGGGACATCACCCTCATTTAGCAGGGTCCTAAATTGCCTGCTGTCAGCCTGTATACAGAACAAGGGCGTTCGTGGGCGTTCGTGAGCGTTCCTCAAAGGAAGGAGGTGGGTGAATAATTCACAGTGCCAGGGCAGGCCCAGCCCAGCCCAGCCCAGCGCAGCCCAGCCCAGCCCAGCCCGGCACAGCGCACTGCTGTGGAGGTCCATTCCTTCACATCCTGCAGCAGGCATGATGCAGACCTACTAGAGCAAAGGCTTGACTCTGCCCTTGTCTGTCTCTTAAAGAAAACAATCTTTCTAGCTTCTTATTGCACCTGATAAATGGACTCTAGCTTGCCTCAAACTTGACCCATCATTTCATTAGCCAGAGCTCATACTTGACCTTTATTTCTATCCAAGCTCACTGGCACCAAACCCCTGATTTGAGCGAGTTACTCACACCAAAATGAAAAATCACCATCATCCAACCTATTTTACAATAAGTGTAGCACCTTCCTCGCATTCTTGTGCTCAGTTATAACCCCCAATACCACAATTGCACTCTGCAATTCACCAAACTTAAAGGAAAAGGAATGAAGACATTGATAAAGGAAGACAAGGCCTTGTCCCTATTGCACCTACTTGAGAAATAGGGAGGTTGGTAGAAGGTCATGAGGGAAAACATTTGAAATTTTGGGACACACATGCCAAAAAGAGGTCCACTTTTCTCCTCTGTTACCAAGTAAAAAAAAAATCTTAGCAAAAAAAAAACATTCACTTTTTGAAAATTTCCACCTTGGGATACCTCTACAGCATTGGCAGGATTCGAACCCTGGCCTGTGAGGGCTGTCTGCACCAAAGGTACAAGACTTACCTTTGAGCTATAGCTCCTTAGTGGTCTAGAGGATTGCAGTAGTAACTATAAGCAACATGAAGGCCTTGGTGTCCTTCCCGGCGGCTTCCATTGCACATGAAAAGGATGACCATGACATAAGGACAATTTGATAGGCTACATACATGGAAACCAGTGTGGTCCAGTGGGTAAGTGCCTGCCTTCCATGCAGGCAACCAGGGTTCAAATCCCGGGTTCGGCACCAGGTGACTGATGGTGGCAGAGCAGAGGTAAGTTGGAGGTGGGCCTAAATGGCCAATTGGTAAGTAAAATGTGTCTGGGTGTTGTGTACGAGTGGAATCATGCCTAGTGAATGAGGGATTGCAGATTGGTTGGTAAGTAAAATAGGTGTGGCCTGAACAGAGACAGGTGAAAGAAAGGTAACAGGTGTTGTGTGCAGGAGGAGGAGGAGCCTAGTCAGAGTGGGTGGGGTCAGAGAGGAGGAGTATAGGAGGAGCTGGGTCAGAGAGGAGGGGTATAGGAGGAGCCTAGTCAGAGTGGGAGGGGTCAGAGAGGAGGAGTATAGGAGGAGCCAGGTCAGAGAGGAGGGGTGTAGGTGGAGCCTTGTCAGAGTGGGAGGGGTCAGAGAGGAGGAGTATAGGCGGAGCCTGGGCAGAATGGGTGGGTTCAGAGAGCAGAGGAAGGGGAGGAGGATCCTGACTTATTGTGGGGTACTGCAAATACTTTTTTACTGCACCCCCCTATACTCTCTGATTTCTGTTGGGAGGGGGCAGTCAAAATTTGGGGGAGCAGTATTAAAAGGTGCTTAGGCGCAACGTGAAGGCGATGGGGTGCACACAATGGCTTGGCTTCCAGGTACTTTTTGGGGGGCTACCATTAGTTTTTATTGCTCTGATCCTCCCTCATGGGGTGTACCCCAAATGGTTAGGGGCCACGGGGGGGGGGCAAGAAGCTGTTTGACAGTTTCTCTTAACAACAGGGGTCACCATACGATTCTGCTGCAGTTATGGTATTGAAAGGTAAAACAAGGAGCATTTGGCTGTATTTTTGCAGGTGGGGTGCCCCAAAATGTTACTGCCAGCAGCAGCAGCCCCCTTCCTCGCCACCCTGCAGATTGGTATAGGTACCTTTAGGACATTTCTGTTGAAAACAGAGGCTATAGCGAATCGCGCTACAAAATCCGAGAGCACTAACACTTGCTAAATAAAGGTGGCATCGGAGCATACGAATGAGGCAGGGAGAGGCTACTGTTGCAATTGGTTTGGTGGGTCATAGTGAATAACCTCGGCATGCAAATAGGCAGAAGTGTGAGGATTGGCAGTGTCTGTAGAGAATTTTGGCATGCTCTTCAGTTGATGTTTTCCTCCTTGAACTACAGAGGAAAGGCCTGGCCTTACTGTTGGGCAAAACATGTATTTATGATTTTAAGAAGTGTAGTCTGGATGTACTGAGAGGGCCTGTACAGTACGGTAAATGCCTGTATACCCCTGCAATGTGCATCCAACTGTCACTTGAGATTGAACAGCGAACGAAGCAGCTGGGTTACTGACTGAATGTAAATGGAAGGCACATAGGAAGGGTGTTTGTGGTCACTCAAATGATTGAAACCTGGTTGATGCACTACCAAAGCTGGGGTACCAGGCGGAAACATTTGAGGGGTATTGAGATGGTGGTGTCCAGAGGTCAAAATATGTTTCAGAGACACAGAGGTACTGCGGTCCTGGTCCCACATTGGGGGTAGACAAAAGTCCATGCTAAAGATTTCTGTCCAACTGTTACCACATTTTGTGCAGCCTGGCTCCCTCTGTAACGATTCCCCAGTGTCTTTCGATCCTACAGATGACTGTAGCAAACTCCCCAAATTTTTTCTTGGCCTCATACTCCCAAAGGAGTGCCTGACATTTGCCAGCCTAACGATACTCACATTCTGGGAAAAACCTCACTAACTATGCATATTTATCTACCACACATGGCAAATCCTTACAATTGCAGAACATCATATCGCACTTGTCATCTTTGAGGTACTGTAAGTATTTGGATTTGAGGGAAATATTCATCCTTGCTTGCTCTCTCCCATCTGAAGTCTATGGTGCTGCTGTTCCTTTCTCACATGTCCCTTCAAAGAGACAAGTGACACACAGACTCAATCACTCAGCAAACATATATGCTTTGACGTTTTCATCTTGCTGTTTACCTTCCAAATATTCCCCCTGAACCACAAATAAAGGCCTGCCATTCCTCATCCCCTCAGTCAAAGCAGTCCTTCGCTCCTTAGGCCCTGCAAGACCACCATGAACAAGAATCATGTCAGCAAGCAGAAGAAAAGCCTCAGTGTGCTCTTTTGTTCATACTGCTGCCCTCTAGTAACACTTCATGGCAACTGCAGCATAAGAATGGGACTGAGAAGAGGGCTGTCCTATGCAAATAATATCCTCCCATGCATACTTTCTTCTGAGACGGTCGGCGGCTTGTGCCGTGATACCGCTTCCAACAAATGGTCTTCAACCAAATTTTAAAAAAGCCCACCTGCCTTAGATGAAGGATTTTGCAACTCGAAGGAAGCACATGGGGACATCACCCTCATTTAGCAGGGTCCTAAATTGCCTGCTGTCAGCCTGTATACAGAACAAGGGCGTTCGTGGGCGTTCGTGAGCGTTCCTCAAAGGAAGGAGGTGGGTGATTAATTCACAGTGCCAGGGCAGGCCCAGCCCAGCCCAGCCCAGCGCAGCCCAGTCCAGCCCGGCACAGCGCACTGCTGTGGAGGTCCATTCCTTCACATCCTGCAGCAGGCATGATGCAGACCTACTAGAGCAAAGGCTTGACTCTGCCCTTGTCTGTCTCTTAAAGAAAACAATCTTTCTAGCTTCTTATTGCACCTGATAAATGGACTCTAGCTTGCCTCAAACTTGACCCATCATTTCATTAGCCAGAGCTCATACTTGACCTTTATTTCTATCCAAGCTCACTGGCACCAAACCCCTGATTTGAGCGAGTTACTCACACCAAAATGAAAAATCACCATCATCCAACCTATTTTACAATAAGTGTAGCACCTTCCTCGCATTCTTGTGCTCAGTTATAACCCCCAATACCACAATTGCACTCTGCAATTCACCAAACTTAAAGGAAAAGGAATGAAGACATTGATAAAGGAAGACAAGGCCTTGTCCCTATTGCACCTACTTGAGAAATAGGGAGGTTGGTAGAAGGTCATGAGGGAAAACATTTGAAATTTTGGGACACACATGCCAAAAAGAGTGTCCACTTTTCTCCTCTGTTACCAAGTAAAAAAAAATCTTAGCAAAAAAAAAAACATTCACTTTTTGAAAATTTCCACCTTGGGATACCTCTACAGCATTGGCAGGATTCGAACCCTGGCCTGTGAGGGCTGTCTGCACCAAAGGTACAAGACTTACCTTTGAGCTATAGCTCCTTAGTGGTCTAGAGGATTGCAGTAGTAACTATAAGCAACATGAAGGCCTTGGTGTCCTTCCCGGCGGCTTCCATTGCACATGAAAAGGATGACCATGACATAAGGACAATTTGATAGACTACATACATGGAAACCAGTGTGGTCCAGTGGGTAAGTGCCTGCCTTCCATGCAGGCAACCAGGGTTCAAATCCCGGGTTCGGCACCAGGTGACTGATGGTGGCAGAGCAGAGGTAAGTTGGAGGTGGGCCTAAATGGCCAATTGGTAAGTAAAATGTGTCTGGGTGTTGTGTACGAGTGGAATCATGCCTAGTGAATGAGGGATTACAGATTTGTTGGTAAGTAAAATAGGTGTGGCCTGAACAGAGACAGGTGAAAGAAAGGTAACAGGTGTTGTGTGCAGGAGGAGGAGGAGCCTAGTCAGAGTGGGTGGGGTCAGAGAGGAGGAGTATAGGAGGAGCTGGGTCAGAGAGGAGGGGTATAGGCGGAGCCTGGGCAGAATGGGTGGGTTCAGAGAGCAGAGGAAGGGGAGGAGGATCCTGACTTATTGTGGGGTACTGCAAATACTTTTTTACTGCACCCCCCTATACTCTCTGATTTCTGTTGGGAGGGGGCAGTCAAAATTTGGGGGAGCAGTATTAAAAGGTGCTTAGGCGCAACGTGAAGGCGATGGGGTGCACACAATGGCTTGGCTTCCAGGTACTTTTTGGGGGGCTACCATTAGTTTTTATTGCTCTGATCCTCCCTCATGGGGTGTACCCCAAATGGTTAGGGGCCACGGGGGGGGCAAGAAGCTGTTTGACAGTTTCTCTTAACAACAGGGGTCACCATACGATTCTGCTGCAGTTATGGTATTGAAAGGTAAAACAAGGAGCATTTGGCTGTATTTTTGCAGGTGGGGTGCCCCAAAATGTTACTGCCAGCAGCAGCAGCCCCCTTCCTCGCCACCCTGCAGATTGGTATAGGTACCTTTAGGACATTTCTGTTGAAAACAGAGGCTATAGCGAATCGCGCTACAAAATCCGAGAGCACTAACACTTGCTAAATAAAGGTGGCATCGGAGCATACGAATGAGGCAGGGAGAGGCTACTGTTGCAATTGGTTTGGTGGGTCATAGTGAATAACCTCGGCATGCAAATAGGCAGAAGTGTGAGGATTGGCAGTGTCTGTAGAGAATTTTGGCATGCTCTTCAGTTGATGTTTTCCTCCTTGAACTACAGAGGAAAGGCCTGGCCTTACTGTTGGGCAAAACATGTATTTATGATTTTAAGAAGTGTAGTCTGGATGTACTGAGAGGGCCTGTACAGTACGGTAAATGCCTGTATACCCCTGCAATGTGCATCCAACTGTCACTTGAGATTGAACAGCGAACGAAGCAGCTGGGTTACTGACTGAATGTAAATGGAAGGCACATAGGAAGGGTGTTTTTGGTCACTCAAATGATTGAAACCTGGTTGATGCACTACCAAAGCTGGGGTACCAGGCGGAAACATTTGAGGGGTATTGAGATGGTGGTGTCCAGAGGTCAAAATATGTTTCAGAGACACAGAGGTACTGCGGTCCTGGTCCCACATTGGGGGTAGACAAAAGTCCATGCTAAAGATTTCTGTCCAACTGTTACCACATTTTGTGCAGCCTGGCTCCCTCTGTAACGATTCCCCAGTGTCTTTCGATCCTACAGATGACTGTAGCAAACTCCCCAAATTTTTTCTTGGCCTCATACTCCCAAAGGAGTGCCTGACATTTGCCAGCCTAACGATACTCACATTCTGGGAAAAACCTCACTAACTATGCATATTTATCTACCACACATGGCAAATCCTTACAATTGCAGAACATCATATCGCACTTGTCATCTTTGAGGTACTGTAAGTATTTGGATTTGAGGGAAATATTCATCCTTGCTTGCTCTCTCCCATCTGAAGTCTATGGTGCTGCTGTTCCTTTCTCACATGTCCCTTCAAAGAGACAAGTGACACACAGACTCAATCACTCAGCAAACATATATGCTTTGACGTTTTCATCTTGCTGTTTACCTTCCAAATATTCCCCCTGAACCACAAATAAAGGCCTGCCATTCCTCATCCCCTCAGTCAAAGCAGTCCTTCGCTCCTTAGGCCCTGCAAGACCACCATGAACAAGAATCATGTCAGCAAGCAGAAGAAAAGCCTCAGTGTGCTCTTTTGTTCATACTGCTGCCCTCTAGTAACACTTCATGGCAACTGCAGCATAAGAATGGGACTGAGAAGAGGGCTGTCCTATGCAAATAATATCCTCCCATGCATACTTTCTTCTGAGACGGTCGGCGGCTTGTGCCGTGATACCGCTTCCAACAAATGGTCTTCAACCAAATTTTAAAAAAGCCCACCTGCCTTAGATGAAGGATTTTGCAACTCGAAGGAAGCACATGGGGACATCACCCTCATTTAGCAGGGTCCTAAATTGCCTGCTGTCAGCCTGTATACAGAACAAGGGCGTTCGTGGGCGTTCGTGAGCGTTCCTCAAAGGAAGGAGGTGGGTGATTAATTCACAGTGCCAGGGCAGGCCCAGCCCAGCCCAGCCCAGCGCAGCCCAGCCCGGCACAGCGCACTGCTGTGGAGGTCCATTCCTTCACATCCTGCAGCAGGCATGATGCAGACCTACTAGAGCAAAGGCTTGACTCTGCCCTTGTCTGTCTCTTAAAGAAAACAATCTTTCTAGCTTCTTATTGCACCTGATAAATGGACTCTAGCTTGCCTCAAACTTGACCCATCATTTCATTAGCCAGAGCTCATACTTGACCTTTATTTCTATCCAAGCTCACTGGCACCAAACCCCTGATTTGAGCGAGTTACTCACACCAAAATGAAAAATCACCATCATCCAACCTATTTTACAATAAGTGTAGCACCTTCCTCGCATTCTTGTGCTCAGTTATAACCCCCAATACCACAATTGCACTCTGCAATTCACCAAACTTAAAGGAAAAGGAATGAAGACATTGATAAAGGAAGACAAGGCCTTGTCCCTATTGCACCTACTTGAGAAATAGGGAGGTTGGTAGAAGGTCATGAGGGAAAACATTTGAAATTTTGGGACACACATGCCAAAAAGAGTGTCCACTTTTCTCCTCTGTTACCAAGTAAAAAAAAATCTTAGCAAAAAAAAAAACATTCACTTTTTGAAAATTTCCACCTTGGGATACCTCTACAGCATTGGCAGGATTCGAACCCTGGCCTGTGAGGGCTGTCTGCACCAAAGGTACAAGACTTACCTTTGAGCTATAGCTCCTTAGTGGTTCTGAGGATTGCAGTAGTAACTATAAGCAACATGAAGGCCTTGGTGTCCTTCCCGGCGGCTTCCATTGCACATGAAAAGGATGACCATGACATAAGGACAATTTGATAGGCTACATACATGGAAACCAGTGTGGTCCAGTGGGTAAGTGCCTGCCTTCCATGCAGGCAACCAGGGTTCAAATCCCGGGTTCGGCACCAGGTGACTGATGGTGGCAGAGCAGAGGTAAGTTGGAGGTGGGCCTAAATGGCCAATTGGTAAGTAAAATGTGTCTGGGTGTTGTGTACGAGTGGAATCATGCCTAGTGAATGAGGGATTGCAGATTTGTTGGTAAGTAAAATAGGTGTGGCCTGAACAGAGACAGTTGAAAGAAAGGTAACAGGTGTTGTGTGCAGGAGGAGGAGGAGCCTAGTCAGAGTGGGTGGGGTCAGAGAGGAGGAGTATAGGAGGAGCTGGGTCAGAGAGGAGGGGTATAGGAGGAGCCTAGTCAGAGTGGGAGGGGTCAGAGAGGAGGAGTATAGGCGGAGCCTGGGCAGAATGGGTGGGTTCAGAGAGCAGAGGAAGGGGAGGAGGATCCTGACTTATTGTGGGCTACTGCAAATACTTTTTTACTGCACCCCCCTATACTCTCTGATTTCTGTTGGGAGGGGGCAGTCAAAATTTGGGGGAGCAGTATTAAAAGGTGCTTAGGCGCAACGTGAAGGCGATGGGGTGCTCACAATGGCTTGGCTTCCAGGTACTTTTTGGGGGGCTACCATTAGTTTTTATTGCTCTGATCCTCCCTCATGGGGTGTACCCCAAATGGTTAGGGGCCACGGGGGGGGGCAAGAAGCTGTTTGACAGTTTCTCTTAACAACAGGGGTCACCATACGATTCTGCTGCAGTTATGGTATTGAAAGGTAAAACAAGGAGCATTTGGCTGTATTTTTGCAGGTGGGGTGCCCCAAAATGTTACTGCCAGCAGCAGCAGCCCCCTTCCTCGCCACCCTGCAGATTGGTATAGGTACCTTTAGGACATTTCTGTTGAAAACAGAGGCTATAGCGAATCGCGCTACAAAATCCGAGAGCACTAACACTTGCTAAATAAAGGTGGCATCGGAGCATACGAATGAGGCAGGGAGAGGCTACTGTTGCAATTGGTTTGGTGGGTCATAGTGAATAACCTCGGCATGCAAATAGGCAGAAGTGTGAGGATTGGCAGTGTCTGTAGAGAATTTTGGCATGCTCTTCAGTTGATGTTTTCCTCCTTGAACTACAGAGGAAAGGCCTGGCCTTACTGTTGGGCAAAACATGTATTTATGATTTTAAGAAGTGTAGTCTGGATGTACTGAGAGGGCCTGTACAGTACGGTAAATGCCTGTATACCCCTGCAATGTGCATCCAACTGTCACTTGAGATTGAACAGCGAACGAAGCAGCTGGGTTACTGACTGAATGTAAATGAAAGGCACATAGGAAGGGTGTTTGTGGTCACTCAAATGATTGAAACCTGGTTGATGCACTACCAAAGCTGGGGTACCAGGCGGAAACATTTGAGGGGTATTGAGATGGTGGTGTCCAGAGGTCAAAATATGTTTCAGAGACACAGAGGTACTGCGGTCCTGGTCCCACATTGGGGGTAGACAAAAGTCCATGCTAAAGATTTCTGTCCAACTGTTACCACATTTTGTGCAGCCTGGCTCCCTCTGTAACGATTCCCCAGTGTCTTTCGATCCTACAGATGACTGTAGCAAACTTCCCAAATTTTTTCTTGGCCTCATACTCCCAAAGGAGTGCCTGACATTTGCCAGCCTAACAATACTCACATTCTGGGAAAAACCTCACTAACTATGCATATTTATCTACCACACATGGCAAATCCTTACAATTGCAGAACATCATATCGCACTTGTCATCTTTGAGGTACTGTAAGTATTTGGATTTGAGGGAAATATTCATCCTTGCTTGCTCTCTCCCATCTGAAGTCTATGGTGCTGCTGTTCCTTTCTCACATGTCCCTTCAAAGAGACAAGTGACACACAGACTCAATCACTCAGCAAACATATATGCTTTGACGTTTTCATCTTGCTGTTTACCTTCCAAATATTCCCCCTGAACTACAAATAAAGGCCTGCCATTCCTCATCCCCTCAGTCAAAGCAGTCCTTCGCTCCTTAGGCCCTGCAAGACCACCATGAACAAGAATCATGTCAGCAAGCAGAAGAAAAGCCTCAGTGTGCTCTTTTGTTCATACTGCTGCCCTCTAGTAACACTTCATGGCAACTGCAGCATAAGAATGGGACTGAGAAGAGGGCTGTCCTATGCAAATAATATCCTCCCATGCATACTTTCTTCTGAGACGGTCGGCGGCTTGTGCCGTGATACCGCCTCCAACAAATGGTCTTCAACCAAATTTTAAAAAAGCCCACCTGCCTTAGACGAAGGATTTTGCAACTCGAAGGAAGCACATGGGGACATCACCCTCATTTAGCAGGGTCCTAAATTGCCTGCTGTCAGCCTGTATACAGAACAAGGGCGTTCGTGGGCGTTCGTGAGCGTTCCTCAAAGGAAGGAGGTGGGTGATTAATTCACAGTGCCAGGGCAGGCCCAGCCCAGCCCAGCCCAGCCCAGCCCAGCGCAGCCCATCCCGGCACAGCGCACTGCTGTGGAGGTCCATATCTTCACATCCTGCAGCAGGCATGATGCAGACCTACTAGAGCAAAGGCTTGACTCTGCCCTTGTCTGTCTCTTAAAGAAAACAATCTTTCTAGCTTCTTATTGCACCTGATAAATGGACTCTAGCTTGCCTCAAACTTGACCCATCATTTCATTAGCCAGAGCTCATACTTGACCTTTATTTCTATCCAAGCTCACTGGCACCAAACCCCTGATTTGAGCGAGTTACTCACACCAAAATGAAAAATCACCATCATCCAACCTATTTTACAATAAGTGTAGCACCTTCCTCGCATTCTTGTGCTCAGTTATAACCCCCAATACCACAATTGCACTCTGCAATTCACCAAACTTAAAGGAAAAGGAATGAAGACATTGATAAAGGAAGACAAGGCCTTGTCCCTATTGCACCTACTTGAGAAATAGGGAGGTTGGTAGAAGGTCATGAGGGAAAACATTTGAAATTTTGGGACACACATGCCAAAAAGAGGTCCACTTTTCTCCTCTGTTACCAAGTAAAAAAAAATCTTAGCAAAAAAAAAACATTCACTTTTTGAAAATTTCCACCTTGGGATACCTCTACAGCATTAGCAGGATTCGAACCCTGGCCTGTGAGGGCTGTCTGCACCAAAGGTACAAGACTTACCTTTGAGCTATAGCTCCTTAGTGGTCTAGAGGATTGCAGTAGTAACTATAAGCAACATGAAGGCCTTGGTGTCCTTCCCGGCGGCTTCCATTGCACATGAAAAGGATGACCATGACATAAGGACAATTTGATAGGCTACATACATGGAAACCAGTGTGGTCCAGTGGGTAAGTGCCTGCCTTCCATGCAGGCAACCAGGGTTCAAATCCCGGGTTCGGCACCAGGTGACTGATGGTGGCAGAGCAGAGGTAAGTTGGAGGTGGGCCTAAATGGCCAATTGGTAAGTAAAATGTGTCTGGGTGTTGTGTACGAGTGGAATCATGCCTAGTGAATGAGGGATTGCAGATTAGTTGGTAAGTAAAATAGGTGTGGCCTGAACAGAGACAGGTGAAAGAAAGGTAACAGGTGTTGTGTGCAGGAAGAGGAGGAGCCTAGTCAGAGTGGGTGGGGTCAGAGAGGAGGAGTATAGGCGGAGCCTGGGCAGAATGGGTGGGTTCAGAGAGCAGAGGAAGGGGAGGAGGATCCTGACTTATTGTGGGGTACTGCAAATACTTTTTTACTGCACCCCCCTATACTCTCTGATTTCTGTTGGGAGGGGGCAGTCAAAATTTGGGGGAGCAGTATTAAAAGGTGCTTAGGCGCAACGTGAAGGCGATGGGGTGCACACAATGGCTTGGCTTCCAGGTACTTTTTGGGGGGCTACCATTAGTTTTTATTGCTCTGATCCTCCCTCATGGGGTGTACCCCAAATGGTTAGGGGCCACGGGGGGGGGGGGCAAGAAGCTGTTTGACAGTTTCTCTTAACAACAGGGGTCACCATACGATTCTGCTGCAGTTATGGTATTGAAAGGTAAAACAAGGAGCATTTGGCTGTATTTTTGCAGGTGGGGTGCCCCAAAATGTTACTGCCAGCAGCAGCAGCCCCCTTCCTCGCCACCCTGCAGATTGGTATAGGTACCTTTAGGACATTTCTGTTGAAAACAGAGGCTATAGCGAATCGCGCTACAAAATCCGAGAGCACTAACACTTGCTAAATAAAGGTGGCATCGGAGCATACGAATGAGGCAGGGAGAGGCTACTGTTGCAATTGGTTTGGTGGGTCATAGTGAATAACCTCGGCATGCAAATAGGCAGAAGTGTGAGGATTGGCAGTGTCTGTAGAGAATTTTGGCATGCTCTTCAGTTGATGTTTTCCTCCTTGAACTACAGAGGAAAGGCCTGGCCTTACTGTTGGGCAAAACATGTATTTATGATTTTAAGAAGTGTAGTCTGGATGTACTGAGAGGGCCTGTACAGTACGGTAAATGCCTGTATACCCCTGCAATGTGCATCCAACTGTCACTTGAGATTGAACAGCGAACGAAGCAGCTGGGTTACTGACTGAATGTAAATGGAAGGCACATAGGAAGGGTGTTTGTGGTCACTCAAATGATTGAAACCTGGTTGATGCACTACCAAAGCTGGGGTACCAGGCGGAAACATTTGAGGGGTATTGAGATGGTGGTGTCCAGAGGTCAAAATATGTTTCAGAGACACAGAGGTACTGCGGTCCTGGTCCCACATTGGGGGTAGACAAAAGTCCATGCTAAAGATTTCTGTCCAACTGTTACCACATTTTGTGCAGCCTGGCTCCCTCTGTAACGATTCCCCAGTGTCTTTCGATCCTACAGATGACTGTAGCAAACTCCCCAAATTTTTTCTTGGCCTCATACTCCCAAAGGAGTGCCTGACATTTGCCAGCCTAACGATACTCACATTCTGGGAAAAACCTCACTAACTATGCATATTTATCTACCACACATGGCAAATCCTTACAATTGCAGAACATCATATCGCACTTGTCATCTTTGAGGTACTGTAAGTATTTGGATTTGAGGGAAATATTCATCCTTGCTTGCTCTCTCCCATCTGAAGTCTATGGTGCTGCTGTTCCTTTCTCACATGTCCCTTCAAAGAGACAAGTGACACACAGACTCAATCACTCAGCAAACATATATGCTTTGACGTTTTCATCTTGCTGTTTACCTTCCAAATATTCCCCCTGAACCACAAATAAAGGCCTGCCATTCCTCATCCCCTCAGTCAAAGCAGTCCTTCGCTCCTTAGGCCCTGCAAGACCACCATGAACAAGAATCATGTCAGCAAGCAGAAGAAAAGCCTCAGTGTGCTCTTTTGTTCATACTGCTGCCCTCTAGTAACACTTCATGGCAACTGCAGCATAAGAATGGGACTGAGAAGAGGGCTGTCCTATGCAAATAATATCCTCCCATGCATACTTTCTTCTGAGACGGTCGGCGGCTTGTGCCGTGATACCGCTTCCAACAAATGGTCTTCAACCAAATTTTAAAAAAGCCCACCTGCCTTAGATGAAGGATTTTGCAACTCGAAGGAAGCACATGGGGACATCACCCTCATTTAGCAGGGTCCTAAATTGCCTGCTGTCAGCCTGTATACAGAACAAGGGCGTTCGTGGGCGTTCGTGAGCGTTCCTCAAAGGAAGGAGGTGGGTGATTAATTCACAGTGCCAGGGCAGGCCCAGCCCAGCCCAGCCCAGCGCAGCCCAGTCCAGCCCGGCACAGCGCACTGCTGTGGAGGTCCATTCCTTCACATCCTGCAGCAGGCATGATGCAGACCTACTAGAGCAAAGGCTTGACTCTGCCCTTGTCTGTCTCTTAAAGAAAACAATCTTTCTAGCTTCTTATTGCACCTGATAAATGGACTCTAGCTTGCCTCAAACTTGACCCATCATTTCATTAGCCAGAGCTCATACTTGACCTTTATTTCTATCCAAGCTCACTGGCACCAAACCCCTGATTTGAGCGAGTTACTCACACCAAAATGAAAAATCACCATCATCCAACCTATTTTACAATAAGTGTAGCACCTTCCTCGCATTCTTGTGCTCAGTTATAACCCCCAATACCACAATTGCACTCTGCAATTCACCAAACTTAAAGGAAAAGGAATGAAGACATTGATAAAGGAAGACAAGGCCTTGTCCCTATTGCACCTACTTGAGAAATAGGGAGGTTGGTAGAAGGTCATGAGGGAAAACATTTGAAATTTTGGGACACACATGCCAAAAAGAGTGTCCACTTTTCTCCTCTGTTACCAAGTAAAAAAAAATCTTAGCAAAAAAAAAAACATTCACTTTTTGAAAATTTCCACCTTGGGATACCTCTACAGCATTGGCAGGATTCGAACCCTGGCCTGTGAGGGCTGTCTGCACCAAAGGTACAAGACTTACCTTTGAGCTATAGCTCCTTAGTGGTCTAGAGGATTGCAGTAGTAACTATAAGCAACATGAAGGCCTTGGTGTCCATCCCGGCGGCTTCCATTGCACATGAAAAGGATGACCATGACATAAGGACAATTTGATAGACTACATACATGGAAACCAGTGTGGTCCAGTGGGTAAGTGCCTTCCTTCCATGCAGGCAACCAGGGTTCAAATCCCGGGTTCGGCACCAGGTGACTGATGGTGGCAGAGCAGAGGTAAGTTGGAGGTGGGCCTAAATGGCCAATTGGTAAGTAAAATGTGTCTGGGTGTTGTGTACGAGTGGAATCATGCCTAGTGAATGAGGGATTACAGATTTGTTGGTAAGTAAAATAGGTGTGGCCTGAACAGAGACAGGTGAAAGAAAGGTAACAGGTGTTGTGTGCAGGAGGAGGAGGAGCCTAGTCAGAGTGGGTGGGGTCAGAGAGGAGGAGTATAGGAGGAGCTGGGTCAGAGAGGAGGGGTATAGGCGGAGCCTGGGCAGAATGGGTGGGTTCAGAGAGCAGAGGAAGGGGAGGAGGATCCTGACTTATTGTGGGGTACTGCAAATACTTTTTTACTGCACCCCCCTATACTCTCTGATTTCTGTTGGGAGGGGGCAGTCAAAATTTGGGGGAGCAGTATTAAAAGGTGCTTAGGCGCAACGTGAAGGCGATGGGGTGCACACAATGGCTTGGCTTCCAGGTACTTTTTGGGGGGCTACCATTAGTTTTTATTGCTCTGATCCTCCCTCATGGGGTGTACCCCAAATGGTTAGGGGCCACGGGGGGGGGCAAGAAGCTGTTTGACAGTTTCTCTTAACAACAGGGGTCACCATACGATTCTGCTGCAGTTATGGTATTGAAAGGTAAAACAAGGAGCATTTGGCTGTATTTTTGCAGGTGGGGTGCCCCAAAATGTTACTGCCAGCAGCAGCAGCCCCCTTCCTCGCCACCCTGCAGATTGGTATAGGTACCTTTAGGACATTTCTGTTGAAAACAGAGGCTATAGCGAATCGCGCTACAAAATCCGAGAGCACTAACACTTGCTAAATAAAGGTGGCATCGGAGCATACGAATGAGGCAGGGAGAGGCTACTGTTGCAATTGGTTTGGTGGGTCATAGTGAATAACCTCGGCATGCAAATAGGCAGAAGTGTGAGGATTGGCAGTGTCTGTAGAGAATTTTGGCATGCTCTTCAGTTGATGTTTTCCTCCTTGAACTACAGAGGAAAGGCCTGGCCTTACTGTTGGGCAAAACATGTATTTATGATTTTAAGAAGTGTAGTCTGGATGTACTGAGAGGGCCTGTACAGTACGGTAAATGCCTGTATACCCCTGCAATGTGCATCCAACTGTCACTTGAGATTGAACAGCGAACGAAGCAGCTGGGTTACTGACTGAATGTAAATGGAAGGCACATAGGAAGGGTGTTTTTGGTCACTCAAATGATTGAAACCTGGTTGATGCACTACCAAAGCTGGGGTACCAGGCGGAAACATTTGAGGGGTATTGAGATGGTGGTGTCCAGAGGTCAAAATATGTTTCAGAGACACAGAGGTACTGCGGTCCTGGTCCCACATTGGGGGTAGACAAAAGTCCATGCTAAAGATTTCTGTCCAACTGTTACCACATTTTGTGCAGCCTGGCTCCCTCTGTAACGATTCCCCAGTGTCTTTCGATCCTACAGATGACTGTAGCAAACTCCCCAAATTTTTTCTTGGCCTCATACTCCCAAAGGAGTGCCTGACATTTGCCAGCCTAACGATACTCACATTCTGGGAAAAACCTCACTAACTATGCATATTTATCTACCACACATGGCAAATCCTTACAATTGCAGAACATCATATCGCACTTGTCATCTTTGAGGTACTGTAAGTATTTGGATTTGAGGGAAATATTCATCCTTGCTTGCTCTCTCCCATCTGAAGTCTATGGTGCTGCTGTTCCTTTCTCACATGTCCCTTCAAAGAGACAAGTGACACACAGACTCAATCACTCAGCAAACATATATGCTTTGACGTTTTCATCTTGCTGTTTACCTTCCAAATATTCCCCCTGAACCACAAATAAAGGCCTGCCATTCCTCATCCCCTCAGTCAAAGCAGTCCTTCGCTCCTTAGGCCCTGCAAGACCACCATGAACAAGAATCATGTCAGCAAGCAGAAGAAAAGCCTCAGTGTGCTCTTTTGTTCATACTGCTGCCCTCTAGTAACACTTCATGGCAACTGCAGCATAAGAATGGGACTGAGAAGAGGGCTGTCCTATGCAAATAATATCCTCCCATGCATACTTTCTTCTGAGACGGTCGGCGGCTTGTGCCGTGATACCGCTTCCAACAAATGGTCTTCAACCAAATTTTAAAAAAGCCCACCTGCCTTAGATGAAGGATTTTGCAACTCGAAGGAAGCACATGGGGACATCACCCTCATTTAGCAGGGTCCTAAATTGCCTGCTGTCAGCCTGTATACAGAACAAGGGCGTTCGTGGGCGTTCGTGAGCGTTCCTCAAAGGAAGGAGGTGGGTGATTAATTCACAGTGCCAGGGCAGGCCCAGCCCAGCCCAGCCCAGCGCAGCCCAGCCCGGCACAGCGCACTGCTGTGGAGGTCCATTCCTTCACATCCTGCAGCAGGCATGATGCAGACCTACTAGAGCAAAGGCTTGACTCTGCCCTTGTCTGTCTCTTAAAGAAAACAATCTTTCTAGCTTCTTATTGCACCTGATAAATGGACTCTAGCTTGCCTCAAACTTGACCCATCATTTCATTAGCCAGAGCTCATACTTGACCTTTATTTCTATCCAAGCTCACTGGCACCAAACCCCTGATTTGAGCGAGTTACTCACACCAAAATGAAAAATCACCATCATCCAACCTATTTTACAATAAGTGTAGCACCTTCCTCGCATTCTTGTGCTCAGTTATAACCCCCAATACCACAATTGCACTCTGCAATTCACCAAACTTAAAGGAAAAGGAATGAAGACATTGATAAAGGAAGACAAGGCCTTGTCCCTATTGCACCTACTTGAGAAATAGGGAGGTTGGTAGAAGGTCATGAGGGAAAACATTTGAAATTTTGGGACACACATGCCAAAAAGAGTGTCCACTTTTCTCCTCTGTTACCAAGTAAAAAAAAATCTTAGCAAAAAAAAAAACATTCACTTTTTGAAAATTTCCACCTTGGGATACCTCTACAGCATTGGCAGGATTCGAACCGTGGCCTGTGAGGGCTGTCTGCACCAAAGGTACAAGACTTACCTTTGAGCTATAGCTCCTTAGTGATTCTGAGGATTGCAGTAGTAACTATAAGCAACATGAAGGCCTTGGTGTCCTTCCCGGCGGCTTCCATTGCACATGAAAAGGATGACCATGACATAAGGACAATTTGATAGGCTACATACATGGAAACCAGTGTGGTCCAGTGGGTAAGTGCCTGCCTTCCATGCAGGCAACCAGGGTTCAAATCCCGGGTTCGGCACCAGGTGACTGATGGTGGCAGAGCAGAGGTAAGTTGGAGGTGGGCCTAAATGGCCAATTGGTAAGTAAAATGTGTCTGGGTGTTGTGTACGAGTGGAATCATGCCTAGTGAATGAGGGATTGCAGATTTGTTGGTAAGTAAAATAGGTGTGGCCTGAACAGAGACAGTTGAAAGAAAGGTAACAGGTGTTGTGTGCAGGAGGAGGAGGAGCCTAGTCAGAGTGGGTGGGGTCAGAGAGGAGGAGTATAGGAGGAGCTGGGTCAGAGAGGAGGGGTATAGGAGGAGCCTAGTCAGAGTGGGAGGGGTCAGAGAGGAGGAGTATAGGCGGAGCCTGGGCAGAATGGGTGGGTTCAGAGAGCAGAGGAAGGGGAGGAGGATCCTGACTTATTGTGGGGTACTGCAAATACTTTTTTACTGCACCCCCCTATACTCTCTGATTTCTGTTGGGAGGGGGCAGTCAAAATTTGGGGGAGCAGTATTAAAAGGTGCTTAGGCGCAACGTGAAGGCGATGGGGTGCTCACAATGGCTTGGCTTCCAGGTACTTTTTGGGGGGCTACCATTAGTTTTTATTGCTCTGATCCTCCCTCATGGGGTGTACCCCAAATGGTTAGGGGCCACGGGGGGGGGGAAGAAGCTGTTTGACAGTTTCTCTTAACAACAGGGGTCACCATACGATTCTGCTGCAGTTATGGTATTGAAAGGTAAAACAAGGAGCATTTGGCTGTATTTTTGCAGGTGGGGTGCCCCAAAATGTTACTGCCAGCAGCAGCAGCCCCCTTCCTCGCCACCCTGCAGATTGGTATAGGTACCTTTAGGACATTTCTGTTGAAAACAGAGGCTATAGCGAATCGCGCTACAAAATCCGAGAGCACTAACACTTGCTAAATAAAGGTGGCATCGGAGCATACGAATGAGGCAGGGAGAGGCTACTGTTGCAATTGGTTTGGTGGGTCATAGTGAATAACCTCGGCATGCAAATAGGCAGAAGTGTGAGGATTGGCAGTGTCTGTAGAGAATTTTGGCATGCTCTTCAGTTGATGTTTTCCTCCTTGAACTACAGAGGAAAGGCCTGGCCTTACTGTTGGGCAAAACATGTATTTATGATTTTAAGAAGTGTAGTCTGGATGTACTGAGAGGGCCTGTACAGTACGGTAAATGCCTGTATACCCCTGCAATGTGCATCCAACTGTTACTTGAGATTGAACAGCGAACGAAGCAGCTGGGTTACTGACTGAATGTAAATGAAAGGCACATAGGAAGGGTGTTTGTGGTCACTCAAATGATTGAAACCTGGTTGATGCACTACCAAAGCTGGGGTACCAGGCGGAAACATTTGAGGGGTATTGAGATGGTGGTGTCCAGAGGTCAAAATATGTTTCAGAGACACAGAGGTACTGCGGTCCTGGTCCCACATTGGGGGTAGACAAAAGTCCATGCTAAAGATTTCTGTCCAACTGTTACCACATTTTGTGCAGCCTGGCTCCCTCTGTAACGATTCCCCAGTGTCTTTCGATCCTACAGATGACTGTAGCAAACTTCCCAAATTTTTTCTTGGCCTCATACTCCCAAAGGAGTGCCTGACATTTGCCAGCCTAACAATACTCACATTCTGGGAAAAACCTCACTAACTATGCATATTTATCTACCACACATGGCAAATCCTTACAATTGCAGAACATCATATCGCACTTGTCATCTTTGAGGTACTGTAAGTATTTGGATTTGAGGGAAATATTCATCCTTGCTTGCTCTCTCCCATCTGAAGTCTATGGTGCTGCTGTTCCTTTCTCACATGTCCCTTCAAAGAGACAAGTGACACACAGACTCAATCACTCAGCAAACATATATGCTTTGACGTTTTCATCTTGCTGTTTACCTTCCAAATATTCCCCCTGAACTACAAATAAAGGCCTGCCATTCCTCATCCCCTCAGTCAAAGCAGTCCTTCGCTCCTTAGGCCCTGCAAGACCACCATGAACAAGAATCATGTCAGCAAGCAGAAGAAAAGCCTCAGTGTGCTCTTTTGTTCATACTGCTGCCCTCTAGTAACACTTCATGGCAACTGCAGCATAAGAATGGGACTGAGAAGAGGGCTGTCCTATGCAAATAATATCCTCCCATGCATACTTTCTTCTGAGACGGTCGGCGGCTTGTGCCGTGATACCGCCTCCAACAAATGGTCTTCAACCAAATTTTAAAAAAGCCCACCTGCCTTAGACGAAGGATTTTGCAACTCGAAGGAAGCACATGGGGACATCACCCTCATTTAGCAGGGTCCTAAATTGCCTGCTGTCAGCCTGTATACAGAACAAGGGCGTTTGTGGGCGTTCGTGAGCGTTCCTCAAAGGAAGGAGGTGGGTGATTAATTCACAGTGCCAGGGCAGGCCCAGCCCAGCCCAGCCCAGCCCAGCCCAGCGCAGCCCATCCCGGCACAGCGCACTGCTGTGGAGGTCCATTCCTTCACATCCTGCAGCAGGCATGATGCAGACCTACTAGAGCAAAGGCTTGACTCTGCCCTTGTCTGTCTCTTAAAGAAAACAATCTTTCTAGCTTCTTATTGCACCTGATAAATGGACTCTAGCTTGCCTCAAACTTGACCCATCATTTCATTAGCCAGAGCTCATACTTGACCTTTATTTCTATCCAAGCTCACTGGCACCAAACCCCTGATTTGAGCGAGTTACTCACACCAAAATGAAAAATCACCATCATCCAACCTATTTTACAATAAGTGTAGCACCTTCCTCGCATTCTTGTGCTCAGTTATAACCCCCAATACCACAATTGCACTCTGCAATTCACCAAACTTAAAGGAAAAGGAATGAAGACATTGATAAAGGAAGACAAGGCCTTGTCCCTATTGCACCTACTTGAGAAATAGGGAGGTTGGTAGAAGGTCATGAGGGAAAACATTTGAAATTTTGGGACACACATGCCAAAAAGAGGTCCACTTTTCTCCTCTGTTACCAAGTAAAAAAAAATCTTAGCAAAAAAAAAACATTCACTTTTTGAAAATTTCCACCTTGGGATACCTCTACAGCATTGGCAGGATTCGAACCCTGGCCTGTGAGGGCTGTCTGCACCAAAGGTACAAGACTTACCTTTGAGCTATAGCTCCTTAGTGGTCTAGAGGATTGCAGTAGTAACTATAAGCAACATGAAGGCCTTGGTGTCCTTCCCGGCGGCTTCCATTGCACATGAAAAGGATGACCATGACATAAGGACAATTTGATAGGCTACATACATGGAAACCAGTGTGGTCCAGTGGGTAAGTGCCTGCCTTCCATGCAGGCAACCAGGGTTCAAATCCCGGGTTCGGCACCAGGTGACTGATGGTGGCAGAGCAGAGGTAAGTTGGAGGTGGGCCTAAATGGCCAATTGGTAAGTAAAATGTGTCTGGGTGTTGTGTACGAGTGGAATCATGCCTAGTGAATGAGGGATTGCAGATTAGTTGGTAAGTAAAATAGGTGTGGCCTGAACAGAGACAGGTGAAAGAAAGGTAACAGGTGTTGTGTGCAGGAGGAGGAGGAGCCTAGTCAGAGTGGGTGGGGTCAGAGAGGAGGAGTATAGGAGGAGCCAGGTCAGAGAGGAGGGGTGTAGGTGGAGCCTTGTCAGAGTGGGAGGGGTCAGAGAGGAGGAGTATAGGCGGAGCATTGGCAGAATGGGTGGGTTCAGAGAGCAGAGGAAGGGGAGGAGGATCCTGACTTATTGTGGGGTACTGCAAATACTTTTTTACTGCACCCCCCTATACTCTCTGATTTCTGTTGGGAGGGGGCAGTCAAAATTTGGGGGAGCAGTATTAAAAGGTGCTTAGGCGCAACGTGAAGGCGATGGGGTGCACACAATGGCTTGGCTTCCAGGTACTTTTTGGGGGGCTACCATTAGTTTTTATTGCTCTGATCCTCCCTCATGGGGTGTACCCCAAATGGTTAGGGGCCACGGGGGGGGGGGGGCAAGAAGCTGTTTGACAGTTTCTCTTAACAACAGGGGTCACCATACGATTCTGCTGCAGTTATGGTATTGAAAGGTAAAACAAGGAGCATTTGGCTGTATTTTTGCAGGTGGGGTGCCCCAAAATGTTACTGCCAGCAGCAGCAGCCCCCTTCCTCGCCACCCTGCAGATTGGTATAGGTACCTTTAGGACATTTCTGTTGAAAACAGAGGCTATAGCGAATCGCGCTACAAAATCCGAGAGCACTAACACTTGCTAAATAAAGGTGGCATCGGAGCATACGAATGAGGCAGGGAGAGGCTACTGTTGCAATTGGTTTGGTGGGTCATAGTGAATAACCTCGGCATGCAAATAGGCAGAAGTGTGAGGATTGGCAGTGTCTGTAGAGAATTTTGGCATGCTCTTCAGTTGATGTTTTCCTCCTTGAACTACAGAGGAAAGGCCTGGCCTTACTGTTGGGCAAAACATGTATTTATGATTTTAAGAAGTGTAGTCTGGATGTACTGAGAGGGCCTGTACAGTACGGTAAATGCCTGTATACCCCTGCAATGTGCATCCAACTGTCACTTGAGATTGAACAGCGAACGAAGCAGCTGGGTTACTGACTGAATGTAAATGGAAGGCACATAGGAAGGGTGTTTTTGGTCACTCAAATGATTGAAACCTGGTTGATGCACTACCAAAGCTGGGGTACCAGGCGGAAACATTTGAGGGGTATTGAGATGGTGGTGTCCAGAGGTCAAAATATGTTTCAGAGACACAGAGGTACTGCGGTCCTGGTCCCACATTGGGGGTAGACAAAAGTCCATGCTAAAGATTTCTGTCCAACTGTTACCACATTTTGTGCAGCCTGGCTCCCTCTGTAACGATTCCCCAGTGTCTTTCGATCCTACAGATGACTGTAGCAAACTCCCCAAATTTTTTCTTGGCCTCATACTCCCAAAGGAGTGCCTGACATTTGCCAGCCTAACGATACTCACATTCTGGGAAAAACCTCACTAACTATGCATATTTATCTACCACACATGGCAAATCCTTACAATTGCAGAACATCATATCGCACTTGTCATCTTTGAGGTACTGTAAGTATTTGGATTTGAGGGAAATATTCATCCTTGCTTGCTCTCTCCCATCTGAAGTCTATGGTGCTGCTGTTCCTTTCTCACATGTCCCTTCAAAGAGACAAGTGACACACAGACTCAATCACTCAGCAAACATATATGCTTTGACGTTTTCATCTTGCTGTTTACCTTCCAAATATTCCCCCTGAACCACAAATAAAGGCCTGCCATTCCTCATCCCCTCAGTCAAAGCAGTCCTTCGCTCCTTAGGCCCTGCAAGACCACCATGAACAAGAATCATGTCAGCAAGCAGAAGAAAAGCCTCAGTGTGCTCTTTTGTTCATACTGCTGCCCTCTAGTAACACTTCATGGCAACTGCAGCATAAGAATGGGACTGAGAAGAGGGCTGTCCTATGCAAATAATATCCTCCCATGCATACTTTCTTCTGAGACGGTCGGCGGCTTGTGCCGTGATACCGCTTCCAACAAATGGTCTTCAACCAAATTTTAAAAAAGCCCACCTGCCTTAGATGAAGGATTTTGCAACTCGAAGGAAGCACATGGGGACATCACCCTCATTTAGCAGGGTCCTAAATTGCCTGCTGTCAGCCTGTATACAGAACAAGGGCGTTCGTGGGCGTTCGTGAGCGTTCCTCAAAGGAAGGAGGTGGGTGATTAATTCACAGTGCCAGGGCAGGCCCAGCCCAGCCCAGCCCAGCGCAGCCCAGCCCGGCACAGCGCACTGCTGTGGAGGTCCATTCCTTCACATCCTGCAGCAGGCATGATGCAGACCTACTAGAGCAAAGGCTTGACTCTGCCCTTGTCTGTCTCTTAAAGAAAACAATCTTTCTAGCTTCTTATTGCACCTGATAAATGGACTCTAGCTTGCCTCAAACTTGACCCATCATTTCATTAGCCAGAGCTCATACTTGACCTTTATTTCTATCCAAGCTCACTGGCACCAAACCCCTGATTTGAGCGAGTTACTCACACCAAAATGAAAAATCACCATCATCCAACCTATTTTACAATAAGTGTAGCACCTTCCTCGCATTCTTGTGCTCAGTTATAACCCCCAATACCACAATTGCACTCTGCAATTCACCAAACTTAAAGGAAAAGGAATGAAGACATTGATAAAGGAAGACAAGGCCTTGTCCCTATTGCACCTACTTGAGAAATAGGGAGGTTGGTAGAAGGTCATGAGGGAAAACATTTGAAATTTTGGGACACACATGCCAAAAAGAGTGTCCACTTTTCTCCTCTGTTACCAAGTAAAAAAAAATCTTAGCAAAAAAAAAAACATTCACTTTTTGAAAATTTCCACCTTGGGATACCTCTACAGCATTGGCAGGATTCGAACCCTGGCCTGTGAGGGCTGTCTGCACCAAAGGTACAAGACTTACCTTTGAGCTATAGCTCCTTAGTGGTTCTGAGGATTGCAGTAGTAACTATAAGCAACATGAAGGCCTTGGTGTCCTTCCCGGCGGCTTCCATTGCACATGAAAAGGATGACCATGACATAAGGACAATTTGATAGGCTACATACATGGAAACCAGTGTGGTCCAGTGGGTAAGTGCCTGCCTTCCATGCAGGCAACCAGGGTTCAAATCCCGGGTTCGGCACCAGGTGACTGATGGTGGCAGAGCAGAGGTAAGTTGGAGGTGGGCCTAAATGGCCAATTGGTAAGTAAAATGTGTCTGGGTGTTGTGTACGAGTGGAATCATGCCTAGTGAATGAGGGATTGCAGATTTGTTGGTAAGTAAAATAGGTGTGGCCTGAACAGAGACAGTTGAAAGAAAGGTAACAGGTGTTGTGTGCAGGAGGAGGAGGAGCCTAGTCAGAGTGGGTGGGGTCAGAGAGGAGGAGTATAGGAGGAGCTGGGTCAGAGAGGAGGGGTATAGGAGGAGCCTAGTCAGAGTGGGAGGGGTCAGAGAGGAGGAGTATAGGCGGAGCCTGGGCAGAATGGGTGGGTTCAGAGAGCAGAGGAAGGGGAGGAGGATCCTGACTTATTGTGGGCTACTGCAAATACTTTTTTACTGCACCCCCCTATACTCTCTGATTTCTGTTGGGAGGGGGCAGTCAAAATTTGGGGGAGCAGTATTAAAAGGTGCTTAGGCGCAACGTGAAGGCGATGGGGTGCTCACAATGGCTTGGCTTCCAGGTACTTTTTGGGGGGCTACCATTAGTTTTTATTGCTCTGATCCTCCCTCATGGGGTGTACCCCAAATGGTTAGGGGCCACGGGGGGGGGCAAGAAGCTGTTTGACAGTTTCTCTTAACAACAGGGGTCACCATACGATTCTGCTGCAGTTATGGTATTGAAAGGTAAAACAAGGAGCATTTGGCTGTATTTTTGCAGGTGGGGTGCCCCAAAATGTTACTGCCAGCAGCAGCAGCCCCCTTCCTCGCCACCCTGCAGATTGGTATAGGTACCTTTAGGACATTTCTGTTGAAAACAGAGGCTATAGCGAATCGCGCTACAAAATCCGAGAGCACTAACACTTGCTAAATAAAGGTGGCATCGGAGCATACGAATGAGGCAGGGAGAGGCTACTGTTGCAATTGGTTTGGTGGGTCATAGTGAATAACCTCGGCATGCAAATAGGCAGAAGTGTGAGGATTGGCAGTGTCTGTAGAGAATTTTGGCATGCTCTTCAGTTGATGTTTTCCTCCTTGAACTACAGAGGAAAGGCCTGGCCTTACTGTTGGGCAAAACATGTATTTATGATTTTAAGAAGTGTAGTCTGGATGTACTGAGAGGGCCTGTACAGTACGGTAAATGCCTGTATACCCCTGCAATGTGCATCCAACTGTCACTTGAGATTGAACAGCGAACGAAGCAGCTGGGTTACTGACTGAATGTAAATGAAAGGCACATAGGAAGGGTGTTTGTGGTCACTCAAATGATTGAAACCTGGTTGATGCACTACCAAAGCTGGGGTACCAGGCGGAAACATTTGAGGGGTATTGAGATGGTGGTGTCCAGAGGTCAAAATATGTTTCAGAGACACAGAGGTACTGCGGTCCTGGTCCCACATTGGGGGTAGACAAAAGTCCATGCTAAAGATTTCTGTCCAACTGTTACCACATTTTGTGCAGCCTGGCTCCCTCTGTAACGATTCCCCAGTGTCTTTCGATCCTACAGATGACTGTAGCAAACTTCCCAAATTTTTTCTTGGCCTCATACTCCCAAAGGAGTGCCTGACATTTGCCAGCCTAACAATACTCACATTCTGGGAAAAACCTCACTAACTATGCATATTTATCTACCACACATGGCAAATCCTTACAATTGCAGAACATCATATCGCACTTGTCATCTTTGAGGTACTGTAAGTATTTGGATTTGAGGGAAATATTCATCCTTGCTTGCTCTCTCCCATCTGAAGTCTATGGTGCTGCTGTTCCTTTCTCACATGTCCCTTCAAAGAGACAAGTGACACACAGACTCAATCACTCAGCAAACATATATGCTTTGACGTTTTCATCTTGCTGTTTACCTTCCAAATATTCCCCCTGAACTACAAATAAAGGCCTGCCATTCCTCATCCCCTCAGTCAAAGCAGTCCTTCGCTCCTTAGGCCCTGCAAGACCACCATGAACAAGAATCATGTCAGCAAGCAGAAGAAAAGCCTCAGTGTGCTCTTTTGTTCATACTGCTGCCCTCTAGTAACACTTCATGGCAACTGCAGCATAAGAATGGGACTGAGAAGAGGGCTGTCCTATGCAAATAATATCCTCCCATGCATACTTTCTTCTGAGACGGTCGGCGGCTTGTGCCGTGATACCGCCTCCAACAAATGGTCTTCAACCAAATTTTAAAAAAGCCCACCTGCCTTAGACGAAGGATTTTGCAACTCGAAGGAAGCACATGGGGACATCACCCTCATTTAGCAGGGTCCTAAATTGCCTGCTGTCAGCCTGTATACAGAACAAGGGCGTTCGTGGGCGTTCGTGAGCGTTCCTCAAAGGAAGGAGGTGGGTGATTAATTCACAGTGCCAGGGCAGGCCCAGCCCAGCCCAGCCCAGCCCAGCCCAGCGCAGCCCATCCCGGCACAGCGCACTGCTGTGGAGGTCCATATCTTCACATCCTGCAGCAGGCATGATGCAGACCTACTAGAGCAAAGGCTTGACTCTGCCCTTGTCTGTCTCTTAAAGAAAACAATCTTTCTAGCTTCTTATTGCACCTGATAAATGGACTCTAGCTTGCCTCAAACTTGACCCATCATTTCATTAGCCAGAGCTCATACTTGACCTTTATTTCTATCCAAGCTCACTGGCACCAAACCCCTGATTTGAGCGAGTTACTCACACCAAAATGAAAAATCACCATCATCCAACCTATTTTACAATAAGTGTAGCACCTTCCTCGCATTCTTGTGCTCAGTTATAACCCCCAATACCACAATTGCACTCTGCAATTCACCAAACTTAAAGGAAAAGGAATGAAGACATTGATAAAGGAAGACAAGGCCTTGTCCCTATTGCACCTACTTGAGAAATAGGGAGGTTGGTAGAAGGTCATGAGGGAAAACATTTGAAATTTTGGGACACACATGCCAAAAAGAGGTCCACTTTTCTCCTCTGTTACCAAGTAAAAAAAAATCTTAGCAAAAAAAAAACATTCACTTTTTGAAAATTTCCACCTTGGGATACCTCTACAGCATTGGCAGGATTCGAACCCTGGCCTGTGAGGGCTGTCTGCACCAAAGGTACAAGACTTACCTTTGAGCTATAGCTCCTTAGTGGTCTAGAGGATTGCAGTAGTAACTATAAGCAACATGAAGGCCTTGGTGTCCTTCCCGGCGGCTTCCATTGCACATGAAAAGGATGACCATGACATAAGGACAATTTGATAGGCTACATACATGGAAACCAGTGTGGTCCAGTGGGTAAGTGCCTGCCTTCCATGCAGGCAACCAGGGTTCAAATCCCGGGTTCGGCACCAGGTGACTGATGGTGGCAGAGCAGAGGTAAGTTGGAGGTGGGCCTAAATGGCCAATTGGTAAGTAAAATGTGTCTGGGTGTTGTGTACGAGTGGAATCATGCCTAGTGAATGAGGGATTGCAGATTAGTTGGTAAGTAAAATAGGTGTGGCCTGAACAGAGACAGGTGAAAGAAAGGTAACAGGTGTTGTGTGCAGGAAGAGGAGGAGCCTAGTCAGAGTGGGTGGGGTCAGAGAGGAGGAGTATAGGCGGAGCCTGGGCAGAATGGGTGGGTTCAGAGAGCAGAGGAAGGGGAGGAGGATCCTGACTTATTGTGGGGTACTGCAAATACTTTTTTACTGCACCCCCCTATACTCTCTGATTTCTGTTGGGAGGGGGCAGTCAAAATTTGGGGGAGCAGTATTAAAAGGTGCTTAGGCGCAACGTGAAGGCGATGGGGTGCACACAATGGCTTGGCTTCCAGGTACTTTTTGGGGGGCTACCATTAGTTTTTATTGCTCTGATCCTCCCTCATGGGGTGTACCCCAAATGGTTAGGGGCCACGGGGGGGGGGGGGGCAAGAAGCTGTTTGACAGTTTCTCTTAACAACAGGGGTCACCATACGATTCTGCTGCAGTTATGGTATTGAAAGGTAAAACAAGGAGCATTTGGCTGTATTTTTGCAGGTGGGGTGCCCCAAAATGTTACTGCCAGCAGCAGCAGCCCCCTTCCTCGCCACCCTGCAGATTGGTATAGGTACCTTTAGGACATTTCTGTTGAAAACAGAGGCTATAGCGAATCGCGCTACAAAATCCGAGAGCACTAACACTTGCTAAATAAAGGTGGCATCGGAGCATACGAATGAGGCAGGGAGAGGCTACTGTTGCAATTGGTTTGGTGGGTCATAGTGAATAACCTCGGCATGCAAATAGGCAGAAGTGTGAGGATTGGCAGTGTCTGTAGAGAATTTTGGCATGCTCTTCAGTTGATGTTTTCCTCCTTGAACTACAGAGGAAAGGCCTGGCCTTACTGTTGGGCAAAACATGTATTTATGATTTTAAGAAGTGTAGTCTGGATGTACTGAGAGGGCCTGTACAGTACGGTAAATGCCTGTATACCCCTGCAATGTGCATCCAACTGTCACTTGAGATTGAACAGCGAACGAAGCAGCTGGGTTACTGACTGAATGTAAATGGAAGGCACATAGGAAGGGTGTTTGTGGTCACTCAAATGATTGAAACCTGGTTGATGCACTACCAAAGCTGGGGTACCAGGCGGAAACATTTGAGGGGTATTGAGATGGTGGTGTCCAGAGGTCAAAATATGTTTCAGAGACACAGAGGTACTGCGGTCCTGGTCCCACATTGGGGGTAGACAAAAGTCCATGCTAAAGATTTCTGTCCAACTGTTACCACATTTTGTGCAGCCTGGCTCCCTCTGTAACGATTCCCCAGTGTCTTTCGATCCTACAGATGACTGTAGCAAACTCCCCAAATTTTTTCTTGGCCTCATACTCCCAAAGGAGTGCCTGACATTTGCCAGCCTAACGATACTCACATTCTGGGAAAAACCTCACTAACTATGCATATTTATCTACCACACATGGCAAATCCTTACAATTGCAGAACATCATATCGCACTTGTCATCTTTGAGGTACTGTAAGTATTTGGATTTGAGGGAAATATTCATCCTTGCTTGCTCTCTCCCATCTGAAGTCTATGGTGCTGCTGTTCCTTTCTCACATGTCCCTTCAAAGAGACAAGTGACACACAGACTCAATCACTCAGCAAACATATATGCTTTGACGTTTTCATCTTGCTGTTTACCTTCCAAATATTCCCCCTGAACCACAAATAAAGGCCTGCCATTCCTCATCCCCTCAGTCAAAGCAGTCCTTCGCTCCTTAGGCCCTGCAAGACCACCATGAACAAGAATCATGTCAGCAAGCAGAAGAAAAGCCTCAGTGTGCTCTTTTGTTCATACTGCTGCCCTCTAGTAACACTTCATGGCAACTGCAGCATAAGAATGGGACTGAGAAGAGGGCTGTCCTATGCAAATAATATCCTCCCATGCATACTTTCTTCTGAGACGGTCGGCGGCTTGTGCCGTGATACCGCTTCCAACAAATGGTCTTCAACCAAATTTTAAAAAAGCCCACCTGCCTTAGATGAAGGATTTTGCAACTCGAAGGAAGCACATGGGGACATCACCCTCATTTAGCAGGGTCCTAAATTGCCTGCTGTCAGCCTGTATACAGAACAAGGGCGTTCGTGGGCGTTCGTGAGCGTTCCTCAAAGGAAGGAGGTGGGTGATTAATTCACAGTGCCAGGGCAGGCCCAGCCCAGCCCAGCCCAGCGCAGCCCAGTCCAGCCCGGCACAGCGCACTGCTGTGGAGGTCCATTCCTTCACATCCTGCAGCAGGCATGATGCAGACCTACTAGAGCAAAGGCTTGACTCTGCCCTTGTCTGTCTCTTAAAGAAAACAATCTTTCTAGCTTCTTATTGCACCTGATAAATGGACTCTAGCTTGCCTCAAACTTGACCCATCATTTCATTAGCCAGAGCTCATACTTGACCTTTATTTCTATCCAAGCTCACTGGCACCAAACCCCTGATTTGAGCGAGTTACTCACACCAAAATGAAAAATCACCATCATCCAACCTATTTTACAATAAGTGTAGCACCTTCCTCGCATTCTTGTGCTCAGTTATAACCCCCAATACCACAATTGCACTCTGCAATTCACCAAACTTAAAGGAAAAGGAATGAAGACATTGATAAAGGAAGACAAGGCCTTGTCCCTATTGCACCTACTTGAGAAATAGGGAGGTTGGTAGAAGGTCATGAGGGAAAACATTTGAAATTTTGGGACACACATGCCAAAAAGAGTGTCCACTTTTCTCCTCTGTTACCAAGTAAAAAAAAATCTTAGCAAAAAAAAAAACATTCACTTTTTGAAAATTTCCACCTTGGGATACCTCTACAGCATTGGCAGGATTCGAACCCTGGCCTGTGAGGGCTGTCTGCACCAAAGGTACAAGACTTACCTTTGAGCTATAGCTCCTTAGTGGTCTAGAGGATTGCAGTAGTAACTATAAGCAACATGAAGGCCTTGGTGTCCATCCCGGCGGCTTCCATTGCACATGAAAAGGATGACCATGACATAAGGACAATTTGATAGACTACATACATGGAAACCAGTGTGGTCCAGTGGGTAAGTGCCTTCCTTCCATGCAGGCAACCAGGGTTCAAATCCCGGGTTCGGCACCAGGTGACTGATGGTGGCAGAGCAGAGGTAAGTTGGAGGTGGGCCTAAATGGCCAATTGGTAAGTAAAATGTGTCTGGGTGTTGTGTACGAGTGGAATCATGCCTAGTGAATGAGGGATTACAGATTTGTTGGTAAGTAAAATAGGTGTGGCCTGAACAGAGACAGGTGAAAGAAAGGTAACAGGTGTTGTGTGCAGGAGGAGGAGGAGCCTAGTCAGAGTGGGTGGGGTCAGAGAGGAGGAGTATAGGAGGAGCTGGGTCAGAGAGGAGGGGTATAGGCGGAGCCTGGGCAGAATGGGTGGGTTCAGAGAGCAGAGGAAGGGGAGGAGGATCCTGACTTATTGTGGGGTACTGCAAATACTTTTTTACTGCACCCCCCTATACTCTCTGATTTCTGTTGGGAGGGGGCAGTCAAAATTTGGGGGAGCAGTATTAAAAGGTGCTTAGGCGCAACGTGAAGGCGATGGGGTGCACACAATGGCTTGGCTTCCAGGTACTTTTTGGGGGGCTACCATTAGTTTTTATTGCTCTGATCCTCCCTCATGGGGTGTACCCCAAATGGTTAGGGGCCACGGGGGGGGGGGGGGCAAGAAGCTGTTTGACAGTTTCTCTTAACAACAGGGGTCACCATACGATTCTGCTGCAGTTATGGTATTGAAAGGTAAAACAAGGAGCATTTGGCTGTATTTTTGCAGGTGGGGTGCCCCAAAATGTTACTGCCAGCAGCAGCAGCCCCCTTCCTCGCCACCCTGCAGATTGGTATAGGTACCTTTAGGACATTTCTGTTGAAAACAGAGGCTATAGCGAATCGCGCTACAAAATCCGAGAGCACTAACACTTGCTAAATAAAGGTGGCATCGGAGCATACGAATGAGGCAGGGAGAGGCTACTGTTGCAATTGGTTTGGTGGGTCATAGTGAATAACCTCGGCATGCAAATAGGCAGAAGTGTGAGGATTGGCAGTGTCTGTAGAGAATTTTGGCATGCTCTTCAGTTGATGTTTTCCTCCTTGAACTACAGAGGAAAGGCCTGGCCTTACTGTTGGGCAAAACATGTATTTATGATTTTAAGAAGTGTAGTCTGGATGTACTGAGAGGGCCTGTACAGTACGGTAAATGCCTGTATACCCCTGCAATGTGCATCCAACTGTCACTTGAGATTGAACAGCGAACGAAGCAGCTGGGTTACTGACTGAATGTAAATGGAAGGCACATAGGAAGGGTGTTTTTGGTCACTCAAATGATTGAAACCTGGTTGATGCACTACCAAAGCTGGGGTACCAGGCGGAAACATTTGAGGGGTATTGAGATGGTGGTGTCCAGAGGTCAAAATATGTTTCAGAGACACAGAGGTACTGCGGTCCTGGTCCCACATTGGGGGTAGACAAAAGTCCATGCTAAAGATTTCTGTCCAACTGTTACCACATTTTGTGCAGCCTGGCTCCCTCTGTAACGATTCCCCAGTGTCTTTCGATCCTACAGATGACTGTAGCAAACTCCCCAAATTTTTTCTTGGCCTCATACTCCCAAAGGAGTGCCTGACATTTGCCAGCCTAACGATACTCACATTCTGGGAAAAACCTCACTAACTATGCATATTTATCTACCACACATGGCAAATCCTTACAATTGCAGAACATCATATCGCACTTGTCATCTTTGAGGTACTGTAAGTATTTGGATTTGAGGGAAATATTCATCCTTGCTTGCTCTCTCCCATCTGAAGTCTATGGTGCTGCTGTTCCTTTCTCACATGTCCCTTCAAAGAGACAAGTGACACACAGACTCAATCACTCAGCAAACATATATGCTTTGACGTTTTCATCTTGCTGTTTACCTTCCAAATATTCCCCCTGAACCACAAATAAAGGCCTGCCATTCCTCATCCCCTCAGTCAAAGCAGTCCTTCGCTCCTTAGGCCCTGCAAGACCACCATGAACAAGAATCATGTCAGCAAGCAGAAGAAAAGCCTCAGTGTGCTCTTTTGTTCATACTGCTGCCCTCTAGTAACACTTCATGGCAACTGCAGCATAAGAATGGGACTGAGAAGAGGGCTGTCCTATGCAAATAATATCCTCCCATGCATACTTTCTTCTGAGACGGTCGGCGGCTTGTGCCGTGATACCGCTTCCAACAAATGGTCTTCAACCAAATTTTAAAAAAGCCCACCTGCCTTAGATGAAGGATTTTGCAACTCGAAGGAAGCACATGGGGACATCACCCTCATTTAGCAGGGTCCTAAATTGCCTGCTGTCAGCCTGTATACAGAACAAGGGCGTTCGTGGGCGTTCGTGAGCGTTCCTCAAAGGAAGGAGGTGGGTGATTAATTCACAGTGCCAGGGCAGGCCCAGCCCAGCCCAGCCCAGCGCAGCCCAGTCCAGCCCGGCACAGCGCACTGCTGTGGAGGTCCATTCCTTCACATCCTGCAGCAGGCATGATGCAGACCTACTAGAGCAAAGGCTTGACTCTGCCCTTGTCTGTCTCTTAAAGAAAACAATCTTTCTAGCTTCTTATTGCACCTGATAAATGGACTCTAGCTTGCCTCAAACTTGACCCATCATTTCATTAGCCAGAGCTCATACTTGACCTTTATTTCTATCCAAGCTCACTGGCACCAAACCCCTGATTTGAGCGAGTTACTCACACCAAAATGAAAAATCACCATCATCCAACCTATTTTACAATAAGTGTAGCACCTTCCTCGCATTCTTGTGCTCAGTTATAACCCCCAATACCACAATTGCACTCTGCAATTCACCAAACTTAAAGGAAAAGGAATGAAGACATTGATAAAGGAAGACAAGGCCTTGTCCCTATTGCACCTACTTGAGAAATAGGGAGGTTGGTAGAAGGTCATGAGGGAAAACATTTGAAATTTTGGGACACACATGCCAAAAAGAGTGTCCACTTTTCTCCTCTGTTACCAAGTAAAAAAAAATCTTAGCAAAAAAAAAAACATTCACTTTTTGAAAATTTCCACCTTGGGATACCTCTACAGCATTGGCAGGATTCGAACCCTGGCCTGTGAGGGCTGTCTGCACCAAAGGTACAAGACTTACCTTTGAGCTATAGCTCCTTAGTGGTCTAGAGGATTGCAGTAGTAACTATAAGCAACATGAAGGCCTTGGTGTCCATCCCGGCGGCTTCCATTGCACATGAAAAGGATGACCATGACATAAGGACAATTTGATAGACTACATACATGGAAACCAGTGTGGTCCAGTGGGTAAGTGCCTTCCTTCCATGCAGGCAACCAGGGTTCAAATCCCGGGTTCGGCACCAGGTGACTGATGGTGGCAGAGCAGAGGTAAGTTGGAGGTGGGCCTAAATGGCCAATTGGTAAGTAAAATGTGTCTGGGTGTTGTGTACGAGTGGAATCATGCCTAGTGAATGAGGGATTACAGATTTGTTGGTAAGTAAAATAGGTGTGGCCTGAACAGAGACAGGTGAAAGAAAGGTAACAGGTGTTGTGTGCAGGAGGAGGAGGAGCCTAGTCAGAGTGGGTGGGGTCAGAGAGGAGGAGTATAGGAGGAGCTGGGTCAGAGAGGAGGGGTATAGGCGGAGCCTGGGCAGAATGGGTGGGTTCAGAGAGCAGAGGAAGGGGAGGAGGATCCTGACTTATTGTGGGGTACTGCAAATACTTTTTTACTGCACCCCCCTATACTCTCTGATTTCTGTTGGGAGGGGGCAGTCAAAATTTGGGGGAGCAGTATTAAAAGGTGCTTAGGCGCAACGTGAAGGCGATGGGGTGCACACAATGGCTTGGCTTCCAGGTACTTTTTGGGGGGCTACCATTAGTTTTTATTGCTCTGATCCTCCCTCATGGGGTGTACCCCAAATGGTTAGGGGCCACGGGGGGGGGCAAGAAGCTGTTTGACAGTTTCTCTTAACAACAGGGGTCACCATACGATTCTGCTGCAGTTATGGTATTGAAAGGTAAAACAAGGAGCATTTGGCTGTATTTTTGCAGGTGGGGTGCCCCAAAATGTTACTGCCAGCAGCAGCAGCCCCCTTCCTCGCCACCCTGCAGATTGGTATAGGTACCTTTAGGACATTTCTGTTGAAAACAGAGGCTATAGCGAATCGCGCTACAAAATCCGAGAGCACTAACACTTGCTAAATAAAGGTGGCATCGGAGCATACGAATGAGGCAGGGAGAGGCTACTGTTGCAATTGGTTTGGTGGGTCATAGTGAATAACCTCGGCATGCAAATAGGCAGAAGTGTGAGGATTGGCAGTGTCTGTAGAGAATTTTGGCATGCTCTTCAGTTGATGTTTTCCTCCTTGAACTACAGAGGAAAGGCCTGGCCTTACTGTTGGGCAAAACATGTATTTATGATTTTAAGAAGTGTAGTCTGGATGTACTGAGAGGGCCTGTACAGTACGGTAAATGCCTGTATACCCCTGCAATGTGCATCCAACTGTCACTTGAGATTGAACAGCGAACGAAGCAGCTGGGTTACTGACTGAATGTAAATGGAAGGCACATAGGAAGGGTGTTTTTGGTCACTCAAATGATTGAAACCTGGTTGATGCACTACCAAAGCTGGGGTACCAGGCGGAAACATTTGAGGGGTATTGAGATGGTGGTGTCCAGAGGTCAAAATATGTTTCAGAGACACAGAGGTACTGCGGTCCTGGTCCCACATTGGGGGTAGACAAAAGTCCATGCTAAAGATTTCTGTCCAACTGTTACCACATTTTGTGCAGCCTGGCTCCCTCTGTAACGATTCCCCAGTGTCTTTCGATCCTACAGATGACTGTAGCAAACTCCCCAAATTTTTTCTTGGCCTCATACTCCCAAAGGAGTGCCTGACATTTGCCAGCCTAACGATACTCACATTCTGGGAAAAACCTCACTAACTATGCATATTTATCTACCACACATGGCAAATCCTTACAATTGCAGAACATCATATCGCACTTGTCATCTTTGAGGTACTGTAAGTATTTGGATTTGAGGGAAATATTCATCCTTGCTTGCTCTCTCCCATCTGAAGTCTATGGTGCTGCTGTTCCTTTCTCACATGTCCCTTCAAAGAGACAAGTGACACACAGACTCAATCACTCAGCAAACATATATGCTTTGACGTTTTCATCTTGCTGTTTACCTTCCAAATATTCCCCCTGAACCACAAATAAAGGCCTGCCATTCCTCATCCCCTCAGTCAAAGCAGTCCTTCGCTCCTTAGGCCCTGCAAGACCACCATGAACAAGAATCATGTCAGCAAGCAGAAGAAAAGCCTCAGTGTGCTCTTTTGTTCATACTGCTGCCCTCTAGTAACACTTCATGGCAACTGCAGCATAAGAATGGGACTGAGAAGAGGGCTGTCCTATGCAAATAATATCCTCCCATGCATACTTTCTTCTGAGACGGTCGGCGGCTTGTGCCGTGATACCGCTTCCAACAAATGGTCTTCAACCAAATTTTAAAAAAGCCCACCTGCCTTAGATGAAGGATTTTGCAACTCGAAGGAAGCACATGGGGACATCACCCTCATTTAGCAGGGTCCTAAATTGCCTGCTGTCAGCCTGTATACAGAACAAGGGCGTTCGTGGGCGTTCGTGAGCGTTCCTCAAAGGAAGGAGGTGGGTGATTAATTCACAGTGCCAGGGCAGGCCCAGCCCAGCCCAGCCCAGCGCAGCCCAGCCCGGCACAGCGCACTGCTGTGGAGGTCCATTCCTTCACATCCTGCAGCAGGCATGATGCAGACCTACTAGAGCAAAGGCTTGACTCTGCCCTTGTCTGTCTCTTAAAGAAAACAATCTTTCTAGCTTCTTATTGCACCTGATAAATGGACTCTAGCTTGCCTCAAACTTGACCCATCATTTCATTAGCCAGAGCTCATACTTGACCTTTATTTCTATCCAAGCTCACTGGCACCAAACCCCTGATTTGAGCGAGTTACTCACACCAAAATGAAAAATCACCATCATCCAACCTATTTTACAATAAGTGTAGCACCTTCCTCGCATTCTTGTGCTCAGTTATAACCCCCAATACCACAATTGCACTCTGCAATTCACCAAACTTAAAGGAAAAGGAATGAAGACATTGATAAAGGAAGACAAGGCCTTGTCCCTATTGCACCTACTTGAGAAATAGGGAGGTTGGTAGAAGGTCATGAGGGAAAACATTTGAAATTTTGGGACACACATGCCAAAAAGAGTGTCCACTTTTCTCCTCTGTTACCAAGTAAAAAAAAATCTTAGCAAAAAAAAAAACATTCACTTTTTGAAAATTTCCACCTTGGGATACCTCTACAGCATTGGCAGGATTCGAACCGTGGCCTGTGAGGGCTGTCTGCACCAAAGGTACAAGACTTACCTTTGAGCTATAGCTCCTTAGTGATTCTGAGGATTGCAGTAGTAACTATAAGCAACATGAAGGCCTTGGTGTCCTTCCCGGCGGCTTCCATTGCACATGAAAAGGATGACCATGACATAAGGACAATTTGATAGGCTACATACATGGAAACCAGTGTGGTCCAGTGGGTAAGTGCCTGCCTTCCATGCAGGCAACCAGGGTTCAAATCCCGGGTTCGGCACCAGGTGACTGATGGTGGCAGAGCAGAGGTAAGTTGGAGGTGGGCCTAAATGGCCAATTGGTAAGTAAAATGTGTCTGGGGGTTGTGTACGAGTGGAATCATGCCTAGTGAATGAGGGATTGCAGATTTGTTGGTAAGTAAAATAGGTGTGGCCTGAACAGAGACAGTTGAAAGAAAGGTAACAGGTGTTGTGTGCAGGAGGAGGAGGAGCCTAGTCAGAGTGGGTGGGGTCAGAGAGGAGGAGTATAGGAGGAGCTGGGTCAGAGAGGAGGGGTATAGGAGGAGCCTAGTCAGAGTGGGAGGGGTCAGAGAGGAGGAGTATAGGCGGAGCCTGGGCAGAATGGGTGGGTTCAGAGAGCAGAGGAAGGGGAGGAGGATCCTGACTTATTGTGGGGTACTGCAAATACTTTTTTACTGCACCCCCCTATACTCTCTGATTTCTGTTGGGAGGGGGCAGTCAAAATTTGGGGGAGCAGTATTAAAAGGTGCTTAGGCGCAACGTGAAGGCGATGGGGTGCTCACAATGGCTTGGCTTCCAGGTACTTTTTGGGGGGCTACCATTAGTTTTTATTGCTCTGATCCTCCCTCATGGGGTGTACCCCAAATGGTTAGGGGCCACGGGGGGGGGGAAGAAGCTGTTTGACAGTTTCTCTTAACAACAGGGGTCACCATACGATTCTGCTGCAGTTATGGTATTGAAAGGTAAAACAAGGAGCATTTGGCTGTATTTTTGCAGGTGGGGTGCCCCAAAATGTTACTGCCAGCAGCAGCAGCCCCCTTCCTCGCCACCCTGCAGATTGGTATAGGTACCTTTAGGACATTTCTGTTGAAAACAGAGGCTATAGCGAATCGCGCTACAAAATCCGAGAGCACTAACACTTGCTAAATAAAGGTGGCATCGGAGCATACGAATGAGGCAGGGAGAGGCTACTGTTGCAATTGGTTTGGTGGGTCATAGTGAATAACCTCGGCATGCAAATAGGCAGAAGTGTGAGGATTGGCAGTGTCTGTAGAGAATTTTGGCATGCTCTTCAGTTGATGTTTTCCTCCTTGAACTACAGAGGAAAGGCCTGGCCTTACTGTTGGGCAAAACATGTATTTATGATTTTAAGAAGTGTAGTCTGGATGTACTGAGAGGGCCTGTACAGTACGGTAAATGCCTGTATACCCCTGCAATGTGCATCCAACTGTCACTTGAGATTGAACAGCGAACGAAGCAGCTGGGTTACTGACTGAATGTAAATGAAAGGCACATAGGAAGGGTGTTTGTGGTCACTCAAATGATTGAAACCTGGTTGATGCACTACCAAAGCTGGGGTACCAGGCGGAAACATTTGAGGGGTATTGAGATGGTGGTGTCCAGAGGTCAAAATATGTTTCAGAGACACAGAGGTACTGCGGTCCTGGTCCCACATTGGGGGTAGACAAAAGTCCATGCTAAAGATTTCTGTCCAACTGTTACCACATTTTGTGCAGCCTGGCTCCCTCTGTAACGATTCCCCAGTGTCTTTCGATCCTACAGATGACTGTAGCAAACTTCCCAAATTTTTTCTTGGCCTCATACTCCCAAAGGAGTGCCTGACATTTGCCAGCCTAACAATACTCACATTCTGGGAAAAACCTCACTAACTATGCATATTTATCTACCACACATGGCAAATCCTTACAATTGCAGAACATCATATCGCACTTGTCATCTTTGAGGTACTGTAAGTATTTGGATTTGAGGGAAATATTCATCCTTGCTTGCTCTCTCCCATCTGAAGTCTATGGTGCTGCTGTTCCTTTCTCACATGTCCCTTCAAAGAGACAAGTGACACACAGACTCAATCACTCAGCAAACATATATGCTTTGACGTTTTCATCTTGCTGTTTACCTTCCAAATATTCCCCCTGAACTACAAATAAAGGCCTGCCATTCCTCATCCCCTCAGTCAAAGCAGTCCTTCGCTCCTTAGGCCCTGCAAGACCACCATGAACAAGAATCATGTCAGCAAGCAGAAGAAAAGCCTCAGTGTGCTCTTTTGTTCATACTGCTGCCCTCTAGTAACACTTCATGGCAACTGCAGCATAAGAATGGGACTGAGAAGAGGGCTGTCCTATGCAAATAATATCCTCCCATGCATACTTTCTTCTGAGACGGTCGGCGGCTTGTGCCGTGATACCGCCTCCAACAAATGGTCTTCAACCAAATTTTAAAAAAGCCCACCTGCCTTAGACGAAGGATTTTGCAACTCGAAGGAAGCACATGGGGACATCACCCTCATTTAGCAGGGTCCTAAATTGCCTGCTGTCAGCCTGTATACAGAACAAGGGCGTTTGTGGGCGTTCGTGAGCGTTCCTCAAAGGAAGGAGGTGGGTGATTAATTCACAGTGCCAGGGCAGGCCCAGCCCAGCCCAGCCCAGCCCAGCCCAGCGCAGCCCATCCCGGCACAGCGCACTGCTGTGGAGGTCCATTCCTTCACATCCTGCAGCAGGCATGATGCAGACCTACTAGAGCAAAGGCTTGACTCTGCCCTTGTCTGTCTCTTAAAGAAAACAATCTTTCTAGCTTCTTATTGCACCTGATAAATGGACTCTAGCTTGCCTCAAACTTGACCCATCATTTCATTAGCCAGAGCTCATACTTGACCTTTATTTCTATCCAAGCTCACTGGCACCAAACCCCTGATTTGAGCGAGTTACTCACACCAAAATGAAAAATCACCATCATCCAACCTATTTTACAATAAGTGTAGCACCTTCCTCGCATTCTTGTGCTCAGTTATAACCCCCAATACCACAATTGCACTCTGCAATTCACCAAACTTAAAGGAAAAGGAATGAAGACATTGATAAAGGAAGACAAGGCCTTGTCCCTATTGCACCTACTTGAGAAATAGGGAGGTTGGTAGAAGGTCATGAGGGAAAACATTTGAAATTTTGGGACACACATGCCAAAAAGAGGTCCACTTTTCTCCTCTGTTACCAAGTAAAAAAAAATCTTAGCAAAAAAAAAACATTCACTTTTTGAAAATTTCCACCTTGGGATACCTCTACAGCATTGGCAGGATTCGAACCCTGGCCTGTGAGGGCTGTCTGCACCAAAGGTACAAGACTTACCTTTGAGCTATAGCTCCTTAGTGGTCTAGAGGATTGCAGTAGTAACTATAAGCAACATGAAGGCCTTGGTGTCCTTCCCGGCGGCTTCCATTGCACATGAAAAGGATGACCATGACATAAGGACAATTTGATAGGCTACATACATGGAAACCAGTGTGGTCCAGTGGGTAAGTGCCTGCCTTCCATGCAGGCAACCAGGGTTCAAATCCCGGGTTCGGCACCAGGTGACTGATGGTGGCAGAGCAGAGGTAAGTTGGAGGTGGGCCTAAATGGCCAATTGGTAAGTAAAATGTGTCTGGGTGTTGTGTACGAGTGGAATCATGCCTAGTGAATGAGGGATTGCAGATTAGTTGGTAAGTAAAATAGGTGTGGCCTGAACAGAGACAGGTGAAAGAAAGGTAACAGGTGTTGTGTGCAGGAGGAGGAGGAGCCTAGTCAGAGTGGGTGGGGTCAGAGAGGAGGAGTATAGGAGGAGCCAGGTCAGAGAGGAGGGGTGTAGGTGGAGCCTTGTCAGAGTGGGAGGGGTCAGAGAGGAGGAGTATAGGCGGAGCCTGGGCAGAATGGGTGGGTTCAGAGAGCAGAGGAAGGGGAGGAGGATCCTGACTTATTGTGGGGTACTGCAAATACTTTTTTACTGCACCCCCCTATACTCTCTGATTTCTGTTGGGAGGGGGCAGTCAAAATTTGGGGGAGCAGTATTAAAAGGTGCTTAGGCGCAACGTGAAGGCGATGGGGTGCACACAATGGCTTGGCTTCCAGGTACTTTTTGGGGGGCTACCATTAGTTTTTATTGCTCTGATCCTCCCTCATGGGGTGTACCCCAAATGGTTAGGGGCCACGGGGGGGGGGGGCAAGAAGCTGTTTGACAGTTTCTCTTAACAACAGGGGTCACCATACGATTCTGCTGCAGTTATGGTATTGAAAGGTAAAACAAGGAGCATTTGGCTGTATTTTTGCAGGTGGGGTGCCCCAAAATGTTACTGCCAGCAGCAGCAGCCCCCTTCCTCGCCACCCTGCAGATTGGTATAGGTACCTTTAGGACATTTCTGTTGAAAACAGAGGCTATAGCGAATCGCGCTACAAAATCCGAGAGCACTAACACTTGCTAAATAAAGGTGGCATCGGAGCATACGAATGAGGCAGGGAGAGGCTACTGTTGCAATTGGTTTGGTGGGTCATAGTGAATAACCTCGGCATGCAAATAGGCAGAAGTGTGAGGATTGGCAGTGTCTGTAGAGAATTTTGGCATGCTCTTCAGTTGATGTTTTCCTCCTTGAACTACAGAGGAAAGGCCTGGCCTTACTGTTGGGCAAAACATGTATTTATGATTTTAAGAAGTGTAGTCTGGATGTACTGAGAGGGCCTGTACAGTACGGTAAATGCCTGTATACCCCTGCAATGTGCATCCAACTGTCACTTGAGATTGAACAGCGAACGAAGCAGCTGGGTTACTGACTGAATGTAAATGGAAGGCACATAGGAAGGGTGTTTGTGGTCACTCAAATGATTGAAACCTGGTTGATGCACTACCAAAGCTGGGGTACCAGGCGGAAACATTTGAGGGGTATTGAGATGGTGGTGTCCAGAGGTCAAAATATGTTTCAGAGACACAGAGGTACTGCGGTCCTGGTCCCACATTGGGGGTAGACAAAAGTCCATGCTAAAGATTTCTGTCCAACTGTTACCACATTTTGTGCAGCCTGGCTCCCTCTGTAACGATTCCCCAGTGTCTTTCGATCCTACAGATGACTGTAGCAAACTCCCCAAATTTTTTCTTGGCCTCATACTCCCAAAGGAGTGCCTGACATTTGCCAGCCTAACGATACTCACATTCTGGGAAAAACCTCACTAACTATGCATATTTATCTACCACACATGGCAAATCCTTACAATTGCAGAACATCATATCGCACTTGTCATCTTTGAGGTACTGTAAGTATTTGGATTTGAGGGAAATATTCATCCTTGCTTGCTCTCTCCCATCTGAAGTCTATGGTGCTGCTGTTCCTTTCTCACATGTCCCTTCAAAGAGACAAGTGACACACAGACTCAATCACTCAGCAAACATATATGCTTTGACGTTTTCATCTTGCTGTTTACCTTCCAAATATTCCCCCTGAACCACAAATAAAGGCCTGCCATTCCTCATCCCCTCAGTCAAAGCAGTCCTTCGCTCCTTAGGCCCTGCAAGACCACCATGAACAAGAATCATGTCAGCAAGCAGAAGAAAAGCCTCAGTGTGCTCTTTTGTTCATACTGCTGCCCTCTAGTAACACTTCATGGCAACTGCAGCATAAGAATGGGACTGAGAAGAGGGCTGTCCTATGCAAATAATATCCTCCCATGCATACTTTCTTCTGAGACGGTCGGCGGCTTGTGCCGTGATACCGCTTCCAACAAATGGTCTTCAACCAAATTTTAAAAAAGCCCACCTGCCTTAGATGAAGGATTTTGCAACTCGAAGGAAGCACATGGGGACATCACCCTCATTTAGCAGGGTCCTAAATTGCCTGCTGTCAGCCTGTATACAGAACAAGGGCGTTCGTGGGCGTTCGTGAGCGTTCCTCAAAGGAAGGAGGTGGGTGATTAATTCACAGTGCCAGGGCAGGCCCAGCCCAGCCCAGCCCAGCGCAGCCCAGTCCAGCCCGGCACAGCGCACTGCTGTGGAGGTCCATTCCTTCACATCCTGCAGCAGGCATGATGCAGACCTACTAGAGCAAAGGCTTGACTCTGCCCTTGTCTGTCTCTTAAAGAAAACAATCTTTCTAGCTTCTTATTGCACCTGATAAATGGACTCTAGCTTGCCTCAAACTTGACCCATCATTTCATTAGCCAGAGCTCATACTTGACCTTTATTTCTATCCAAGCTCACTGGCACCAAACCCCTGATTTGAGCGAGTTACTCACACCAAAATGAAAAATCACCATCATCCAACCTATTTTACAATAAGTGTAGCACCTTCCTCGCATTCTTGTGCTCAGTTATAACCCCCAATACCACAATTGCACTCTGCAATTCACCAAACTTAAAGGAAAAGGAATGAAGACATTGATAAAGGAAGACAAGGCCTTGTCCCTATTGCACCTACTTGAGAAATAGGGAGGTTGGTAGAAGGTCATGAGGGAAAACATTTGAAATTTTGGGACACACATGCCAAAAAGAGTGTCCACTTTTCTCCTCTGTTACCAAGTAAAAAAAAATCTTAGCAAAAAAAAAAACATTCACTTTTTGAAAATTTCCACCTTGGGATACCTCTACAGCATTGGCAGGATTCGAACCCTGGCCTGTGAGGGCTGTCTGCACCAAAGGTACAAGACTTACCTTTGAGCTATAGCTCCTTAGTGGTCTAGAGGATTGCAGTAGTAACTATAAGCAACATGAAGGCCTTGGTGTCCTTCCCGGCGGCTTCCATTGCACATGAAAAGGATGACCATGACATAAGGACAATTTGATAGACTACATACATGGAAACCAGTGTGGTCCAGTGGGTAAGTGCCTGCCTTCCATGCAGGCAACCAGGGTTCAAATCCCGGGTTCGGCACCAGGTGACTGATGGTGGCAGAGCAGAGGTAAGTTGGAGGTGGGCCTAAATGGCCAATTGGTAAGTAAAATGTGTCTGGGTGTTGTGTACGAGTGGAATCATGCCTAGTGAATGAGGGATTACAGATTTGTTGGTAAGTAAAATAGGTGTGGCCTGAACAGAGACAGGTGAAAGAAAGGTAACAGGTGTTGTGTGCAGGAGGAGGAGGAGCCTAGTCAGAGTGGGTGGGGTCAGAGAGGAGGAGTATAGGAGGAGCTGGGTCAGAGAGGAGGGGTATAGGCGGAGCCTGGGCAGAATGGGTGGGTTCAGAGAGCAGAGGAAGGGGAGGAGGATCCTGACTTATTGTGGGGTACTGCAAATACTTTTTTACTGCACCCCCCTATACTCTCTGATTTCTGTTGGGAGGGGGCAGTCAAAATTTGGGGGAGCAGTATTAAAAGGTGCTTAGGCGCAACGTGAAGGCGATGGGGTGCACACAATGGCTTGGCTTCCAGGTACTTTTTGGGGGGCTACCATTAGTTTTTATTGCTCTGATCCTCCCTCATGGGGTGTACCCCAAATGGTTAGGGGCCACGGGGGGGGGCAAGAAGCTGTTTGACAGTTTCTCTTAACAACAGGGGTCACCATACGATTCTGCTGCAGTTATGGTATTGAAAGGTAAAACAAGGAGCATTTGGCTGTATTTTTGCAGGTGGGGTGCCCCAAAATGTTACTGCCAGCAGCAGCAGCCCCCTTCCTCGCCACCCTGCAGATTGGTATAGGTACCTTTAGGACATTTCTGTTGAAAACAGAGGCTATAGCGAATCGCGCTACAAAATCCGAGAGCACTAACACTTGCTAAATAAAGGTGGCATCGGAGCATACGAATGAGGCAGGGAGAGGCTACTGTTGCAATTGGTTTGGTGGGTCATAGTGAATAACCTCGGCATGCAAATAGGCAGAAGTGTGAGGATTGGCAGTGTCTGTAGAGAATTTTGGCATGCTCTTCAGTTGATGTTTTCCTCCTTGAACTACAGAGGAAAGGCCTGGCCTTACTGTTGGGCAAAACATGTATTTATGATTTTAAGAAGTGTAGTCTGGATGTACTGAGAGGGCCTGTACAGTACGGTAAATGCCTGTATACCCCTGCAATGTGCATCCAACTGTCACTTGAGATTGAACAGCGAACGAAGCAGCTGGGTTACTGACTGAATGTAAATGGAAGGCACATAGGAAGGGTGTTTTTGGTCACTCAAATGATTGAAACCTGGTTGATGCACTACCAAAGCTGGGGTACCAGGCGGAAACATTTGAGGGGTATTGAGATGGTGGTGTCCAGAGGTCAAAATATGTTTCAGAGACACAGAGGTACTGCGGTCCTGGTCCCACATTGGGGGTAGACAAAAGTCCATGCTAAAGATTTCTGTCCAACTGTTACCACATTTTGTGCAGCCTGGCTCCCTCTGTAACGATTCCCCAGTGTCTTTCGATCCTACAGATGACTGTAGCAAACTCCCCAAATTTTTTCTTGGCCTCATACTCCCAAAGGAGTGCCTGACATTTGCCAGCCTAACGATACTCACATTCTGGGAAAAACCTCACTAACTATGCATATTTATCTACCACACATGGCAAATCCTTACAATTGCAGAACATCATATCGCACTTGTCATCTTTGAGGTACTGTAAGTATTTGGATTTGAGGGAAATATTCATCCTTGCTTGCTCTCTCCCATCTGAAGTCTATGGTGCTGCTGTTCCTTTCTCACATGTCCCTTCAAAGAGACAAGTGACACACAGACTCAATCACTCAGCAAACATATATGCTTTGACGTTTTCATCTTGCTGTTTACCTTCCAAATATTCCCCCTGAACCACAAATAAAGGCCTGCCATTCCTCATCCCCTCAGTCAAAGCAGTCCTTCGCTCCTTAGGCCCTGCAAGACCACCATGAACAAGAATCATGTCAGCAAGCAGAAGAAAAGCCTCAGTGTGCTCTTTTGTTCATACTGCTGCCCTCTAGTAACACTTCATGGCAACTGCAGCATAAGAATGGGACTGAGAAGAGGGCTGTCCTATGCAAATAATATCCTCCCATGCATACTTTCTTCTGAGACGGTCGGCGGCTTGTGCCGTGATACCGCTTCCAACAAATGGTCTTCAACCAAATTTTAAAAAAGCCCACCTGCCTTAGATGAAGGATTTTGCAACTCGAAGGAAGCACATGGGGACATCACCCTCATTTAGCAGGGTCCTAAATTGCCTGCTGTCAGCCTGTATACAGAACAAGGGCGTTCGTGGGCGTTCGTGAGCGTTCCTCAAAGGAAGGAGGTGGGTGATTAATTCACAGTGCCAGGGCAGGCCCAGCCCAGCCCAGCCCAGCGCAGCCCAGCCCGGCACAGCGCACTGCTGTGGAGGTCCATTCCTTCACATCCTGCAGCAGGCATGATGCAGACCTACTAGAGCAAAGGCTTGACTCTGCCCTTGTCTGTCTCTTAAAGAAAACAATCTTTCTAGCTTCTTATTGCACCTGATAAATGGACTCTAGCTTGCCTCAAACTTGACCCATCATTTCATTAGCCAGAGCTCATACTTGACCTTTATTTCTATCCAAGCTCACTGGCACCAAACCCCTGATTTGAGCGAGTTACTCACACCAAAATGAAAAATCACCATCATCCAACCTATTTTACAATAAGTGTAGCACCTTCCTCGCATTCTTGTGCTCAGTTATAACCCCCAATACCACAATTGCACTCTGCAATTCACCAAACTTAAAGGAAAAGGAATGAAGACATTGATAAAGGAAGACAAGGCCTTGTCCCTATTGCACCTACTTGAGAAATAGGGAGGTTGGTAGAAGGTCATGAGGGAAAACATTTGAAATTTTGGGACACACATGCCAAAAAGAGTGTCCACTTTTCTCCTCTGTTACCAAGTAAAAAAAAATCTTAGCAAAAAAAAAAACATTCACTTTTTGAAAATTTCCACCTTGGGATACCTCTACAGCATTGGCAGGATTCGAACCGTGGCCTGTGAGGGCTGTCTGCACCAAAGGTACAAGACTTACCTTTGAGCTATAGCTCCTTAGTGATTCTGAGGATTGCAGTAGTAACTATAAGCAACATGAAGGCCTTGGTGTCCTTCCCGGCGGCTTCCATTGCACATGAAAAGGATGACCATGACATAAGGACAATTTGATAGGCTACATACATGGAAACCAGTGTGGTCCAGTGGGTAAGTGCCTGCCTTCCATGCAGGCAACCAGGGTTCAAATCCCGGGTTCGGCACCAGGTGACTGATGGTGGCAGAGCAGAGGTAAGTTGGAGGTGGGCCTAAATGGCCAATTGGTAAGTAAAATGTGTCTGGGTGTTGTGTACGAGTGGAATCATGCCTAGTGAATGAGGGATTGCAGATTTGTTGGTAAGTAAAATAGGTGTGGCCTGAACAGAGACAGTTGAAAGAAAGGTAACAGGTGTTGTGTGCAGGAGGAGGAGGAGCCTACTCAGAGTGGGTGGGGTCAGAGAGGAGGAGTATAGGAGGAGCTGGGTCAGAGAGGAGGGGTATAGGAGGAGCCTAGTCAGAGTGGGAGGGGTCAGAGAGGAGGAGTATAGGCGGAGCCTGGGCAGAATGGGTGGGTTCAGAGAGCAGAGGAAGGGGAGGAGGATCCTGACTTATTGTGGGGTACTGCAAATACTTTTTTACTGCACCCCCCTATACTCTCTGATTTCTGTTGGGAGGGGGCAGTCAAAATTTGGGGGAGCAGTATTAAAAGGTGCTTAGGCGCAACGTGAAGGCGATGGGGTGCTCACAATGGCTTGGCTTCCAGGTACTTTTTGGGGGGCTACCATTAGTTTTTATTGCTCTGATCCTCCCTCATGGGGTGTACCCCAAATGGTTAGGGGCCACGGGGGGGGGGCAAGAAGCTGTTTGACAGTTTCTCTTAACAACAGGGGTCACCATACGATTCTGCTGCAGTTATGGTATTGAAAGGTAAAACAAGGAGCATTTGGCTGTATTTTTGCAGGTGGGGTGCCCCAAAATGTTACTGCCAGCAGCAGCAGCCCCCTTCCTCGCCACCCTGCAGATTGGTATAGGTACCTTTAGGACATTTCTGTTGAAAACAGAGGCTATAGCGAATCGCGCTACAAAATCCGAGAGCACTAACACTTGCTAAATAAAGGTGGCATCGGAGCATACGAATGAGGCAGGGAGAGGCTACTGTTGCAATTGGTTTGGTGGGTCATAGTGAATAACCTCGGCATGCAAATAGGCAGAAGTGTGAGGATTGGCAGTGTCTGTAGAGAATTTTGGCATGCTCTTCAGTTGATGTTTTCCTCCTTGAACTACAGAGGAAAGGCCTGGCCTTACTGTTGGGCAAAACATGTATTTATGATTTTAAGAAGTGTAGTCTGGATGTACTGAGAGGGCCTGTACAGTACGGTAAATGCCTGTATACCCCTGCAATGTGCATCCAACTGTCACTTGAGATTGAACAGCGAACGAAGCAGCTGGGTTACTGACTGAATGTAAATGAAAGGCACATAGGAAGGGTGTTTGTGGTCACTCAAATGATTGAAACCTGGTTGATGCACTACCAAAGCTGGGGTACCAGGCGGAAACATTTGAGGGGTATTGAGATGGTGGTGTCCAGAGGTCAAAATATGTTTCAGAGACACAGAGGTACTGCGGTCCTGGTCCCACATTGGGGGTAGACAAAAGTCCATGCTAAAGATTTCTGTCCAACTGTTACCACATTTTGTGCAGCCTGGCTCCCTCTGTAACGATTCCCCAGTGTCTTTCGATCCTACAGATGACTGTAGCAAACTTCCCAAATTTTTTCTTGGCCTCATACTCCCAAAGGAGTGCCTGACATTTGCCAGCCTAACAATACTCACATTCTGGGAAAAACCTCACTAACTATGCATATTTATCTACCACACATGGCAAATCCTTACAATTGCAGAACATCATATCGCACTTGTCATCTTTGAGGTACTGTAAGTATTTGGATTTGAGGGAAATATTCATCCTTGCTTGCTCTCTCCCATCTGAAGTCTATGGTGCTGCTGTTCCTTTCTCACATGTCCCTTCAAAGAGACAAGTGACACACAGACTCAATCACTCAGCAAACATATATGCTTTGACGTTTTCATCTTGCTGTTTACCTTCCAAATATTCCCCCTGAACTACAAATAAAGGCCTGCCATTCCTCATCCCCTCAGTCAAAGCAGTCCTTCGCTCCTTAGGCCCTGCAAGACCACCATGAACAAGAATCATGTCAGCAAGCAGAAGAAAAGCCTCAGTGTGCTCTTTTGTTCATACTGCTGCCCTCTAGTAACACTTCATGGCAACTGCAGCATAAGAATGGGACTGAGAAGAGGGCTGTCCTATGCAAATAATATCCTCCCATGCATACTTTCTTCTGAGACGGTCGGCGGCTTGTGCCGTGATACCGCCTCCAACAAATGGTCTTCAACCAAATTTTAAAAAAGCCCACCTGCCTTAGACGAAGGATTTTGCAACTCGAAGGAAGCACATGGGGACATCACCCTCATTTAGCAGGGTCCTAAATTGCCTGCTGTCAGCCTGTATACAGAACAAGGGCGTTCGTGGGCGTTCGTGAGCGTTCCTCAAAGGAAGGAGGTGGGTGATTAATTCACAGTGCCAGGGCAGGCCCAGCCCAGCCCAGCCCAGCCCAGCCCAGCGCAGCCCATCCCGGCACAGCGCAATGCTGTGGAGGTCCATTCCTTCACATCCTGCAGCAGGCATGATGCAGACCTACTAGAGCAAAGGCTTGACTCTGCCCTTGTCTGTCTCTTAAAGAAAACAATCTTTCTAGCTTCTTATTGCACCTGATAAATGGACTCTAGCTTGCCTCAAACTTGACCCATCATTTCATTAGCCAGAGCTCATACTTGACCTTTATTTCTATCCAAGCTCACTGGCACCAAACCCCTGATTTGAGCGAGTTACTCACACCAAAATGAAAAATCACCATCATCCAACCTATTTTACAATAAGTGTAGCACCTTCCTCGCATTCTTGTGCTCAGTTATAACCCCCAATACCACAATTGCACTCTGCAATTCACCAAACTTAAAGGAAAAGGAATGAAGACATTGATAAAGGAAGACAAGGCCTTGTCCCTATTGCACCTACTTGAGAAATAGGGAGGTTGGTAGAAGGTCATGAGGGAAAACATTTGAAATTTTGGGACACACATGCCAAAAAGAGGTCCACTTTTCTCCTCTGTTACCAAGTAAAAAAAAATCTTAGCAAAAAAAAAACATTCACTTGTTGAAAATTTCCACCTTGGGATACCTCTACGGCATTGGCAGGATTCGAACCCTGGCCTGTGAGGGCTGTCTGCACCAAAGGTACAAGACTTACCTTTGAGCTATAGCTCCTTAGTGGTCTAGAGGATTGCAGTAGTAACTATAAGCAACATGAAGGCCTTGGTGTCCTTCCCGGCGGCTTCCATTGCACATGAAAAGGATGACCATGACATAAGGACAATTTGATAGGCTACATACATGGAAACCAGTGTGGTCCAGTGGGTAAGTGCCTGCCTTCCATGCAGGCAACCAGGGTTCAAATCCCGGGTTCGGCACCAGGTGACTGAAGGTGGCAGAGCAGAGGTAAGTTGGAGGTGGGCCTAAATGGCCAATTGGTAAGTAAAATGTGTCTGGGTGTTGTGTACGAGTGGAATCATGCCTAGTGAATGAGGGATTGCAGATTAGTTGGTAAGTAAAATAGGTGTGGCCTGAACAGAGACAGGTGAAAGAAAGGTAACAGGTGTTGTGTGCAGGAGGAGGAGGAGCCTAGTCAGAGTGGGTGGGGTCAGAGAGGAGGAGTATAGGAGGAGCCAGGTCAGAGAGGAGGGGTGTAGGTGGAGCCTTGTCAGAGTGGGAGGGGTCAGAGAGGAGGAGTATAGGCGGAGCCTGGGCAGAATGGGTGGGTTCAGAGAGCAGAGGAAGGGGAGGAGGATCCTGACTTATTGTGGGGTACTGCAAATACTTTTTTACTGCACCCCCCTATACTCTCTGATTTCTGTTGGGAGGGGGCAGTCAAAATTTGGGGGAGCAGTATTAAAAGGTGCTTAGGCGCAACGTGAAGGCGATGGGGTGCACACAATGGCTTGGCTTCCAGGTACTTTTTGGGGGGCTACCATTAGTTTTTATTGCTCTGATCCTCCCTCATGGGGTGTACCCCAAATGGTTAGGGGCCACGGGGGGGGGGCAAGAAGCTGTTTGACAGTTTCTCTTAACAACAGGGGTCACCATACGATTCTGCTGCAGTTATGGTATTGAAAGGTAAAACAAGGAGCATTTGGCTGTATTTTTGCAGGTGGGGTGCCCCAAAATGTTACTGCCAGCAGCAGCAGCCCCCTTCCTCGCCACCCTGCAGATTGGTATAGGTACCTTTAGGACATTTCTGTTGAAAACAGAGGCTATAGCGAATCGCGCTACAAAATCCGAGAGCACTAACACTTGCTAAATAAAGGTGGCATCGGAGCATACGAATGAGGCAGGGAGAGGCTACTGTTGCAATTGGTTTGGTGGGTCATAGTGAATAACCTCGGCATGCAAATAGGCAGAAGTGTGAGGATTGGCAGTGTCTGTAGAGAATTTTGGCATGCTCTTCAGTTGATGTTTTCCTCCTTGAACTACAGAGGAAAGGCCTGGCCTTACTGTTGGGCAAAACATGTATTTATGATTTTAAGAAGTGTAGTCTGGATGTACTGAGAGGGCCTGTACAGTACGGTAAATGCCTGTATACCCCTGCAATGTGCATCCAACTGTCACTTGAGATTGAACAGCGAACGAAGCAGCTGGGTTACTGACTGAATGTAAATGGAAGGCACATAGGAAGGGTGTTTGTGGTCACTCAAATGATTGAAACCTGGTTGATGCACTACCAAAGCTGGGGTACCAGGCGGAAACATTTGAGGGGTATTGAGATGGTGGTGTCCAGAGGTCAAAATATGTTTCAGAGACACAGAGGTACTGCGGTCCTGGTCCCACATTGGGGGTAGACAAAAGTCCATGCTAAAGATTTCTGTCCAACTGTTACCACATTTTGTGCAGCCTGGCTCCCTCTGTAACGATTCCCCAGTGTCTTTCGATCCTACAGATGACTGTAGCAAACTCCCCAAATTTTTTCTTGGCCTCATACTCCCAAAGGAGTGCCTGACATTTGCCAGCCTAACGATACTCACATTCTGGGAAAAACCTCACTAACTATGCATATTTATCTACCACACATGGCAAATCCTTACAATTGCAGAACATCATATCGCACTTGTCATCTTTGAGGTACTGTAAGTATTTGGATTTGAGGGAAATATTCATCCTTGCTTGCTCTCTCCCATCTGAAGTCTATGGTGCTGCTGTTCCTTTCTCACATGTCCCTTCAAAGAGACAAGTGACACACAGACTCAATCACTCAGCAAACATATATGCTTTGACGTTTTCATCTTGCTGTTTACCTTCCAAATATTCCCCCTGAACCACAAATAAAGGCCTGCCATTCCTCATCCCCTCAGTCAAAGCAGTCCTTCGCTCCTTAGGCCCTGCAAGACCACCATGAACAAGAATCATGTCAGCAAGCAGAAGAAAAGCCTCAGTGTGCTCTTTTGTTCATACTGCTGCCCTCTAGTAACACTTCATGGCAACTGCAGCATAAGAATGGGACTGAGAAGAGGGCTGTCCTATGCAAATAATATCCTCCCATGCATACTTTCTTCTGAGACGGTCGGCGGCTTGTGCCGTGATACCGCTTCCAACAAATGGTCTTCAACCAAATTTTAAAAAAGCCCACCTGCCTTAGATGAAGGATTTTGCAACTCGAAGGAAGCACATGGGGACATCACCCTCATTTAGCAGGGTCCTAAATTGCCTGCTGTCAGCCTGTATACAGAACAAGGGCGTTCGTGGGCGTTCGTGAGCGTTCCTCAAAGGAAGGAGGTGGGTGATTAATTCACAGTGCCAGGGCAGGCCCAGCCCAGCCCAGCCCAGCCCAGCGCAGCCCAGCCCAGCCCGGCACAGCGCACTGCTGTGGAGGTCCATTCCTTCACATCCTGCAGCAGGCATGATGCAGACCTACTAGAGCAAAGGCTTGACTCTGCCCTTGTCTGTCTCTTAAAGAAAACAATCTTTCTAGCTTCTTATTGCACCTGATAAATGGACTCTAGCTTGCCTCAAACTTGACCCATCATTTCATTAGCCAGAGCTCATACTTGACCTTTATTTCTATCCAAGCTCACTGGCACCAAACCCCTGATTTGAGCGAGTTACTCACACCAAAATGAAAAATCACCATCATCCAACCTATTTTACAATAAGTGTAGCACCTTCCTCGCATTCTTGTGCTCAGTTATAACCCCCAATACCACAATTGCACTCTGCAATTCACCAAACTTAAAGGAAAAGGAATGAAGACATTGATAAAGGAAGACAAGGCCTTGTCCCTATTGCACCTACTTGAGAAATAGGGAGGTTGGTAGAAGGTCATGAGGGAAAACATTTGAAATTTTGGGACACACATGCCAAAAAGAGTGTCCACTTTTCTCCTCTGTTACCAAGTAAAAAAAAATCTTAGCAAAAAAAAAAACATTCACTTTTTGAAAATTTCCACCTTGGGATACCTCTACAGCATTGGCAGGATTCGAACCCTGGCCTGTGAGGTCTGTCTGCACCAAAGGTACAAGACTTACCTTTGAGCTATAGCTCCTTAGTGGTCTAGAGGATTGCAGTAGTAACTATAAGCAACATGAAGGCCTTGGTGTCCTTCCCGGCGGCTTCCATTGCACATGAAAAGGATGACCATGACATAAGGACAATTTGATAGACTACATACATGGAAACCAGTGTGGTCCAGTGGGTAAGTGCCTGCCTTCCATGCAGGCAACCAGGGTTCAAATCCCGGGTTCGGCACCAGGTGACTGATGGTGGCAGAGCAGAGGTAAGTTGGAGGTGGGCCTAAATGGCCAATTGGTAAGTAAAATGTGTCTGGGTGTTGTGTACGAGTGGAATCATGCCTAGTGAATGAGGGATTGCAGATTTGTTGGTAAGTAAAATAGGTGTGGCCTGAACAGAGACAGGTGAAGGAAAGGTAACAGGTGTTGTGTGCAGGAGGAGGAGGAGCCTAGTCAGAGTGGGTGGGGTCAGAGAGGAGGAGTATAGGAGGAGCTGGGTCAGAGAGGAGGGGTATAGGAGGAGCCTAGTCAGAGTGGGAGGGGTCAGAGAGGAGGAGTATAGGAGGAGCCAGGTCAGAGAGGAGGGGTGTAGGTGGAGCCTTGTCAGAGTGGGAGGGGTCAGAGAGGAGGAGTATAGGCGGAGCCTGGGCAGAATGGGTGGGTTCAGAGAGCAGAGGAAGGGGAGGAGGATCCTGACTTATTGTGGGGTACTGCAAATACTTTTTTACTGCACCCCCCTATACTCTCTGATTTCTGTTGGGAGGGGGCAGTCAAAATTTGGGGGAGCAGTATTAAAAGGTGCTTAGGCGCAACGTGAAGGCGATGGGGTGCACACAATGGCTTGGCTTCCAGGTACTTTTTGGGGGGCTACCATTAGTTTTTATTGCTCTGATCCTCCCTCATGGGGTGTACCCCAAATGGTTAGGGGCCACGGGGGGGGGGGCAAGAAGCTGTTTGACAGTTTCTCTTAACAACAGGGGTCACCATACGATTCTGCTGCAGTTATGGTATTGAAAGGTAAAACAAGGAGCATTTGGCTGTATTTTTGCAGGTGGGGTGCCCCAAAATGTTACTGCCAGCAGCAGCAGCCCCCTTCCTCGCCACCCTGCAGATTGGTATAGGTACCTTTAGGACATTTCTGTTGAAAACAGAGGCTATAGCGAATCGCGCTACAAAATCCGAGAGCACTAACACTTGCTAAATAAAGGTGGCATCGGAGCATACGAATGAGGCAGGGAGAGGCTACTGTTGCAATTGGTTTGGTGGGTCATAGTGAATAACCTCGGCATGCAAATAGGCAGAAGTGTGAGGATTGGCAGTGTCTGTAGAGAATTTTGGCATGCTCTTCAGTTGATGTTTTCCTCCTTGAACTACAGAGGAAAGGCCTGGCCTTACTGTTGGGCAAAACATGTATTTATGATTTTAAGAAGTGTAGTCTGGATGTACTGAGAGGGCCTGTACAGTACGGTAAATGCCTGTATACCCCTGCAATGTGCATCCAACTGTCACTTGAGATTGAACAGCGAACGAAGCAGCTGGGTTACTGACTGAATGTAAATGGAAGGCACATAGGAAGGGTGTTTGTGGTCACTCAAATGATTGAAACCTGGTTGATGCACTACCAAAGCTGGGGTACCAGGCGGAAACATTTGAGGGGTATTGAGATGGTGGTGTCCAGAGGTCAAAATATGTTTCAGAGACACAGAGGTACTGCGGTCCTGGTCCCACATTGGGGGTAGACAAAAGTCCATGCTAAAGATTTCTGTCCAACTGTTACCACATTTTGTGCAGCCTGGCTCCCTCTGTAACGATTCCCCAGTGTCTTTCGATCCTACAGATGACTGTAGCAAACTCCCCAAATTTTTTCTTGGCCTCATACTCCCAAAGGAGTGCCTGACATTTGCCAGCCTAACGATACTCACATTCTGGGAAAAACCTCACTAACTATGCATATTTATCTACCACACATGGCAAATCCTTACAATTGCAGAACATCATATCGCACTTGTCATCTTTGAGGTACTGTAAGTATTTGGATTTGAGGGAAATATTCATCCTTGCTTGCTCTCTCCCATCTGAAGTCTATGGTGCTGCTGTTCCTTTCTCACATGTCCCTTCAAAGAGACAAGTGACACACAGACTCAATCACTCAGCAAACATATATGCTTTGACGTTTTCATCTTGCTGTTTACCTTCCAAATATTCCCCCTGAACCACAAATAAAGGCCTGCCATTCCTCATCCCCTCAGTCAAAGCAGTCCTTCGCTCCTTAGGCCCTGCAAGACCACCATGAACAAGAATCATGTCAGCAAGCAGAAGAAAAGCCTCAGTGTGCTCTTTTGTTCATACTGCTGCCCTCTAGTAACACTTCATGGCAACTGCAGCATAAGAATGGGACTGAGAAGAGGGCTGTCCTATGCAAATAATATCCTCCCATGCATACTTTCTTCTGAGACGGTCGGCGGCTTGTGCCGTGATACCGCTTCCAACAAATGGTCTTCAACCAAATTTTAAAAAAGCCCACCTGCCTTAGATGAAGGATTTTGCAACTCGAAGGAAGCACATGGGGACATCACCCTCATTTAGCAGGGTCCTAAATTGCCTGCTGTCAGCCTGTATACAGAACAAGGGCGTTCGTGGGCGTTCGTGAGCGTTCCTCAAAGGAAGGAGGTGGGTGATTAATTCACAGTGCCAGGGCAGGCCCAGCCCAGCCCAGCCCAGCCCAGCCCAGCGCAGCCCAGTCCAGCCCGGCACAGCGCACTGCTGTGGAGGTCCATTCCTTCACATCCTGCAGCAGGCATGATGCAGACCTACTAGAGCAAAGGCTTGACTCTGCCCTTGTCTGTCTCTTAAAGAAAACAATCTTTCTAGCTTCTTATTGCACCTGATAAATGGACTCTAGCTTGCCTCAAACTTGACCCATCATTTCATTAGCCAGAGCTCATACTTGACCTTTATTTCTATCCAAGCTCACTGGCACCAAACCCCTGATTTGAGCGAGTTACTCACACCAAAATGAAAAATCACCATCATCCAACCTATTTTACAATAAGTGTAGCACCTTCCTCGCATTCTTGTGCTCAGTTATAACCCCCAATACCACAATTGCACTCTGCAATTCACCAAACTTAAAGGAAAAGGAATGAAGACATTGATAAAGGAAGACAAGGCCTTGTCCCTATTGCACCTACTTGAGAAATAGGGAGGTTGGTAGAAGGTCATGAGGGAAAACATTTGAAATTTTGGGACACACATGCCAAAAAGAGTGTCCACTTTTCTCCTCTGTTACCAAGTAAAAAAAAATCTTAGCAAAAAAAAAAACATTCACTTTTTGAAAATTTCCACCTTGGGATACCTCTACAGCATTGGCAGGATTCGAACCCTGGCCTGTGAGGGCTGTCTGCACCAAAGGTACAAGACTTACCTTTGAGCTATAGCTCCTTAGTGGTCTAGAGGATTGCAGTAGTAACTATAAGCAACATGAAGGCCTTGGTGTCCTTCCCGGCGGCTTCCATTGCACATGAAAAGGATGACCATGACATAAGGACAATTTGATAGACTACATACATGGAAACCAGTGTGGTCCAGTGGGTAAGTGCCTGCCTTCCATGCAGGCAACCAGGGTTCAAATCCCGGGTTCGGCACCAGGTGACTGATGGTGGCAGAGCAGAGGTAAGTTGGAGGTGGGCCTAAATGGCCAATTGGTAAGTAAAATGTGTCTGGGTGTTGTGTACGAGTGGAATCATGCCTAGTGAATGAGGGATTACAGATTTGTTGGTAAGTAAAATAGGTGTGGCCTGAACAGAGACAGGTGAAAGAAAGGTAACAGGTGTTGTGTGCAGGAGGAGGAGGAGCCTAGTCAGAGTGGGTGGGGTCAGAGAGGAGGAGTATAGGAGGAGCTGGGTCAGAGAGGAGGGGTATAGGAGGAGCCTAGTCAGAGTGGGAGGAGTATAGGAGGAGCCAGGTCAGAGAGGAGGGGTGTAGGTGGAGCCTTGTCAGAGTGGGAGGGGTCAGAGAGGAGGAGTATAGGCGGAGCCTGGGCAGAATGGGTGGGTTCAGAGAGCAGAGGAAGGGGGAGGAGGATCCTGACTTATTGTGGGGTACTGCAAATACTTTTTTACTGCACCCCCCTATACTCTCTGATTTCTGTTGGGAGGGGGCAGTCAAAATTTGGGGGAGCAGTATTAAAAGGTGCTTAGGCGCAACGTGAAGGCGATGGGGTGCACACAATGGCTTGGCTTCCAGGTACTTTTTGGGGGGCTACCATTAGTTTTTATTGCTCTGATCCTCCCTCATGGGGTGTACCCCAAATGGTTAGGGGCCACGGGGGGGGCAAGAAGCTGTTTGACAGTTTCTCTTAACAACAGGGGTCACCATACGAGTCTGCTGCAGTTATGGTATTGAAAGGTAAAACAAGGAGCATTTGGCTGTATTTTTGCAGGTGGGGTGCCCCAAAATGTTACTGCCAGCAGCAGCAGCCCCCTTCCTCGCCACCCTGCAGATTGGTATAGGTACCTTTAGGACATTTCTGTTGAAAACAGAGGCTATAGCGAATCGCGCTACAAAATCCGAGAGCACTAACACTTGCTAAATAAAGGTGGCATCGGAGCATACGAATGAGGCAGGGAGAGGCTACTGTTGCAATTGGTTTGGTGGGTCATAGTGAATAACCTCGGCATGCAAATAGGCAGAAGTGTGAGGATTGGCAGTGTCTGTAGAGAATTTTGGCATGCTCTTCAGTTGATGTTTTCCTCCTTGAACTACAGAGGAAAGGCCTGGCCTTACTGTTGGGCAAAACATGTATTTATGATTTTAAGAAGTGTAGTCTGGATGTACTGAGAGGGCCTGTACAATACGGTAAATGCCTGTATACCCCTGCAATGTGCATCCAACTGTCACTTGAGATTGAACAGCGAACGAAGCAGCTGGGTTACTGACTGAATGTAAATGGAAGGCACATAGGAAGGGTGTTTGTGGTCACTCAAATGATTGAAACCTGGTTGATGCACTACCAAAGCTGGGGTACCAGGCGGAAACATTTGAGGGGTATTGAGATGGTGGTGTCCAGAGGTCAAAATATGTTTCAGAGACACAGAGGTACTGCGGTCCTGGTCCCACATTGGGGGTAGACAAAAGTCCATGCTAAAGATTTCTGTCCAACTGTTACCACATTTTCTGCAGCCTGGCTCCCTCTGTAACGATTCCCCAGTGTCTTTCGATCCTACAGATGACTGTAGCAAACTTCCCAAATTTTTTCTTGGCCTCATACTCCCAAAGGAGTGCCTGACATTTGCCAGCCTAACGATACTCACATTCTGGGAAAAACCTCACTAACTATGCATATTTATCTACCACACATGGCAAATCCTTACAATTGCAGAACATCATATCGCACTTGTCATCTTTGAGGTACTGTAAGTATTTGGATTTGAGGGAAATATTCATCCTTGCTTGCTCTCTCCCATCTGAAGTCTATGGTGCTGCTGTTCCTTTCTCACATGTCCCTTCAAAGAGACAAGTGACACACAGACTCAATCACTCAGCAAACATATATGCTTTGACATTTTCATCTTGCTGTTTACCTTCCAAATATTCCCCCTGAACTACAAATAAAGGCCTGCCATTCCTCATCCCCTCAGTCAAAGCAGTCCTTCGCTCCTTAGGCCCTGCAAGACCACCATGAACAAGAATCATGTCAGCAAGCAGAAGAAAAGCCTCAGTGTGCTCTTTTGTTCATACTGCTGCCCTCTAGTAACACTTCATGGCAACTGCAGCATAAGAATGGGACTGAGAAGAGGGCTGTCCTATGCAAATAATATCCTCCCATGCATACTTTCTTCTGAGACGGTCGGCGGCCTGTGCCGTGATACCGCTTCCAACAAATGGTCTTCAACCAAATTTTAAAAAAGCCCACCTGCCTTAGACGAAGGATTTTGCAACTCGAAGGAAGCACATGGGGACATCACCCTCATTTAGCAGGGTCCTAAATTGCCTGCTGTCAGCCTGTATGCAGAACAAGGGCGTTCGTGGGCGTTCGTGAGCGTTCCTCAAAGGAAGGAGGTGGGTGATTAATTCACAGTGCCAGGGCAGGCCCAGCCCAGCCCAGCCCAGCCCAGCCCAGCCCAGCCCAGCCCAGCCCAGCGCAGCCCAGCCCGGCACAGCGCACTGCTGTGGAGGTCCATTCCTTCACATCCTGCAGCAGGCATGATGCAGACCTACTAGAGCAAAGGCTTGACTCTGCCCTTGTCTGTCTCTTAAAGAAAACAATCTTTCTAGCTTCTTATTGCACCTGATAAATGGACTCTAGCTTGCCTCAAACTTGACCCATCATTTCATTAGCCAGAGCTCATACTTGACCTTTATTTCTATCCAAGCTCACTGGCACCAAACCCCTGATTTGAGCGAGTTACTCACACCAAAATGAAAAATCACCATCATCCAACCTATTTTACAATAAGTGTAGCACCTTCCTCGCATTCTTGTGCTCAGTTATAACCCCCAATACCACAATTGCACTCTGCAATTCACCAAACTTAAAGGAAAAGGAATGAAGACATTGATAAAGGAAGACAAGGCCTTGTCCCTATTGCACCTACTTGAGAAATAGGGAGGTTGGTAGAAGGTCATGAGGGAAAACATTTGAAATTTTGGGACACACATGCCAAAAAGAGGTCCACTTTTCTCCTCTGTTACCAAGTAAAAAAAAATCTTAGCAAAAAAAAAACATTCACTTTTTGAAAATTTCCACCTTGGGATACCTCTACAGCATTGGCAGGATTCGAACCCTGGCCTGTGAGGGCTGTCTGCACCAAAGGTACAAGACTTACCTTTGAGCTATAGCTCCTTAGTGGTCTAGAGGATTGCAGTAGTAACTATAAGCAACATGAAGGCCTTGGTGTCCTTCCCGGCGGCTTCCATTGCACATGAAAAGGATGACCATGACATAAGGACAATTTGATAGGCTACATACATGGAAACCAGTGTGGTCCAGTGGGTAAGTGCCTGCCTTCCATGCAGGCAACCAGGGTTCAAATCCCGGGTTCGGCACCAGGTGACTGATGGTGGCAGAGCAGAGGTAAGTTGGAGGTGGGCCTAAATGGCCAATTGGTAAGTAAAATGTGTCTGGGTGTTGTGTACGAGTGGAATCATGCCTAGTGAATGAGGGATTGCAGATTGGTTGGTAAGTAAAATAGGTGTGGCCTGAACAGAGACAGGTGAAAGAAAGGTAACAGGTGTTGTGTGGAGGAGGAGCCTAGTCAGAGTGGGTGGGGTCAGAGAGGAGGAGTATAGGAGGAGCTGGGTCAGAGAGGAGGGGTATAGGAGGAGCCTAGTCAGAGTGGGAGGGGTCAGAGAGGAGGAGTATAGGAGGAGCCAGGTCAGAGAGGAGGGGTGTAGGTGGAGCCTTGTCAGAGTGGGAGGGGTCAGAGAGGAGGAGTATAGGCGGAGCCTGGGCAGAATGGGTGGGTTCAGAGAGCAGAGGAAGGGGAGGAGGATCCTGACTTATTGTGGGGTCATGCAAATACTTTTTTACTGCACCCCCCTATACTCTCTGATTTCTGTTGGGAGGGGGCAGTCAAAATTTGGGGGAGCAGTATTAAAAGGTGCTTAGGCGCAACGTGAAGGCGATGGGGTGCACACAATGGCTTGGCTTCCAGGTACTTTTTGGGGGGCTACCATTAGTTTTTATTGCTCTGATCCTCCCTCATGGGGTGTACCCCAAATGGTTAGGGGCCACGGGGGGGGGGGCAAGAAGCTGTTTGACAGTTTCTCTTAACAACAGGGGTCACCATACGATTCTGCTGCAGTTATGGTATTGAAAGGTAAAACAAGGAGCATTTGGCTGTATTTTTGCAGGTGGGGTGCCCCAAAATGTTACTGCCAGCAGCAGCAGCCCCCTTCCTCGCCACCCTGCAGATTGGTATAGGTACCTTTAGGACATTTCTGTTGAAAACAGAGGCTATAGCGAATCGCGCTACAAAATCCGAGAGCACTAACACTTGCTAAATAAAGGTGGCATCGGAGCATACGAATGAGGCAGGGAGAGGCTACTGTTGCAATTGGTTTGGTGGGTCATAGTGAATAACCTCGGCATGCAAATAGGCAGAAGTGTGAGGATTGGCAGTGTCTGTAGAGAATTTTGGCATGCTCTTCAGTTGATGTTTTCCTCCTTGAACTACAGAGGAAAGGCCTGGCCTTACTGTTGGGCAAAACATGTATTTATGATTTTAAGAAGTGTAGTCTGGATGTACTGAGAGGGCCTGTACAGTACGGTAAATGCCTGTATACCCCTGCAATGTGCATCCAACTGTCACTTGAGATTGAACAGCGAACGAAGCAGCTGGGTTACTGACTGAATGTAAATGGAAGGCACATAGGAAGGGTGTTTGTGGTCACTCAAATGATTGAAACCTGGTTGATGCACTACCAAAGCTGGGGTACCAGGCGGAAACATTTGAGGGGTATTGAGATGGTGGTGTCCAGAGGTCAAAATATGTTTCAGAGACACAGAGGTACTGCGGTCCTGGTCCCACATTGGGGGTAGACAAAAGTCCATGCTAAATATTTCTGTCCAACTGTTACCACATTTTGTGCAGCCTGGCTCCCTCTGTAACGATTCCCCAGTGTCTTTCGATCCTACAGATGACTGTAGCAAACTCCCCAAATTTTTTCTTGGCCTCATACTCCCAAAGGAGTGCCTGACATTTGCCAGCCTAACGATACTCACATTCTGGGAAAAACCTCACTAACTATGCATATTTATCTACCACACATGGCAAATCCTTACAATTGCAGAACATCATATCGCACTTGTCATCTTTGAGGTACTGTAAGTATTTGGATTTGAGGGAAATATTCATCCTTGCTTGCTCTCTCCCATCTGAAGTCTATGGTGCTGCTGTTCCTTTCTCACATGTCCCTTCAAAGAGACAAGTGACACACAGACTCAATCACTCAGCAAACATATATGCTTTGACGTTTTCATCTTGCTGTTTACCTTCCAAATATTCCCCCTGAACCACAAATAAAGGCCTGCCATTCCTCATCCCCTCAGTCAAAGCAGTCCTTCGCTCCTTAGGCCCTGCAAGACCACCATGAACAAGAATCATGTCAGCAAGCAGAAGAAAAGCCTCAGTGTGCTCTTTTGTTCATACTGCTGCCCTCTAGTAACACTTCATGGCAACTGCAGCATAAGAATGGGACTGAGAAGAGGGCTGTCCTATGCAAATAATATCCTCCCATGCATACTTTCTTCTGAGACGGTCGGCGGCTTGTGCCGTGATACCGCTTCCAACAAATGGTCTTCAACCAAATTTTAAAAAAGCCCACCTGCCTTAGATGAAGGATTTTGCAACTCGAAGGAAGCACATGGGGACATCACCCTCATTTAGCAGGGTCCTAAATTGCCTGCTGTCAGCCTGTATACAGAACAAGGGCGTTCGTGGGCGTTCGTGAGCGTTCCTCAAAGGAAGGAGGTGGGTGATTAATTCACAGTGCCAGGGCAGGCCCAGCCCAGCCCAGCCCAGCCCAGCGCAGCCCAGTCCAGCCCGGCACAGCGCACTGCTGTGGAGGTCCATTCCTTCACATCCTGCAGCAGGCATGATGCAGACCTACTAGAGCAAAGGCTTGACTCTGCCCTTGTCTGTCTCTTAAAGAAAACAATCTTTCTAGCTTCTTATTGCACCTGATAAATGGACTCTAGCTTGCCTCAAACTTGACCCATCATTTCATTAGCCAGAGCTCATACTTGACCTTTATTTCTATCCAAGCTCACTGGCACCAAACCCCTGATTTGAGCGAGTTACTCACACCAAAATGAAAAATCACCATCATCCAACCTATTTTACAATAAGTGTAGCACCTTCCTCGCATTCTTGTGCTCAGTTATAACCCCCAATACCACAATTGCACTCTGCAATTCACCAAACTTAAAGGAAAAGGAATGAAGACATTGATAAAGGAAGACAAGGCCTTGTCCCTATTGCACCTACTTGAGAAATAGGGAGGTTGGTAGAAGGTCATGAGGGAAAACATTTGAAATTTTGGGACACACATGCCAAAAAGAGTGTCCACTTTTCTCCTCTGTTACCAAGTAAAAAAAAATCTTAGCAAAAAAAAAAACATTCACTTTTTTAAAATTTCCACCTTGGGATACCTCTACAGCATTGGCAGGATTCGAACCCCGGCCTGTGAGGGCTGTCTGCACCAAAGGTACAAGACTTACCTTTGAGCTATAGCTCCTTAGTGGTCTAGAGGATTGCAGTAGTAACTATAAGCAACATGAAGGCCTTGGTGTCCTTCCCGGCGGCTTCCATTGCACATGAAAAGGAAGACCATGACATAAGGACAATTTGATAGACTACATACATGGAAACCAGTGTGGTCCAGTGGGTAAGTGCCTGCCTTCCATGCAGGCAACCAGGGTTCAAATCCCGGGTTCGGCACCAGGTGACTGATGGTGGCAGAGCAGAGGTAAGTTGGAGGTGGGCCTAAATGGCCAATTGGTAAGTAAAATGTGTCTGGGTGTTGTGTACGAGTGGAATCATGCCTAGTGAATGAGGGATTACAGATTTGTTGGTAAGTAAAATAGGTGTGGCCTGAACAGAGACAGGTGAAAGAAAGGTAACAGGTGTTGTGTGCAGGAGGAGGAGGAGCCTAGTCAGAGTGGGTGGGGTCAGAGAGGAGGAGTATAGGAGGAGCTGGGTCAGAGAGGAGGGGTATAGGAGGAGCCTAGTCAGAGTGGGAGGAGTATAGGAGGAGCCAGGTCAGAGAGGAGGGGTGTAGGTGGAGCCTTGTCAGAGTGGGAGGGGTCAGAGAGGAGGAGTATAGGCGGAGCCTGGGCAGAATGGGTGGGTTCAGAGAGCAGAGGAGGGAGGAGGATCCTGACTTATTGTGGGGTACTGCAAATACTTTTTTACTGCACCCCCCTATACTCTCTGATTTCTGTTGGGAGGGGGCAGTCAAAATTTGGGGGAGCAGTATTAAAAGGTGCTTAGGCGCAACGTGAAGGCGATGGGGTGCACACAATGGCTTGGCTTCCAGGTACTTTTTGGGGGGCTACCATTAGTTTTTATTGCTCTGATCCTCCCTCATGGGGTGTACCCCAAATGGTTAGGGGCCACGGGGGGGGGCAAGAAGCTGTTTGACAGTTTCTCTTAACAACAGGGGTCACCATACGATTCTGCTGCAGTTATGGTATTAAAAGGTAAAACAAGGAGCATTTGGCTGTATTTTTGCAGGTGGGGTGCCCCAAAATGTTACTGCCAGCAGCAGCAGCCCCCTTCCTCGCCACCCTGCAGATTGGTATAGGTACCTTTAGGACATTTCTGTTGAAAACAGAGGCTATAGCGAATCGCGCTACAAAATCCGAGAGCACTAACACTTGCTAAATAAAGGTGGCATCGGAGCATACGAATGAGGCAGGGAGAGGCTACTGTTGCAATTGGTTTGGTGGGTCATAGTGAATAACCTCGGCATGCAAATAGGCAGAAGTGTGAGGATTGGCAGTGTCTGTAGAGAATTTTGGCATGCTCTTCAGTTGATGTTTTCCTCCTTGAACTACAGAGGAAAGGCCTGGCCTTACTGTTGGGCAAAACATGTATTTATGATTTTAAGAAGTGTAGTCTGGATGTACTGAGAGGGCCTGTACAGTACGGTAAATGCCTGTATACCCCTGCAATGTGCATCCAACTGTCACTTGAGATTGAACAGCGAACGAAGCAGCTGGGTTACTGACTGAATGTAAATGGAAGGCACATAGGAAGGGTGTTTGTGGTCACTCAAATGATTGAAACCTGGTTGATGCACTACCAAAGCTGGGGTACCAGGCGGAAACATTTGAGGGGTATTGAGATGGTGGTGTCCAGAGGTCAAAATATGTTTCAGAGACACAGAGGTACTGCGGTCCTGGTCCCACATTGGGGGTAGACAAAAGTCCATGCTAAAGATTTCTGTCCAACTGTTACCACATTTTGTGCAGCCTGGCTCCCTCTGTAACGATTCCCCAGTGTCTTTCGATCCTACAGATGACTGTAGCAAACTCCCCAAATTTTTTCTTGGCCTCATACTCCCAAAGGAGTGCCTGACATTTGCCAGCCTAACGATACTCACATTCTGGGAAAAACCTCACTAACTATGCATATTTATCTACCACACATGGCAAATCCTTACAATTGCAGAACATCATATCGCACTTGTCATCTTTGAGGTACTGTAAGTATTTGGATTTGAGGGAAATATTCATCCTTGCTTGCTCTCTCCCATCTGAAGTCTATGGTGCTGCTGTTCCTTTCTCACATGTCCCTTCAAAGAGACAAGTGACACACAGACTCAATCACTCAGCAAACATATATGCTTTGACGTTTTCATCTTGCTGTTTACCTTCCAAATATTCCCCCTGAACCACAAATAAAGGCCTGCCATTCCTCATCCCCTCAGTCAAAGCAGTCCTTCGCTCCTTAGGCCCTGCAAGACCACCATGAACAAGAATCATGTCAGCAAGCAGAAGAAAAGCCTCAGTGTGCTCTTTTGTTCATACTGCTGCCCTCTAGTAACACTTCATGGCAACTGCAGCATAAGAATGGGACTGAGAAGAGGGCTGTCCTATGCAAATAATATCCTCCCATGCATACTTTCTTCTGAGACGGTCGGCGGCTTGTGCCGTGATACCGCTTCCAACAAATGGTCTTCAACCAAATTTTAAAAAAGCCCACCTGCCTTAGATGAAGGATTTTGCAACTCGAAGGAAGCACATGGGGACATCACCCTCATTTAGCAGGGTCCTAAATTGCCTGCTGTCAGCCTGTATACAGAACAAGGGCGTTCGTGGGCGTTCGTGAGCGTTCCTCAAAGGAAGGAGGTGGGTGATTAATTCACAGTGCCAGGGCAGGCCCAGCCCAGCCCAGCCCAGCCCAGCCCAGCCCAGCCCAGCCCAGCGCAGCCCAGTCCAGCCCGGCACAGCGCACTGCTGTGGAGGTCCATTCCTTCACATCCTGCAGCAGGCATGATGCAGACCTACTAGAGCAAAGGCTTGACTCTGCCCTTGTCTGTCTCTTAAAGAAAACAATCTTTCTAGCTTCTTATTGCACCTGATAAATGGACTCTAGCTTGCCTCAAACTTGACCCATCATTTCATTAGCCAGAGCTCATACTTGACCTTTATTTCTATCCAAGCTCACTGGCACCAAACCCCTGATTTGAGCGAGTTACTCACACCAAAATGAAAAATCACCATCATCCAACCTATTTTACAATAAGTGTAGCACCTTCCTCGCATTCTTGTGCTCAGTTATAACCCCCAATACCACAATTGCACTCTGCAATTCACCAAACTTAAAGGAAAAGGAATGAAGACATTGATAAAGGAAGACAAGGCCTTGTCCCTATTGCACCTACTTGAGAAATAGGGAGGTTGGTAGAAGGTCATGAGGGAAAACATTTGAAATTTTGGGACACACATGCCAAAAAGAGTGTCCACTTTTCTCCTCTGTTACCAAGTAAAAAAAAATCTTAGCAAAAAAAAAAACATTCACTTTTTGAAAATTTCCACCTTGGGATACCTCTACAGCATTGGCAGGATTCGAACCCTGGCCTGTGAGGGCTGTCTGCACCAAAGGTACAAGACTTACCTTTGAGCTATAGCTCCTTAGTGGTCTAGAGGATTGCAGTAGTAACTATAAGCAACATGAAGGCCTTGGTGTCCTTCCCGGCGGCTTCCATTGCACATGAAAAGGATGACCATGACATAAGGACAATTTGATAGACTACATACATGGAAACCAGTGTGGTCCAGTGGGTAAGTGCCTGCCTTCCATGCAGGCAACCAGGGTTCAAATCCCGGGTTCGGCACCAGGTGACTGATGGTGGCAGAGCAGAGGTAAGTTGGAGGTGGGCCTAAATGGCCAATTGGTAAGTAAAATGTGTCTGGGTGTTGTGTACGAGTGGAATCATGCCTAGTGAATGAGGGATTACAGATTTGTTGGTAAGTAAAATAGGTGTGGCCTGAACAGAGACAGGTGAAAGAAAGGTAACAGGTGTTGTGTGCAGGAGGAGGAGGAGCCTAGTCAGAGTGGGTGGGGTCAGAGAGGAGGAGTATAGGAGGAGCTGGGTCAGAGAGGAGGGGTATAGGAGGAGCCTAGTCAGAGTGGGAGGAGTATAGGAGGAGCCAGGTCAGAGAGGAGGGGTGTAGGTGGAGCCTTGTCAGAGTGGGAGGGGTCAGAGAGGAGGAGTATAGGCGGAGCCTGGGCAGAATGGGTGGGTTCAGAGAGCAGAGGAAGGGGAGGAGGATCCTGACTTATTGTGGGGTACTGCAAATACTTTTTTACTGCACCCCCCTATACTCTCTGATTTCTGTTGGGAGGGGGCAGTCAAAATTTGGGGGAGCAGTATTAAAAGGTGCTTAGGCGCAACGTGAAGGCGATGGGGTGCACACAATGGCTTGGCTTCCAGGTACTTTTTGGGGGGCTACCATTAGTTTTTATTGCTCTGATCCTCCCTCATGGGGTGTACCCCAAATGGTTAGGGGCCACGGGGGGGGGCAAGAAGCTGTTTGACAGTTTCTCTTAACAACAGGGGTCACCATACGATTCTGCTGCAGTTATGGTATTGAAAGGTAAAACAAGGAGCATTTGGCTGTATTTTTGCAGGTGGGGTGCCCCAAAATGTTACTGCCAGCAGCAGCAGCCCCCTTCCTCGCCACCCTGCAGATTGGTATAGGTACCTTTAGGACATTTCTGTTGAAAACAGAGGCTATAGCGAATCGCGCTACAAAATCCGAGAGCACTAACACTTGCTAAATAAAGGTGGCATCGGAGCATACGAATGAGGCAGGGAGAGGCTACTGTTGCAATTGGTTTGGTGGGTCATAGTGAATAACCTCGGCATGCAAATAGGCAGAAGTGTGAGGATTGGCAGTGTCTGTAGAGAATTTTGGCATGCTCTTCAGTTGATGTTTTCCTCCTTGAACTACAGAGGAAAGGCCTGGCCTTACTGTTGGGCAAAACATGTATTTATGATTTTAAGAAGTGTAGTCTGGATGTACTGAGAGGGCCTGTACAGTACGGTAAATGCCTGTATACCCCTGCAATGTGCATCCAACTGTCACTTGAGATTGAACAGCGAACGAAGCAGCTGGGTTACTGACTGAATGTAAATGGAAGGCACATAGGAAGGGTGTTTTTGGTCACTCAAATGATTGAAACCTGGTTGATGCCCTACCAAAGCTGGGGTACCAGGCGGAAACATTTGAGGGGTATTGAGATGGTGGTGTCCAGAGGTCAAAATATGTTTCAGAGACACAGAGGTACTGCGGTCCTGGTCCCACATTGGGGGTAGACAAAAGTCCATGCTAAAGATTTCTGCCCAACTGTTACCACATTTTGTGCAGCCTGGCTCCCTCTGTAACGATTCCCCAGTGTCTTTCGATCCTACAGATGACTGTAGCAAACTCCCCAAATTTTTTCTTGGCCTCATACTCCCAAAGGAGTGCCTGACATTTGCCAGCCTAACGATACTCACATTCTGGGAAAAACCTCACTAACTATGCATATTTATCTACCACACATGGCAAATCCTTACAATTGCAGAACATCATATCGCACTTGTCATCTTTGAGGTACTGTAAGTATTTGGATTTGAGGGAAATATTCATCCTTGCTTGCTCTCTCCCATCTGAAGTCTATGGTGCTGCTGTTCCTTTCTCACATGTCCCTTCAAAGAGACAAGTGACACACAGACTCAATCACTCAGCAAACATATATGCTTTGACGTTTTCATCTTGCTGTTTACCTTCCAAATATTCCCCCTGAACCACAAATAAAGGCCTGCCATTCCTCATCCCCTCAGTCAAAGCAGTCCTTCGCTCCTTAGGCCCTGCAAGACCACCATGAACAAGAATCATGTCAGCAAGCAGAAGAAAAGCCTCAGTGTGCTCTTTTGTTCATACTGCTGCCCTCTAGTAACACTTCATGGCAACTGCAGCATAAGAATGGGACTGAGAAGAGGGCTGTCCTATGCAAATAATATCCTCCCATGCATACTTTCTTCTGAGACGGTCGGCGGCTTGTGCCGTGATACCGCTTCCAACAAATGGTCTTCAACCAAATTTTAAAAAAGCCCACCTGCCTTAGATGAAGGATTTTGCAACTCGAAGGAAGCACATGGGGACATCACCCTCATTTAGCAGGGTCCTAAATTGCCTGCTGTCAGCCTGTATACAGAACAAGGGCGTTCGTGGGCGTTCGTGAGCGTTCCTCAAAGGAAGGAGGTGGGTGATTAATTCACAGTGCCAGGGCAGGCCCAGCCCAGCCCAGCGCAGCCCAGCCCGGCACAGCGCACTGCTGTGGAGGTCCATTCCTTCACATCCTGCAGCAGGCATGATGCAGACCTACTAGAGCAAAGGCTTGACTCTGCCCTTGTCTGTCTCTTAAAGAAAACAATCTTTCTAGCTTCTTATTGCACCTGATAAATGGACTCTAGCTTGCCTCAAACTTGACCCATCATTTCATTAGCCAGAGCTCATACTTGACCTTTATTTCTATCCAAGCTCACTGGCACCAAACCCCTGATTTGAGCGAGTTACTCACACCAAAATGAAAAATCACCATCATCCAACCTATTTTACAATAAGTGTAGCACCTTCCTCGCATTCTTGTGCTCAGTTATAACCCCCAATACCACAATTGCACTCTGCAATTCACCAAACTTAAAGGAAAAGGAATGAAGACATTGATAAAGGAAGACAAGGCCTTGTCCCTATTGCACCTACTTGAGAAATAGGGAGGTTGGTAGAAGGTCATGAGGGAAAACATTTGAAATTTTGGGACACACATGCCAAAAAGAGTGTCCACTTTTCTCCTCTGTTACCAAGTAAAAAAAAATCTTAGCAAAAAAAAAAACATTCACTTTTTGAAAATTTCCACCTTGGGATACCTCTACAGCATTGGCAGGATTCGAACCCTGGCCTGTGAGGGCTGTCTGCACCAAAGGTACAAGACTTACCTTTGAGCTATAGCTCCTTAGTGGTTCTGAGGATTGCAGTAGTAACTATAAGCAACATGAAGGCCTTGGTGTCCTTCCCGGCGGCTTCCATTGCACATGAAAAGGATGACCATGACATAAGGACAATTTGATAGGCTACATACATGGAAACCAGTGTGGTCCAGTGGGTAAGTGCCTGCCTTCCATGCAGGCAACCAGGGTTCAAATCCCGGGTTCGGCACCAGGTGACTGATGGTGGCAGAGCAGAGGTAAGTTGGAGGTGGGCCTAAATGGCCAATTGGTAAGAAAAATGTGTCTGGGTGTTGTGTACGAGTGGAATCATGCCTAGTGAATGAGGGATTGCAGATTTGTTGGTAAGTAAAATAGGTGTGGCCTGAACAGAGACAGGTGAAAGAAAGGTAACAGGTGTTGTGTGCAGGAGGAGGAGGAGCCTAGTCAGAGTGGGTGGGGTCAGAGAGGAGGAGTATAGGAGGAGCTGGGTCAGAGAGGAGGGGTATAGGAGAAGCCTAGTCAGAGTGGGAGGGGTCAGAGAGGAGGAGTATAGGCGGAACCTGGGCAGAATGGGTGGGTTCAGAGAGCAGAGGAAGGGGAGGAGGATCCTGACTTATTGTGGGGTACTGCAAATACTTTTTTACTGCACCCCCCTATACTCTCTGATTTCTGTTGGGAGGGGGCAGTCAAAATTTGGGGGAGCAGTATTAAAAGGTGCTTAGGCGCAACGTGAAGGCGATGGGGTGCTCACAATGGCTTGGCTTCCAGGTACTTTTTGGGGGGCTACCATTAGTTTTTATTGCTCTGATCCTCCCTCATGGGGTGTACCCCAAATGGTTAGGGGCCACGGGGGGGGGCAAGAAGCTGTTTGACAGTTTCTCTTAACAACAGGGGTCACCATACGATTCTGCTGCAGTTATGGTATTGAAAGGTAAAACAAGGAGCATTTGGCTGTATTTTTGCAGGTGGGGTGCCCCAAAATGTTACTGCCAGCAGCAGCAGCCCCCTTCCTCGCCACCCTGCAGATTGGTATAGGTACCTTTAGGACATTTCTGTTGAAAACAGAGGCTATAGCGAATCGCGCTACAAAATCCGAGAGCACTAACACTTGCTAAATAAAGGTGGCATCGGAGCATACGAATGAGGCAGGGAGAGGCTACTGTTGCAATTGGTTTGGTGGGTCATAGTGAATAACCTCGGCATGCAAATAGGCAGAAGTGTGAGGATTGGCAGTGTCTGTAGAGAATTTTGGCATGCTCTTCAGTTGATGTTTTCCTCCTTGAACTACAGAGGAAAGGCCTGGCCTTACTGTTGGGCAAAACATGTATTTATGATTTTAAGAAGTGTAGTCTGGATGTACTGAGAGGGCCTGTACAGTACGGTAAATGCCTGTATACCCCTGCAATG